>NC_137154.1:13461610-14061610 GCF_951394435.1 Stenella coeruleoalba
AAAAGCTCAGAATATGTTCAAGATAACAGTGGTTTCAGAACAGCTCTGGATGTTCAAGACTAAATTGGTCTTCTGTCATTTTATCTTTTCTTTTTAGGTTTGGGCATTGCTTAACAAATATCCAAAATAGGTAGAAGGAATGATGTGGACAGTGATGTGTGTTGCCATATTAATGTTACTGCCCTTGGCTGTATACCTTATGATAAACTGCTATTTTCTTGTGACCTTTCAAAACTGGGGGTGACATAAATTTAAATCAAGATATTTAAATAGAATATTAGCAGATAGAATCCAGTGGGTGCAATAGAAAGTATGAGCAACTGAAGTTTATTCCAAGATCGCAAGGATAGTTTGATATTAGAAAAATTACTGAATTTATAGATCAAAAGAAGTCTAATTTCAAACACTGAAAAGGAATATAATAAATTTCAGCATGTCTTCTTGATAAAAATTCTTAACCGTATAGAAATGGATGGATACTTTGATATGATTAAATATATCATTTTTATAGATTATATGATCATATTCTTGGAAAACCCAAGCAAGTCAACTGGAAAACTAATAAAACAATAAAAAATATTCAGTGAGATGGCCATCTTCAACATAACTAGAACACTCACTGAAATTGGCGTAACACCTCTTTTTCTTCACAAATTAGATAGTTCTACAGTGAGTAATAACATATTCCATGTTACTTGGAGTAACTTTGTGGTTAAATAGTGAGTACTTTGTGGTTAAATAGTGAGTAAATGTTATAACTCAGAAACTGCCCTTTACTAGTGTAGGAAGGATCTAGAGGCATTTAAAGGCATCAAACATTAATTCTCAAATTAATCTGTAAATGTAGCATAAATCCAGTTTATTGTTTTTATTTCATTTATCTCATTAGCTCATTTTGAATTAGAGGTTCTTTTTTTTTTTTAATTTTATTTATTTTTGGCTGTGTTGGGTCTTCGTTGCTGCTCATGGACTTTTCTCTAGTTGCTGTTGTCTTCGTTGTGGTGCTCGGGCTTCTCATTGCGGTGGTTTCTCTTGTAGTGGAGCATGGGCTCTAGGCATGTGGGCTTCAGTAGTTGTGGTACACAGGCTTAGTTGCTCTGCGGCATGTGGGATCTTCCTGGACCAGGGCTCGAACCCACGTCCCCTGCATTGGCAGGCGGATTCTTAACCACTGCGCCACCAGGGAAGCCCTAGAGGTTCTTAACACAGCTTCTACAGATTCCCCATGAATGATCTTCAGGAGGTCTGTCTGCCCTTGAAATTGCTAAATTCTGTGGGCACAGAAAATATGGGTCTTTTTGTTGTCGCTGTTGGTTGAGTGATCCCTCATTTTAATCAAATTTTTGAGGAATCTCTAATCCCAAAATGTCTAAGAATCACTATTCTAAATCCTTAAGTGGTTTAATATTTTTCTGTTTGCTTTTAGCCTGGCGGGCCACCGAAGAAGGGGAAACCAGCTGCACTAGGAGGCGCAGGGAGCACTGGAACCAAGAACAAGAAAGGGTTGGAGACTAAAGAAATAGTGGAGCCTGAGCTCTCGGTCAGTATTATACAGTATGCCTCAAACTCAAAACCATGGAAAGTCATTGCCTATGAGGAGGTTCAGGTTCTTTCTTTTCTGAGTTCTGTAACGTATAGTTAATGGATGTCTTTTTAGCTTATTGAAACTGTGCCTTGGACAAACTTCCCCTTTACAGTAGTATAATAGAATCCTCAGATACTAAAACACACCTATGGGAGTGTTCTTGTAGTTTTGGCTGGGGTATTCTTACATTGTTGCCATCTGTTTCCTTAAGCAATTATTAGTGTTAATGTTTTGTATCTTACAGATAGAAGTATGTGAAGAAAAAGCTTCAGCTGTCCTTCCTGCTACCTGTATACAGCTTCTAGACAGCAGTAACTGGAAGGAAAGGCTGGCCTGTATGGAAGAGTTCCAAAAGGTGGGTACACAGGGATGAGTTGAATGTGAAAGAAAATTACATCATACAGAAGTGATGAATTGATAAATGAAGGACTAGTCCTAATTGCTGTATTTTGTAACCAGTGAACATGTTTGCAGGGTGTTAACTAAAGATGAGGTGGGGTTTTTATTTGCTTTTTAGCTGTTTAGTATTTATCTTTCAACATCTGCTTTCTGTGGCTTCTATCAGCTCATAACCTAAGTGATGCATACTCAAGAAAATTAGGTTTATTCTGAATTATAAGGCTTACATGAATTTTATTTTATTTTTAATTTTTTTTTTTTTTTGGCTGTGTTGGGTCTTTGTTGCTGCGCTCAGGCTTTCTCTAGTTGTGGTGAGCGGGGGCTACTCTTCATTGAGGTGCACAGGCTTCTCATTGCGGTGGCTTCTCTTGTTGCAGAGCACGGGCTCTACGCACATGGGCTTCAGTAGTTGAAGCACGCAGGTTCAGTAGTTGCAGCATGCAGGCCCTGGAGCGTGCAGGCTTTACTAGTTGTGGCACGTGGGCTCTAGGGCACGCAGGCATCAGTAGTTGGGGCGCACGGGCTTAGTTGCTCCGTGGCAGACCAGGGATCTTCCCAGACCAGGGATTGAACCCATGTCCCCTGCATTGGCAGGCAGACTCTTAATCACTGTGCCACCAGGGAAGTCCCTGAATTTTAATATTACGGTATTAAACTTACTAGGCAAACAGGTCTCTTCACGTAAACCACCCCTCATCCATTTTATGTTTCCCTCTTTGTTGTCATGATTCTCAGAAGAATAGACATTATCACTTGGTATGAGAAGCTTCTTTAAAAAAAATCTGTGTTGGACAGGAGCATGGTGGTTTATTTTGGCACACACTCTTTGATTCTAATGAGGAGGGGTGTGGAGAAACTGCAAGAATGCTGCGACTTGAGCCAGGAGTCCTGGCTTCCAGTCCTGCATCCGCCACTCAAGCTTAGCCCTGGGTGTGCTTCTTTGAAACCTGTACTTAAATGCTTCTAACCTACTCTACTTTGCTATGTTTTTAGGAAAATCGAATAAGTCAAAATATGTATAAGCAGTTTCAGCCATACACTGGGCAAATTAAAACTGTTACTTTCTTTGGGGCAAATTATTTATGAATTCCTGAAATGTGAAAAAAAGAGTTTCAGTGGCATCACTATAACAACCATATACCAAACATCCAACTTAAGAAACAAAGTATTAGAACAGAAAGTAAACAAGCTCTATCTGTGACCCTCCTCATTTCTATTCCCCTCACTCCTTCAAAGGTAAACACGTAATTGATTTGGTATATACTGTTCCCTTGGAACTAATCATTAATCCCTTAACTCTCCTACTATCTTGTTTTACTTCAAGGCTGTTGAACTAATGGACCGAACTGAAATGCCATGCCAGGCATTAGTGAGGATGCTGGCCAAGAAACCTGGATGGAAAGAAACTAATTTTCAGGTATATTTAAATTAGAGATTTAATATCTTTTATTGAAGTAATTTTCATTACATCATCCTATGGTGTATTAGAGAGGTATAGTTTGGTAATTTTTAGCTTGTTCTTTTTTTTAAAATCACTCAGCCAATGTGTCATGTAATTTTAAATGAACAGTGGAATGTGTGCATTTTGATTAAACACATAACTCTAACTTTGTGCATTTAGGAGTTTATATATATACAAATACTTACTGTTTGTTAATTCATATGTATGCATTTTTCTCATTATTTAGACCTGGAAGCCCTCGAATATAGGGAGGGATGAACAATGAGATAGCTTTCTTATTTCTTTGCATAAAAAATAAATGTAGTCTTTAAATTGCCAATAAAAAATTACCACGTAATCGGTTTAACTCATTAACTGATAATAGAGATGAAATTGAGCAGTAGCGTTATTTAGTTTAAAAAGTAGGTGTAAAGGGAGGTATAGGAAAGTAATACATGAAGGAAAATGAGAAAAGTGTTTTCTTCTTCTCCTCTAGACATACATAGAGCTGATGGGAAACAAAAGTTTGAAATGTATCAGGTTTATTTTTGGCTTCCTGCTAGTCTCTTTTTTACTTCTGTTTTGCCATCTTTTATTCTCTGTTTAGGACTATAGCTCCCTTGCTCACTGTTCCCTTAGCACTGCGTTATAACCTCATCCAAACCATCCAGCTCCACAAAGGTTTCCCGTGCCAGAAGGTTCTGATACTGCCTTCTTCCCCTCACACCACCACTTTTAAAACTCCCCTTACGTAGCTTCTCAGATAGGTGAAAGAAGCACACCTGATTTGAGCTAATACACTTCTTTGTATTAGATCCATATCAAGAGATAATTTTATATCTTTTTTCCTTTATAACAACTTTCCTGAGGGTATAAAATTGTTTTAAACGGCACAGTGCAGCTGTTTTTAGTCTGTACACATAGTTAGCAACTCCTACCACTATTTAATTTTAGAGTATTTTCATCACCCCAAAAAGAAACCCCATACCCATCAGTAGTCACTCTCTATTCCTCCCCAAGTGCCCACCCCCAGTCCCTGGCAACAATTAATCTACTTTCTCTCTCTATGGATCACTTCTCCTGGACATTTCATGTAAATAGAATGATGTGGCCTTTTGTGTCTGGCTTTTACTTAGCATAATGTTTTCAAGGTTCATCCATACTGTAGCATATATCAACTCTACAGTCTTTTTTTTTTTTTTTTTGCTGTACGCGGGCCTCTCACGGCCATGGCCTCTCCCGCTGCGGAGCACAGTCTCCGGACATGCAGGCTCAGCGGCCATGGCCCACGGGCCCAGCTGCTCCGCGGCATGTGGGATCCTCCCAGACTGGGGCACGAACCCACGTCCCCTGCATAAGCAGGTGGACTGTCAACCACTGCGCCACCAGGGAAGCCCTACAGTCTTTTATTGCTAAACAGTATTCCATCGTATGGATATACAACATTTTATTTACCCATTCATAAGTTCTTTGTTTTTTCTTCGGCTGTGTCACGCAGCATATGGAATCTTAGTTCTCCAACCAGGGATCCTGCAATCCCTTCATTGGAAGCACGGAGTCTTAACCACTGGACCACCAGGGAAGTCCCTTCCCATTCCTAAGTTGATGGGCATTTGCATTGTTTCTGCTTTGGGGCTATTGTGAATAATGCTACTATGAACTTTCATGTACAAACTTTTGTGTGAACACATGTATATACCTAGTAGAATTTCTGGGTCTTATGGTGACTCTGTTTAACTTTCTGAGAAACTGACAAACTGTTTTCTAAAGTGGCTGTACCATTTTATCTTTGCACTAGCAGTGCAGGAGAGTTCCAGTTTCTCTACTTCCTTGCCAACACTTGTTATTTAAATATTCAAACAGGACAAAGGGAAATATTTTCGGTCAAAAGTGTCTGAAGTCCCAGACATCTGCCATCATCACATTAATATCTTTAAATTGTTTTTCACAGTTCCTTCCATTCTTCCACTTAAAAATCTACAAATTCTTTAAATCTCTCAAGTTCTGGTGTGTGTGTGTGTGTACACGAGGGTTGTAATTTTTTTTGTGGGCAACTCTAGTAGGAACTCTGAATTAGTATGGTCATTTTATTATGTATTTCAGGATGTATGCTCAGTACTATATGCAGATAACCATAGGAGAAGGAGAATATAGAAATTATATTTTTCAATTCATAAACTTCATGTGGTAACATTGCTTGTTAATATTTTAAAACACTGAGTTTTTTTCTGTCTTAGCTGTCAGCTACATTAATTGATAACAATTAAAGGATAAAAATTATTTTGTTTCTTGGTTTAAAGTTTGATTTTAGTTTGGTCATGTTCTCAGCTGTTACATCTTCAGGCTGCTATAAAAATAAGTAAATAAATAAATGTCTTTGGGCAATTCCCTGGCGGTCCAGTGGTTAGGACTTGGCACTTTCACTGCCGAGGGCCTGGTTCAATCTCTGGTCAGGGAACTAAGATCCCAGAAGCCGCGTGGCACACCCCACCCCCGCCAAAAAAATGTCTTTGGCTTACTCATAACTTTCTGATACTTATCCTTGTTCAGGTGATGCAAATGAAGCTTCACATAGTTGCTTTGATTGCCCAGAAGGGAAATTTTTCCAAAACTTCAGCTCAGATCGTCTTAGATGGCCTTGTAGACAAGATTGGAGATGTGAAATGTGGGAACAATGCAAAAGAAGCTATGACAGCAATAGCAGAAGCTTGTATGTTGCCATGGACAGCTGAACAGGTTAGTGACACAGAGCTCTCTTTCCTCAAGTTTTCCCAGTTTTTTCCCAAATTTTAGTTTAAAGTTATTAGTTAAACTTTAGTTCTTTTCTTCTCAAGTAAAACCTTTTTTGATACTGTTTTACTTTTACCTTTAGTAATTTTTGCACTGTTGCCTGATAATTAAAATTGTCTTAGTCAAGAATATTCTATTAAGAATGAAAGTAATTTTCTCTTAAGACATTATCATCCAGAGTGACCACTAATGAAAAGTTGTAAACAGTCCAGATTGCCTTTTAAAAAATTTTTTTTATTGAAGTATTAGTTGATGTACAATACTGTGAGAATGCTTTTAATACTTCTATCACTTACCTCATTTTCTTGTGTAAATTAAATATTTCATTCCTAAGGCATTCTTGCAGTTGTGTTAGCATCAGGAAAACCACGCTTAATCTACTACTGCCTTAATGTCAAGCTATATTTCTGTGAGAAATCTGAGAGAAAACACAGATCTGTTTTGGTTTTTTGTATGTTTGTTTTTCCACTCCAGGTTATGTCAATGGCTTTCTTACAGAAGAATCCCAAGAATCAGTCAGAAACTCTGAATTGGCTATCAAATGCAATAAAAGAATTTGGTTTTTCTGGGTAAGTCAGAAAGAAATCAAGCACATGTTTTGCCAGTCTCTAACTGGTGATTATATTTGTTGTAGCTATTGCTGCTTATTTCTGAGAAGCCAGAGCTGGATTGCCTATAATTTATATAAAACAAGACTACCTTTGTTCCAAAAGCCTATATTGGCTTGTGCTCCTGCATTTTGATATCCACTAATATTAGAGTTCTCTAAGTTATTTTTCCTCAAGTATTTGTAACTGTCCCACAGAAAAGCCAGTTCCAAGGATTTCTAGTCAAATACATTTGGAAAATACTATATAAAATCACACTTGTTTAGAGATCTATAGTGCACGTTGGAAAATTAAAGGCTCTGAGAAGTCCTGCAGTTGAGACACTTGTTTAACCCACTCTTTCCCAAAGTTATTTGTCTATTGATCACATTTGTTTACAGTAGTCCCCCGCTTATCTGTGGTTTCACCTTCCACAGTTTCAGTTACCCACAGTCAACTGCATTCAAAAAATATTAAATGGAAAATTTCAGAAATAAACAATTTATAAGTTTTAAACTGTGGGCTGTTCTGAGTAGCATGATGAAATCTCACTCTGTCCTGCCCAGGATATGAATCATTCGTTTGTCCAGTGTATCCCACCCATCAGTCACTTAGTAGCTGTCTCAGTTACAGATCGATCCTTGTGGTATTGTAGTGCTGCTGTTCAAGTAACCCTTATTTTACTTAATAATGGCCCTATGGGACTTCCCTGGCTGTCCAGTGGTTGGGACTTTGCTTTCCAATGCAGGGGGAGCAGGTTCGATCCCTGGTCAGGGAGCTAAGATCCCACATGCCTCGCGGCCAAAAAACAAAAACATAAAACAGAAGCAATATTGTAAGAAATTAAATAAAGACTTTAAAAATGGTCCACATCAAAAAAGTCGTAAAAAAAAAAAAAATTGCCCCAAAGTGCAAGAGTAGAGATGCTGGCAATTTGGATATGCTAAAAAGAAGCTGTAAAGTGCTTCCTTTAAGTAAAAAAGTGAAAGTTCTCAACTCAGTAAGGAAAGAAAAAACTGGCATGCTGAGGTTGCTAAGATCTACAGTAAGAATCTTCTATCCATAAATTGTGAAGGAAAAAGAAATTCGTGAGTTTCACTGTTGCACCTCAAACTGCAAACATTGTAAGTGCTTAGTTAAGATGGAAAAGGCATTGAATTTTTGGGTGGAAGACATAAACGGAAAGAAAACATGACTGATGGCAATGTGTTCCACCCAAAAGCGTGCAGGCTATGAAGATTTCAGTAAGGGATCCCCTGAAACAAGTGACACCAAGCCATTTGCTGCAAGTAAGGATGGCTACACAGATTCAGAAACAGGTTGGGACTGAAAAATGTAAAAATTATAGGAGAGGCTGCGTTTGCCAGTGAAGCAGCCTCTGCATTTCTGGTAGAGTTGAAAAAATTGATAAAGGAGAAAGAGCACACTCACATAACTTTTATTACAGTATATTGTTATAATTGTTCTATTCTGTTATTAGTTATTATTACTAATCTCTTACTGTGTCTAATTTATAAATTAAACTTTATCATAGTTCCATAGGTATAGGAAAAAAATAGTATATGTAGTACTATCCACGGTTTCAGGAATCCACTGGGGGGTCTTGGAAAGTATCCCTCCCAGATAAGGGGGAACTATTGTATTTTATTTAGCAAAATTTTATAGACTTACTTTATGCCTGGCACTTTCTAAATAATAACTCATTTGATTTAATCATCATTAAAAACCATGTGAGGTATTGTTCTCTCCTTTTATAGATGAGGAAACTAGAGCACAGAAAGCTTGAGTGATCTGCCCAAGTCACAGAAAGTGGCAAAGCCAAGATTTTTTTTTTTATATAAAGTTATTTTATTTATTTATTTTTGGCTGTATTGGGTCTTTGTTGCTGTGCGCAGGCTTTCTCTAGTTGCGGCGAGCAGGGGCTACTCTTCGTTGTGGTGCGTGGGCTTCTCATTGCGGTGGCTTCTCTTGTTGCGGAGCACGGGCTCTAGGCGCACGGGCTTCAGTAGTTGTGGCACGCAGGCTCAGTAGTTGTGGCTCGCGGGCTCTAGAGCTCAGGCTCAGTAGTTGTGGTGCACAGGCTTAGTTGCTCCGCGGCATGTGGGATCTTCCTGGACCAGGGCTTGAACCTGTGTCCCTTGCATTGGCAGGCAGGTTCTTAACCACTGCGTCAGGAAGTGGTTAGGGAAGTCCTGGGAGAAAAACATTCTAGACGAAGGGAACAGCAAGTGCAGAAGCCCTGTGGCAGGAGCACATGTGATATATTTTAAAATAGCAAGGAGTAATTGTTCTTCAGAATGCAGTTGGAGTAGAAGAGTGAGGGAGTAGGGAGTGGTAGGAGATAAAGATTGAAGAAAGAACAGGGGCCCAGGTTGTGTAGGGCCTCAAAGTTTTGAATAAATTGGAAACCATTGATAGTTTTGAGCAGAATAATACAAGGATTATTCAGTCAGAACAGATAGTGAAGATCAAGGGCAGAAGCAGGGAGACTAATTAGAAGGCTACTGAAATAATCCTGTCAAGAAATTATATGGCTTGGAAGTATTATGATTCAGAATATATTTTGAAGGTAGAACTAAGCAGGATATTGAACTTAAGAGAGAAGAGGAGTCAAGGGTGACTGAGGAGTCAGGGATGGCCTGAGCAACTGGAGAATGAAGTGCCTGTTTACTGAGATAGGGAAGACTATGGGAAGAACAGGTTTGGGGGCGGGCTGTGGACAATCAGGAGTTTGGTTTTGACAGATGTAGGTTATCTACTAGACATAAAAATGGAAATGTCACAAAGGCAGTCGGATATATGAATCTGGAGTTCAGGAAAGAGATCAACACTGGATTGATCTAATGCATATAGATAGTATTTAAAGCTTACTTTAAATGAGTGTAGAAAGAGAATAGGTGAAACTCAGGACATATCTGAAGGAAGCTGGTTCTAGAGTCTGGCTTTATAAAACTCCATTGAGTATTTTGAGGTTTCACTTGTTTTTCATTCTAAGTATCATTTCTTCTAGATTGAACGTGAAAGCTTTCATTAGCAATGTGAAGACAGCTCTTGCTGCAACAAACCCAGTGAGTACATACCAGCATATATAGGAAGAGTAGTAAGTACAGCCATCTTTATGGTTCTGTTCTGATCTGAAAAGTTATTTTTGTTCTGCCAGGCTGTGAGGACTTCTGCCATCACCTTGCTTGGCGTGATGTATCTGTACGTTGGTCCCTCTTTGCGAATGTTCTTTGAGGATGAGAAGCCTGCCCTCCTATCCCAGATAGATGCAGAATTTGAGAAGGTAAAGATTCCACAAATGATACAATCCATAGTTGACTTGAGAATGCTTATATTAGTTAAGTTTAAACTTTTAACCCTTTGGAATGAAGAATATGTATGTATTTGCTTTTATATGTATAAGGTATCCCTGGGAAGAATTCATAAGAAATAGATGACTTTGTGAGGAAGAGAACTAGATAGCTATAGTATAGGATGGGACATTTTCCCCTTTGTGGCTTTGGAATATTAAACATTTTGAATGTATTACCTATTCCAAAAGTACACTAAATATAACATTAAATTTTTTTTTTTAAGTAAAAAGAAACTTGACCTTCCTTGAATAAACTTTCTAATTGAAATTGCTAAGTTTTGGCAGACTTGCTGTGTATTGTCTTGGGCATACAAGTCAAATGACAGCTTTATGATTGAGAAGTCATATTCTAATAGGTTTGTATAAAGATATCTTTTGTCACATAGTCTCAAAATTGGAATCTAAGTAGGAATTAAAATATGTGCTGTGTGAATATTAAATATTATGAAGGAATATGAAAGTTTGACACAGGTACCATTCTCTAACCAGTTTGCTCTCATATTCTTCATCAAGTTCATTAGCCTCACTGACTTATTTGTGTGTAGATGCAGGGACAGAACCCACCTGCTCCAACCAGAGGGATTTCCAAACACAGTACAAGTGGTACAGATGAAGGAGAAGATGGAGACGAACCAGATGATGGGGGCAATGATGTTGTGGATCTTTTGCCAAGGACAGAAATCAGGTTTGTTGCTAATGATTTATTTGATGTATTATACTTAGTTCTTAATGGTGTCTTCTGTTTCTCAGTCAGGGTACTTCTGTGACATCATTGTTCTTTTAGGCATCTGGAATTAAGGATTCTGTCTTTTTTTTTCAGTGATAAAATCACTTCAGAGTTGGTGTCTAAGA
Organism: Stenella coeruleoalba; assembly: GCF_951394435.1. Lineage (NCBI taxonomy): Eukaryota > Metazoa > Chordata > Mammalia > Artiodactyla > Delphinidae > Stenella > Stenella coeruleoalba. The sequence continues at coordinate 13,472,620 of NC_137154.1, forward strand.
TTGGTGACAAGAATTGGAAGATCAGGAAAGAAGGCCTAGATGAAGTGGCAGGTGTTATCAATGAAGCAAAATTTATCCAGCCAAACATAGGTGAACTTCCAACTGCCTTGAAGGGTCGACTCAACGATTCAAATAAAATCTTGGTACGTAGAATATATGCCTGTTTTTTTCTCTCCCCTCTCTGCCCCTGCAGGGTGATCCTTTTCAGTAACCTTCAGCAGCAAAAACAAAAAGGAGTTAGTCACTCTATTGCTTTGAACTAGAAATAGCTTCCTTTAATTTTTTAAGTGTGCCTCAAGATATGTTGGTAGATGGCAAGTTTATTAATCAAATTTTCATGAATCTCAGATTTGCTGTTTACAGGGCTCTGATATTAAGTATTTTTGTATAAAACTGCTTGTAATACCCATAAACAAGTTAATTTCTAATTTTTAAATTTGGATTTTTATGTGAGATTTTTCTTAAACTAGGCTTTACCTTACTTTAAAATTATAAAGCATTGTAATCTCTAGTCGAAAATTCTAATATTCCAATTTTATGAACTGATGATAAAAGGAGACACCATCACCCAAAAATTATTCATAAGCTGATTAGTATCATAATGAGCTGATTTTTTAAAGTAGGCCAGAAACTTCCTACTGCATTGACTGTATAGCAGCAAACTTGCAAAACTTTGAGCACACCTTGCAATGGTTTGAACGTAAGGTGTTGGCTTTTCCCACCCAGGTGCAGCAGACGTTGAATATCCTCCAGCAGTTGGCAGTAGCCATGGGCCCAAACATCAAGCAACATGTGAAGAACTTAGGCATCTCTATCATCACAGTGCTTGGAGACAGCAAGGTAAACCTGACTCTTTTTACCACAGCTCTGTTCTGGAATAGGCCAGCCACATGACTGGGCTAAGAATAATCCTTTTTTTTTTTTTTAATTTATTTATTTATTTGTTTTTATTTTTGGCTGTGTTGGGTCGTTGTTGCTGTGCACGGGCTTTCTCTAGTTGTGGCGAGCGGGGGCTACTCTTCGTCATGGTGCGCGGGCTTCCCATTGCAGTGGCTTCTTGTTGCAGAGCACAGGCTCTAGGTGCACGGGCTTCAGTAGTTGTGGTGCGTGGGCTCAGTAGTTGTGGCTTGCAGGCTCTTGAGCGCAGGCTCAGTAGTTGTGGCGCACGGGCGTAGTTGCTCTGCGGCATGTGGGATCTTCCTGGGCCAAGGCTCGAACCCGTGTCCCTTGCATTGACAGGCAGATTCTTAACTACTGCGCCTCCAGGGAAGCCCCAATCCTTTTCTTACATGTAAGAGTGCATGTAAACAGTTTATAAACTTTGTTAGAGAAGAGAATATTAGGAGGAAAATCGTAAAAATTTTTACCTCCCAGGCATTATTAAGGTGATCAGATATCTCACTAGCTTTGTGACCCTTAGATAAGTTGTTTATCTTCTTTGAGTTTCAGTTTTTTATCTATGAAATTTAATTCTTACAGAATTAAATAAGCAACTGTACATAAAGTACCTGTACCTGTCTCATACAGTATGTACTCAAAAAATGGTTGCTATTATGATTATGATATCATTGTTTAAGGTGTTGGTATAAAGAGTGAATAAACATAAATTTTGGATCATGTATTTTATTTTCTACCTGTTCCCTCAACTACTAGAGTAGGATCTTCTGGTACTTCAGTAAGATATTTGCAGTTTCACAGTCCTGGAATTTGTCACATTGAAAGTTGCAAGCTCTTATGTTTATCCTTAATTGAATATTCGAATGTCTCTTTATTTTTGTGTAATACATTTAATTTGAGGAATTGGACTATTTTAATATTTTTCACGTCAGTAAGTCGTTCTCATTCTATGAATGCAAATTAATATAAAAACAAAAATGTTCAATCAAATTGTTAATTTCAGTCTAACTATTAAGAGTTCTCTAACAGGTAGAATTACATTCTTTAGCAGATAACCAGGGACATAAGAGTCCCCAGAAGTTCAGGAAACAAAACCTAAGAGTTTGTTCCCCTAACATGATATTTTATGCCCAGGTCACTGTTTTCCCTAATTAACTGAGTATGGGATCTTTACAATTTGGAGTTTTATGTTTCTAATTTACTTTGGAGTTTTAGTACAACGTGGATCTACATTCTGTTTCAAAGAAGATGAAGTATGTTCCAAGTATGTTCATGTGGACTTTAGAGAAACCTCCATTGTTCGTGTTCATAAAGTAACAGGCTTTTCACTCCCTACCTCCAAACCATAGCAGTGTTACCTTTATTGATTCTCTCTTCCATTCAGAACAATGTTCGAGCTGCGGCCCTAGCAACAGTGAATGCTTGGGCAGAACAGACTGGCATGAAGGAATGGCTGGAGGGGGAAGATCTTTCTGAAGAGCTCAAAAAGGAAAATCCTTTCTTGAGGCAAGAGGTTAGTACCACAAATATGATTTGCTTTACTCATGTCTTCTACCTTCATAGAGGCTTGGACCTACCTAATAAATATACATGAATGGATAGAATGAGTTCCATTATAAAATCACTAATAATATGAAACCAAATTCCTGGAGCTTTTTTATTCATGTGCTTCCTTTTCTTTTTTCCTTTCATGTGCTTTTTTAACAAACTTTTTAAAGGACTAGCCTTTCTGTGAAGTTTTCTCTTTGCTTGAACTCTTAAATGGTAAAGTAAGAGGTTTTAATCATGACATAAAAATAGTTCAACATTCAAAAGTCTATCAGTGTCACCCATCATACCAACAGGCTAAAGAAAAGTCATATAATCCTATCAGTTGACAAAAAAAAGGATTTGAGAAAATCCAACATCTATTCATGATAAAAGCTGTCAGTAAGTTAGTAATAGAAGAGAATTACTCAAGTTAAATAAAAAGCATCTGCAAAAAACCTCTGTAAATGATAATATTCTTAGTGGTTAAGGACTGAATGCTTTCCCCCTAAGATCAGGAACAAAGCAAGAATGTCCACTTTCACTGCTGTTACTCTGCATAGAACTGGAAGTTCTAGTCACTGCAATAAGGCAAGAAAAAGAAATGAAAGGCATACAGTTGGAAAAAGAATAAATAAAACTATCCGTAATTGCAGATAACATGACTGTTTACATAGAAAATTCCAGGAAATCTACAAGTAAACTCCTAGAACTAATAAATGAGTTCAGTAAGATTGCAGGATACAAAATAAACACAATCACATTTGACAAAAGTCAATCACATTTCTTTATAATACATTGAACATATGGAAACCGAAGTTACAAACATAGTACAGTTTACAGTCACTCCAAAGAAAATGAAATCCTTAGCTATACACTTAACAAAACAAATACAAAATATGTCTACTGAAAATTACAAAAATGCTGATGAAGCATTCAAGGAAGACCCACATAGATGTAGAGACATGCCATGTTTGTGGATTGGAAGATTTAACATAGTAGAAATTAGAAATGTCAGTTCTATACATTTAATGTATACATAATTGATGTATGCATTTAATGTAATTCTTATCAAAATTCAAGAAAGTTTTTTTGTAGACAAAGTCAAGGTTATTTTAAAATTTATATTCTAGCTAAAACAGTCTTGACAAAGGGAAAAAAATGGAAAGAACCTCTCTACCATATATTAGGGCTTACGAAATTAAATTGCTAACATAATCAAGACACTGTGGGGAATTCCCTGGCGGTCCAGTGCTTAGGACTCCATGCTTTCACTGCCAAGGGCTCAGGTTCAATTCCTGGTTGGGGAACTGATCCCCCCAGCCAAGCTGTGTGGCAAAAAAAAAAAAAAGACCCTGTGATAGCAAGGGGTAGGAGGAAGAGGATAGATACAGATAGGTGGAGCTGAAGAGGAAACCCAGAAATAGACCCACACAAATATGAGCAACTAATTTTCAACGGTGTTTCCAAAGTAATTCAGTGGAGGAAGTGTGGCCTTTTCACCAGATGATGCTGGAGCAGTTGACATCCAGAGACAAAAAAATTAAACCTTACCTAAACCTCACATCTTACACCAGAATTAACTCAAAATGGATTTATGGGCTTAAATGTAGAACATAAAACTATAGAACTTTTAAAGATAACATAGGAGAAAACCTTCAAGATATAGAAATTCTTCAGGCAAAGAATTCTTAGACTAGACACCAAAACCACAATTCATCAAAGAAAAATTTGATAAATTGGACCTCATCAAAATTAAGAACTCTTACTCTACAAAAGACCATGTGAAGAAGATGAAAAGACAGCCTGGAGTGGGAGAAAATATTTGCAACCTCTGTGTCTGATAACGGACTATCATCGAGAATATATATATATATATAAAGAACTCTCAAAACTCAACAGTTAAAAATCTAATTACAAAATAGGCAAAAGACAAGAACAGACATTTCACTGAAGAGGATATACAGATGGCAAATAAGCCCATGAAAGGTGTTCAACATTATTGGCCATCAAGGAAATGCAAATTAAAACTGCAATGAGATATCACAGACAACTATCAGAATTACTAAAATAAAAAATTGTGATAACACCAAATTCTGGCAAGAATGTGGAAAAACTTGAACACTCTCCTGGTGGAAATGTAAAATGGTATAGCCACTCCAGAAAACAGTTGGGCAGTTTCTTACGAGACTATACTTGTAGTTACTATATGACCCAGCAAGTCTTGGGCATTTATTCCAGAAAAATGAAAATTTATGTTTACACAAAAGCCTATATACAAATGTTCATAGCAGCTGATTCATAATAGCCAAAATCTGGAAACAGCCCAGATGTCTTTCAACAGGTGAATGCTTAAACTATTGTATATCCATATGTGTAATACTATTTAGCAGTAAAAGAAACAAATTATTTATACATGCAACAAGTTAGATAAATCGCAGAGGAATTGTGCTGACAGTTCCAATTCCAAACAGTTACATACTATATGATTCTATTTATATGTGTTTGAAATCTCATATTTTAGAAATGGATAAACAGATTAGTGGTTACCAGGGATTAGGGAGTAGGAGGAGGGATGTGAATGTGGTTATAAAAGAGGCAACACATGGGATCCTTGGGATGGAGCTGTTCAAAATCTTGACTGCGGGAATACACTAACACATGAAAAAATTGTAGAGAAAGCAATATAGACACATACACAAATGAGACAGAATCAGACTGGGTCAATCTGAGTATTATCAGTGGATTGTATCAATGTCAATATCCTGGTTGTTTATACTATAGTATAGTTTCATAAAGTGCTACTGTTGGAGGACACGGAGTAGAGTGCCTGGGATCTCTCTGTATTATTTCTTATAACTGCATGTGAATATATAATCATCTCAATAAATATCTCAACTAAAAAATAAATGCAGGGCTTCCCTCGTGGTGCAGTGGTTAAGAATCCACCTGCCAATTCAGGAGACACGGGTTCGAGCCCTGGCCCGGGAAGATCCCACATGCTGCAGAGCAACTAAGCCCGTGTGCCACAACTACTGAGCCTGCGCTCTAGAACCCATGAGCCACAACTACTGAAGCCTGCGTGCCACGACTACTGAAGCCCATGCACCTAAAGCCTGCGAGCCACAACTACTGAAACCCGCACACCACAACTACTGAAGCCCATGCACCTAGAGCCTGTGCTCCGCAACAAGAGAAACCACTGCAATGAGAAGTCAGCGCACCACAACGAAGAGTAGCAGTAGCCCCTGCTCACCACAACTAGAGAAAGCCCATGCATAGTAAATGAAGACCCAACACAGCCAAAAATGAATAAATAAATTTAGTTTAAAAAATTAATTTTAAAAATAAATAAATACAGATTTCCCTGGCATCCAGTCGTTAGGACTCTGCTTTCACTACCGTGGCTGCGGTTTGATCCCTGGTCGGGAAACTAAGATCCCACAAGCCACACGGCATGGCTGAAAAACAAACAAAACAAAAAATAAAACGAATATTTTAGAGATATAGAGAAAAACTGTCTATGTAAGGCAGAAAGCAGAAGTCCTGGTAGAACTTGTCATCTTCTAATCAAATAAATATTTTGCATCTTCTCTAGCTGAATAGTTCTTAGAATTAAAAAAGAAGTGAAAGTTTAAGATGCATTAAGAACTATTAAAGCTTTATAACTTAATGCTCAAACGTGGTCCAAAAAACTGTGTCCTTATCTTAGCTGATTATCTTCATTGCATGTTTATCATTTAATTGCACAATGGAAATGACTGATTTCACACTGGAGAGTTGTAGTGTGAGAACTAATTCAGTGTTTAGTACTGATAAAATCATTAAGCTGAAGATCATAAATAATGACAGTTTTCTATGTGCAGTGTGTAACTGGTCTTTATTTCTTTTGGCAGCTTCTGGGCTGGCTGGCTGAGAAACTACCGACTCTCCGTTCCACCCCCACAGACCTTATCCTTTGTGTTCCCCACCTCTACTCCTGCCTAGAGGATCGCAACGGAGATGTGCGAAAGAAGGCCCAAGATGCCTTGCCATTCTTCATGATGCATTTAGGATATGAGAAAATGGCCAAGGCTACTGGGAAACTAAAAGTACTACTACTTGTTGCTGCTGTTAAAAGCCATTTAGAAAAATATTGAACATGAATTTATATAGGCAAAAGATCATATTAACCTCCTATGAGTTTCAACTTGAAATCCCAGTGAGAGCAGAAATAAAATGTTTAGTAGTGTAGAACTTCTAAAGAATCTGCTGTCTTTGCAGGGATGAAAATTGTGACCTTCTAGAATGGCAGCTAATTTACTGTGACTTCATAATGTGTTACTTCTCTTGCACTATGTGCTGCCTCCCTTACTTCATTGGTATTTCAAAACTAGGAGCTCAAGGATTTGACAGCAGATCTGTTAGTAAGCATAGCATGAGTATATCATTTATGTGGCCTCTCACCTCTGTTATATTGTCTCCATAGCCAACTTCTAAAGATCAGGTGTTGGCCATGTTAGAGAAAGCCAAAGCTAACATGCCAGCCAAGCCCGCTGCACCTGCTAAAGCAACTTCCAAATCCGTGGGAGGATCAGCTCCAGCCAAATTCCAGCCTGCCTCAGGTAACTCTTATTTTGAGAGGGTTAAAGGGGAAGGAAATAGTCAAGGGAACTCTTAAAGAAATAGAAACCTTCATTTTTTAATCACATTTCCTCATGGCTTAGATTCCAAATCCTCCCTCCATCTCCTTACCCTCCTTTCATAAACATTTGTCAAATTACCTGGTTTTATGCCAGGAACTGTGCTGAGGGTTTAAGGATGAATAATTTGATTTCCAACTCCAAAAAGGAGTTTGGGAGTATCACAATGAAATACTCCAGAAAGCAAGTGCTCAATCTTACTTTTAAGGTTTCCACAATTATTTTCTGCTATTGGATATTACAGTTAGAAGGAGAATTGGGACCATCTAGCTTAACCCTCTTTATTAACAGGTAAGGAACACCAAAGGTTAAGTGACTTGCACAAGGCCAAACAGCCAGCCAGTGGCTGAACCAGCAGAGACCTCTGCTTAACTCATTCATAAATGAGTTCCCCTTCCACTACACTTGGCTGTTTGCTGATCCATTCTAATATTTACTAAACTTCTTCAAGGGAAAATTCTTGATTTCTTCATCCTAATGTTAAAATTCCAAAATGTACAAATAGAACACTGATCTGTAACCGCTGCTCTTCTAGACTTATTGCTTAAACAAAATAATAATATTCTGTTTAGTGGGGTAGAAATTATTGTTGCTATAAAGTGAGAAATTTTACATGTGTTAAATTGTTGGTATCAAAGTATATATTCAGTTATAACATTTATTGGGATCTTGCTATATGGTATATATAGTTTACTATAGTATCAAAGGTGATAGACTGTTCCCTTAAGGAAGTATCAGTCTAACATAAAGGTTTTTTAACTGCTATTTAGAAAATGGTTTTAAACTGCAGTTTAAATGTTGATAAAGGAGATGCAGATTTTCTGAATTAATTTCATGAGGAAATCGGGGAGAAAAAAGATTAGGAAAAAAAATCTAACTGAAAGTGCTTTAAAAATGGATACATTTGTTTAAAAAAACTTTTCAAAAAATAAAATAAAAATAATTTTTTAATAGATGTATTTAAAACTACTGGCTTTCTCACCATCATTATATATTTAACCTGCCCAGAATATAGTGATATTAGTTAGAGTTTATGTTTACAGTACATGTTTTTTTTTTTCTCAAGCACCTGTTGAAGATTCTGTTTCTGGCACTGTAGAACCCAAGCCTGATCCAAAAAAGGCCAAAGCTCTAGGAGTTTCCTCTAAAGCAAAGGTATGTTAATTCTGCAACTTAGATGTAGAATTGCTTTTAAGTGTTTTATACACTGAGTCATTCTTTTAGCAAAGATTATATTACATATGAAAGATTATTACTACTCTTGATATTATCTAATAAGTACTTATTTATACAAGTTTCAGTGTCTCACTTTTAATGTTACCTCAAAACAAAGACTCCTATTCTCAAGAGCTACTGCCAGGGTTTCTGTCATCCAGGACTTTGAGGGAGATTTTCAGTAGTAGGCAACTTCCTTTACATTTGGCAGAAAGTCATTATATTAGGTGTTCTGATTAGACTAAAAGGAAATATCTTCTGTCCCCACACCGATGGGATTTGATGCATCACCAATCCTTTTAGCATCCATGCAGAGTTGGACAATTTAAAGAAATGTGTTCAAATGCTCAACCTTAAATATCCCCTGGGTGTGTTTTCATTTAATTTTTTGAATCATAGCAAATTGTCATCAGTTTCTATATCAAGATTCAAAGCTTGTCACTGTATTCAAAGAATTGACTGTTTAATACTTACAAAAGGAAAATTGCAAAACTGTGCAATCAGTAGTAAATCTAATAGTAAATATAAATAGAGAAAACTATTTCATTAACTGCATGTAACTGATGAAAGTATGCAGAGTAGGAAATGTTTTATTATCCAGTACATTTATTATTACATCCACATTATAGAAGGGCCACTCTGTGGCCATTCTTCTAAATATTAGTTACTCATTTTCCCTCCCTATGCTTGGGTCCTTCAACTCAGTGAGTTAATTTAAATGAGTAATTATCTTCTGAACTATCCAGTGAAGCTGTTCTTTTCCTGTCCTTCTCCCTCTCCTCCTCCCAAATTTAACAAGCGCTTATTTCAGTATTTTGATCACAAGTGCTTTGAAGTATTTTTGACTCTGTTCTTAATGCAACTTTCTTTTCAGTCTTTTGCAGTTTACAAAGCAGTTTCACATAAATGATCTCACATTTGTTTTGACTGAATGACTTAAGTGTTTGAACTAGAAAGAAATGCTGGCCTACTAAAAATAGCAGACTTTTGCTATATTTATAATATAATAATAATAATTCCAGTAATTAAATTCAAATTTTACCTTAAATATATATACCATGTGTTCACAATTTCTTTCCATCTGATACAAAGATTCTAGATCTTGGATTCTTTTTAAAAGCCACTTAAAAAAAATCTATCTATTTATTTATTGGCTGCATCGGGTCTTAGTTGAGGCACGCAGGATCTTTCGTTGCAGCACGCGGGCTTCTCTCCAGTTGTGGTGCGCGGGCTCCAGAGCACGTGGGCTCTGTAGTTGTGGCACGCGGGCTTAGTTGCCCCGTAGCATGTGGGATCTGAGTTCTCTGACCAGGGATTGAACCGGTGTCCCCTGCATTGCAAGATGGATTCTTAACCACTGGACCACCAGGGAAGTCCCTAAAAGCCACTTTAGTAACTTAAGTATTTAAAATGTTTCTAGGAAATTTCTCTCTAGAAACAGGTTCAAAGGGTCTCCAGTTACAGTAATGTTATAGAGATACATTTTATATACAGAGAAACAGAAAAGTTTTCTCAAGTTATGTGAAATGTGTGCATACCATTCAAAATGTCATTAATATGGAAAGCTATAAACAGTGTTGAAGATTCCAAGAAAGAAAAGAACTATCCATTATATGTCAGTTATATCAATAATTATTTTAAAAGAACTATCCAAGAATCAGAAATAGTAACCCAGTAACCCAGACCAATGATATATAATGGCAGCTTTTCCAACCACATCACATGCCAGCCCAAGGACTAACCAGCAGTTACTTAAGAGTGCTATTAGAAACATTTTTAGAAAACCTGTACACAAACATATCAAATGCAAGATTCTATGGTTCATTTGTTTGTTTCATTTGGAATATGATATAGAAAGGTGTCTCTGGTTTATATAGTGCCCTTTTGCTGGGCAGTAACAGCGAATTCCCAAGAAGGAGTAGTCTAAGCTAATCAGTATTCCCTGTACCTTGGTTGTAGACTGCACAAGGAAAGAAAGTACCAAGCAAAACCAGCTTAAAGGAAGATGAAGACAAATCTGGTCCTATTTTTATTGTTGTTCCAAATGGAAAGGAGCAACGAATGAAAGATGAGAAAGGATTAAAGGTAAGGAAGAAATAAGAATCTTCAGGAGTTTTTTGCTTGTTTGTTTTAGTTTCGTTTTGTAATCAAGAATAATTTTTCTGTCTGAAATTCATATCATTGTGAAATATCTAATAATTAACTGAATCTTTTGCTTATAAATTATATCTTGTTTCTGTAAGACTCTTTTTGGGGGTTTTTTTTGTTTGTTTTTAGAATCAAAGACTGGAAAGTAGTCATTGATTTTTTTTTAATCAACTACACATATGTAATATACTACTCCTTTATTCTTTCTTGTACCTGACCTTAAAAGATAGACTTGGTAACTATATATGGCTAGTTTGATCATTTCGCTTTTTTTTTCTTTTTTAACATCTTTATTGGAGTATAATTGCTTTACAATGGTGTGTTAGTTTCTGCTTTATAACAAAGTGAATCAGTTATACATATACATATGTTCCCATATCTCTTCCCTCTTGCATCTCCCTCCCTCCCACCCTCCCTATCCCACCCCTCTAGGTGGTCACAAACCACCTAGCTGATCTCCCTGTGCTATGCAGCTGCTTCCCACTAGCTATCTGTTTTACGTTTGGTAGTGTATATATGTCCATGCCACTCTCTCACTTTGTCACAGCTTACCCTTCCCCCTCCCCATATCCTTAAATCCATGCTCTAGTAGGTCTGTGTCTTTATTCCCATCTTACCCCTAGGTACTTCACGACCTTTTTTTTTTTTTTCTTAGATTCCATATATATGTGTTAACATATGGTATTTGTTTTTCTCTTTCTGACTTACTTCACTCTGATGACAGACTCTAGGTCCATCCCCCTCACTACAAATAACTCAATTTCATTTCTTTTTACGGCTGAGTAATATTCCATTGTATATATGTGCCACATCTTCTTTATCCATATTCCATTGTATATATGTGCCACATCTTCTTTATCCATTCATCTGTCGATGGACACTTAGGTTGCTTCCATGCCCTGGCTATTGTGAATAGAGCTGCAATGAACATTGTGGTACATGTCTCTTTTTGAATTATGGTTTTCTCAGGGTATATGCCCAGTAGTGGGATTGCTGGGTCGTATGGTAGATCTATGTGTAGTTTTTTAAGGAACCTCCATACTGTTCTCCATAGTGGCTGTAACTATATATGGCTAGTTTGATCATTTCGCTTTTGATGTTGTTTTCGTTTTATTAATCAGTTAAAACTTTTCAAAATATATACATTAGAATTTTTAAAAATTCAAACAATACAAAAAAAGTACAGAAAGTATGAAAAGCATGTCTCCCACTCCAGTCTCCCTACACAGGGAGGATGTTATGACCAGTTATTTTGTGTATTACTCCAGAAATAATAATATTCCATACCTATACAATCATATATATATAAATATATGGTCCTCGTTTTACACAGATGGGAACATGCCATACTCTTTGTTCTGAATCTTACATTTTTCTTTTAATGGTATTTGAAATATATATCTTAAAGATCATTCCATATCTACAACGCATGTATGCATTCATTCTGTTTATTGATGCATCATGTGTATGTACCTTTCTTTATCCTCAACCCACTATGTTGAACATTTAGGTTACTTATAATCTTTCACTCTTATAAACTATACTGCCATAGGCATCTTTGAATATAGGTTTTGTGCACATATGTAAGTATATTTATATTAAAGTCCTAGAATAATATGTACATTTAAAATTTTGATAGATATTTCAAATTTGCCCTTTATTAAAATTGTACCAACAGTATCCACCATGTTATACAATAATAGATCATTGATTTTTCTAGTAAGAATTGCTGAAAATTCTATTCCTAGAAGATTTTCAGAGTTAAGCTTCCAGAAGTATGACAGACAGATTGAGAGTACATTTTGCATTTATACTTAATTATACATTAATCTTGGTGAATTTAAAAATATCCTATTAAACTGATTCCTGCAGCTGCTTTAAATAGAGTTCTCTACCACATTTCAGTTGAACACCTTACAGCTCCTTTTCACTGTTTTTTTTTTCAGGTGCTGAAGTGGAATTTTACTACTCCGCGGGATGAATACATTGAGCAACTAAAAACTCAGATGTCTAGCTGTGTGGCTAAATGGTTACAAGATGAGATGTTTCACTCAGACTTTCAGCATCACAACAAAGCCCTTGCTGTCATGGTTGATGTAAGTTTGCAACAAAATAAATATGCATGAATCTCAGGCATGAAAATACTGAGCCCTGTGAAATCATCGGAAGTTTGCATGAATTGAGAAGGAACTGGAATACACCATGTTCTCTGTTTTTAGAGCTTTCTTATTATCTGATAGAATAAATGACTATATGTCTATAATTTGGTGTCTTAAATGGAGGCTTAAAAATCTATCATTTTCTTTTTGCACTGCAGTAAAATTTGAGAGTTACTTGCCTAATAGAACTTAAATTTTTATAGTCTAATTTGTGAGGGTTTTGTATTGTTTTGTTTCAAGCACTTGGAGAGTGAAAAAGAGGGTGTCATTGGTTGCCTGGATCTTATCTTAAAGTGGCTTACCCTGCGGTTTTTTGACACCAATACAAGCGTCCTAATGAAAGCCCTAGAATATTTAAAATTGCTCTTCACCCTGCTGAGTGAGGAGGAGTATCATCTTACTGAGAATGAAGCATCTTCCTTCATCCCCTATCTCATCCTCAAGGTAATGTGTTGTTCTCACTTTGGAAGATTACTCAAGTTCCCAGCTACTTCAGTTCCTGTACTTTTATTCCCTCTCCCCTCTTCATTTATTGTATGATGATGATACCTTCTACCGCTCATTTTATTCTTTCAAGATGTAGTGACACACAAGGGGGTACCTTTGCTACTCAGAGAATGCATCACTTAATCATTATTTTCCTTGTTGACTAGGTCGGAGAACCAAAGGATGTCATTCGTAAAGATGTCCGTGCCATCCTGAACCGGATGTGCCTTGTCTACCCAGCCAGCAAGATGTTCCCCTTCATCATGGAAGGAACCAAATCCAAAAACTCTAAGCAGAGAGCAGGTAAAGCAACAATTTAAATAGAGCCCTACGTCTGCAACAGTGACCTCTAAAAGAAATAATTTATAGATGAACCAGGAAATTTCTTGATTCTAACCTTCTGATTTGGACTGTGAGAGTGATGAGTTGCACACTGGTGGAGCCACAGTATCAGGTGATACAGGCACCACTCAGTACCACCCTGGTGACAAAATCAAGTGCACAGGGGCCATCTGACTCACAGGCATCTCTTTCTTCTAGGAGCCCTTGCTATAACACCACTGTTTCAATTGTGTATTTTATAGAAGGCAGTAAACAAGGAAGAATTCAAGGCAGAGCCAGAATAAGATTTTAGACCTTCATGTATGCCAGGGAAAATGTATCTAGTAAAGATAGGTCTCTATGCCAAATCTCTGTTGAGTCTCCTTAATCTAGCCTTTCTCTCCCCAGAGTGCCTAGAAGAACTAGGGTGTCTGGTCGAGTCCTATGGCATGAATGTTTGCCAACCAACCCCAGGAAAAGCCTTAAAGGAGATAGCGATTCACATAGGAGACCGCGACAATGCTGTGCGCAATGCTGCCCTCAACACCATCGTTACAGTGTACAATGTACACGGGGATCAGGTGTTCAAACTGATTGGAACTGTGAGTGACTTTTCTCTGAACATTTTCAGCATGTTGTGAATTGCAGGATCACTTAGGTGTCAAGTTTCATGCCATCTCAACTCTAAGTTTTTACCACTTTTTGTTAAAACTCAGCCTATCGATATGTCCTAGAATCCATATAAACCTTTGAGGGTGTCTCTGATTACTGTAGGACATTCAGGCTGTGTTTTACTGGAAATTAGATTTTCTTTTCTGAGCATTCTCCTCATAACAATTTGCTTTAGATGAAAACTATTTTTGAATCAAGAAATCTGAGCTAGTCTGGGATTTAAATTCTGCCTGGCAATCTCCTCAGTAATTTTTAGTGCATTTATTTTCTAGTGAACAAGTACTCACTTGTATATAATGTGGATTCTGGTACCTGTCAGATCAAAAGGGTCTTGAGCTGCAGCTATGAGCCAGACTCTCCAAGCACAGAAGGTTCTGCTTTTGACTCCTTACTTCCTCTGAGCCAGTCACTACTGTGGCTGGACCTGTTCTTCACTCCAGTTACCTCTTAGTAGCACGTGTATTTACCCTGTGCTTATATATTTTTACTTGTATTAATCTTATTAAATCCTCACTACAAGGCCAGTGAAGGAAATAAAGCAGATGGGAATTTTACAGATGACCAAAAGTGAAGCTTCTTGCCCATAGTCACACAGCTAGTTAGTGGTAATACCAAAAAATGAGGACGCTTCATTTAATTCTTGACCTTTTTATTTGTAGTTATTCATAGCCTTTCCTTTTCTGTCCTTTCCTTCTTTCATATGTTCTCTTATATAGCAAGTCAGGTTTTAGCAGTAGTTGATTTTAAAATGATGTAGTGTTTTGAAAGGAAACTTACCCTACATACGAGGTTCTGTTTGCTTCGACATGAAAATGGATATTAATTCTTGGGTCTTCCATTTAGGTTTTTAATTCTCTTCATATTCTAGTAGAGGGGTGTGCTAATAAATTAAATTTGGTCTCTTTTGACAGCTTTCTGAAAAGGATATGAGCATGCTTGAGGAGAGGATTAAGCGGTCAGCAAAGAGGCCTTCTGCTGCACCAGTAAAACAGGTGGAAGAGAAACCTCAGCGCACACAGAGCATAAGCTCCAATACCAACATGCTACGCAAGGGACCAGCTGAGGACATGTCCTCCAGACTCAAGTATGTGGATGGAGATAGTTGTCTGAGAGCATCTCTGTGGACTTTGCCTTGTGTGCTTAGAGCTTATCCTGTAACATAATCTTGAGTTCTTGTAGCCATTATCATGCATGACACAGTGTCTGGGTAAATGTCTTGGAACCAAATGTTAAATCCTTCAGTCTTCATTGTCTTTGTCTCAAAACCACTTCTAAATAGTCTTGTGCCTTCTTTCACTGCTTTTCCGTGGACAGAATTATGTATCGCACTTATAGGATGTAAGTACTGCCTGCTAATTTCTCATTAGCAGGGCTCTTATATCTTTCTAACTTCTGACTTGGATTCATCCCCTCTGGAGGGCTATTGGTGTAGACTTTATAACCAGGTAGAGGGTGTCCAAGTATCCCATGAATCAAGCCTTCCCTGAAAGTCCACTGGCTAGCAGAAGTGTCAACTCAATGTCATGTGGCTAAAATATGGGCTCACCTTCTTCCTTGTGTTATGTTTGGTCGTGCACAGGTTCCTATTCATCAGATAAGGCTGAGTAAAGTGCATGCAACCCAGAATGGGCTTAGGGACTCAAAAAACTGCCTTCTAAGCAAGATAGCTCTATTTTGGATCATATCATGAGTATAATTTTAACCAATTTGAATTTGGAGACTGTGAATATCTATTGCTTGGATGTAATGCTGGCCTGACCTGAGAGTGAATATTCCTAAAAAGAGGTGATTGACTGTCCCTCAAGTATAAAATTTACTGAACACTGCATGGGATGATGCTTATAATTAGAAAAACGTAAACACTGGTTAAATTGGTAGAAAAGAGCCAGGCAGTCTAGATATTTCTTAAATTTTTGCCCAGAAGTAGTGAGCTTTGAGTCAATATAAATATTCTTTATTATTTACTGCCCCAACTGGAATAGCGTACAAGGTTTGTTGGCTTTAGTGAACTAGAGAGAATACTTACAACTTGGCAGTACTGTAAGTACAAGTCAATCTTCTCTCTTAGGATATTCATGAACCAGTGTTGTTGCCCGTTGAAGGCACTTGCTTAGACTCAAGGACTTAAATCATTCAGGGGGGCTGAAACCAGAAGTTGAACATCTGTCTTGCAGCTTTGGGGCAGCTGGCAGTGCTACTCTTGCCCTTTGGTTAAAAAGTCTCTTTTAGTTCAGGAGCCTCCTTTTGCTTCCCTTAGCCAAGCCCGAAGCATGAGTGGGCATCCTGAGGCAGCCCAGATGGTTCGCCGAGAATTCCAGCTGGATCTAGATGAGATTGAGAATGACAATGGTACAGTCCGATGTGAAATGCCAGAACTTGTTCAGCACAAACTGGATGACATTTTTGAACCAGTCCTTATTCCTGAACCCAAGTAAGTTAACCCATTTCATTTAAGTATAAGCAGTTCATGATCCTCAGAGTGTATATGTTGAAAAGAGCTCTCTGTGCAGTTAGAACTTTTTAGAACAGATTACTCTCTGACTAATAGCAGTTCTTTACTAAAACCTGGATCTAGTGGGGAATTGCATAATTCCAACTCATTGGGATACCTTATAATAAAGATTGAATATTTTCCTTTGCTCCACTCTCTAGGATCCGGGCTGTTTCTCCACACTTTGATGATATGCACAGTAATACAGCATCCACAATCAATTTCATTATCTCCCAAGTAGCCAGTGGTGACATCAACACAAGCATCCAAGCTCTGACACAGGTAATGGAGGTATTACCCATGACAGTCATTCCACTGGTGGCTATAGAGGCTGTAATAGTGATGGTTACACACTGGTTACAGTATTAAGGGAGGCAGGCAGTGTTCAGTACCTCCCTGATGAACAAAGTGCACAGGGACCACTGCCAGGCATCACTTGCCTCACAGGATAGAGCTGTGATAGAGCCTTGCTTTTTACAGTTGCATTCTTTCACCAGAGGCTGAAAAACAGCAGTTGGTAGGAACCAGCTCTCATGGAACTTTCTTAGATTTTGGTGGGCAGAGACAAACAAATAAAATATCAGTAACTGCTGTGTAAATATAACTCAAATGGGGTGATGGGAGAGAGGGAACTAAGTACTAGTTACTTAGATTGGTGGTCAGGGTTCAAGCAGAGGTCAGCTAGTACAAAAACTCTAGGGTAGGAATGACCTTGGTGTGGTCCAGGAAACAGTACAGGCCCATGTGCCTGGAACTTAGTGGTGAAAAGAGAGAATGGTACATGAGATTTGAGAGGTGGATAGAGACCAGATCATGTGGCGTTTTAAAAGCACTGAGGGAGGTTTTGGATTTTAAGTGTGATGGGAAGCCATTAGAGAATTTTGAGGAAAAAGAAGCTACATGTTTTTAAAAAACCTTTCTCTTCTTCCTCTGCTTCCCTTCCCTAACAGTCTAGTCATAAAGCCAGGAGGAGGGTAAAACAAGGTAGGCACCTACCTTGTAGCAAGGGGGTGGGAGTAGAGAGCCACAGTGGCCCAATGTTAGGGCAGTGGCCCAATGTTAGGGTCTTCAAGCCCAAACATTGTGAGGAGGCTGTCATTCAGGAGGGGTGACACACAGCCGGGAATCAGAGCCAAAGCAGAAAGAGGAAGATGTCCGTGGGGGGAGCCAGTGTGGCATGAGGAGGACATCCATGTGTGTTGGAGGGGAGCAGGGTGGCATGCGGCTGGCTCAGAATAGGGAGTCAGAGCCAAAGCAGAAGATGTGGGCCTGGGGAACAGCTGGTGGCAGAGGTGGGAGATTGGTTACAAACAAAGGGATTGGTCAAATAAATAAATATAATAAGGAAAATGGGAGCCAAGTTTCTTACTGTCAGAGAAGGGTGATACAAATATGGAAGGACAAGAAAATAGAAACTCTGGTGTTGGACCGGAATTAGATGTGTCAGTATGAACTCATGGTTTTCAATACACAGATGTAGAAATAAATATCAGTGTAAATGTATGTGCGTATGTATATATGTGGTATATAAATGTATGTTACAGATGATATGCATATATTCCCTAGCTCTTTTCACTGAGAGGACCTGAGAACAGCAACACCCCAACAGCAATGAGCACCCCCAGATCTTGTCTCCTAAATACCACTTTCCTCTAAAAGGAATAACAGGTCCTTAAGAAATGGCAGATTCCAGAGCTGAATCAGGGAAAGTACTGGATGATTCTGGAGTATCTTGTTGTGCTAGACAGCAAGGATAGGCTCAGAGAATTGTAGGGACATGTCAGAAGGACACACAGGCCACACAGACTCCCTGTTGGAAGAGAGCACAGTTTGAACATCAAAATAAATAATAATAGTAATGAGTTATAACCCCATAAACAATACATACAATTTGTAAATTTATTGAATTTAATAAAATAGGAAACCACAAGTCCATGCACATATAAGCTAATTAAAAATTTGAAGAGAAATGGAATATTTAGTTTCATAGTACCTCTCCACAAAATACAAAGGACTAATATTTTAAAAGTACCTCCAAAATACAAAATACCAAGAATAATTTGACAGTAGAGAAGCCTAGCAGATAACCACCTTGAGTGATCGAAGTAAACATCATCAATCATATGACAAAATGAAATCATGTACCACCTGATAGGATCCAGTGGGAATTCTGCATTACTTCGCTGAGATTCCTGATGTCATCTATTCATGAGAAAACATCAGACAAGTGCAAATTGAGAGACATTTTCAAAATCTCAAGGTGAAGAAAGTCAAGGAAAGAATGAGGGAACTGGTCTAGAGTGCATGATTCTAGACGGGCCTTTTCACTATAAAGAACTTAATTGGGGCAACTGGAGAAAATGGGATAGAGCCTGAGGATTAGGTGGTAGTAACATCAGTATTCCTGACTTTGATCCTTATATCATGATTATGAAAGAGCATGTCTTGTTAAGAAGAAATATATGATGGGACTTCTCTGGTGGTCCAGCGGGTAAGACTCCACACTCCCAATGCAGGGGGCCCAGATTCGATACCTGATCTGGGAACTAGATCCTGCATGCATGCCACAGCTAAGTTCGCATGCTGCAACTAAGAAGCCCGCATGCCGCAACTAAGAAGTGCACATGCTACAACTAAAGATCCTGCGTGACGCAACTAAGACCCGGTGCAGCCAAAATAAATAAATGAATAAATATTAAAAAAAAAGAAATACATGCTGAAGTATCAAGAGGGTCATGGAGCATCAAACTGACAACTTGCAAATGATTCAGGATTTTAAAAAGTTCTTTTACTATACTTCCAACGTTTCTGTAATGTTTGAACTTATTTTAATTGGGGAAAAAGTCACTTCTGGCCACTCCATAGAGACCAGATTATAGGCAGGGCAAGAGTGGATTCTGGGAGGCCTGTTAGACTGTTAGGAAGCTGTGGTCGAAATTCATATGAAAGATATGTGCACTAGGACGATCATTGTGGAGAGGAAGAAAAGTGAATGGTTTCAGGGTATCTTTCAGAGGTAGAGTCCACAGGACTTGGTGATAGATTGGATATGAAATGTAAGGGAGGAGAGGAATCAATAGTAACTCCTTGCTGTTTGGCTTGAGCAACTGTGTGGATGGTGGTGCTGTGTACGGAGATGGGGAAGGATGGAGGAAGAGCAGGCTTGAGAGATTGGAAATCAAGAGATACGTCTTTGCTATGTTAGGTCTGAGCAGAAGGGCAGAACCGGAATCCCAGCACAAGGTTTTTGACGTTGCTTGACAAATAGTCTCCTGTTAACACTTTTGCTGTTGGAAGAAAACAAATGGCGGGGAGTCTGGAAAACAGCAACTTGAATGCATGCATCCCTGTTGCCTTTCTCTATCAACTTCAATCCAAACTCATTTGCCTTTTCTGAGCAGAGGAGCTGGCGGGTCTGGTGGGTAGTATCTGAAGTGTCTAAGCAAATCTCAAGCTCTGTCTGGTACACGTACAAGACTTTTTCCCATATGGGCCTAAGGAAAACCTGAGGTTCAATAGTGCAGAGCCCAGAGAAGAGGATCAAAACACCAGAAATCCTGGAGAGAGATCTCTCTTCATCTGTGGAGATCGGTAGGTGCCCTAAAGGAAGGGCAGTGGTGGCTTATGTGAGTGTTAATAGGAGTACCTGGTGTTCTCCTTTGCCCCTAAGGAACTACAGGGAGCTGAACAAAAGGGCTGAATTCACTCTCTGAGGCTGGCAAGTCTCTGACTTTTGTACCTTTAGAAACCAAACAGAAATGCCTGCTCTTGGTACTTTGCCAAACAACTGACAGCTTGCCAGTTGGTATACCACAAACCTACAAGGGCAGAAATGCTCTATCTCCCATTTATTGCCATTGTTGAGGGTTTCCAAAAGGTAGACCCAAGACTGAATCTTGAATATGTAAAGAGTAATAACATGCCTTAAGGCACCCAGTAACTGGGAAGAAGAATAAAACAAAATAACCAGAACAGCAATGTCCTGGCAAAATGAAATTGCTAACGGAGATAAGATGACCACAATGGGGAAGGGCATGGGGTGCAGAAAGATTCTTCCAAGCAAAAAAAATATGATTTTAGAGTTTTAAAAAATTGAGTAGATGGACTGAAGGAGATAATGATCACTACAGAAACGGAATTAGTGACCTGAATGACAAGAGTGACAAGATCATTCAGTGCACAAAGGACCGTCTTTTAAACAAATGATGGTGGGAAAAATGTTTATCCACATGCAAAAGAATGAAGATGGACTCTTTTTTTTTTTTTTGCGATATGCGGGCCTCTCACTGTTGTGGCCTCTCCTGTTGCGGAGCACAGGCTCCGGACGCGCACGCTCAGCGGCCATGGCTCACGGGCCCAGCCGCTCCGCGGCATGTGGGATCTTCCCGGCCTGGGGCACGAACTCATGTCCCCTGCATCGGCAGGCGGATTCTCAACCACTGCGCCACCAGGGAAGCCCGAAGATGGACTTTTATACCATATGCAAAAATTAACTCAAAATGGATCAAAGACATAAATATAAGAGCTAAAACTGTAAAACTCTTAGACGAAGACATAGGGGAAGACCTTCATATAGTGATTTTGGCAGTGATTTCTTGGATATGACACCAGGCAACTAAAGAAAAAATAATTAAATTGAATTTCATCAAAGTTAAAACATTGGATGTATCAAAGGACACTATCACAAGAATGAAAAGGCAACCTATAGAATGAGAGAAAATATTTGCCAATCATATATCTGATAAAGGATTAATATCCAGAATATATAAGAACTCCTATAACTCAATGACAAAAAAACAAAACCTAGTTCAGAAATTGACAAAGGACATGAATAGACATTTCTCTAAAGAAGATACACAAATATCCAATAAGCAAGTAAAAAGATGCTCACCATCATTAGTCATTAGGGAAATATAGATCAAAACCACAATGAGATACCACTTCACACCCATTAGGATTTTTTTTTTTTAATGGGAAATAGCAAGTGTTTGCCAGGATGTGGAGAAACTGTAATCTGTGTGTATTGCCAGTGGGAACATAAAGTAGTATAACCATTGTGGAAAATAGTTTAGCGGTTTCTCAAAAAGTTAAACATAGAATTACAATAAGATCCCCAGATCCCCTCCTAGAAAGCAGGGATTTAAGCAAATACTTGTGCACCAATGTTCACAGCAGCATCATTCACAATAGCCAAAAGGTGGAAACAATCCAAATGTCCATCAACAGATGAACAGATAAACAAAATGTGATGTGTATATATATTTATATATACACAATGGAATATTATTCAGTCATAAAGAAGAATGAAATTCTGACACATGCTACAACATGGATGAACCTTGAAAGCATTATGCTAAATAAAATTAATCAGGCACAAAGGGACAAACATTATATGATTCCACTTATTTGAGGTACCTAGAATAGCCAAATACAGAAACTAGAATAGAGTTTACCAAGGGCAGAAGGGTTGATAGAGAGTTATTATTTAATGGGTACAGATTCTGTTTGGGGTAATGACAAAGTTCTGGAAATAGGGATGATGGTTATACAACATTGTGAATATACTTAATGTCATTGGATTGTATACTTAAAAGTGGTTAAAATGGTAAATTTTAGTTATATATATTTTACCGTAGTAAAAAAAATAAAACCCTGAGCAACAAAAAATTAAAGTACCTAGGAGTGATCAAGCAGTGTATAATATGTAAGACCTTGACAGAGAAAATTTTTAAGTTTTGTTGAATGACATCATTTTGTTGTGTTTCCAAATAAATAGAAATATACTGTGTTCTCAAGATTCAGGATTATAAAAATGCCAGCTTCTCCTCAAATAATATCTGTAAATTCAATGCCATTCCAATCAAAATCTTAAGTTTTTTTTCTGCAGTTGAGAAGCTGATTCTAAAATTTATATGGGAAATCAAAGGGCCTCAGAATAGCAAAGACAGTTTTAAGACAATTTTTTAAAATAAAAACTCAGTGGAGAGGATTTACATCACTGGGTATCAACAGTGATTATAGAGCCACTGTAATTAGTTAAGTGTAGTACTGGCCCAGGGAAAAGCAGACAGACCATTGGGATGGAACAAAGAGCCCAGAAATAGAATCACATCTAAAGGAAACTTAGAGCAGAGGAGTCATTAAAAATCTCTTAACAAATGCAAAAAGTAAAAGATATACTGACCAAATTCTTTGCTGATAACCCAACAAAATTTTTAGTAAATGATATTAATATCACAAAAATATTGGCTACTTGGAAAGTATGAAACACCCTCCTAACTAACTCTTTCATCAAAAAAAAAAAAAAAACTCTTAGCAGTGAAGGAAAGCATTTCACTCTACAACTATACTCTGAAGCTACTGAACTCAGAAAAATATATTGCATGAAATGCATTTATTATTGAAGAAAGGATAAAGGAACTTATACTTAGAAATTCAAAAAAAAAATAAATCAAAAGAAATTTGAGAGTAGGTAATAATAAAGCTAAAATTCATGAAATAGATTTTAAAGATAAATCTAAAAGCAGGTTCTTGTTAAAAAAAATTAAAATTAAAAATTCTAGCCTGATTAGAGAGCAAAAATGTAAGTATCAGGGATGAAGAAGGAACCAACCATAGATGTGGAAGAGATTTTTTTTTTTAGATAAGATAACACACATGTAACCCTGTAGAAACTTGAAACAACTGATCCCCCTCCCAAATTTTTTGAAATAACCAAGGAATTTGGGGAGAGCATTAAAAAATAAGGAAGGGGGCTTCCCTGGTGGTGCAGTGGTTGAGAGTCCGCCTGCCGATGCAGGGGACACGGGTTCGTGCCCCGGTCCGGGAAGATCCCACATGCCGCGGAGTGGCTGGGCCCGTGAGCCATGGCCGCTAAGCGTGCGCGTCCAGAGCCTGTGCTCTGCAATGGGAGAAGCCAAAACAGTGAGAGGCCCGCGTACCACAAAAAAAAAAAAAAAAAAAAAAAAGGAAGGAAACCCAGAACCTAAAAAGAAAAGACAAATTTGATCATTTAAAAATTTTAAGATTTTAATCTGGAGAAATTTACGGTATACTGTCAATAAATGAGTGTTATATTGTGGAATATATTTGCATGTGACCATATGACTGATAAAGGATTAATAGCGACAGTAAACAGAACTCTTATTAACTCTTGAGAAAAAGAGAACCTAATAGAAAAAAAACTAACTCAAGGATATGAATAGGCAAATCACAGAAGATATCCAGCTGGCCAGTAAACACATGAAAAGATGTTCAGCACCTCCCCCGCCACAGAAACGCAAATTAAAGTAACAATAGATGATCACTTATTTTATTTGTTTGTTTATTATTATTTTTTTGGCCGCACTGTGCAGCATGCGGGATCTTAGTTCCCCAAACAGGGATCAAACCCTCACCACCTGCATTGGGAGCATGGAGTCTTAACCACTGGACCACCAGGGAATTCCCAAGATAATCACTTTTAAACCATCAGAGTGACAGAAAGTAAAATGAGTAGTAAAACATACAGCTGATAGAGACGCTGAAAAAACAGTACTCTCATACATTAAACATAGAAATGTGAATTACATGTTAGTGCCTTTTTAAAGAAAGCAATATAGTAATATCTATTATACAGTAATTTAAAATGTTTCATCCTTCAGCCTAAAAAGTTAAACTCTTGGTGCATTTTTTTTTTTTAATTTATTTGACGGTGCCAGGTCTTAGCAGCACACAGGGATCTTCGTTGCCGTGTGCAGAATCTTTGTTGCAGCTCATGGGATCTTTAGTTGCGGCATGCGGGCTCTTTTAGTTGCCGCATGTGGGAATCTAGTTCCCTGACCAGGGGCCGAACCCAGACCCCCTGCATTGGGAGCATGGAGTCTTAACCACTGGACCCATGGCGAGTCCCATTGGCACACTTTTTTTTTTTAGAAATTAAAACACAAGTACCTTGGGATATATATACACAAAGATGTTTATTGTAACATTATTTATAGTGGACAAAATATCCAAACTGGAAACATGTTGAAACAGTCAGGGAATGATTAAGTTTTGGTATGTGCACATGTGGACTGTTATGCAGCCTTTAAAAATAGAACCGTTTCTGTTGACTTTAGAGATTTTCATAATTTTCTGTTAGGAAGGCTAGATGCAGAGAAGTGTATGTACTATAAATATTCTTATGGAATAAACAGTGCCCTAAACCGTGACCCTATCTATGTGTGCATGTGTGGTTATAAATGATTCTGTGAACATGAAAGAATATATATCAGGTTGTTGATGTTAATTACCTTGGAAAAAGAGTAAGCCCCCCCTCCAAAAAAATATTTTTTTTTTATTTTGCCCATGTTGAAACAGAATTGTTAAACAGTTCCAGTTATATAAAATTGTATGTGCTTATGGGTATACATGCATAAAGAAATGAAAGTAGGACCACTGGCTTCCTCAACACCAGAGGGCACTATTCACATTGCAGTCTGTATAAATGGTGACCCCTGGAGTTGTGCAGTATAGCAGCCCTGCATGAAAGGATGGTCATGAAGATTATTGGCATGATTGTCTCAGGGTGTAATTTATGTAATCATAAAAATAAAGATCTTTTTACTGTAGTGAATAGGAAATACATGTTTTTCCCATAGTAACATTTTACCATTAGTGACAACCAGTCTACTGAACCAAAAAGAACCTGGATCCAGTTGTGGGAAACCTGAGTTTTTTGTTTTTGTTTTTTTTAAATTAATTAATTAATTTATTTATTTATTTTTGACTGTGTTGGGTCCTCGTTTCTGTGCGAGGGCCTTCTCTAGTTGCGGCAAGCAGGGGCCACTCTTCATCATCGCGCCGCGCGGCCCTCTCACTATCGCGGCCTCTCTTGTTGTGGAGCACAGCCTCCAGACGTGCAGGCTCAGTAGTTGTGGCTCACAGGACCAGTTGCCCCGCGGCATGTGGGATCCTCCCAGGCCAGGGCTCGAACCCGTGTCCCCTGCACTGGCAGGCAGATTCTCAACCACTGCGCCACCAGGGAAGCCCGAAACCTGAGTTTTGAGTTTGAACTAAGTAGCCTGATCTTACTGAGCCTCACTTTTCTCATATGGTAAATGAAGATCTTACTCTCAGCCCTGTCTACCTCTTAGAGCTGTTGGAATGATCAAATGAGATAACGGGTATAAAAACACTCTTTTTAATAAATTAGCATTTAAACATAAGGATTATTATTCCTTAAACTAGATGGTGAGCCTCTTCGAATAGGAGCTGCAGTTAATTCACCTAATAGTCTTGCTCTGTAAATATTTGTTGAATGATTGAGTCCCTAAGGACTAGTTATTTATATGTAAGGTGACTGGGTTTTTTCAAGCTAAAAAAAGCACTAGAAGTGCTTTGCTAATAAATATTACAGAGACTTACAGTGTATTCCTGCTACTTAGAAGTATGAAGCTTGGAAAATACATCTTGGATTTTTGTTATCAGATTGATGAGGTCCTGAGACAGGAAGACAAAGCAGAAGCTATGTCTGGCCATATTGATCAGTTTCTGATAGCCACGTTCATGCAGCTGAGACTCATCTACAACACACATATGGCAGATGAGAAACTGGAGAAGGATGAAATCATCAAGTTGTATAGCTGTATCATCGGCAACATGATTTCGGTAAGGACACCTCCGCAGATCATGAGCTTCCCTTCAGTCTCTCATCCCACCCAGGTTCTCAGGCCTGAGTTGGTTCAGATGTTCCAGTGAAACATGTCATGTGTGGAATTTTACATGTAAGCCATTGGCTACTTCCACTGGATGTTGGGCAACACTCCAGCTTACCTTATTGTTAGGATACTTACAGACTACCTGAAATTCTGCTTCCTGCCAGTTTCTTCATCAGTCATGGTTGGGCCTTAGCTGGCTTTTCACAGATGACTGCTCACATTAAAAATACTTTTATAACAGGAAGGAAGCACACCAATTAATTTTGGCTATTCTTGGCGGTTTGGGAGAGTGTAGTGATTTTTATTTTTTCCTAATACTCTGAATTTTTATAAATACAATATAATTATTTATTAGAATATGCCACCCATGTTTATCTTCCTTGATCTGTATATTGAGTTTCATGCCTCTCTAACACAATTATGATTGGATAGCTGTTTCAGATAGAAAGCCTTGCCCGAGAGGCCTCCACTGGAGTTCTGAAAGACCTGATGCATGGCCTCATCACCTTAATGCTGGATTCTCGAATTGAAGATCTGGAGGAAGGGCAACAGGTGATCCGCTCTGTGAACCTCTTGGTGGTGAAAGTTCTGGAGAAGTCAGACCAGACCAACATCCTGAGGTATGTCTGTACTCTGAGCATTAGAGCCTGCAACACCCTCTCTTTTGTCTACCCATAGAAACCAGGAGGCACTTAAATCAGTTGTAAGCTTAGGTTTGCTTAATAAGTTGATTTATTACTCTTCTCTTCCTCAAGAGAAGGTATTCCAATCTGAGACAGCAGTTAAAGCTAGTTAACAACTCAGTAAACCAGCCAGTATTATGAGTATTCTAGAGTAGGACTGTGGGGCTTGTCAGTTACCTTCTCTTCTGTGTACATTTCATGTACATTTCTTTCTTTCTTGGCTACCAGTGACAATGAAAAATAGTGACAAGCTTTACCATTTACCAAGTGGTAACTTACAAAGCTTAAATGATGTTTATTTTCTTAATGACTGTCAAGTAATCAAAGACAGTTCCTGATCCATGAGCTCTCAATTTCTCAGATAGATAAAGAATTCTTACATGTGGCTTTCTTTTTTTTCTTTTTTTTTATTTTTTATACAGCAAGTTCTTATTAGTTATCTGTTTTATACATATTAGTGTATATATGTCAATCCCAATCTCCCAATTCATACCACCCTCCGACCACTTTCCCCCCTTGGTGTCCATACGTTTGTTCTCTACATCTGTGTCTCAATTTCTGCCCTGCAAACCAGTCCATCTGTACCATTTTTCTAGATTGCACATATATGTGTTAATATACGATAATTGTTTTTCTCTTTCTGACTTACTTCACTCTGTATGACAGTCTCTGGGTCCATCCACATCTCTACAAATGACCCAATTTCGTTCCTTTTTAATGGCTGAGTGATATTCCATTGTATATATGTACCACATCTTCTTTATCCATTTGTCTGTCGATGGGCATTTAGGTTGCTTCCATGATCTGGCTATTGTAATTTACACTTGGCTTTCAATTACTGATTTTAATTGGAAAGCAGGTTTGAAACTTATTAATGCTGTTGTGTTGGGTTTGTTTTCTAGCGCCCTACTTGTTTTGCTCCAAGACAGCCTGCTAGCAACAGCCAGTTCTCCCAAATTCTCAGAGCTTGTTATGAAGGTGAAGTTGAAATAATTTGATCTCTTTCTTTCAAAGTGTGGGGAAGGAGGAGTTGGAACTTACTCAAATCAGTCAAGGCACACCTGAAAAATATATTTGCTCTCCATTTTTCCCTTCCTCCAATTTATACCCCTAGCTCAGGCCTAAAAAATTCCTGGCCTCAAACAGTGAAAAGGAAGAGCTATTTTGTAAATATCTCACCAGTTCTCCTAGAATCAAAAGGCAAGAAGTTTGATGAGACAAATTTCATTTCTTATGGGGGAAAAGATATGTATAGATTTATAATATTTTGGTCTATTTTTGGAAGACTGCAAATGAACATATCTGTAACATTATACTACTGTTATTATACTGTAATAGTGTAAAGTATTTTGTCTCCTCGGGTTAGATTTGATTAGGTAATATGAACTACTCTACTCTCGGGTACCAAACAAACCCAAGACAGAATTTCCACATTTTCTCATCGTTTAGGGCCCCATCTCTAGGGAGTGGGAAGGAGGAATGGAGATGGTCAGGTAGATGGCTTGTCACACGTTAGCCAGTGACATGGTTGAAGTAAATAAAATGGTTCGTGTTTAGCAGCTGAACTTGAAAGATGAGGTGCCACATTCATATCCCTGACCATCTTTTAGAAGTGATCCCAGAGTTTAGGGGAAATGAATGGTGACAGAGATTATCCTCATTCTTCAGTGACTCCTTCTAACTTTTGTTTCTTTTTTAAATAGTGTCTCTGGAGAATGGTTCGACTACTGCCTGATACCATCAACAGCATTAATCTGGACAGAATTCTTCTGGATATACACATTTTCATGAAGGTCTTCCCCAAAGAGAAACTAAAGCAATGCAAAAGTGAATTTCCCATAAGGACCTTAAAAACGCTGCTGCACACTTTATGCAAATTAAAAGGGCCTAAGGTGAGTGAGAACAGCAACCATTCCCAAGGGAACTTGAGAGAACGTCACAAATATGGCATCGCTGCCATTGAATGTGCACGTTTCTTCCTCAGATCCTAGACCACCTAACAATGATTGACAACAAGAATGAGTCAGAGTTGGAGGCCCACCTCTGCCGGATGATGAAGCACAGTATGGACCAGACCGGGAGCAAGTCTGATAAGGAAACAGAAAAGGGAGCATCTCGAATCGTGAGTGTCCTGACTTGAAAGACTGAGGAATGTGATCTTGTCAAAGGGATAAGCCACCGGAGCCTTTCTTTCTCAGGGCCTAAGATGAAGGCTCAGGGATTGGTCCAATCACCTTGACGTTTTCAAATATAAACTATAAGCTTGGGCTTTTTGTTCCTAAGAAAGGTTTCTGTGTCTGTACCTAAGGTACTGGTCCCTAGATAAATCCACTGTGAGCTCTAATTAGGGAGGGACTTTCCTTATCAAGTTTAATTGAAAACCTGAGATTGTTAATGTTTCTGCTGCAGCCCCTGCAGCACTGGTGCTTCTGTTATTTGTAGGAACATACCTGGAAGGTCTGGATTTTGAGATATTTTCAGTTTTTATCCAACCACTGGTTCCTAATTAATAACTCAGGTCTAACCAATCATTCCTTCTTGTGTCTTTAGGATGAAAAATCATCAAAGGCCAAAGTGAATGATTTCTTAGCTGAGATTTTTAAGAAGATTGGCTCTAAAGAGAACACTAAAGAGGTGAGAGGGAAAGAGGTGAGAGGGAAAGGGTTGAGAGGGAAAGGGATCTGCTTTATGGAAAAGAGTCACTAACAGCCATCCCCACCTCTTCCTTTTTCTTGTTAACCAGGGCCTAGCAGAGTTATATGAATATAAGAAGAAATATTCAGATGCTGACATTGAACCATTTCTGAAAAATTCCTCACAGTTCTTCCAGAGCTATGTTGAGAGAGGCCTTCGGGTGATTGAGATGGAGAGGGAGGGCAAAGGCCGTATTCCCATTTCAGCAGGTATGGTTTCCTCTGGTAGCTCCAGGAATAAGCTCAAAATAGCTCCTAGCATCAGCCCCTGGAGGTTTTTGATGGGTTTACATTTATGTCCGTGCACCTCAGTACTTAATGGTCACCAGTGATGCAGAGAGTAGTCAACTCTCAGTCACCTGCCTCGACCCATCGTCAGTGTCTGGCAATGGCAATGTTCTCTACCCTTCAGACAGTTCCCCCCCTGGGTTCCCAGTCCTCTGTGCTCTCTTGCTTTCCTCCTTCCTAGCTGCTATTCCCCCTTGGCCTCTCTGATAGATTCTTCCTCCCTGAACTCTTAATGTTGATGTCCCCCTGGATTCCATCCATGATTATCTCTTCTTTCTTACTCTCATCCCCTTAACTAATCCATCTACTCTCATCACTTTAAATACCATTTCTATGCCAGCAAAGCCCAATTTTGTCCGAGGTCCAGCTCAGGCCTCCTTCCTGATCTCTGCTGATAGATCGTGCGTGACACCTCGCTGGGTTTCTGGTATAGTAGACATCATAAACTCAGCGTGTCAAAGACCGAGCTCCTGATAACCCCCCAAAACCTGCTCCATTTGCATTTTCCTCCATCTCACTGGATGGCAACTTTGTCCTTCTAGTTTGCTCAGACCCCCAACTTCTGAGTATTCTCTTTTCCGCTGTCAGGAAATTCTTTTGGCTTTCCTTAAAAAACACACAGAATCCACCCACACTTCTCATCTCCTTCACTGCCACTGCCCTGGTCTGAACAGCATCTTCTCTTACGTGGATTGCAGCGCTCTCCTGCACCGTCTCCCCGCTGCCACTCTCGCCTCCCTGTAGTCATTTCCACACATAGCATCGAAACAGCGTGCCTCAAAACATTTCCAAAGGCTCTCCCTTTCACTCAGCGGAGCAAAAAGCCTTACAAGAAAGGCCTGTGAGGTCTGACATGATGTGGTCCCCTGATACCTCTAGAACTGCCTCTCTCCTACTCTCTCTGACCTCTGTTCCACTTCAGCCTCACCAGCCCCCTTGCTGTTCCTGGAACACACCAGGTGTACACCTTCTTAGGGCCTTTGCACTGGCGGTTTCTTGTGTGTAGATTGCTGTTCTCCAGGACAGTCTTTGTTTCCTCCACATCTTTGTCACTGCCTCAGTGAGGCTTCATTTAAAATTTGCAACCTACCCCTCACCGCCCCCATAGTACATAACCTCCTCTAACACACCATGTAACATAATGTTTATTAGATTAATTGTGTGATGTCCGTCTCTGCTAGAATTAAAAATCCACAAGGGTGGGAATTCCATGGCGGTCCAGTGGTTAGGACTCTGTGCTCTCACTGCTGAGGGCCTGGGTTCAATCCCTGGTCGGGGAACTAAGATCCTACAAGCTGTGTGGCAAATCAATCAGTCAATCCACAAGGGTAAAGATTTTTTGTCTGTTTTGTTGCCTGGCACGTGGTAGGCATTCAGTAGGTATTTGTTTAATATGTGAGTGAATGCTTATCCTGATGTTAAGCTGAAATATTACTGTCCCCCCAGTGAAAACGCCTATACTGGAGAGTTACTGCTCAAGGACCTAGGGACAAAAGGAAGATTTAGGAGGTGTCAGTTACAAAAGATAGCTGTCAAGAGCCTTAAACCAAAAAAAAGGCCCAACTGCTGAAGTTCCCTCATCATGCAGAGTACAGCCCTCACATTGGTCCTGCATTTAGTTCTTTCTGAGTTCGGTGAAGCTCACCTACTCTTACATTCTAAAATTTGTTTGCCTGTGAAACTGTTCCTGTGTGGTTTTCAGATTCCAGTCATGTTCTCTCTCACCATGTATCTTTCTAAGCTGCAGGGTCAATTGTATTCTCTTACATTGTTTCTTTTTGTTGCTCTTGTTTTTTCTTTGTTTTTTAATATTTTTCTAACATTTATTTATTTATTTATTTGGCTGTGCCGGGTCTTAATTGCGGCACGCAGGATCTTCGATGCCGTGTGCAGGATCTTCGTTGCAGCATGTGAGATCTTTAGTTTCGGCATGCATATGGGATCTAGTTCCCTGACCAGGGATCAAACCCAGGCCCCCTGCATTTGGAGCGTGGAGTCTTAGCCACTGGACCACCAGGGAAGTCCCTTTGTTGTTTGTTTGTTTTTCCAATAGTTGTTCTTGTTTTCAACACCTTAAATTACCCCTCTCGGAGACCTGGAGTCTGTTGCTTTTGTTTTTTTGGAGTCTCTTTCTTGAAGCACAGCGAGCAGTGTCCAGTAGCCACATATGGACATCCCATCGTTGAGCTGATCAGGGTAGAGCCTCCGTTTCTCATTTCCAGAGTCCTTTCTTGTGATGTACAACATTTGCAACACAAGCGTGTAACCCCACTGGTAACTGAATGCCTTAAAGTGTTCAGTCTTCTCTTATTGCTGCCTTTTACATTAGTCTTCATTTTTTACCCTCTCAGAGTGTTCTCATCTCTACATTAAAAGATTCCTTTTTCCCTAGAGTAACCTCTTTTACTTTTCAGTTTACTGTTTTTCTTCGCAGTACTTTATCTTTTGACTAATATAATACCTTTTCATTGATATCAAACTGGATATTTTAAATGCCTGCATTTTGTGATTGTTCCTTCTCAGAAATTTAGAACTGTGATGGATTTTGGTTCGGTTTGGTTTGGTTTGGTTTGGTTTTGGTTTCCCCTCTGCTGCCAGAATACTGATCTCGGATGCTCCAGTTCCTACCCCTCCTTTGTTGGACACCGCAGTTTACCCCTCTTCTTTATGACTAGACAGTAGCCTTGAGCTCCTTGCTGTCCTCCCCAGTTTGAATAAGAGCTTTGCCCTGTGTATCACCTGGTCCAAACCTAGTCTAATTCTTGCAAACATTTAAAGTCCTTAGGGGGACTTCCCTGGTGGCGCAGTGGTTCAGAATCCGCCTGCCAGCGCAGGGGGCACGGGTTCGAGCCCTGGTCTGGGAAGATCCCACATGCCGCGGAACAGCTAAGCCCATGTGCCACAACTACTGAGCCTGTGCTCTACAGCCCGCGAGCCACAACTACTGAATCCTGTGCACCGCAGCTACTGAGCCCGCATGCTGCAACTACTGAAGCCTGCATGCCTAGAGCCTGTGCTCTGCAACAAGAGAAGCCACTGCAATGAGAAGCGCGGGCACCGCAATGAAGAGCAGCCCCCACTCGCCATAACTAGAGAAAGCCCGCGCGCAGCAACGAAAACCCAACACAGCCCAAAAAAATAAAGATGAAATAGCAATAATTCTTCAAAAAAAAAGTAAAATAAAGTAAAGTTCTTAGGTTCTTCACTTGGGCACTTACCATATACTCAGGAGTAGCTTAGGCTCTTTGGATTGCCCAGGTCAGCCGTGGGATTATAAGAATACAACCCCTGCATAGCTCAGGATGTAGATGGATGGTCCAACTTAACATTCAGTGCCCTTCTCTATCAGTTCTGGAAGTTCTCATTAAGCGTATCTTGTATATTTAAGAGCACCCTTTATCACCAACTCCAGGTAGATTCTTGTGGATTTTTTTAGTCTTCAAGTACAGTGGTGATATTCAAGGCCCAAATTGTTCCCTTTGGTGGGAGGTTAACGAGGGCAGTCGGGGTGGGGGTGTGTATATCTGAATATTCCTTCTATATTTCCTACTTAGGCATCTCCCCCCAGATGGAAGTCACATGTGTGCCCACTCCCACAAGCACAGTGTCCTCCATAGGTAACACAAATGGAGAAGAGGTGGGACCATCTGTCTACCTGGAAAGGCTAAAAATCCTGCGACAGCGATGTGGTCTGGACAATACAAAGGTACTGCTCCTCTCCTTCTGTGTGGGGCAGGGAGGGCGGTGACCAGCAGGTCAGGGACAGGCTGGCCAGAGGAGCAGCGTTCCCAGCCTCAGTGTATGTTGCTCCAGAGCCACATCCTGACCTGATTGGACAATGTTTCTTCTTCTCTCAACAGCAAGATGACCGACCTCCGTTGACCTCTTTGCTTTCCAAACCAGCAGTTCCTACCGTTGCCTCTTCCACAGACATGCTGCACAGCAAACTCTCACAGCTCCGGGAGTCACGGGAGCAGCACCAGCATTCAGATCTGGATTCCAACCAGACTCACTCTTCAGGAACCATGACTACATCCTCCTCCTCCACAGCTAACATTGATGACTTGAAAAAAAGACTGGAGAGAATAAAGAGCAGTCGCAAATGAAGCCGCCCCACTCCCCTGGCACCCTGCAGCTTTAGTTTACTAAACTAGGAGTCCTCATAGTTAAAGTGGCCTTGGCAGGCCTAGTGTACACAAACTGGTTGTATGTATCATACCGTGGACCTGGGGGAGGAGTCGTTGTGGCACAAGTCTTTGCACATCCTCCGCTTCTCTCCGCCAGCATCCTGCCTCTCTAGAAGACTGTCTGTGTCTTAGTTTAGTGTACAGACCTGTAAACAGCTGCCCTTCTCTCAGCTCAGACTAATTTCCATATCCTTTTTCTTTTATTTTTAATTGCTCATTTGTAAAATTGTCCTAATCTTTCCTAGCTTTTAACTATTAGAAACGCTTTACTAGTTTTCCTTTGAGTTTGTGAGCTCTTCTCCTTGTAGCCCTGAAGGGTCACTGTATTCTATATGAATGCATGGCATGATACAACTAATTTAAGAGTCTTTTATAAATAAAGTTTGCATTAACTATAACTGTGTCCCAAGATGCTCCGTATCTGGGAGTGTTGGGCAGCTCTCCATCACCTGTTCTTGGGACCAGCTGGGTATTCAGCCAGTTAGAGAAAGGTTCATAGGTTCATAATTGCTGCTTAAGGAGCTCTACCTTTTCTTGGCTCACAGACTTGGTCCTTTCACTCCTTTGGAATAAGAGGCACTCACCTCTCCTGCTTTCTGCATGCAACTCCTAGGGGAGCAGAGAAATCTCATTCTTCCGTTTCGAGATTTTGGTCACGACTTCCATCCCATCATCAATCACCATGGTTCCAAGGAGCTCTTAGGCTCCCTACTACTTTTACTGCCCAAGTACATATGACATTGTGCCCAGGGATTAGCTGGGCTACAGTGGCTGTCACACCACAACTAGATTTGGGGTCATCTGACTAAAGGAGTACAGAGAGCATAGGGGCTTCCTGCCTGGTTAGCAGAGTCTCTGAATCTAGACTAACAGTTCCTTCACACTCAGTAAAGACTAGAAATAAACAGGATTCACATCTGCAATAACATTCCACAAGACCTCCTTCCACAGTCAGAAAACATTGTCCAAAGGAACTTTTCTACACCACTTTTTACTGAACTGGTGTTAGAAATGAAAGGTTGATGAAAAATTAGTCCTGTATTGATTCTAGTCATGATTTTGAGATGGCTCCTGTGCTGCCTGAAATAAGAAATTAAACTTGCCTCTCTCCCTTTTAATGCACACAGGAAGTAGGCCTTCACTGAAGGGAAGATAGAGGAGTTCGTTGCTGTAGAGAAGGAACACATTTAGAAAGAATGGCTGTGCTTGGGTCTGGAATTAGCACAGCTAATTTGAAAAACCAAAGTCCAGCAGTCTTGTGAGAATGTGCGCCCTTGTTTAAAAACCAGATTTGGGGTATTACAACTAACTTTTAATCCCTTCCCCCTGCTCTGGTTAAAGCTCAGGGCTGTCAAGATCCTGCAAGCTCACTGAGTGAGTTCCCAGTTTTACCCTGGTTTCTGGTCAACTAGGACCGAAGAATGAGGACAAGGAACTCAGTCCTAATTTTCTCTTCCCTGATGTACTAAAAAATGGGAGTGGAAAAAAAGGGGAGGGGAGGGGGGTGAAGGTTACCTGCCTTAAGTCCCTTCCTGCTTTAAGCCATGATATCTAAAGATCTTAGATCCTAGGCCGAGAAGGTGACCACAAGGCACCCGTGCTCCACCCCATCCAAGCCCAGGGGTGAGACTTCTCAACAGTCCTCCAGACGGTCACCAAGTGATCAGCACCTCACACCAGTGGCAACTCGCTGTCACACATTATCGTAGGCTGTAGTGCCTGCTTCCCCGAGTCATAAATGCACCCAACAGGAAGAGCAATACACCAATGTCAGCCAGAAACTCTGGAGCTACGTGGAAGGGCAACGATGTGTCAGAGCCGTGCTCCATTCCAGACAGTAACCTCTGCCATCAGTAACCTTGAAGAATGTGCTGTGAAAAGGCATCTTGAAAGTTCTGTGACTCCTAAGATTTTGCCCAAACCCTGTAAGAATCCACTTCTACATCTTCTTGTTCCCATTTCTCAGAAAAACAAATTACTCAATTCTGATAACTGCTGTGAGAGTAGAAACTCCAGGAAGCAGCAACTCCAACACTATGCTATTTCAGAGACCAGAGAGGGAAGTGGGAAGTGGCAGAGGAACTTCACCATGCCAGGCAGTAGTGAGAATAAAAGCAGCCGTGACTTAACAGAGACCTGACCAGGTACCAGGCATTTTGCTAAGTACACATGCAAATGACCTTATTTAATCCTCAAAACCTTATTAGGTAATAACGTCATTATATACATCTTATACGTAAGGGAACTGAGGCTCAGGGAGGTCAAGTGACATAACCATGGTTATCCGCCCCCCCTTTCTTTTGGTCATGCATGCTGCGTGGCTTGTGGAATCCTAGTTCCCTGACGAGGGATGGAACCTGGGCTCTGGCATTAGAAGTACGGAGTCCTAACCACTGGACCACCAGGGAGTTCCCGTGATTATCCCTTTTAAGGCTGGAGCCAGAATATGAACCCAGGCAGTCTGGTGCTAGGGCCCCTACTCAGAACTGCTATCCCACAACCCTTGCGAGTGAAGACACTTAAAATACTGAGCCTTTGGGCGGCACAGATCTGATTTTTTTTTTTTTTTTTTTTGCGGTACGCGGGCCTCTCACTGTTGTGGCCTCTCCCGCTGCGGAGCACAGGCTCTGGATGCGCAGGCTCAGCGGCCATGGCTCACGGGCCCAGCCGCTCCGCAGCATGTGGGATCTTCCCGCACCGGGGCACGAACCTGCGTCCCCTGCATCGGCAGGCGGACTCTCAACCACTGCGCCACCAGGGAAGCCTTGATATTTTAATAACATAAGAAAGATGTAACTACTCCCCACCTCACTAGCCTACCCTCCTCCAGCCTCTTCTCTGGTCCCACAACAGCTCTTCACAGCCTAAAGTGGCTAAAAGCACAGGCTTCAGTTTCTCCTATATTTCAAGTCAGACTTTGACCCTTCTTAGCCATGTGACCTTAGACAAGGAACTTCTCCAAGTCTCAGTTTACTACCTTTTGTGAGGATTAAATGAAATAATCTATTAAAGCCCCAAGTCTGGAACATTTTAAATGCTCATAAATTCAGGCTGCCATCTCCCCTCTCACTGGACCCTGTTCTAGGGGTGGTGGATTCTTTAAGTCCTGCTTGTCCAGTAGTAGGATTGGCTCTTCCTGAGCTACCCATGAACAGCACTGTGAGCACTGAGGCTCATTGATAGGGTCACTTTTATTGAGAAATATAGTTTTAGGAACAAGCCACAAAAATAATTCTTTCACTGGATTGGCTTCTGTGATTTTGCAGTGAGCAGTGTAGAATGTGGGTGGCCCCCTAACTTCCAAACCGTTCAATGACCTTCTGTATCCACTTCTTCAGGCGGAACACATGTGTGTAGAAGCCATATTTTCCATCCCTGTCACAGCCTTCACCCCATGAGACGATGCCCATTTGATACCAGCGGTTGTTAAAGGGGCTCTGAGGAAGAAACATGGGATTTCCAATAGAGTCAAGTCCAAGGTAGTGTCAGTATTACCCTGTCAAGCAATTGTTTCTGAAAACTTGGGTCCCTCCTCATCCACCCCAGAAGGATCTACCCGCCAGCTCCTGGCCTTCTGGGAACTCAGCTTACCTTCATGACAAACGGTCCCCCACTGTCGCCTTCACAAGCATCCCCTCGTTTCCCTTCACCGGGCTTGTAACCTTGAGAGAGAAAAGCAGTACTCAGGGAGGGGTATAGCTCACACTCCAGCCACTCTCCCCTTCAAGAGATACTGCTGCTGAGTGTCCACTGACTCCTTCTAGGCATCCTTGACTCTGCTCAATTCCTCACCCCACACATCCAATTCTTAGGCAAACCTTGCCAGCTCAATCTTCAACGTACATCCCCAATCCAACCACCCCTCACCACTTCTACACCTGGTCCCATCACATACACCTCTCCCCTGAACCACTAGTCTCCCTAGTTCTACTTTTGCTGCCTACAATCCATTCTCCACCCAATAAGCAGAATGACTTAAAAAAAAAAAACACGTTAAACTGACAGGTGAGAGAAAAATGAGAATTAGGGCAGTTACCTTTATCCAAATATCTCCACATATCCTCCACAAACAACATGAAGAACAACAAAGCTACACAAAAACCACACCTTCAACATAACTCGAATACAGAGAACACCCAAACTTCAAACCACTTTATCTAACTGTACATCGAATATCAAAACCTGTGTGGTCCTAATAAGACCTGGTTCCACATCTCAAAAAAAAACTTGTGTGGAGATGAGGAGGGGAAGATATCCACTGGATCAAAGAAGTGGATTCAATGAATTAGGAATCTTGCAAATAACCCCAAATCTACAAAATGAATAGACGAAAAGTAAGTACATCTATACCAAGATACTATAGGAAAACAATAAGAACCAAAATACCTCAGCTAACAAAAATTCTTTCCCAAACACAACCATGAAACAAGAAAACTAACAGAATTAAATATCCTCAAGCAAATTTTTGGTATGTGAAAAAGAATGAATCAGAAATTTAAAAATTAGGGACTTCCCTGGTGTCACAGTGGTTAAGAATCTGCCTGCCAATGCAGGGGACACGGGTTCGAGCCCTGGTCTGGGAAGATCCCACATGACGTGGAACAACTAAGCCTGTGCACCACAACTGTTGAACCTGTGTCTAGAGCCCGTGAGCCACAGCTGCTGGGCCTGCGTGCCACAGCTGCTGAGGCCTACCCGCCTAGAGCCCGTGCTCCGCAACGGGAGAGGCCACTGCAATGAGAAGCCTGCACACCGCCAATGAAGAGTAGCCCCCGCTTGCCACAACTAGAGAAAGCCTGCACGCAGCAACAAAGACCCAACCCAGCCAAAAATAAAATAAATCAAAAAAAATTTTTAATTCAAAAATTAAAAATAAATGGACAGGGACTTCCCTGGTGGTCCAGTGGTAAAGAATCCTTCCTGCAATGTAGGGGACACAGGTTTGATCCCTGGTCAGGGAACTAAGATCCCACATGCTGCGGGGCAATGAAGCCCACACGCCACAACTACTGAGCCCGCGTGCCTCAACTAGAGAGCCCACGTACCACAACGAAGATCCTGTGTGCTGCAACTAAGACCTGATGCAGCCAAAAATAAAAATAATAAATGGACAAAACAATGGGAGTAATTAAAAGCAGAAAGTGGTCGAAATGGAACTCACACTAAAGAAATGAGTCCCTCAATAAGAAAAAGAAAGCAATGGAACAGAGTTAATATGTATAATATAGTCCAAGAAAACTTCACAGAAATAAAAGATTGGATGTGCATATTGAAAGGATCCACTGGGAACCTGGCAAAGCTGATCTGAAACACTGAACTCTGAGACGTGTCCTAAAAAAAACTGAGACTTCAAAGATGAAGAAAAAACCTTCAACGCCTGGAAGCAAAAAAACTCAACTCCCTTATAAGAGCAAAACAATTACACCAGCATCAGATTTCAAAAACAACATACAAAGCAAGCAATGATAAAGCTATATTTTCAAAAAATTCAAGGAAGGAAAATGTGAACCATGGATTTTATATTCAATCATGCTGAGCTTCAGGTGTCAAGGCTACAGAAAACCAGTTATAAACACATAAAAACTCAGGAAATTCTATACCCATAACCCTTCTTGAAAAATCGACTAGTGGACAAGCTTCATCCAACCAGGAGATGAATGCTTCAGCAAAAGGACTTATTAACTGTCTGACAAGTAGAAATAATACAACTAAAAGTATGAGAGGAGAAGAGAAAGAGGAAAGTAAACTCACTGATTGTAACAACTAAAAGAATATAAGAAACTAAGGGCATTTCAAAAAGGTGTAAGACCAAAGATAATGAGTAGAACAAAAATGCAAACCTTACTAAATATATGAAATTATTTGAAAAGTAAAGAAAAGATCACACAGGGAAAAAACACAGTAAATGAAACATAATATACATAAAAATAACAAAATCATATGAGATACTAATTCTATTAATCATATCAATAAATATGAATGGGCTTAACTCACTTTTTAAAAAACAAAAAGATTTTTAATTTGACTCACAAAGCAAGACTCAACGATGCTATATATGAGACAAAACAAAGTGATTCATAGAGGCTAAAGTTAAAGGGATGGACAAAAGTATAACAGGAGAATGGAAACAAAGAGAGCAGGGATAGTGAAGCTCAAGTTGAAAGTAAAGAAGGACACTTTTACTGCTAAAAGCCACAATTCACAATGAATAATTAACAGTTATAAATATCTGCACCAAATAACACAGCAACTGCCTTTATAAAGTAAAAGACTATAAATGATGCAAGGAGATAGACAGAAATACATTAATAATAGAATTCAACACACCAAACTCAGTACAAGACATATCAAGTGAACTGAAAATAAACAAGGATATAAATGACCTAAATAACTGATAAGGTACATTTATGGACATATATATATATATATATATATATATATTGAACTTTACACGTGGATAAAGAAGAACACATCTACACACCTCAAGCACACATGTACATTCACAGAAATTGATCAAACGGTTCTCAGAAAAATCAGTTCCATAAAGTAGAAATATTACAAACTATATTCCTGGATTATAATGCAGCAAAACTGAAAATCAAGATGCTAAAGGGCCCTCCCATCTGGAAATTTTAAAACCACCTATTAACTCTTGAGTGAAAGGGGAATACACACTGAAATTAGAGAGTTTCTAAAAAAAAATAATTCAAACATAATTCAATAATTCAAACAAACATAGTGTTTTCCATGAATGGTGTTTTCCATTCATAGCCCTACTCAGTAAAAACTGAAGATCAAAGATAAATTAACCAGGGACTTCCCTGGTGGTGCAGCGGATAAGACTCCGAGCTCCCAATGCAAGGGGCCTGGGTTCCATCCCTAGTCAGGAAACTAGATCCCACATGCATGCCACAACTAAGACTTCACATGCCACAACTAAGGAGACAGTGTGTCACAACTAAGGAGCCGGCGAGCCGCAACTAAGACCCCGCACAACCAAATAAATACTTTTAAAAATAAAATAAAATAAAAAATAAATTAACCAAATTGGCAGCTCAAAAAGCTTTTAGAAAAAGAACAGCAAAGTGAACCAAAAGGAAGTATAAGGGAAAAAAATTAAGATCAAAGCAGAAATTAATGAGGTACAAAATAGAAAAATAATAAGCCTAATTAATAAGTCAAATTCTTAGGTATTTTGTTTGTTTCCAATCACTAGCTAATTTACTCAAGAAAAATAAGGAAGAAAACACAAATATATAAAATAAGGTGCCAAGGAGGAAAAAAAACATGAGAGAAGACACTGTAGCACAAGATACAATATAGACTTGAACAAATTGAAAGACATTTCTTGTCCTTGGATAGAATGGCTCAACATCAAAAAGAAGTCAGTTCTCCCTAATTTAATTTATAACTTTAATGTAATCCCAATAAAAATACCAAGTTTTTTATAGAGCTAGATAAGTTGATACTAAAATTCATGTGGAAAAACAAACATGCAAGAGTTGCCAGGAAAACACTGGAAAAGAAAAACTACAAGAGAAGACAAGCTCTACCAGATATTAAAACATACTCTAAAGCCTCTATAATGAAAACAAGACATTTTAACAGAATAGACAACAGACCAGAAGAACCAAACAGAATGTCCAGAAACAGACTTAGGCACACACAGAAACCTAGTATGTGATAAAGGCGACATCTCAAATTACTGGGGCAAAGACAGATTTTTTTTTTTTCTTTAGTATTTTTTAAAATTTATTTATTTATTTTTGGCTGCATTGGGTCTTCGCTGCTGCGTGTGGGCTTTCTCTAGTTGCAGCAAGCGGGGGTTACTCTTTGTTGCAGTGTGCGGGCTTCTCATTGCGGTGGCTCCTCTTGTTGCCAGCATGGGCTCTTGGCGCACAGGCTTCAGCAGCTGTGGCTTGCGGGCTCAGTAGTTGTGGCTCGCGGGGTCTAGAGCACAGGCTCAGTAGTTGTGGCGCACGGGCTTAGTTGCTCTGCGGCATGTGGGATCTTCCCAGACCAGGGCTCGAACCCGTGTCCCCTGCATTGGCAGGTGGATTCTTAACCACTGCACCACCAGGGAAGTCCCCAAAGACAGAGTTTTTAATAAATGGTACAGAGACAGCTTATTAGCCATTTAGAAAAAGATAAATTAAATCCATACCTTACATTGTATGCAAGAATAAACTCCAAATGACTCTGAGATCTGAGTGTAGGAAAATGAAACCAAGTACTAGAAGAAAATATGAGTGAATTTCTCTATGACCTGGGTATAAGGAAGGTTCTTTTAACTCTGACGCAAAATCCAGGTGCAGTAAAATGAAAGATTAATAAATTTGACTACATAAAAAAATTTAATTGGATGGCCAAAACATAATAAAGGATAAAGAAAAAGAAACTGGAAGAAAATATTTGCAAAGTATATCACAAATAGAGGCCTAATATCACTAACATATGAAGAACTCTTTAAAAATGATGGGAGGGACTTCCCTGATGTTACAGTGGTTAAGAATCTGCCTGCCAATGCAGGGGACATGGTTCGATCCCTGGTCTGGGAAGATCCCACATGCCGTGAAGCAGCTAAGCCCGTGTGCCACAACTACTAAGCCTGCGCTCTAGAGCCCATAAACCACAAGTACTGAGCCCCACGGGCCCAGAGCCCGTGCTTCATAACAAGAGAAGCCACCACAGTGAGAAGCCTGTGCACTTCAATGAAGAGTAGCCCCCACTCGCCACAACTAGGGAAAGCCCGCGCGCAGCAATGGAGACCCAACGCAGCCAAAAACAAATAAATAAATTTATTTTTTTAAAAAAATGGGGCTTCCCTGGTGGTGCAGTGGTTGAGAGTCCGCCTGCCGATGCAGGGGACATGGGTTCGTGCCCCAGTCCAGGAAGATCCCACATGCCGCGGAGCAGCTGGGCCCGTGAGCCATGGCTGCTGGGCCTGCACGTCCGGAGCCTGTGCTCCGCAACGGGAGAGGCCACAACAGTGAGAGGCCCGCGTACCGCAAAAAAGAGAAAAAAAAAAAAAATGATGGGAGAGGGACAAAAAAATGGACCGTAAAAACATGAACAGACAATTCACAAAAAAAGATATAAAAATGGTCAGTAAGGATATAAAAAGATGTTCAATTACAAAATATTAGAAATCTAAATACCCATACACAGGAAATGGTTGAAGACACTATCATACATCCTCCTAATGTGACTATAAAATTTTCTTTTTTATTGAAATATAGTTTATTTACAATGCTGTGTTAGTTTCTGGTGTACAGCAGTGATTCAGTTATACATATATTTTTTCATATTCTTTTCCATTATAGTTTATAACAAGATGTTGAATATAGTTCCCTGTGTTATACAGTAGGACCTTGTTATTTATCTATTTTATATATAGTTGTTTGTATATGCTAATCCCAAATTCCTAATTTTTCCCTCTCCTCTCCTTTCCCCTTTGGTAACCACTGGGAAGTTTGTGTGGTAAGTTTGTTTTCTATGAATGGATAAAGATGATATAAGATGTGCGTGTGTGTGTATATATATATATGTATATATA
Source organism: Stenella coeruleoalba (assembly GCF_951394435.1). Classification (NCBI taxonomy): domain Eukaryota; kingdom Metazoa; phylum Chordata; class Mammalia; order Artiodactyla; family Delphinidae; genus Stenella; species Stenella coeruleoalba. The sequence goes on from NC_137154.1 coordinate 13,516,305, forward strand.
TATACACACACACACAAACACACACACACACACACACACACACACACACAAAATGGAATATTACTCAGCCACAAAAAAGAATGAAATAATGCCATTTGTAGCAACATGGATGGACCTAGAGTTTATCATACTAAATGAAGTAAGTCAGACCAAGACAAACATCATATGATATCACTTACATGTGGAATCTTAAGAAATGATATAAATGAACTTATTTACAAAACAGAAACAGACTCACAGACATATAAAAATATAAATTTTTTTTAATAAGGAAAAGCTCTATAACTAAAATGGAATGAATTTCCAGGATACATTAGCCGAAAAAAGCAAAGTACAAAAGAATATCTATACTGTGCTACTCTGTGAAAAGGGAAAAATAAGAAAATATAAATGTGTCTGCTCATTTGTGCAAAAAGAAACAGAAGAAGAATAAACCTCAAACTACTGAGATTGGTTAACTGCAGGGCCTGGATGGAAATGTGGTGGAAAGGAAGGAGGTGGGAGCAGGACAGGAGGAAAAGGGGAATATCATTCTCTGAGTGTACCTGTATAAAGAATCTGATTTTTGGACCATGTTAATACAGGCACACCTTGGAGATACTGTGGGTTCAGTTATAGACCACCACAATAAAGCAAGTCATATGAATTTTTTGGTTTCTTGGTGCATATAAACGTTATGTCTACAGTATACTATAGTCTATTAAGGGTGAAATAGCATTATGTCAAAAAATATATACAGGACTTCCCTGGTGGTGCAGTGGTTAAGAATCTGCCTGCCAATGCAAGGGCCACGGGTTCGATCCCTGGTCCGGGAAGATCCCACATGCTGCGGAGCAACAAAGCCCATGCGCCACAACTACTGAGCCTGCACTCTAGAGCCCGCAAGCCACAACTACTGAAGCCTGTGCACCTAGAGCCCATGCTCTACAACAAGAGAAGCCACTGCAATGAGAAGCCCACACACCACAACCAAGAGTAGCCCCCGCTTACCACAACTAGAGAAAGCCTGAGTGAAACAACGAAGACCCAACGCAACCAAAAATAACTAAATAAATGAATAAAAAATATATATACACATACTTGAATTTAAAAATATTTTGTTGGGCTTCCCTGGTGGCGCAGTGGTTGAGAGTCTGCCTGCCGATGCAGGGGACACGGGTTCATGCCCCAGTCCAGGAAGATCCCACATGCCGCGGAGCGGCTAGGCCCGTGAGCCATGGCTGCTGAGCCTGCGCGTCCAGAGCCTGTGCTCCACAACGGGAGAGGCCGCAACAATGAGAGGCCCGCGTACCGCAAAAATAAAATAAAATAAAAATATTTTGTTGCATACAAACTACTACGTATAAAATAAATAATCTACAAGGATATACTGTACAAACAGGGAATATAGTCAATATTTTATAACTATAAATGGAATATAACCTCTAAAACTGTGAATCATTATGTTGTATACCTAAAACTTATTGTACATCAACTACACCTTAATAAAAAAAATATTTTGTTGCTAAAAAATGCTGACCATCATTTGAATCTCCAGCAAATTGTAATCTTTTTGCTGGTGGAGGGTCTTGCCTCCACGTGGATGGCTGCTGACTGATCAGGGTGGTGGTGCTGAAGGTGGGGTGGCCATGGCGATGTCTTAAAATAAGACAACAATGAAGTTTGCCCCACTGATGGACTCTTCCTTTCAAGAACAATTTCTCTGAAGCATGCAGTGCTATTTGATAGCTTTTTACCCACAGAACTTCCTTCAAACTAGGAGTCAATCCTCTAAAACCCTACCACTGCTTCATCAACTAAGTTTATGTAATGTTCTAAATCCCTTGTTGTCATTTCAACAATCTTCACAGCATTTTTACCAGCAGTAGAGTCCATCTCAAGAAACCACTTTCTCCTTATCCATTAAAGTTTTATCGTAAGATGGCAGCAATTCAGTCACATCTTCAGGCTCCACTTCTAATTCTAGTTCTCTTGCTATTTTCGCCACATCTGCAGTTATTTCCTCCACTGATGTCTTGAACCCCTCAAAGTCATCCATGAGGGTTGGAACAACTTCTTCTAAACTCCTGTTCATGTTGGTATTGTGACCTCTTTCCATGAAATCACAAATGTTTTTTTTTTGAATATTTGAATTTTATTTTTTGATACAACAGGTTCTTATTAGTTATCTATTTTATACATATTAGTGTATATACGTCAATCCCAATCTCGCAATTCATCACACCACCACCACCACCACGGCCAATTTCCCCTCTTGGTATCCATACATTTGTTCCCCACATCTGTGTGTCTATTTCTGCCCTGCAAACCGGTTCATCTGTACCATTTTTCTAGGTTCCACATATATGCGTTAATATACGATATTTGTTTTGCTCTTTCTGACTTACTTCACTCTGTATGACAGTCTCTAGATTCATCCATGGCTCTACAAAGGACCCAATTTCGTTTCTTTTTATGGCTGAGTAATATTCCATTGTCTATATGTACCACATCTTCTTTATCCATTCGTCTGTCGATGGGCATTTAGGTTGCTTCCATGACCTGGCTACTGTAAACAGTGCTGCAATGAACATTGGGGTGCATGTGTCTTTTTGAATTATGGTTTTCTCTGGGTATATGCCCAGTAATGGGATTGCTGAGTCATATGGTAATTCTATTTTTAGTTTTTTAAGGAACCTCCACTCTACACTGTTCTCCATAGTGGCTGTATCAATTTACATTCCCACCAACAGTGCAAGAGGGTTCCCTTTTCTCCACACCCTCTCCAGCAGTTGTTGTTTGTAGATTTTCTGATGATGCCCATTCTAATTGGTGTGAGGTGATACCTCATTGCAGTTTTGACTATTTCTCTAATAATTAGTGATGCTAAGCAGTTTTTCATGTGCTTCTTGGCCATCTCTATGTCTTCTTTGGAGAAATGTCTATTTAGGTCTTCTGCCCATTTTTGGATTGGGTTGTTTGCTTTTTTTAATATTGAGCTGCATGAGCTGTTTTTATATTTTGGAGATTAATCCTTTGTCTGTTGATTCGTTTGCAAATATTTTCTCCCATTCTGAGGGTTGTCTTTTCGTCTTGAATGTAGTTTCCTTTGCTTTGCAAAAGCTTTGAAATTTCATTAGGTCCCATTTGTTTATTTTTGTTTTTATTTCCATTACTCTAGGAGGTGGATCAAAAAAGATCTTGCTGTGATTTATGTCAAAGAGTGTTCTTCCTATGTTTTCCTCTAAGAGTTTTACAGTGTCCGGTCTTACATTTAGGTCTCTAATCCATTTTGAGTTGATTTTTGTGTACAGTGTTAGGGAGTGTTCTAATTTCATTCTTTTACATGTAGCTGTCCAGTTTTCCCAGCATCACTTACTGAAGAGGCTGTCTTTTCTCCATTGTATATCCTTGCCTCCTTTGTCATAGATTACTTGACCATAGGTGCGTGGGTTTATCTCTGGGCTTTCTATCCTGTTCCACTGAAATCACAAATGTTCTTAATGGCATCTAGAATGGTGAATCCTTTCCAGAAGGTTTTCAATTTCCTTTGCCCAGATCCATCAGGGGAATTACTATCTATGGCAGCTTTAGCCTTATGAAATGTATTCATTAAGATAATAAGACTTGAAAGAAAAAATTACTCCTTAATCCATGGGCTGCAGAATGGATGTTGTGCTAGCAGGCATGAAAACAACGTTAATCTTGTGGTATGCCTTCATCACAGCTCTTGGGTAACCAGGTGCATTGTCAATGAGAAGGAATATTTTGAAAGGAATCTTTTTTTTCTGAGCAGTAGGTCTCAACAGTGGGCTTAAAATATTCAGTAATCTATGTTGTAAACAGATGTGCTGTCATCAGGTTTTGTTGTTCCATTTAGAGAGCACAGGGAGAGTAGAGTTAGCATAATTCTTAAGGGCCCTAGGATTTTCAGAATGGTAAATGAACACTAGCTTCAATTTTTAAGTCACCAGCTGTTTCAGCCCCTAACAAAAGAGCCAGCCTGTCCTCTAAAGCTTTGAAGCCAGGCAGTGACTTCTCCTCTCCAACTATGAAAGCCCTAGATGGTATCTCCTTCCAATGTAAGGCTGTTTGGCTACATTGAAAATCGGTTGTTTAGTATAGTCATTTTCATGAATTATCTTAGCTAAATCTTCTGGATAACTTGCTGCTTTACCTTGTAGTTTTTATATTATGAAGACAGCTTCTTTCCCTAAACCTCATGAATCAATCTCTGCTAGCTTCAAAGTTTTGGCTTAAGGGAATGTTATGGCTGATTTGATCTTCTAACCAGACCACTAAAACTTTCTTCATATCAGCAATAAGGCTGTTTTGCTTTCTTATTTATGTATTCACTAGAATAGCACTTTTTAATTAATTATTTTTTTGTTTGTTTGTTTTTTATTGTTTTTTGCGGTACGCGGGCCTCTCACTGTTGTGGCCTCTCCCATTGCGGAGCACAGGCTCCGGATGCGCAGGCTCAGCAGCCATGGCTCACGGGCCCAGCCCGTGGCATGTGGGATCTTCCCGGACCAGGGCACGAACCCACGTCCCCTGCATCGGCAGGCGGACTCTCAACCACTGCGCCACCAGGGAAGCCCAATTTAAAAAAATTTTTTAAAATAAATTAAACTCTCTAACGAAGAAAAATTAAAAACAAAAACTTCCTTCAAGAACTTTTCCTTTGCATTTACAGAGTGGCTAACTGTTTGACACAGGAGGCCTAGCTTTTGGCCTGTCTTGGCTTTAGACATGCCTTTCTCACTAAGCTTAATCACTTCTAGCTTTTTATTTAAAATGAGAGACATGCAACTCTTCCTTTCACTTGAACACTTAGAGGCCATTGTAAGGTTACTGATTGGCCTAATTTCAATATTGTTGTATCTCAGGGAATAGGGAGGCCTCAGGAAAGAGACAGAGATGGGGCAATGGCTGGTTGGTGGAGCAGTCAGAACACACAGTTTGCTGTCTTGGCACAGTTCGTGATGCCCCAAAACAATTACAATAGTAACATCAGAGATCACTGATCACAGTTCACCATAACAAACATATAATAATGCAAAAATTTGACACATTGTAAGAAGTACTAAAATGTGACACATGAAGTGAGCAAATGCTATTGGAAAAACGGCGCTGATAGAATTCCTTGATGCTGGATCACCACAAACCTTCAATTTGTAAAACAACAATATCTGGGAAGGGCAATAACGCAAAGCACAAACCTAAGTGTCTATCAACAGATGAATGGATAAAGAAGATGTGGTGTATATATATATATATATAAAATAAATATTACTCAGCCATAAAAAAGAATGAAATTCTGCCATTTGCAACAACATGGATGGACCTAGAGGGTACTATGCTTAGTGAAATAAGTCAGACTGAGAAAAACAAATACTGTGTTATCACTTATATGTGGAATCCAAAAAATAAAACAAATGAATAAATATAGCAAAACAGAAACAGACTCACAGAGAGAACAAACTAGGAGTTACCAGTGGGGAAAGGGAAGAGGGGAGGGGCAAGATAGGGCTAGGGGATTAAGAGATACAAACTACTATGTATAAAATAAATAAGTCACAAGGATATATTGAACAGGAAATACAGCCATTATTTTGTATATGGAGTATAATCTATAAAAACATTAAATCACTATGTTGTACACCTGAAACTAATATAATATTGTAAACCAACTATATTTAAATAAAATAAAAAATATGTAAATAAATAAAGCAAAGCATAATAAAACAAGGTAATAGTCCAAAAATAAACAAGTAAAGACAACAAAGATGGGAGGGAGGACCCAAAATTGAATACAATCGTGAAACAAATGAGCCTAACTGTATTTTAAATAAATAACACAGGGAAGGGGATAATAATTACCCAAGTTACTTTTAGACACAGTACTGTGACTATATATATATATATATATATATATATCTTCAGGCTAAAAACAGAAACAACCATGAAGAAATGCTAAACTCTAGCTTGTAGGATTATTTTTCACAGTCATGGATGAGTGATTCTCAAACTGTGTATTCTTGTATTAACCAAATAAGTAAATACATTACAGATAATAGGAGTCAGATTTCTCATTATCAACAGAGACTGTTACAAATGTGGAAAGGGAGAAGCTAAAATTAATCATATTGCATTGCAAGAGGGAGGAACACTCCCCAACTCATTCTACGAGGCCACCATCACCCTGATACCAAAACCAGCCAAAGATGTCACAAAGAAAACTACAAGCCATTATCACTGATAAACATACATGCAAAAATCCTCAACAAAATACTAGCAAACAGAATCTAACAGCACATGAAAAGGATCATACACCATGATCAAGTGGGGTTTATTCCAGGAATGCAAGGATTCTTCAACATATGCAAATCAATCAATGTGATACAACATATTAACAAATTGAAGGAGAAAAACCATATGACATCTCAATAGATGCAGAAAAAGCTTTCGACAAAATTCAACACCTATTTATGATAAAAACCTTCCAGAAAGTAGGCATAGAGGGAGCTTACCTCAACATAATAAAGCCCATATATGACAACCCCACAGCCAACATCACTCTCAATGGTGAACAACTGAAACCATTTCCACTAAGATCAGGAACAAGACAAGGTTGCCCACTCTCACCACTATTATTCAACATAGTTTTGGAAGTTTTAGCTATAGCAATCAGAGAAGAAAAAGAAATAAAAGGAATCCAAATTGGAAAAGAAGAAGTAAAGCTGTCACTGTTTGCAGATGACAGGATACATGATACTATACACAGAGACTCCTAAAGACTCTACCAGAAAACTACTAGAGCTAATCAGTGAATATGGTAAAGTAGCAGGACACAAAATTAATGCAGAGAAATCTCTTGCATTCCTATACACTAATGATGAAAAATCTGAAAGAGAAATTAAGGAAACACTCCCATTTACCACTGCAACAAAAAGAATAAAATACCTAGGAATAAACCTACCTAAGGAGACAAAAGACCTGTATGCAGAAAACTGTAAGGCACAGATGAAAGAAATTAAAGATGATACCAACAGATGGAGAGATATACCATGTTCTTGGATTAGAAGAATCAACATTGTGAAAATGACTATACTACCCAAAGCAATCTACAGATTCAATGCAATCCCTATCAAACTACCAATGGCATTTTTGACAGAACTAGAACAAAAAATTTCACAATTGGTATGGAAACACAAAAGACCCCGAATAGCCAAAGCAATCTTGAGAAAGAAAAACGGAGCTGGAGGCATCAGGCTCCCTGACTTCAGACAAAGCAACAGTAATCAAAACAGTATGGGGCTTCCCTGGTGGCGCAGTGGTTGAGAATCTGCCTGTCAATGCAGGGGACACAGGTTCAAGCCCTGGTCTGGGAGGATCCCACATGCCGCGGAGCAACTAAGCCCGTGCGCCACAGCTACTAAGCCTGCACGTCTGGAGCCTGTGCTCCGCAACAAGAGAAGGCCGCGACAGTGAGAGGCCCGCGCACCACGATGAAGAGTGGCCCCCACTTGCCGCAACTAGAGAAAGCCCTCACACAGAAACGAAGACCCAACACAGCCAAAAATAATTAATTAATTAAATTTTTAAAAAGACAGTATGGTACTGGCACAAAAACAGAAATATAGATCAATGGAACAGGATAGAAAGCCCAGAGATAAACCCACACACATATGGTCGCCTTATCTTTGATAAAGGAGGCAAGAATATACAATGGAGAAAAGACAGCCTCTTCAGTAAGTGGTGCTGGGAAAACTGGACAGCTACATGTAAAAGAATGAAATTAGAACACTCCCTAACACCATACACAAAAATAAACTCAAAATTGATTAAAGACCTAAATGTAAGGCCAGACACTCTTAGAGGAAAACATAGGCAGAACACTCTGACATAAATCACAGCAAGATGCTTTTTGACCCACCTCCCAGAGAAATGGAAATAAAAACAAAAATAAACAAATGGGACCTAATGAAACTGAAAAGTTCTTGCAGAGCAAAGGAAACCATAAACAAGACGAAAAGACAGCACTCAGAATGGGAGAAAATATTTGCAAACGAAGCAACTGACAAAGGACCAATCTCCAAAATTTACAAGCAGCTCATGCAGCTCAATATCAAAAAAACAAACAACCCCATCCAAAAATGGGCAGAAGACCTAAATAGACATTTCTCCAAAGAAGATATACAGATGGCCGAGAAACTCGTGAAAGAATGCTCAACATCACTAATCATTAGAGAAATGCAAAGCAAAAATACAATGAGGTATCATCTCACACCAGTCAGAATGGCCACCATCAAAAAATCTACAAATGATAAATGCTGGAGAGGGTGTGGAGAAAAGGGAACCCTCTTGCACTGTTAGTGGGAATGTAAATTGGTACAGCCACTGTGGAGAACAGTATGGAAGTTCCTTAGAAAACTAGAAATAGGACTACCATATGACCCAGCGATCCCAGTACTGGGCATATGAAAACCATAATTCAAAAAGAGTCATGGGGGGCTTCCCTGGTGGCACAGTGGTTGAGAGTCCACCTGCTGATGCTGGGGACACAGGTTCGTGCCCCGGTCCGGGAAGATCCCACATGCCGTGGAGCGGCTGGGCCCGTGAGCCATGGCCACTGAGCCTGCGCATCCGGAGCCTGTGCTCTGCAACAGGAGAGGTCACAACAGTGAGAGGCCCGTGTAGCGCAAAAAAAAAAAAAAAAAAAAGAGTCATGTACCACAATGTTCATTGCAGCTCTATTTACAACAGCCAGGACATGGAAGCAACCTAAGTGTCCATCGACAGATGAATGGATAAAGAAGATGTGGCACATATATATACAATGGAATATTACTCAGCCTTAAAAAAAAATGAAATTGAGTTATTTGTAGTGAGGTGGATGGACCTAGAGTTTGTCATACAGAGTGAAGTAAGTCAGAAAGAGAAAAATAAATACCGTATGCTAACACATATATATGGAATCTAAAGGGGAAAAAAATGGTTATGAAGAACCTAGGGGCAGGACAGGAATAATGACGCAGATGTAGAGAATGGACTTGAGAATGTGGGGAGGGGGAAGGGTAAGCTGGGACGAAGTGAGAGAGTGGCATGGACTTATATATACTACCAAAATAGATAGCTAGTGGGAAGCAGCCGCATAGCACAGGGAGATCAGCTCAGTGCTTTGTGACCACCTAGAGGGGTGGGATAGGGAGGGTGGGAGGGAGACGCAAGAGGGAGGAGATATGGGGATATATGTATATGTATAGCTGATTCACTTTGTTATAAAGCAGAAACTAACACACCATTGTAAAGCAATTATACTCCAATAAAGATGTTAAAAAAAATCCTATTGCATTGCAACGGGAGGTTTCAGTGTCATCTCATGGTTTTAGATAGATAAATAGATAGAAAGAACATAGATATAGATTTAGGCATGTGCATAATACTTGTATTTTCTAATTCTGTCTGCTAAGAGAGCCTAGGAACAATGACACCCCAGTAACAATGTGCACAACTGGCACCCAGATCTTGGTTTCTAAATACCATTCTCCACTAGAAGGCAAGTAGGATGAACCTAGAACATCTTGCTGCGCTGAAAGTAAGAAAGTACTCAGAGATTGACAGGACCTCTCCAAAAGTCACAGAAGCCAGGTTGTTTTTTTTTTTTTTGACTCCCACTGGCCAAACCTGGGATAATTTGAACATTATAATAATGATAGTAACAAATTATAGCCCTTAGAATAAAGAAAGGACCCATGAGTCCACAGTGACAGAGTGAAAGCAGATTCTTCCTTATAATAAGATGATCACTAATAAATGTAGAAGGAATGACAGAATTTAAAAATCACCATTTGGCAGCTACCAGGGTTAGGAGAACAATTTGATGAGAAACAGAACAGACACTATTCAACTTTCTCCCCACAAGATGTTAGTCTTAAAAAGGAAAACAGAACTTTACAGTGAGAAACATGGCAGATGCAGACACCACCTTAACCAAGAGGTCAGAGTTAATCTCACCAGGAATGGGACAGAGAGATCATATGCCTGAAAAGGACACAACATCACTTAGCTTGAATCTGATCATTAGGAAACCTTAGAGAAAGCCAAACTGAGGCCAATCTACAGAATAACTGGCCTATACATGTCAAATATGTCTAAATCGTGAAAGACAAAGACTGACAACTGAGTACAATGTGTGATCCTGGACTGGATCCTGGGTGGGAAAAACGTTTTTGTTTTTCTTTTGCTAAAAAAGACATCAGTAAGCAGGACAACTGGAAAACATTTAAATGAAGTCTAAAAATTAGACAAAGGTATTATATCATTATTAATTTCTTTTTTCATTATTAATTTCTTGATTTAATAAATGTACTGTGGTTATGGCAGAGAACAACCCTGTTTTTTTGGAAATACTTAAGTGTACGGGTAAAAAAGGTAACATGTACAATTTAGTCTCAAATAATGTGTATATGTGTGTGTATAAATACACACACACAGAACACACACACACACAAAGGAGGTGGCAGAATCTGGATGACAGTATAAAGGAATTCTTTGTATTATTTTTGCAACTTTTCTGTGAGTCTGAAATCACCTAAAAAATTTTTTTTTAATTTTTAAAAATTTAAAAATTAAGTTAGATCGTTTACTCACCTGCCCCAGAGTCTCCAATAATGTCCTATCACGACAAAAGCCAAAGTCCTTCAAGGCCCTGAAGGAAGCACCCATCCCCTGACTGCCCACCTCTCTCCCCTCTTCCAATGCTGCCCTTCCTGTGTTTACTGCCCTCCAGCCACACAGGCCTCCCTGCTGCTCCTAAGACACACCAAGCATGCTCCCACCTCAGGGCCTTTGTACCTGCTGTCTCCACAAGTCTGGAGTGCACTTCCTCTAGACTGGCTCACTCTTTCATGTCTTCTAGTCTCTGCTTAAACATCACTTCTCAGAGAGGCCTTCTCCAACCACTCTGTCTCAATCGCCCCGTCCCCACCTCTCACTCCCTTATTCAGCTTAATTTTTCTCCTATCAGGATTGCTATTCTAGATCTGCTTACTGACACACTCTCCTTCTAGGAAGGAAGCTCTCTGAAGACACAGGAGACCCTATCTGTTAGGGTCCTTTTTGGACACCCTGGAATACTGCCTGGACCACAGTAAGCACTCAGTAAATATTTGCTGAACGACTGAATGAATGAATGGCTTTTCCTCCACCCGTGACCTCTGGTTGGTGTCTGGCTCACATATACTGACAACTTGACCAGTGACTAGCACCACGCCTAACACCTTAAATACACTATCTCGCTCAACCCTCACACGGCCTAATGGAATAGAGCCAGGACTTGAACCCAGGCCTGCGCTACTCACGTGTCTCAATCCTCCCAACCCGAGGCCCTGCTATTCCCGCCTGCCCAGCCATGCCCAGGGGACTTTACCAGCACAGAACATGTTGTCGGTGATGCGGATCCGGGTGGAGGCCTTGCAGACCGGCCGCTCCACGATGGGCAGGTTCACCACCTGTAGCACGCTGGGCTGCACCTCAGCAATATTGGCTGTCCACGTCTCCCTCAGGTTGCCCCAGCCCGTCACTCGCCCTTTGTATCCAGCCCGGAGCAACCTTTGGGGAAAGGAGAAGGACTGAGTGAGAACAGACCAGTCTAGAAACCTCCTGGCCCCAACACCATCCCTTAGAGACCTGAATCTAAAACACCTGTGCAGAAAAAAAAAAAAAAAAAAAAAAACACCTGTGCAGGAAGACGCTGAGGCGTGGAAAAGGGAAGGAACTTCGGCAAGGCAATAGGCTGTCAGAGTCAGGCCCAGAACCCAGCCCAGGTCCTCAGCTGCCAGCCCCCTGGCTGCCCCCCAACCACCTGCCCCCTGGCCAACCCCCTCGGCTCCCCCCCCAGCCACCCCCCGGCTGCCCTTCTGGCCGCCCCACTTGGTTGCTGTGTCCTTGTCGGGCAGGCACACGGGGTGGATGTATTCGGTGAAGCTGATGGGCTTCCTGAGCTTCAGCAGGGCGATGTCCCGGTCCAGGTTCTCCCTCCAGTTGTACCTGGGGTGGATGTGGATCTTTTCCAGCATGACGATCTTTTCAATCTTTCGCTCATAGCTGTGCAGACCCCAGCAGAGAAAAGGAGAAGCTGTAGGCCACCCAATGAGGGGCAGCTGGTTCCCCGAGGAAGAAAACTGCCTGCCCTCAGGGTCTGGGAGTCAGCGTAACCAGCAGGCCACCAGTGAGGGTGAGAGGGCCGGCTCCTGTCCTGGCAGCTTCTTCCTGGCCTGAAGTCGCCCAGAGCTTTGGGATCAAACAGCCCAGGCAGGTAGGGGGAGGGACGCAGCCTGTAGGCCCTGATCCCAACAGCCTCTACTCAGAGGTCACACCTGGGCCATGTCCTGGTGCCTGGAAGGGTGCTAAGGGCAGGCCAGGATTCTGCTCTCTGCAAAGGCTTAGTTTCTCTGTCCCCAGGTCCAAGCTTCAGTCAGGATGTGGCCACATAGACTTTACAGCAGAGCCTACAGGGTTTTCTACTGTGGGAGATGTACAGACATATCCCTCGTGGCCCAGAGTCACCAGAGCCCCTCACAGTCACTCGGGAGGACGCGGACCCCTGCCAGACACGCATGGGCCCCCACTTCTGTACCTGGTGCGGGAGTGCTTGCCAATGCGCACCAGAAGGTCATTCTCAGTGAAGTTCTTGTCCCAAGGCGGGTACAGAAGACAGTGGGCAGCGGTGAGGATCCAGCGGTCACTGATGAGGCTGGCCCCGCACAGCAGCTCCTGGGGACTCTTCCGGAAAAGCATCACCTGCCTGGGAGAAGAAGTGGGAAGCATTGGGAGGTGGGAGGGCTGCCCCTCCACCAGCCCTACAAGCGCAAAGTCCCAGGTTTAAGAACTAACTGGACAGAGCTCCCTACTGGGCCCAGACCCCAGCTTGACCTTCCCGTTCTTGGGGACCGGGGCATATATGTGACACCGCGGGGCTGCCACCTGCTTTTTGCACCCCCCTCCCCTCATCAAGCTTCTTCCAGGCCAGAGGTGGCACAGCTTAGCACAGCTCTGGGGTCAGAAGAACAGGAATCTAGTCCTGCTCTGTAACCCATTCACTAGCAGCACCACTTAGGCGAGTCACTTAAGCGCTCCGACCCTCAGCTTCACCATCTGCTTTGGAGAAGTAGTAAGCCCAATCTCAAAAGGTGGCTGTGAGGGTTCGATGAGATGTTGGTGCTGGGCTAGGTTGTCTGTGGAGCCTAGACCTGTGAGGGCGGAGGAGTCTCCCAGGGCGCGGGATGCAGGCGCGCAAGGGGTCGGTGGGGGCAGGGAGCACGCACCAGGGCGCCAGGCCAATCTCCGCATCCCGGCCCTCCACGATGCGCCCCTCGATGTAGGAATCGAACAGCTCCTGTTCCGTTTTGTCCTGCACCAACTTATTCTCGAACAGAGGCCGCAGGCCACAGTCTGCCGAGCCAGCGGGACCGTTAGGGGCAGAGCGCTGCAACACCCGCCCCCGCCCCCATGCCGCGGCCCCGCGCCCCTCCGGTCGCCGCCTGACCTGCCTCCCCGGCGCCGAAGGTCCTCTCGTCGAAGAAGGGCTGAAATGTGTCCGCAGCGGTGCGTCCCTCTATGGCCGCATCCGGTTCCTCGCCCAGCCCATATCCCACCTCCTCATCCACCGGCTCCTCTGCAGGGACCCAGACACCAGCTGCGGCTGGGCCAGGCCATTCCTCACCCACCCTCTGACCTCCCCAAGCCCCCAGGCAGCCGCGGAGGTCGTCTGGTGTAGAGATTAAGAGCGCAAGCGCACCTGCGTTACTAGGAAACCAAACCTCGTGGGCCTCAGTTTCCTCAGCTGTAAGGTGGAGCTAGGATTACGCCCACCTGGTTAACGTCAGGTGTCATGAATGCACTCACTGGTGAGTGGTAAGCCTTAGATCAGGTGGTAAAGCCTTAGATCAGGGGAGGCACTGTTCTTGTTGTTCCCTCCAGGCTGTGTCCTCTGTCTCATGTCCCCTGCCCTGCCCTCTCACCGCAATAGTCCAGGTCGCAGTACTCAAAGTCGCCAGGCTCCCCGGCCACGTAGCACCACGCGCCCTCCTCATCCCCGTCTGGGTTGCGGCAGAAGTTCTCCACCAGTGGGACAGCCGGGCTGAAGTCCTGGTCCTTGCTCAGGGCCTTGGCCCGCTCGCTGGCCCAGGCAAGGCAGGGAGACCCATGTGTGGTCACCGCCAGGTGCCCCTGGTACTGCCGGCCGCGATCAGGGATGCACATTTCTGATTGAGGTGACAGATTCACTGCAAAGTCTCTGGAGTTTGAGGTCAGCTCCACAGTGACTCGCTCCTGGCCTGGTGGGTGAGGAAACAGAGGAGCAGAGTGGGTGGGACCACACGTGGAGCCAGACGGGATGTGAATCCCTGCCTTTCGGCCTTTATCCTATAGACCTCAAGTCACTTATCCTCTCTGAGCCGCAGTCTGCTTGCCTATGAAAGGGAATACTAATGCGTTTTTGCAGGGTTATTGAGAGATTTAAACAAAATATATGGCCTAAGTGTCTGGTGCATAATAAGCCAGAGATAGGAACCAGGTTTCATCTCCTGCGCTATCTGTAATCTATTGGTAGTGACTGCCTGGAGTTTAAGGATTCTGTGCTTTCACAAGGGCACAGTAGGAAAAATAGCTGGGATCCACTGAGGATGTCTACACAGGGAGTAGGTCAGTTTCAGCATGCCTGCAACATATTTATCATAGGTGTTCAGGGGTGGGGGCTTGGTAAACTGTAGCTGTTTTTGTTACTATGATTGGCAACTCGCTGTAAGACTGGCCCCAGCATCCCTCACTGGGTCCTACAGGGATGCATGAAGGACAAAGAAGAGCAACCCATGTTTGGTAGATTGAGTTACTGGCACTAATTCTTTACTCCTACCTGGATCCACCTGGATCCACAACCTCTGCCCTGTTATTTTACAAGCAAAGGTGTAAAGGTCCACCTCTTGACCTTGGCCTTGATCATGGGACTTGCTTTGGCCAATGGCATGTGGGCAGAGCTGACTCTGCCAGTTCTGAGCCTAGGCTTAAAGATGTGTGTCTGCTCACTGCTTGGTATTTCTGCCGCCCCCATGGAAGAAGCTGCTGCCTTTCAGCCTCCCCCCACAATGAGTACACACGGAGCAGACATGGACCCACCCACACAAGGAGCCAAGCTCAGTTGGACCCATTGTTTGACGTAGGGCCACCAGCCGAGCCCAGCCTACACCTGGACCCCACCGACGCGTGAGCGAGTGCAGCTGAGATCAGCAGAGCCACCCCAGCTGAACCTCAGACACATAAGAAATAAATGCGGGACTTCCCTGGAGGTCCAGTGGTTAAGATCTCCCCTTCCAATACAGGGGGTGTGGGTTCAATCCCTGGTCGGGGAGCTAAGATCCCACGTGCCTCGCAGCCAAAAAACCAAAACAGAAGCAATATTGTAACAAATTCAATAAAGACTTTAAAAATGGTCCACATCAAAAAAAAAAAGAAGAAAGAAATGCTTATCGGTGTATGCCCCCCAGCTTTTGTGGCTGTTTGTGATTTTGTGGGGTTTGCAGCATTATTATGGCTATAGCTAGCTGACACATCATGGGAAATAATGATGACAGAATCATGCAGGGCTGGACTGTACGAGGCTTGCTCTGTGATGCTCGGCAAAGGGTACATGGACTGAAATGGTTAGGAAGGGCTTCCTGGAGGGAAGAATGCCTCAAGCAGGAAGTAACGCATATTTAGAATGGGCCACATCCTGGATCATAAGGAAGCAAAGGCTGTGGAGGGAGGAGAGGAGGCTGGAAGCTAACTCTCTCTGGTCTCCTGACTTCACTAACCAACAAGCTCAAATATGTCGTCAGGAACTAACACCAGCTCAAAGGGAGCCAGGATCTTGATTCCCATCCTGTGCTGCCAGGCCCATGAAGACCCATGGGCCTTGGCCATGCCCACCTGATCTCCCCCAGCTCACCGCAGACAGGGATGCTGCACTCCTCCCTCTGCACAGTGGGGAGCGTAGTGTAGCACCAGGGCCCAGTGATGCTGCCATCTGGGTTGCGGCAAAAATTCTCCTGCAGGTCAGCTCCAGGGTGGGTGGTAGAGTTGATTCTGGAACAGAAAATTGCTCAGCAGGAGGCGTCTCCCCCACCCCCAGTGTCTCCTCACCCCCTATTCTCAGACCCCTGGCAGACAGGCCTGCCCATCACTCACTCCGGCTTATGTGGGTAGCGACTCCTCCACAGCTGGCATTCGATGCCTGACCGGGTGAAGCTCACGTTCCCTCGGTAGTTCATACCCAGACCTTCGGCACAGTTACCTGCAGAGACCCCCAGCCCAGGTCTCCTACACTGAGGACTTGTCCCCGCTTCTCTCCTAGTAAAGCTCTATCGGTCCATCCCCTCCAAGCTACCTCTGGTCCATGACCCTTAACCTGCATTTACTCAGCACTTCCTCTGTACCCAGCAGTTCTACAATCCATTTAACCATAGTTACCAAATATTCACTGAGTGCCCACTGTGTGACAACCATGTGACAGGCACTATGCCAGGTACTAAGGACACAGCAATGGATAAGACAGTCATAGTCAAGTAGGTTCCTGCCCTCATAGAGCTAATATTCAGTGGCTCCTCATAGCCAGCAGAATGAAAAAGTGAACAAGGTTCTCCGAATCTGGCCCTGGTCTAGGTGTCCTGTTATCTTAGCTCCTCGTGCCTAAGGGCCTTTGCACGTGCTCTTTCCTTTGCCTTGGCCATGCTTTCCTATTTATTCATCAGTGCATCCCACAAATCCAAGTAAAACTCTACTTCTTCTGGGGAGCAGTCCTTGATTCTGCCAGCAAACGAAATGCTCCCCCTCCTGGAATTCTTTGGCACCTGGAACAGAACTCTTCCATCAATTACTTTGATGTTTTGTATTTTTGTTTTCTGATGAAACTGTGAGCTCCCTGATTCTCTTAAAATCCCCAGCACTCAACCATAGAGCTTGACACACAGCAGGGGCTTAGTGAAATGTCTATTGAATAAATTACTTAACAAATGAAAGCATAGCCAGTGTGATTAAAGAGTTCCATGTTGTGGGGTCTACTGTCATACTAAAGGTGTATTCAGAATGCCGTGGAGGAGGGAGGATGCACCTTGAAGGCTCAGCAAGGTGGTGGCATGTGGACTAATTCTTGAAGGATAGGGGGGTTTTCAGTAGGCACTGATGGCTGCTCCAGGGGGAGATGAAAATGTAAGCAGGGGCCAGGATCTAGAAACATCTTGCCCTGTTGAGAGAAGTGCTTGCTGTCAGCAAGCTGGGGGGCTGGATTCAGGGCTGGTGCAATGGTAGATAAGGCTTGAAGGGAAGGTTAAGATCAGAACCTGCAAAATTCACTAGGCTAAGAAGCCTGTGCTTTATTCTCGGGGCAATGCGGAGCCACTCAAGGTTTTGGAGAAAGAATGTGACGTCATCGAAGCTCTGCCTTGGGGACATGGGGAAGACTGATTGGCATGGGCAGGGGCTCTGATGAGAATGAGGCCTTAAACATTATTTCATTGCCTGTGCATTCATTTGTTCCTCCAATATTAATCATCTTACTGACTGCCAGGCACAGAGCCAGGTGCAAAGACACATCCTTGACCGCAGGACCAGAAAGGCAATGTCAGCTGCTAGAGGCCACCACCCATGGGCCACAACTCCTACCCAACCCCTACTCTGCTCTTCTCCCAGGCTGTCCCCTCCTATCCTGTCCCCACACCCTCATGTCAGTTCCTCACCTTCCAGACATTCAATGAGCTTTTCTCGAGGTTTCCTCAATGACTCACAAGCTGGAAAAGACCCAGAAACATCACTGAAATTGAGGTAGGGATAGGACAGGTTCAAGTGAAGGGTGGGATGACATTCAGAAACGGAGAGAAAGGGACGCGTATGGAAGAAAGGAAGGAAAGAGGCGTGGGTGGAGGAATGGAGGATTGGATGGATCAGAAAATTCTCTGGAGTGGGGCACCCTCTAACTTGGGTCCCCAGGACTCCCTTCCTGGAGCAAACCCTTCCCAGTGCTCACCTGTGTACTTGGCCCAGAACACATCCTGAAAAACAAGGCTGAGTGTGAGGCTGTGGTAGGATCCTGTTTTGTTTTGTTTTTTTGTAAACTTCCTGTCTTCTCCTTATACTTTCCCCTTTCCATTACCCTGGTCACGCTCTGGGGAGGTTTGTGGCAGAGTTTTCTACTTTTGCTTCTAAAAGCCCAAGCCCGCAGAGGAGAAGAGTATCTGAGGAGAGGGGAGCTCCCTGCCTTCCCCACCGCCCGCCCCCCCGCCCCTGGCCAGACAAGACTGAAAGGGATTCCCTGGGGTGGGGTAGACTGGAGAAGAGGGGCCCAGGCAGAGCCCCAGGGAAGGGAAAGCTTCAAAAGGCTCCTGGAACACTGAGGCCTAGGCCCAGGCCTGACCAGAGACCCACCTCCCAAGGGTGGCACAGAAGTAGCAGCAAAGCTAAAGTTGAGAGGCCATGTGGCCAGGGCCAGGGTCTCCAGAGATCCCAACATAGACAGATGTCTAAAGACTGAGGAGGCCCCCCTGCCCCCCAACGTCCTGGAGCCTCACTGTACCCTGGGGCCTTGACATAGCCCAGGCACTGGGGCCGCCTAGAAAGGCTGAGCCACTCATCAGGGCAGCCCAGGGAAACGGGGCCAGAGATGAAGTTATCAACAAAGAGCTGTGATGCTCCCCACTCCCCTCCTTGGTGCCCCTGCAGGAACCAAGGGCCCCCTTGGAGGGACCCCCAGCCCTCCCTCCCTGGGGCCTCACCGTGGCACTGGGAGATTCCAGGGCCTCGAAGGCCTCCTCACGGCTGCACTGCTCCTCCACACACTCTCGCTCCAGGTTGCCCTCCCGCCACTCCTCCAGGAAGCCGCTGTTGGCGCGTCGGACCCGCTGGAGCAGCGACAGTGCTTGCTGAGGGGCCAGGAACACTGCAGGAGAAGGGGCGTGGGACAGTGGCCTCAGGGGCCCAGGCTGTCTTAGCCACCACCAGCCACTTAGGGCAGGAAGCAAGCCTGGCCTGCCTGCTGGCTTCCAGAAAGGGGGTGTCTAGGATGGTGGCAGGACCTGAAAGGCTGCTAACGGCAGCCACTAGCCCCCCTCCTTTCATGGATCACCCCCAGCCCAACCCCCATATTGCAAGAGAGAAGTAGTCACTGTCTGTCCAGCCCTGAGCACCTGGCTCCTTCCCTAAGCTGGACACAGTGAGCCAAGAGCCACCTGGGGGCCAGCCCTGTGCTCTCTGTCGAGCCAGGGGACCGCAGCCCACAGGCCTACATCCCAGTCCGCCAGCCTGTCCCAGCTTCCAGGCCCCCCTTACCATGCTGGCTGTGCACAAGGCTAAACAGGGCAGCCAGGGCCAGGCAACCAGGTAGCCACAGGCCTCGGACGTGCGCCATAGTGTGTCCGCTCCCAGGACTCTGAGGGCTTGTCCTGACCCCTCTGGGTTAATGTTGAACCAACATGAAGAAATCAGCCAGGAAGCAGAGGTCAGCAGGTCAGGGCCGTGGGGACAGGTGGATAGATAGTCCGCCCCCGCCATCTGGGATTACAGGTCCTCCTGGGACCAGGGATGGGTGGTCTGGGAGGAAGTCCCAGAGCAAAGACCAGTGTAGCCACCATCCAGCACCTCCCTCTCAGAGACACAGGCGAACTTGGGCCAGTGGGGTCACAAGATCTTCCTGAGGCTCCTTGCAATCCTAACACATGGTGATGGTTGTTTTGATCTCTGTGTGTCTGTTTCCTCATCTGTACAGTGGGAAGAGTATCCTGTTGTGAGGACTAAAGGAGATTATGAATATATAGTAAGAACTTAATAATGAGTAGCTATATGGATGTAAACCAGTGGGGAGTTTTCTGTAATCACCACATGCACGTAAGAAAATGGAGGCGAGGGTGTGGCCAGATGAGAGCGGCCACCTTATCCCAGGACATACTGGGGCAGGGCCGGCCAACATTTGCCCCGGCCTCTCAGCCACTGATGGAGGGTCCCATTTCCACTCTTCCTTGTCTGGGAGCCAGGGAGCTGTGTTTGTGTGTGGTGGTTGCCTGGAAGGAGGAGCCAGGCCCTCTGGTCTATCTTCTCTCCCAGGTCTCCCAGGATGCGGCCTGGCCCGGAACAGGGGCAGCTCAAATCCCTGGTCTCCACAGCAGGGCCCTCCCTCTCCCCCTATCTGCCCCATGCCAGGCCTAGACTGGATGCTGGTCCCACACTACCCCTGCCCAGCCCTCCCCCACTTCCAGTTTGCAGTATGAAAGGTAAATATTAGTCCTGGGTCTCATTAGGACAGAGGGCCAAAGAGCAGGAACACAGGGAGCACAGGCTCTCACCTCGCTCTCCTTAGGGCCTGGCCGTTCAGGGTCTGGACTGCGGACATGTGCAGTCTGGGAAGATCACAGGGAGTGGCCCAGTGCAGAGCAGGGGAGGCAGGGCTGGCAGAGAACTGAGGACCAGGACTCGACTCCTACGAATCAGCTTAATGCCTGGGTGGCCCAGTTCCTACATACCTACATATATATTTATATATTTACATTATACACATATATTCTTTCCTATTTTTCTATATATTTTAAAAATTGAGGTTTAGCTTACATACGGTAATGTTGAAACCACTCCTAAGCGTTTTTTTTGTTTGTTTGTTTTTAATTTATGGCTCTGTTGGGTCTTCGTTGCTGCGCATGGGCTTTCTCTCTAGCTGTGGCGAGCAGGGGCTACTCTTTGCATTTCGGTGCGTGGGCTTCTCGCTGCGGTGGCTTCTCTTGTTGCGGAGCACGGGCTCTAGGCATACGGGCTTCAGTAGTTGTGGCTCGCGGGCTCAGTAGTTGTGGCGCAGGGGCTTAGTTGCTCCGCGGCATGTGGGATCTTCCCGGACCAGGGCTTGAACCTGTGTCCCCTGCGCCGGCAGGCGGATTCTTAACCACTGCGCCACCAGGGAAGTCCCCCTAAGTGTTTACCTCAAATTTGTATGCATACACCCTTCAGATCAAGAGAGAGAACATTTCCAGCCCCCAACATACTTGCTGGAGTCATCCCTGAGATAACCACTAGTCTAACCACCATCACCATAAATCAGTTTTCCTACTTTCGAACTTCATGTAAATGGAAACCAGCAGCATGTACCTGTTTCTGTCTGACTTCTCTTGCTCAGCATGTTTCTGGGGTTCATCCCTGTTATGTGTATCAACATATCAGTAGTCTGTTCCTTTTAAAACTGTGTAGTATTTCACTACATGAGTATTGTAATTTCATTGATCCGTTCACCTGCTGATGGGCATTTGGATTAGTTTCCAGTTTGGGCTACAATGAATAGTGTGGCTGTGAATATTCGTATGCAGGCTTCTGGTGTAGATAAGCACTAATTTCTATTGGGTACATGCCCGGGGATGGATTTTCTGGGTCACAAGGCAGGCGTATGTTTTAATAAGCAACTCTGACAAATAGTTGTCCTGAGCGGTTGTGTTGGTTTACACTCCCACCAGCAATGTTTGAAGACTTCTGGCCACTCATATCTCACCAACCTCTGTCTCATCCATCCATTTCACATCAACCATTCTGATAGATGTGTAGGTGTCTCATCGTGGTTTTAATTTGTATTCCCTGTTGACTAATGATGTGGAGCCTACTCTTCTTTTTTTCTTGGAGAGGAATGGTGAAAAGATCTCACCTCACTCATTTCTTTAAAAATTCCTTGAGTAAGAGAAGGGGGCAGAGCCTTGAGAAGTGGAGAGAAGAGAGGTGCGGTTTCGTCCTTCCTGCTTCAAGTAGGTGATCCTCCTTTTTCCGAGGACAGGCTTGGGCCAGTGCTGAGTCAACCTGAGAGGGAGAAGAGAAGGGGATGTTGCTGGCAGGGAGAAAGACAAAGCACGTAACACATGGCACCTCTTCTACGAAGGGTTCGGGCGGAGCCGGGGCCTGCTGACCTCCCCCTCGTTCCCTCGCTGTCAGAACCCATCACTCCCGACAGACAAGCACCGCAGCATGAATGAGAGCACTGATTTAGGAGGCTGGTCCTGGGTTTCACTATCTGTAAAATCAGAATTATAACAATAGTCACTGCACAAGGCTGTTGTCGAAGAACTTAAATAAGATCATACTGGTCACTCTGCAGACTCTGCTTCGGAGCTGCAGCCCTGCTGAGTCCATGGCACACTCACGAGCAGACGTGGCTGTTAAGGGGCAAGTCTTGGGCCGTGACTACTGTTTACAAGCTGTTTACAGACGATGTTCCCAAGGAGAAAACTTCGGTTCTCTAAGCACTGGGAAGATGAGATCTGGTTATAAGGGTTCCTGCTTTCCAAGGCTTATTCCTGGATTTATGCGTCAGGATGATGAATTTACATGCCATAATAGTACACACAGCAAGTCCATTTAGGGGGAGAACTTTTCTGATGAGAACTTCACTTTGAATATGTCCAGACATCTGGTCCTTGGCAAATGCTGGACCCAACCCAAATGGCTCTGTGGGCTGTCTGCACAACTAAGACTGATGGGTTGGATGGCAAGCATGGGTTCTTTGGCCGGGAGAGAGAGAGTACAGATATTGTGGAGGCCATGGGCATTTTGAGTCCAGGAATGGCAAGACCAGCAAGAAGACTCTAGGCCATTCTGAGAAATTTGATTTTGTGTTTTATCTTATCCCCACCATTCCTTTTGTTCCTCTGGAGAGCACCTCCCAGCTCTTAAATCCTGTTATCTTTGTGCTCTGACTCGCTGTAATTCTTTGGATTCCATATACCCCTTGTCTCCTTCCAGGTTTAGCTGGATTCAGAGTTTAGGCGTTATGAAGTAAAAACTAAATTACTCCCCCAAAGCATATTATGTCTGTAAAGTCTCACAAGTCCTGCCACACAGTAAGCACTCAATAAATAGCACTATTACATGATATGATGCAACAGGAAATCCACAATGCTGCCTATGAAGTGTTCTTCCTAAAAGAGTGAACCTAGGCTGGATCAAACCTCTAGCTTTACTTACTAGTTTACAGGAAATACAGACAACAGAGGAATAAGTTAGACACCACCACGAGGAATGAGGGACATTTGACAGGACAATTGACCGCGGTTTCTCTAACAAATTCATGATGTGGCAATGCAAGGGGTGGGTGGGAAAGACTGTTCAGAATCATAGAAACCTAAGAGAGACCTAACAACCAAATGCATGAAGGGAATAAAATGACCATGACCGATTTAAACCTTTGAACACATCAACTGTAAAAAGACTATTTTAGAACAAATAAGAAAATCTAAACATAGATTAGATATGCAATGATATGGAAGAATTAGTGTTAATTTGCTAAGTGTTATATGACACATTATTATTTTTTTTTTAATTCCTCATGGAGTTACAGATTACACTGAAGGATTTACAGCAAAGATGAAACAAGCAGGGCAAAATGTTAGCGATAATTAAATCTAGGCAGTAACAAGATTGTTACATTATTCTTTTAAATGTTCTGTGTTTGACAACATTCACAGTGAAAAGTGGACTTAACTCCTTAATAAATGGAGGCTAGTATTATCAAGTGGGTTCTAGTTGGACAGCCTCCCTGTTTTCCTGGGTGAACACAAGACTGTACCTACCCTCTGTTTTGCAGAGAGGACCAAAGGAGAGCACCCCTCTGTAAATGTGCCTCTGGAGGGATCCAAGCACCTCCATGGGTGCAGGGTCCCAATAGACTGAGCACACCCTCAGGCTGCAGGGCCCCCTGCAAGCCTCCCAGCCAGGAACCGTCTCTCTGGAACTCTCTCTGGGCCCAGTGGTACTTGCAGCCAAGAGTGTCATTCCTGCTTTCAACACAAACACATACCTGCACCCTTAAAACAGATCCTACTTCCCTCTGAGAACAAGGCCATAACGAGGGGTTGCATTTCTGCCCAACAAGTTGGCATCAAACAAAATCACGAGTGAAGCCAGCATTATACTGTAAAGCGAAGCTCTATAATCACTGAAAACAGTTGAAATATGTTCCAGGACATAGAGTTACAGAATTTCAGAGCTGGAAAGGAGATCAGATATTATTAAATCCAGACATTCTGGGGTTTTTTTTCTGTTTTCTTTTCTTTTTTTTTTTCTTTTTTGGCCACGCCACGCAGCATGCAGGATCTTAGTTCCCCGACCAGGGACTGAACCTGTGCCCCCTGCAGTGGAAGCCCAGAGTCTTAACCAGTGGACTGCCAGGGAAGTCCCAATCCAGATGTTCTAAAGCCTAGGGCTCTGTGCATGTACTACAGGGTGGCCTTGTCCCTTTGCATATTAAAAAAAAAGAACTCAAAAATTGTAAATTTATCTTAAGACAAAAATAATTTTTTCCCTTTTGGCTGAAATTATGTCTTTTTAGATGGTTAATTACCTTATTTCTTCCTCAATCTGATCAACAGTTTTCTATTTTGACTCAAAAATATGAGTTTCTATTTAATAAAAAAAATTTTTTTAAATACAGGACCCACAGAAGAAAAAAAAAGTTACCAAAAGGGCTTCACGGTGGAGCCGAGATTGGGACCCACTGATCTGGTCCAATTTCCTCATGTCACTGTGAGGAAATGGAGCCTCTGAGCTGGGAAGCTAATTGGTCAAGGTCATACAGAGAGTTGGGCGAGGACCAGGACTCGACTCCTGCCTCCCAGGCCATCGCTGCAAGGGGGACTACCGTATACCCAGAGGACACGCACCCAAAGTACAAAACTATTGTGAGTGATGCTGACCTGCCCAAACAAGCACTACCTGTAGGCAACATGTACCTCAATCTTGCTTGTCTTCCAAGTTAAGAGGGCTGATTCCAATACTATTAATAACCAGCTACAATTTATTAATTGCTCACCATGTGCCAGGTATGTAGCACTGATGAGGTACGTACTACAGCTATCCCCATTTTATGGATGAGGAAACTGAGGCATGGAGAAGTAACTTGCCTGAGTTTATGCAGCTAGTTAAGGGCAGAGCCATGATCCACACCTGAACTTGTCTAGTCCATGATGCTCTGCATTGTTTAAAGGTCCCTAAACATGAATCAAATTTTATTCTATTGTAAGATTTTTTTTCACACTATTAAAGCTGCAAATCAGGATAAAAGATTCTTTATCTCCTGCACTTTCTGACGTTTGGCTCAGCAGCTACACACACACTGCATGGTTTTGTTTGTTTGTTTTTGGCCTCGCCATGCAGCATGCAGGATCTTAGTTCCCCGAACAGGGATTGAATCTGTGGCCCCTGCAATAGAAGCATGGAGTCTTAACCACTGGACCGCCAGGGAAGTCCCCTCACCCTGTGAATTTAAATTTGCATCTGTGTGAAGTAAGCCAGAAAGAGAAAAACAAATATCGTATACTAATGCATATATGTGGAATCTAGAAAAATGGTACAGATGAACCTATTTGCAGGGCAGGAATAGAAAGTCAGACGTAGAGAACGGACGTGTGGACACAGTGGGGGAAAGGGAGGGTGGGATGAATTGGGAAAGTAGGTTTGACATAAATACACTGCCATGTGTAAAATAGATAGCTAATGGGAACCTGCTATACAGCACAGGGAGCTCAGCTCGGTGCTCTGTGATGGCCTGGTTGGGTGGGATGGGGTGGGGGAGGGAGGTCCAAGAGGGAGGGGATGTGTGTATGCGTATGGCTGATTCACTTCTCTGTGCATCAGAAACTAACACAACATTGTAAAGCAATTATACTCCAATTAAAAAAAATTTGCATCTGTGAAAAGGTGTCCAGCAACATTTTCACTGCAACTTTGCTCTATAGCAAGCAGCAGCACTCAAATTCAGTGCTATATACACCGAACAGTTCAAAGTGACTTTATCAGGGGATGGAGAAAAGGAGAAGTAGGGAATAAAGGGACTTTCAACATTATAATGACACAAGAATTATTTTGATTGGGGGGAGATATTTTCTCAATGAAAAAAAATATTCCAGTGATCAGTCTTTCCAAGAACTGTCATTGCACTTTATTTTCATTGGAAGGGCACTAAAGTGGGTTTCAGAAGACCTGGGCCCTGTCCCGGTTCTGCTACTCACTGGTCTCGTGCCTTAGAAGGTGACTTCTCTCTCGGCCTCCATTTTCCCATCTGTAACGTGAGGAAGTTGGACGATGCTCTCTGATGCCCATTCCCACTTCAGCCATGAGCGCTGGCTGAGCAGACATGCTCAAACCAGGTGGCTATGAATTTGTTGGCTTTGATCTGACACTGCTCTGCATCACCAGGGACAGTCTCAGTGGAGAGGAAAGTCCCTCATCTGTGTGGGGATGTGACAAAGCGGGGTAAACATCCCAGGTTTTGGTCTGAGGACAGTTGTGGGGTGTCGGCAGGCCTCCCCAGCAACCCAAAGCATCCCCACTTCCCTGCACTGTTCAGTATCAAGCAATGGGTATGTCCCCAAGTTAGCTAACAACGCTGGGCAGACACAGCTGAGAGGTTACCTGACTTGGAATGACCCGCCTGAAGCTGGAGCTGGAAAAGAGTAGGACCCACCAGGCTGAGTCAGGGGGTTGGCTGACTCAAAACTAGTATTAGCAGCTGTTTTTCAGGCTTTGGATGGTGTGGCCTTTCTCTCCACAGATCGTCGTCACCATCCCTTGCTGTCCTCCCTCTCCTTGGACAGTTTCAGAATGACGCTTTGCCACGAAGTTATTCACACCGGGTGGGTGGATGGGTTAAAGTCAGTGCAAAGCAGGAGACACGGGGCTGCTTATGACACGGAGATTTGAGTGCTGGGAAGCCAGAGGACACGACACGTCACGATCCTGGCTCTGCTGTTTACTGAATGTGCGGTCTCGGCAGTTACCAATCAGCTCTGAACCTGTTTCCCCATCTGTGAAACACGCAGCACAACACCATTTGCAGGACAGGAGGATGGAACAAGAATGTAAGTTCCCCTGTCTCTCTTGCCTCCCCCTCCTCAAAGCAATGCAGTCTGGCTCCCAACTGCCCTCACTCAGCTCACCAGCGACTGGCAAATTTCAACCTTCTCAACAGCAAAGGACATCGTTACCCTCTTCTTCCTTGTTGAGATGCTCTTCCATCAGCTTCTGCGACTTACACGTTGCAGGTTCTCCTGTTTCATCGGATGCTGACTTAGTCTCTCCTGAGGAGCCTCCCCTCTCCCCACAGGTTGTGCCCATTTCCCACTGCCTTCTTGAGATCTCTCCCAAGGGCACCTCGACTCAAACCATCCCCAGCCAAAATCATAGCTGTCCCGCGCCCCCCCCCCCGCCCCCCCAGCTACCTAACTTGCTAAGTCAGAAAGCAGGAGTCAGATCTTCCTCTCTCCCTCAGTCTTTGACTTTGGTCACTTCTACCTCTCAGAGAACTTGTCCACCCAAAGCCCTCCCCACAGCCTACAGCCCCTGCCCTCACCTCCTTCCACGCTCCGCCCTGGCCGCTCTGCTCCTTGCTCTTGCTTGAACTCGCTGGGCTCTGCTGGTACTGTTTCCTCTGACTGGAATCCAGCTCCTTCTGCAGACATCAGCCTGGCTCACTCCTCTCCGTAGTTCAGGTCTCTGTCACGTTACTGGAGGCCTTCCCTGACCGCCCTCTGTAAAATCACACTCCCCATTCGACCTCTCCACTGCATTACTGTTCTTCACTGCATTTACCATCATCTGACATGTATTTGTTTATTGGCTCTTGCCACACCAGAACGTAACTACACGAGAGCAGAGACTGTTATTACTGCCATACCCCTAACAACCAGCACGCGGGAAGTGCTCAGTATTTGTTGGGTGAATGACTGCATTTCCACTACCACCCATTCCCAGCCACCTAATTGATTTCCCCACAACTGCACCTTACCCACTAATCCTCTCCAGTGGTCTCTTCAATCATGGATCTGATCGTATCATTCCCCTGCTCAAAACCCTTCAAAGAGCCCCGCAATGTCCTGAGAATAAAGTCCAAACTCTTGAAGCAAGGCCTGTGTGACCTGACCCTGCCCCCCTCCCCTCATTCTCTGCTCCAGCCATGCTGGTCTCAGGGCTCACACCCAGGGTCTCACACCATGGGGCTTTTTCACATGCAGCCCCTCACATCCCCACCTTCCCCCACACCTCCTCAACCAACAAGTCACAGCTGAAATGCGGGACACTAGAGTGTGGAGATTAAGAGCCTTACTCCAGTGCTAAACTACATGGATTTGAGTCTCAGCTCTGCCACCTAGTAGCTCTGTCACCTTGGGCAGGACACTTACAGCTCTTTGTTCCTGACTGTCCTCATAACTATCTCACAGGATTGCTATAGGATTACAGAAATAAACTCACATAAAGGACTGGCCCACAACAAATGCTGTTTATTATCATTATAATTTCTTGGGGACACCTTCCCTGAGGCCCACAAGTGAACCCATCCCACTAAACACACCCACAGCACCGGGGAGTGCTCCTCTTTAAACTCTTACTGTCGTTCTTTGCCCCTTGTAGACCTGAGCTCTGTAAAGGGCGCTGCCTCTGTCTTGTCCACAGCTGCGTCCCCAGCACCTCGGGCAGGCCAGGCCCGCAGCTGATGAAGCATGAAACACATGTTCATTCCTCGCTCTTTCCCTCAACAGGGCTGCCTTCGGCCAGATACAAACAAGGGTGCAGACCCGCCCTAACCACCTCCAATGAGACTGGTGTCCTTCAGCACAGAACAAAAACCAACCTCACAGGCCTTCGGTGGTGAGAAAAGCTGCCCAAATAATCTAACGCCTGACTCAGAGACTTGTCAGTGGAGTGTCTCTGGCCTTTTAACCTTCACAAGTCATTCCGTTTGGTTCCAAATAGAAATGCTTGTCCTTCAGGGAGCTGGATGGGAGTGACTATTCCAGCACTAAGCACGCCAGCAGGGTAACAGTGCTGCCTGCGACCTGGCTACCTCACTGGGCAGGGTCACTTCCACAACGTTTAAAGAACAAGCACCTTGAGGAGTTCCCAAGGAGGGTGGCAGGACAAGCTCTCCTGGAAGCTGATAAAAAGATCTCACATCTAGAAGTGGTTTACCTTATTAAGAGTCTTGGGAAACAAAGTGGTCGTCCATAAGCAGGAAGGGGAGTCCTCGACCTGCTTCTCATACACTAGTCTCTATCAGGGAACCCAAAGAGAAAGATCCAGACACCCAAGCTCAGAAACACCAGTCTTTATACAGAGCTCTGCTGAGGGAAGCTGAGGGTGGTCAGGTGCCCGTCTCCACCTCTACCACTTCTGCCCAGGTGCTAAAGCCCACATCCTTATGGATGAGCACCAGGCTGGGAGCAGGACCTGGCTCCTCGGGCACCACAAAGCACTTATCCTGGCTCTCGGAAAGGGTGACCTCGAAGACGTCCGGGGCTGGGGACCCGCCCCGTTCACTGCACGTGTCCAGTAGTTCTGGCTCGGTCTGCAGGAGCACCACGGTGGGCTCAGAAGAGGCAGGCGGCACACAGGGTGGGCTGGAGGGTGCCTCGGGCTGATGACTGAGCTGGTGCCGCTTGAGGCTTTGGAGGAGAGTGTAGCCCATGCCACAGGTGGGGCAGCGGTAGGGCTTGTCGGCCAGGTGGGATTTGAGGTGGCGCCTCAGCTTGGTCGCCAGCGTGTAAGCACGGCCGCACTGGGGGCACGGGAAGGGCCTCTCGCCTGAGTGCAAGCGCTCGTGCGCGCGCAGCGTGTGGGGGTCCCGGAGGGCCTTCCCACACACGGGGCACAGGTGGGCCTCCCCAGTGTGGGAGATGAGGTGGCGCCGCAGTTCAGGCAGCTGGGGGAAGGCTTCAGCGCAGTGTGGGCAGCGGTAAGGGCGCTCCCCTGTGTGCAGCCGCAGGTGCCCGCGCAGGCTGCCCCGCTGGCGGAACGCCCGGCCGCAGTGTGGGCACAGGAAGGGCTTCTCCCCCGTGTGGAGCCGCATGTGGTTCCGCAGGGAGC
The DNA here is from genome assembly GCF_951394435.1 of Stenella coeruleoalba. Taxonomy (NCBI): domain Eukaryota; kingdom Metazoa; phylum Chordata; class Mammalia; order Artiodactyla; family Delphinidae; genus Stenella; species Stenella coeruleoalba. The sequence continues at coordinate 13,546,191 of NC_137154.1, forward strand.
CCTGGTTGGCCAGGGGCCGCCCGCACACAGGGCACGGGCACGGGGCAGGGGTCGCTGGCACCTGGTGTGTCTTGCGATGCAGCCGCAGGGAGGGCCGGCGGGCGAAGGCCTTGCCACACTGGTCGCAAGCAAAGGGCCGGGCACCCGAGTGTACAACCTGGTGCTCTCTGAGGTCTCGCCGGGTGCCGTAGGCCTTGGTGCACTGAGGGCAGGGGAATGGCCGCACCCCACGGTGGCCCAGCATGTGGGCTTTGAAGCTCTCCTCTGAGCTGTAGCTCTTGCCACACTCGGTGCAAAGGAAGGGCTTGTGGCCCGTGTGCACGAATGCATGCTTCTTCAAGTGGCACAGCTGCAGGAAGGCCTTGCCACACTCGGCACAGCGGTACCGTCGCCCCCGCTTCGGAGAGCCTCCCACCGGGCCAGGGGCGCTCCGCAAGCATGCGGGGAAGCCAGGGTGCTGCTGCTCTCCACTCTGCTGGGCCCCGGGCTCTGAGGTCTTCGCTCTGGGTGGCCGCTGATCACTGGGGCTACGCAACTTCCTGACTAGGTAAGCATGCAGCTGGGGGCCCCTGGCAGAAGATGAAGAACTTGCCTCACTGCTCTCAGGGCCCTGCTGGGGAGTGGAGCTGCTCTGAGGTTCAGGTGGCATCTGGGTCTGGGGTGGGTCCTCCTCATCTACACGGCCATCCTGAGGCAATGGGCCGAGTGGCTCGCTCTCCTTGGAAACTTGGTCCTGGATTCGGGGCTTAAGTCCAGGGCTCACCGCCTGGATGCGGGGCTGTGACTGGTGACCAGGATCTGCAAGGCAAGAGTGGGGTGCTGGGCTTAGTAGAGACTGTAGCAGGGGGTCACGGTGGTCTCACCAGGAGATTATAGGAGTATGTGTCTTCTCCTCCTCAGCCCCTGAACTGCAATGGGAGCAATGACACCAGTCTCTTCCCTGGAACATGAGCCACACACTCTGTTTATCTTTCTGTCCAGTTTCAGGTGCCTTCTGGGGAGGCTCTCCTGGGAACCATAGTGTCTAGACATCTGGATAATTTCTAGAGAAAGGCCATTCCAGAGTGCCCTTGTTCTCCCTCTGGAGACATGCACTTAGGATGAGTTGAGACCACCACCTCCTCACTTTAGGTCACGTGAAAATAAAGGAATCCCCATCCCCAGCCCAGACAGAAAAAACATAAGAAAACTGGAAACCTTATACACAACTTGCTGTCTTTGTCAGTGTGACCTTACTATTCCAGAAAACTTAACTCAGGAAAATAAAACTTGCAAATATCTATACAGTTGACCCTTGAAAAACACAGGTTTGAACTGCACGGATCCACTTATACGAGGATTTTTTTCAACAGTAAATACCACAGCACTACATGGTTGAATCCACAGATGCAAAACCACAGATGTGAAACCTTGGATACGGAGGGTCAACCGTAAGTTATACTCAGATTTTCAACTGCCCAGAGGGTCAGTGCCCCTAACCCCCGTGCTGTTCAAGAGTCAACTATATTGTTTATTCCAAGGAAAAGACCTGTCACTCTTTAATAAAAAGCATCAAATGACAGTTTACATCCCCAAATTCTCTGAACCTCTTACCTGAAAATTCTAGCCTTGCTGTCTCCACAAATCCTAAACTACTATGTCATGATCCTTACCCAATACTGATCGAGCCCCGACCCCATCCCACACTGAAAAATCCACCTTATACCAGACTTCAAAATTTCGATAAATATCCAGGCTTTGCCCTTCCCTCTCAGAAATGCTACTGTTCTCCCCTACTGTCTTATGCCATAAGCTTTGCTTTGTCTTATCAACAGGTTTTTTTGGTGATAATTGGGGAAGCCAGCATTTATTTGACACATACCCGTGCAAGGTTCTGCTGCATCCTCCCTGGGGGAGGCCACTTCCTGTTGTACAGCAGACTCCACTTCTGTCACCACAGCCAAGGATGCCTCTTCCTCTAGCCTGGGCTGGGTGGGGCTCAGGCCCTCCGAGGGAGGCTGGGGCCACATCAGCAGCTCAAAACCTGGCAGCACGACCCGGTACACCTGCAGGTGGAGCCTCTCGCTGATCCGCACTGGGGCCACGTTTCCCTCACCCTCCAGCCTTCCCCGCTGCACCAAACTGCAAAGCAGAGCAAGAGTTAGCTCAGGAGATCCCCCTCAAGTGGCCCTCCCTGAAAGCCCCAGATCCTGGGCAGTCTGAGTCCTAAAGGATCCCATGCCTTTGGAACACTCACTGCAAAGATCCCTGGGTGGGAACCAGAAGCCAGCTTCCGGTTCCATCCCATGCCACAACAGAAAGCCTCAAAGGAGCATCTTCACTACACACTCTCCTGTAACTTACCTAGTCCAGCCTGAACTCTGCTCACAAGCACACACATCTCCCCATGGGCCTAGTGACACGTCCTGAAATAAACCAATAAAAGTCTTTCTCCCATGTGTTTGAGGGGACCAGGGTGAAACAAACAACAAAAAAACCCCTGATGTAACCTCTCCTGAGACAGGTCTAAGATGAAGCCCCTAGAAGGTTAATGGTCTCTGGTCTGCCTCTATAGGACTATGCCGTTCGAGTTTTCATTCAATAAAGGCCAAAAAAACTGTCCCCTCACCTCCCTCCCAAAGTGTGGTGAATGACTGAATTGCACATATTATTGCCTTTCAGTGAATACCAAACAGAAGAAGTAGTAAGAGGTACATCAACCTTAAATTTGTTTTTCAGGACTTATGCAATGAAATCCTTTACCTGTGCTTTTTCAACTTTTGCTCCAAATAATCCTGGAGAATTAAAATAAAGGAAACGGCCATTCCTTTATTTTACATATGAGTTAAACGAGGCATGCCATCTAACTAGCTATGTGACAAAGCTAGGATTTGATCCCATGGCTTTTTTTTTTTTAAATAAATTTATTTATTTATGTTTGGCTGCATTGGGTCTTCCTTGCTGCACACTGGCTTTAGTTGCTGCGAGCAGGGGCTACTCTTCGTTGCAGTGCGTGGGCTTCTCATTGTGGCGTCTTCTCTAGCTGTGGAGCACGGGCTCTAGGCGTGTGGGCTCAGTAGTTGTGGCTCGCCAGCTCCAGAGCACAGGCTCAGTAGTTGTGGCGCATGGGCTTAGTTGCTCCATGGCAAGTGTGATCTTCCCAGGCCAGGGATCAAACCCGTGTCCCCTGCATTGGCAGGTGGATTCTTAACCACTGTGCCACCAGGGAAGCCCCCCCGTGGCTTTTTAATTCCAAAAACCTTTGCTCTTGACTTTCGTCGTCATTGCTGACACTCTACTAATCCAACTTTTTTTTTTTACATTTTGGCTGCGCTGTGCGGCCTGTGGGATCTTAGTTCCGGACCAGGGATCGAACCCGCGCCCCCCGCGGTGGAAGCGCTGGAGTCTTAACCACTGGACCTAGGGAAGTCCCATCTACTAATCCACCTTTTAATAACTTTTTGCACCTCCTCGGCTACCGCAAGTGAGGGGATGAGACAGTCCCTGAGAGAGAGGGCATAAACCATCTCCTATCTCTTGAAACACCGTGCATCTTCTAACGAACTGGAGAGTTAGCGAGAAACGTCTGATCAAAATTTTCAGTCACGGAGACGTAAAGCCCTATCCCTCAATACCTCCTTCTGCTTTGGTTTCACTCCATGGCCCTTCTGCTCGGAGACAGACTCCTCTTCCAGTGGCCCCCAGAGCAGTCCTGGCTGCAAGGGTTCCCCAACACACCAGACCCCCAAGCGCTGCTCCTTGATGAGTGAGGGGCCAAGGGCCAAGCCCCGCGGGAGGCTCTTTAGAGCGAGGATGGCTCGGGTGGGTCCGGGCGAGAGGTCTTTGAGTCCCTGTGCACAGCCTTCTCTGGAAGGGCTCCATCCTGAGTCCGGGCCCAGGCGTGGATCGGGGGCTGCAGGAACAGAGAAAGACAGTGAGGAAGCGGCCCAAGAGGTCGTGGGGCAGGGAAAAGTGAGGGAGAAAACCGAGGTCCAGCTAGGCCTCAGGAGTCTGAGAGATATGTAAAGGCTCCAAGGGGGCCCCGGAAAAGTTTGAGGCGGTTCGAGGGCTCTTAAGAAGCTCCCAGAGGTTCTGAGGGCACCGAAGGAGGATGCCAGGCTCGGGAGGAAAAGGGTCGTGGGGGGAAAGAGTTGACCAGAGAACGTCAGGAGTATCTAGGCCAGGGCCGAGGGTCGGAGACATCGCAGGTCACTCACCGAACTGCAGTCTCTCCCACTCCAAGGGCAGCTCCTCCACCTCCTCCATCCCGGGTCAGAAAGCCTCCCTCCGCCGGAAGTGAGACTCACCTTCTCAGCTCCCCCCGGAAACAGTCATTGACTACCAAATTTCCTTTCGGGAAAGAATCGTAAGAGTGAGACCTCATTGGTGCGCAGGACTGGGAGTTTGGCAGTAGTGGTGAGGCAAATCTCTGTCCGAGAACAATACGAGTTTAGAATTCCGGAGGTCCACTAGGGATTTGAGTATCCGGTAGAGAGGAACTAATTGTTTCAAGGGCTTCCTTTTGGGAGGGACGAGTCGGACGGTTATACAGTCTCTCCTCCAGGCGGGCACGTAAGCGGGCTCGTAAGGAAGTGGGCGGGGCTCCTGCGAAGGCCATGTTTGGGCCGGGCAGTGGGTCGGAAGTGGGTCGGAGGTGTGGCGGAAGTGGCTGGGGAGTGAAGCGACAGGGAGGGGGTGGTTCCCATTCGACCGCGTAGCCGGATGTTTGCCTGTCCTTGACAGGCGTGGCAGAGGGAGCGGTGCCCCACCACGGTGAGCTGCGGGGCGCGGGGTCTCCCTGGGAGGTGGTGGGGGAAGGAAAGGGACTGGCCTGGTCTTCTGAAGGGATGGGGATCCGGATGGGGAGGATCCGACCGGAACCGAGGAAGGGAGCAAGGGTGGAATGGGCCCTGGGAACCTGGCCTTCCTGCTGCGGGGATTCGGCCCGCCTCGAGGGTCTGAAGTGAGAGGACTTTGCTTCCTTGCTGCCTTCTTCCTGGCCTCCTCGCTCGCTGTCATTGAGCAAGCTCGTGGGAAGGGGAAGTCTCCCTGGTCCGATCTGGGGAAGAACTAAGACCAAGATATTTGGGGGAAGTATTCCACCTTTGCCACTTATTAGGCCACACTTTCATATCTATTTCTTAATCTGTGAAATGGGATAATTACACCCAATCCGGGTTTTGTAAACCATGAAGCTCTATGCAAATGTGATTGTAGTTAAAAGTTTTGCTGTTGTATTGTGGGATTTGCATTTTCACAATTCTGGAGCCCCAACTAGGAGGGCGATCCCCAGGCCAGAGAATACGATTTTAAGTTGTTATTTCAGTTGTCCATGGAGGAGATTAAAAGAGAAGCTTTACTTTGCCCTTTTGCAGAACTTTGAGAATCTCTTGAATGACAGTCCATTAGAGAAGTATTGAGGGATTGACCTGCACAAAGCGACCACCTTAAGGTAGACATGGATTAAAATCTTGACCTTGCTGTATGACCCTAAGCAACTTGCTTACTTTTTCTGGTCCTCGGTTTCTCAAACTGTAAAATGGGTTTAGTAATACATACCTCACTGGTGCTGTTGTGAAAAGATAATTTGTATCCAGTTCATGGTGGTTGGTTCCCTTTTCCTCTTAGGATACAAATTGATTTGTTCAGTCATTCAGCAAATGACTGAGCATCAACTCTGTGCCAGATGTAATTTTGAGTAGGCAGGGTTTCTTAAACGGGAAAGAGGGCCTGTGAACCCCTTAAAATTTCATGCAAGATTTCATGCATGTGCTGATTTTTCTTAGGGAAAAAGTCCATAAATTTCTCCAGAATTTCAGAGAGCTCTAGGACTTCCCAAAGGTTAACACGCCTGCCTAAAGTGATTCTTGAAGATTATTGTAAAGGTAGAGATTTTACCAACTGAGAAGGGAAAAACTAATCTGACAATAAGGATTATTTTGCAGAGTGGAGCAGGACTTGTAAGTGACAGGAGTCTTAGGCAGCTAGGATGCTTCATTTCTACTACTTTATGTTACAATTGCCCTGCACTAGCTTCCCTCCCCCTCCCACTGAGTGGGAGCTGAGCTTCTGGGCTCACAGAGGGCAACAGCTGTGTGTTGGAGGGTAGTGAGGGAGGCTAGGCTGGCTGGGAGGTGGAAACAACTGTGATTAGTTGGGCTGGAAAAGGAGTTTATGGGGTGGGGGAGGGGTCAGTTCTGGAAGAACTGACAAAATGGAAGAGTTACTGGAAGAGGTGGAGTTCAAGCTCATCTCCCTTTTAGAGAGTGTCCCTCTCCCTCCCTCACACATACTTCAACTCCCAGCTGTTCCTTCTAATCCCGTTGTTCACTTCAGCACAAGTAATTTAGAATGCTGGAGAATTATATTTCTGGGAGGAGCCTTCACTTCTGTAGATGAGGAAATTTAGGCCTAGATAGGAAAAGGACTTGCTCAGCATCTTTGCAACTCAGTCAGGACTATAATCCAGTCCTCCATGTATCTCATCCCATGTTTTTTTCACTGCATCAAGCACCCACTCTGTGCAGAAAGACTTCTCTGGAACTGCTGTGGGCAGGGCAGAAGGAGCTCTTGGTGCCTGGGCAGTAACCAAAAAGAAGGGATGGAGAGAAGGCTCAGGCCTGGGGAGGGTTACTGTGAGCTAAATTCTGTCCCTGTTACCTGGCCAGGGGCCCCTTTGGGGGAGCCCTCACAGCTTCCTGGTTGAATATGGGGAGGAGCTTATAGCTGAATCAGGTGTGGATTTCTCAAGACTGAGGGCTGCTTGGAATGGGGAGCTGGGGTGAGGGGTACAGCAGCACTCGCTAGGAGATATGCATTCCCAAACAATAGAGAACGTCTTTCTCTGTGTTTGTGGTAAGGGACTTGTATTTTGGTAGTGAGCAGTGAATAAGGGTAGCAGATAAGGCCAGAGGAGAGGAAGAGGAAGAAAAATAAGTGGGTTTTTTTGGGTTTTTTTTCTGGCTGTTTGGCGGCTCAGTTTTGGCTCAGGAGCTTCAAACAGCTTTTGCTGCTGAATCAGTGTGGTTGCCCTGGTAACAGGGTAGTTGTTGCTAGGTTGTTGCTAAGTAAGTAAGTAGGGAGCTGCCGGTTTGCCATCCGGATGGAGTCTTTGCTGTGATGTGCGCAGGCGGTTGTCACATCGCTCAGAGGTGTTCAGGATCTGGAGCTGGGCCCACAGTTCTCCTCTCTTCTCCCTACCCACGCCTGGGTCTTGTCTGTGCTCCTTATCTGCCCTGCTGATTCTGTGACCATATATGTCATTTTTTGAGGCCGCAGGAATGCACTGGACTTAGAGCAGCCTCTTTGGGGTTGGACGAGTGGGTTGAATTGAAACTCCCGCCCTCACACATATGGTGAGCTTGTGAAGGGAGAGGGATTGGCTTCCGGTTAGGGCTGAGGGCAGAAGGTGCCTCCTCCAGGCTGCACTCAGCCACATCCATGAGGCCACACCCCAGACCTGGGCAAACCCAGTTGCAGAGTTGGCTCCTCTCCCTCCCCGCATGCAACAGCTGTTGTTCTGTTTTCCACCTCCTGGATCTCTGGACTCTGGGTGTCATGGGCTTCCTCCTTGCCCACCTGTACCCCCCAGTCCTTAAGGTGGTCTGTTGATCTTTCCCACCTTGAAACTAGTGTCAGGAGCTCCCCCCAGAGTAGATTGGGCTTGGGAGCCTCCAGGAGCCTGCAGATTGTCACAGTGACTGGCAGGAAGATTCCATTTCTTGCTCCTCATTCCTGTCCTGGGGCAAACCCAGCTGGGCCCCTTGGCCATGGCCTTTTTTTTTTTAGGTCTTATGGTCTCTGGCTACCTCCTCTTCCCTGGGCCAGGAGTGACGGATGGAGTAGCCAGGGCCACAGCTGACCTTTTTCAGGCAGGGGTTTGGAGCAGCCCTGTGCTCCTTAGATTCTTGCAATATCTCTTCCCCATCACTGCTGGGGCCTGGGAAGCTTCTGTGCTCTATGACCCTGGAGGAGAGGGGCATGGCCCTTGAACCTCTGCAGTTGGGACTGCTCGACTGAACCAGCTGGGTGGTGGGCAGTGCAGGGCCTGGCACCGCTCTTCCTTATGCAGCTGGAGGGCCTGAAGGCAGGCGCTGAGTTGTGCCATCCTGTGCCCCAGCTGCCTTTTCTGGCAACATGCCAGAAAAGTGTGGAGCCAGGAAAGCCAGGAGGAGCTACATGGAGCTCTTGGCAGGGATGAGGAATGTTGAGGAACAGGGACAAGGGAGCTTGGAGGAGGAAAGAGTGGGAGCAGGAGGGCTTGCTGTAGAAGTTATGGGTGAAAAGAGTGTGTCACTGACCTGCCAACTCCCTCCTGTCCCCCAGGGTTCTCTTCAGGTTCTGCAGCGTGAAGCTGTGGGGCAGAGGCTCGGCCATGGACCCACTCTCAGAGCTGCACGACGACCTGACTTTGGATGACGCCAGCCAGGCTCTGAACCAGCTGAAGCTAGCCTCCATTGATGAGAAGAACTGGCCCTCAGACGAAATGCCCGACTTTCCCAAGTCAGGTGGGTACGGCTGGATCTCAGCAGCCATAAGCGCCTGAGAAGGGAAGACCCCCTTCCTGTGGAAGGAAGACCCCAGGAGGACAGGATGTGGGCAAACAGACCAGCCCCAGGGTGGGGCTGGGAGCACAAGCCTTACTGGGGGGAGGGCCAAAGAGCACGAATCTCAGGGAGAAAATTGTGCCAGACCCCCAGATGATCCCCTGACTTTGCTGTGTTCCTCAGATGACTCCAAAAGCAGCTCCCCGGAACCTGTCACACACCTGAAGTGGGATGACCCTTACTACGACATTGCCCGGCACCAGATTGTGGAGGTGGCAGGTGAGCACACCTAGCCTTGCACCTTTTCCCTCATAGTCTGCATCCCTGGCTTAAGGAAGCCAGGCCCTCCTGCCTTAGGGGAAGGGGCTGCAGGGGAGGGGCCGCTCTGACCCCTGACTCTGGGGCTATTGAGGCTCCATGTGTCATTCATTAAAAATACAGACTTGATTGTGATGGCCACTTGGTCTGTTCACCTGCAACCACAACCTGACCTGTGACCTCAGCATCTCCACTGGCAGATGGCATGTGGGAGGCACTGTGAAAGCCCTGGGTTTGATTTCCAGCTCTGCAGTCTGAGCTCATTCCTTCCTCACAGGGTTGCTGAGAGGATGACAATGGTGAACGTATATCAGGACCTAGCCCACAGCCAGAACGTAGTTGGCCCTCAATAAGTGTTCATTCATCTCCCTTCCCTTTGCCCTCAGGTCAGATTTTCTTCCCCATCAGTTATTGGGGAGCAGGGAGGTGCCAGTCCCTCCGGGGAAACCGTACCTCCAAGGAAGTCTGGAATGGCAGAGCCTCCTTCCAGAAGTTAGGAGGCACATGACTCCTGGAGCATCAGGTTACCCACAGATGTGCTACCCTGCTACGAATGAGCGCAGAGCCCCCCCTTGGGTCTTGGCCTCAGTGAGCTCCCGCCCTCCTGTTCATAATGCAGGACCCAGAAGCCTCCAGGAGCAAGGGAGGTAGCAGAGATGTTGATGACCTGGTTTCTGCCTATAGGGTCCTAGTGCTAGACGAAGAAATTGGAATTGTAGGATCCTTTGTCTCTTCTTCAGCTGTAAGCAAGGATGGCAGCACGGCCCTGAGGCATTGGGGTGGGCAAGGGGAGCCACGTAGCTTGTGGCCCCTGGAACCCTGAGTGGTGCTGGCTGAGGGGGCCCTGGAGGCATTCGGCCATAGGGAAGCAGCAGGGAGCTCCGTCTCTCCTGAATGCTGGGCTCAGGGAGGGATGGGGCAGCTGAGAGGGTTGTTCCTAATGTCAAGGTGTTTCCTTGGCATCTGTGTTCCTGATGCCTGCCCTGGTCTGGATTGGAGGACTTGGCTATGGCCTCTGTCACCCCTACAGAAGCAAGGCTGAGAGTTCTTTTTTGGCCTGGTCCTGCCCTGAGTACAGGAGAGTCACCTGAAGGCTCAGAACTTGCCTCACTCCTAGAGATGGACCTGACTGGGGCATAGGGATGTCTGATGTGAAGGAGTCTCTCTGCTGACATCCTCCTGGCTATGTGGCCAAGTCACAAGGCAGAGCAGGGAAGACTGCCCCCATCCCCACCAGGTGACCCCTGCAAGCAGAGCTGCAATATGTTTCTGTCTCTCCAGGGTGCGATGAGCCTGAGGGGGCCCAGCCAGGTAGGTGTGTAGGTGTGTTCCTGGCTCTCTGTGCTTGGCCTCTCTGGGCTGTGGATCAAGAAGGGCTCTTGGTGGAGGCCAGGTGGATCCAGCTTAATTGCAGCCCCACTCCAGGGAGCTGGGAGCTGGGAGCTGGTGGTACTTGGGAGCTGGAAATAGCAGGGGATTTATGGGAGGTTTGACAGGGTGGGGACTGTGTGGGGAGCCCACACATCCAGAGCCCAAAGGGGAAGGAGCTCCAGGGGAGGGGGGATCTTGTCCATGGGGGTCGTGGGGCTGGCTGTAAGCAATGGCCAGGCTCGAGTGCTGGCTCAGGGCCCCTCTGGTGGGGTGTCCCCCATGTGTGTGCCTCTCTGACTGCTGAGAAGAGTTTGGATTGGCACTGCCAGAGCAAGAGTTGTTTGATAAGGCTATGGTGACTTCCTGGGAGGCCAGTTTCCTGGCCTTGGAAACCAGAGAAAGAGCCCACGTTAGAAGGGAGGATGTGTTATGTCCCCAACTCCTCTGTAGCCTCTGTTCTCCCTTGCTGGCAGTAGCTGTCATGCTCCACGGTCAAACCTGACTGGTCCACATGGGTTCTTTCCAGTGGTGTACTGGTAAAGGTTTAATAGTCTGCCCTCCAGAAAGAAAAAAAAGAAAAGGCTATTATTTGTATTATTTGTAACACGTGCAATTTCTAACTACAAATAGCAGATTTCTAGCTACCAACGATGATGTCAGCTGGCTTGCACTATTCCTGACAATTTCACATTTTAACCAATGTGCCCCAGCCCCCCACCTCCCATCTCCTTGGTTGGCCTGCTCTCAGGTCACGGGAGTGTGCTGGTCTGGCGGGTCCCAGAACGCCTGCTGGAGGAGCTGCTCTGTTGCTGATTAATACCCAGGTTCCCCTGGGAAGTTCCTGATCCGTATCTTGGGAATGCAGAGGTTTCATTCTCTGGCGGCTGGTCTTTTCCTGGTGCTTTCAACAAACGCTGTGCCTCCTTTTTGAGCCCTCTCCCTCAGTGCTCTGGAGCCACCAGTGCTGCCAGCTCCTTCTTTCCCTTCTTTTTCCAGGGTAAATCTGTTTGAATCTTCTGAGATGAGGAGGGGACTCCCAGGCCTTTATACACATGCTTCTTGTAGGAGCCGTTACCCTGCCTGCTGGCAAATGCCCGAGCCACTCAAGGACTTGGGCAGTGGGACTCCACTCCAGGGAGGAGAGGACGGACTAAGCCCTGGGGTTGCCCATGTCTCGTTCTTTGCTAGTCTGGGAGTCTTGCCATCCAGTCCCTCTCTGAGCCCCCTCCTTTGTCCCCCATCCCCATCCTGACTTTACTTGGCATGCATTTATAAAACACCTACTCTGGGAACAAGTCCAGTACTCAGCACTGAGGATTTTTTTTTTTTTAATATTTATTTATGCCTGTGTCAGGTCTTAGTTGAAGCACGCGGGATCTTTCATTGAGGCACGTGGGCTTCTCTCTAGTTGTGGCGCATGGGCTGCAGAGCATGTGGGCTGTGTAGTTTGTGGCATGCAGGCTCTCTAGTTGAGGTGCGCGAGCTCAGTAGTTGTGGCGCGTGGGCTTAGTTGCCCAGTGGCATGTGGGATCTTAGTTCCCCGACCAGGGATCGAACCCGCATCCCCTGCGTTGGAAGGTGGATTCTTAACCACTGGACCACCAGGGAAGTCCCCAGCATTGAGGATTCATTGAGGAACAATGCACATTCCCTCCTTCAAGGAGCATACAGTCCAGGGAAGCAGTTCTTGAAACTGGTCAGGAGTCCTCCTTGAAAATATGAAAGGTGTGGACCTCTTCCCCAGAAAACATGTGCACGTGCCTGTAATATTTTTTATATAACATCATGACATTGGTGGATGCCCATTGATGGAAACCTGGTTGAGAACCCAATTTCCTGTTTACAAGTTGCTGGGGCAGCTGAGCGGTGGAACTACAGGCCTCTGGCCTCTCACCTCAGTTGCTTGCTTAACCAGTTACCAGCTCTTTAAATACCAGAGCCTTGTGAGCTCAGACTTTCTGCTCTGCCTAAGTCCTCAAATCTGCCGGCCAATGAGGGCTGCCTTACTGTTGGAGGGCAGTGATGAAGAGAATCTTTTAGAATCCTCCATGCTCCTCCCAGTGTTTTCCACTATGCCCTGGGCGTTTCCTCTGCTTAGAGGGGAGTAGACAGATGATGTCCCTCCGCCCCACAGGCTCATAATAGAAGGCCCAGGGGTTTCTGAAGCTCCAGATTGTCCACGAGGGTGGGCTGGGCAGTCTAACCCTTCATCCCTGCCCACTGCCAGTCTGCTCTTTCTCCTGTCAAAGCCTATGGGAAGTGAATCAGAGCAGGCCGCAGAGCCACCCCCAACTGGCCTGGAAGGAACCCAGCGCCTCAGGATCTGGTCCAGGGTGTGGAGGGGAACAGGTGACACCTGGTCTTTCAAAATAGACCTGCTGCTGGATGGAGCTGCACCGTCTCCTCCTCAGACATACCTGCAGAGGGTTCTCTGCTTGTTAAGTCTGGAGAAATTCTGCCCCAGGCTTTGGGAAACTGTCCAAAGCAGTCTCATATCCCAGATAACATGGTGAGCAAACTCAGAAATAGAACCGTGCATACCGTGTAATGCCGACCTGTGACAGGCTACCAGCGTTTATTGAATACCTGCCACATTGCTGGGCTTTGGACCATCTGGACATTTAAAGATGGACAAGACAGTCCCTGTCTTTGAGCTGCTCACAGCCACTAGAGGAGACAGACACATAAATAGTTATACAGGAGAGTCAGTGTTGTGACAGAGACGGGTGATGGTTCATGCTGGGAGCTATGAAACGGGACAGCTAACCTGCCTGCGGGGAGGAGGAGGGGACACAGGCTTCTGGGAGATTATGCCTGGGATGAGTCTTAAGGATTCAAAGGAGTTAGCCTAGAGGAGGGGAGCAGAATTGCCTAGAGGAAGTCTGTCTGGCATGAGAGACAGAGGCTAAAGCCACCTGCTGCGGACTGGGCCGAAGGTGTGCATGGTGTGAGCCTGCAGAGGGGGTTGGTGGGGCCAAGCCTCAAAGTCCTGTGAGCCTTTCTAAGGGGCTTTTATACAGCTTGGGGTGGGGTTCAGGAAGAAAGAAGTCAAGGCAGGAGAGTCATGGGCAGGTAGATGTTTCTAATTCTCCAAGGCTAGAAGCTGGGGCAGTTTAGAAAGGAGAACGGAGCCTCTCTCTGGGCTTGGTGGGCCAGGCCTCAGACCCTGACCCAGGAAATTCTTGGAGGGTCCTGACTAGGACCTTTGGCTAGGGCCAGCAGAGACTAGGCAGTGTTCTGGGTGGAGATGGAATCACTGGAGGGGTTGATCCAGAGGCTGGACACAGTGGGAGACTGCTGGGAGTGAGGCAATAGCTCAGGCCAGAGCACCAGGCTGGGCCACCAGCAGGGACTGGGGCCATGCTGCCCACATTCCAGAAGCCTTCCTCAGCCCCTCCAATGAGTCTTGCCCCAGCCCTTGAGAAAAGGGTCAGAGCCTTGGCAACCACTTTGGAAAAGCCCTGAGTCCTGGGTTAAGTCACTCACTGACCAAGAAGGATCATCAAGATCATGGTTTATTTAACATGGAGAAGACACTCAGCAAGTTGTTGGGGAATCCCTGAATCCTCAGAGGTAGAAGGAGGACAGACTGTGTGGGCTGTGTAAGTGGTCTTTTTATTTGCCTCTGAAGCAGTGGGGATTAGGCAAGAATGACTCTGGAGAGGTGTGAGGGTAAAGATAAAGGGAAGGGCCCTGGGACATGGGGGAGTGGGGACCAGGCCTTGTCCCCATCGAGCTGTGCTTAGAGTCCCTGGTTCACACTGACCCTGGAAGAGCATCTCACCTTGGGAGGCTGTGGCATATGTCTCAGGAGCTCCCCAGCTTCATGACAAAGCCAGATGGTCAGACCATGAAATAGTGACTAGTTTTGGACAGACATCCCTCAGTGGTTACACTCAAATGAGCACCTTCCCAAAGTGTTACAAACTCCTCTCTACTCCATGTTTTTTAGAATATCCTTAATGAGAAAGGAATGATTTTTAGAAATGTCCAGAGGTCAATCAACTGTGGCAAATAATTCTGGCAGTAAAATCAGAAAGTGTTGTTAGTAGTCAAAAACAAGACATGACTGTTAAGTAATCAGACTGATTTCCTCACTGGCCTCAGGCTTTCTGAGAAGGTAGCTTCAAGAAGTTTTTCAAATACAGGCTGCTCAGAGGAGATGCTTCTGGAATAGGTGTGGAGTTTTAATATGATGTACGGCAAGGTAACAGTTGCTTTGGTGGCTGTGACTTTTTTTGTTTTCTTAGTTATGGTGAAATTTATATAACATAAAATTAACCATTTTAGGGGCTTCCCTGGTGGCGCAGTGGTTAAGAATCCGCCTGCCAATGCAGGGGACACGGGTTCAAGCCCTGGCCTGGGAAGATCCCACATGCCACGGAGCAACTAAGCCCGTGTGCCACAACTACTGAGCCTGTGCTCTAGAGCCTGCGAGCCACAACTACTGAGCCTGCGTGCCGCAACTACTGAAGCCCACGCGCCTAGAGCCCATGCTCCGCAACAAGAGAAGCCACCACAATAAGAAGCCCGCACACCGCAACGAAGAGTAGCCCCCGCTCACCGCAACCAGAGAAAGCCCATGCACAGCAACAAAGACCCAACGCAGCCAAAAAAAAGAAAAAAATTAACCATTTTAAAGTGTATACTTTGGTGGTATTTAGTACATTCACAATGTTGAACAACCACCACCTCTATCTAGTTCCATCATTTCATCCATTTCATCCATAGTTTCACCCATACCAACCCCCATAACCATAAGCATCAATCCCTATTCTCCCTTCCTCCCAGCACCTATAACCACTAATTTGCTTTCTGTTGTTACAGATTTACCTATATAGTTCATATAAATGGAACCAAACAATATGTAGCCTTTTATGTCCAGCTTCTTTCACTTAGCATCATGTTTTCAAGGTTCATTCACAATGTAGCGTGTATCAGTACTCCATTCCTTTTTATAGCCAGTAGTCCATTGCATGGATACACCACATTTTCTTCATCTGCCCATCCATTGATGGACATTTGGGTTGTTTCCACCAGGCATGACTTTTTAAGAAGTCATGTTATTTTTTTGTGCCCCAGCTCTGTAGCCCTGAGACCACCTGTCCCTCTTTCTTCAGTGACACACCCTTGAGTGCAGGCACCTGCCCAGAGGTCTGTCCGCATGGGCCACTCTGGCCCCAACGCTAAATGGTACAGTCTCCAGGCCTGGCCCCTTTCAGATCCTCACCTGACTTCTCTTGGCTTATTGTTCACCCACTGTGCTCCACCTTTCTCCACACCTAGGAGATGACAAGTATGGGCGGAAGATCATTGTGTTTAGTGCCTGCCGAATGCCCCCGAGCCACCAGCTGGACCATAGCAAGCTCCTGGGGTGAGTACCCATGGGGAAGTGATGGAACCCGTGCTCAGATCCCCACTACGGCCTGGAGCCATTTTCCTTACTGTCCCTTCCTGCCCCGGGGGTACCAAGCCACCTCCCTCAAGGCCTCCCCTCTTCTCCTGAGGGATATTGGGAGCACTGGGCTAGGTGTTAGATCTGGTTTCTAGTCCTGGAAACCATCTGTGTGACCTTGGAAAGTGTGTTCATCTCTTTAAGCCTCTTTTTCTTCACTCTTCTTGGGGAATAATAATACAGCCCTTGTTCCTCATAGGAGTGAGATACTGCATTTGAAAATGCTTTGAAAAGTAAAATACCATCCAAATGTGAGGACTGATTATGATAACGATATGGTGCACTTCTGAGGCAGTTGCAGTTGTTCATCATTTACATGAATAATTAGTGTTATTTTGTGCCAAATCTGGTGCCAGCAACTTCTGTACCTATCCAGGTTCTAATAGCTAAATACAGGTAATAGCTCTGTTTGGTCTAGAAATCTGATGCAAGTCCAAAGGCTGATTGAAAGCAGGAGTTTGACAGGCTGTGTTCTGATAAGTGTTCATCGTTGAGCCACCACTAGGCCAGTGCTGGGTCCACAGCAGGTGCGGGATCCCTGGAGGCAGAGCCATAACTGACTTCCTCCTGAGGCTCCTCAGTGTGTGTACAGTTTCCATCTTGCACTCCTTTCCTGACACTTTAAAGCACTTCCTGCAATTGCAAATGTCTGCCCCGCCCTTACCAGCTCTTTGGGATCCTGAATGGTTGTGTGTGTGGAGGGGCTGTTGTGGGGTTGGGGACAGTCCGGGGCTACAGCAACAGAAGGGGAGGGCCTGACTGCAGAGCCCGTGCAGTCCTGTGAGCCAGGGCCAGGCCCGAGTCTCTCCAGCTTTGTGCGAATGCTTTCTCTCTGGTCTCCTGAGCCCTCCTCCCACTGCTCCTCCACCGTGCAGGCAGGCAGAGCCTGCTCCAGGCCCGTCACGTGGCCCAGCCAGGAACAGACCAAGAAGCCCAGCCTGAGGGTGGCTGAGTCACCTGTCCCCCTTTCTGGGTTTATTGTCACAGTATTTGACAAGGCAGGTGACAGACTCCTGGCCAGATTATGGGCTGAGTGGGAGGAGGTCAGAGGAGGTGGATGGGAAAGCACCCAGCTTTCAGGAGAGAGCGTGCTGAGCAAGGCAGCCTCCACTCTGGGGCTTCGTCTGCCTTCGGGAAGCCCTCTGTCACCCATCCTGTCCATCCTCCACTCCTTCCCAGCGGGATCTCCCCGCCACCACCTGGCCGGGCAGGGAGGTGCTTTCATCATGCATCAGTCCTGTCATCTTGTTTTCAGTCAGATTATCTCAGACTTGGCTTTTCCCAGCTGTCCTGCCAGATCTGGGGGGTTGAAATAGAAAGTACCTGAAGCTTGGATGCAGAAGACCAGTTAAACTTCAACTCTGCCTCTTACCAGCTGTGTGCTTGGGGTCAGGTCTCTCCTGAGCCCTGTGAAATGCCATTGTATTCATTTGTAAAGTATCACAGATTTCAAGAATGTAGAACAATGTAGATAGCTATTAAGAAAAAATACAGACAGCAATAAATAAAGTCTCCCATAAACCCACCACCCAGAGAGAAAACCACTGTTAACATTTTAGTGTATTCACTTCCCATTTTTTCTATAACATATACAGAACTCTATAGTCAGTTTTGTATCTTACATAATGTTTTTATATTCTGAGCATTAAACATTCTTCAAGGATATCCTTTCAAAAAATTTTGACATATGTGTATCCAGAAAAGTGAACACATTATGTATACTACTTGATGAATTTTCAAAAACGAAATACACCCATGTCATCCACACCTACAAACTTCCCTTTGCTCTTCCAGGCAGTACCCCAAAGGGTAACCACTGTTCTCACATCCAACTTCACAGATTGGTTCTGTCTGCAGAAACATCCTGTGAGGTATTCTATTTATAGATCTCCTGTAATTTATTTAACCAACATTCTGTTCTTGGACACTTACTTTGCTGCTCATTTTTCCCCCCATTATAAAACAGGCTATAATGAACAGCCTTTTACAAAAACATTTCTGTTCATCTTTGATTAGTTCCTTGGGATAAATTCCTGGACATATTTTTTTTTTTTTTTTTTTTTTTCGGTACACGGGCCTCTCACTGTTGTGGCCTCTCCCGTTGCGGAGCACAGGCTCCAGACACGCAGGTTCAGCGGCCATGGCTCACAGGCCCAGCCGCTCCGCGGCACGTGGGATCCTCCCGGACCGGGGCACGAACCCATGTCCCCTGCATCGGCAGGCGGACTCTCAACCACTGCGCCACCAGGGAAGCCCCCTGGACATATTTTTATCAGGTCAGAGTATGAACATTTTATAGCTTCTGATAAACATCAGTTTATTGACCTCCAAAAGGTCATAACATTCATCAAAGGATGAGTGTATTTTCACTACAACTTTTGCTATTTTATTTATTTATTTTTATTTATTTTTTGCGTGGCATGCGGGATCTTAGTTCCCCAACCAGGGATCGAACTCATGCCCCCTGCAGTGGAAGCGCAGAGTCTTAACTGCTGGACCACCAGGGAAGTCCCTAACTTTTGCTATTTTATAGTTGCAAAATGCCATCCTTTTATGTGACAGCTCTTTTCAAACTGCAAAGTGCTCAATGTGTGTAAGGGGTAAATTACTGTATAGTGATAATGATGGGAATCAAGATAATAAATCCAGCATAAGACACCTCACATGTCCGCCAGTGCTGGCACCCATGGACCAATGTTTAGGTTAGCCTCTCTGGGATAGGTCAGGTTGTGTCTGGGCACTTAGTCACATCCTTGGGCACTTCCCAAGGCTCCTTCCCGGGCTTCCATGGTGGCTCAGTGGTTAAGAATCCACCTGCCAGTGCAGGGGGCACGGGTTGGAGCCCTGGTCCAGGAAGATCCCACATGCCGCGGAGCAACTAAGCCTGTGCGCCACAACTACTGAGCCTGCACTGTAGAGCCCACGAGCCACAACTACTGAGCCCATGTGCCACAACTGCTAAAGCCCACGAGCCACAACTACTGAGCCCGTGAGCCACAACTACTGAAGCCTGCGCGCCTAGAGCCCATGCTCTGCAACAAGAAAAGCCACCGCAATGAGAAGCCCGCACACCGCAGTGAAGAGTAGCCCCCACTCACTGCAACTAGAGAAAGCCAGCGCACAAAAATGAAGACCCAACACAGCCAAAAATAAATTAACTAATTAAATAAATTTAAACAAAAGCCGTCAGATTTCTAATTAATAACTGTAAGCTTTCCAAATCATTAAAAAAAATAAAAAGGCTCCTTCCCTCCTTTCCCTCCTCCCCTCCTTTCCCTCCTCCCCTTGGAAGCCCTTAGCATTCCTGCATGTCCAGCCTCCCAGCCTGGAGTGGTGTTCCTGCTGGGGCCTGGGAGCTGTTGGCCAACCAGAAAGAGGGTTTTCCACTGGGCTCCTCTCCCTTTCTGGAATTCATGTTCACTCAATTCATACTTCTCCACCTCAGGTGGGCCCAACACCCGTATGTGTGTTTGTGTTGGGTGGTAGGTATTGTGTTGTGAGCATAGGGAACTTGAGGTGTGGGTCTTTGGTCCACAGAACGTCCAGTGACTGGAGCAGGGGAGGGGACCCTCTGACCACCCTGATCCCCTTTCGTGGGCACAGTGTTCTACAGACAGCGCTGGGAGTGTAAAAGGCAGAGCTGTCCCATGATCAACAAGGCGAAACTTGGAGTTAGTTCACCTCCAGTCTCCACCACAAGCTGTGTGACCTCAGAGAAGCACTTGACCTCTCTCAGCCTCACTGCCCTCGCTCGTAAGAAGGGGATAGTATTGGCCTCCATTATAATGAGGAAGGCACGAGATATTGCATACAAAGTGCTTGGTAGACACTAAGAGCTTAATACTGGTAAATGGTGACTGTCATCATTACTGTTGACTCAGGGCAATCCTGTGAGTGAAATGTTATTCCCATTTTTACTGCAGGTATGTGAGATGGCTCCAGTTAGAGTCCTGGTCTCCTGACTCCTAGTCAGTGCTCAAACCTGAGAGCTGCTGTTGTTCTTATTATTCCTCCACGCAGCCCAGCCACTACCTCGTTCCTCCTCCACCCCAACATGGTGACTGATTATGCAGCCAGAACAGACAGGGCAGGAGAGGGGCTGGCGGAGGCAGGAGGAGGGGATTCCTGGGGCACTGGTTCTGTCTTAATGGGGCCCCACTTGCATACAGGGCAGGCCTGAGTGGGGCTCATCTCTTACAGATACCTGAAGCACACCCTGGACCAGTATGTGGAGAGCGACTACACGCTGCTCTACCTGCACCATGGCCTGACCAGCGACAACAAGCCCTCCCTCAGCTGGCTCCGGGACGCCTACCGGGAGTTTGACCGCAAGTGGGTTAGGGCCTCGGAGGAGCTCCAGGGCCCAGGGTCCAGCAGCTCTGCCGGGTTCTGGGCTGCCCTCTGCTTGGGCAGGAACGTATTCCATGCCGGGGGAGGCGGGTCCCCCCTACCTGGGTAAACTAAACACAAAGAGTCTCAAGTTGGAATGGCCTGGGCTTCAATCCCAGTTTCTCTACTTACTCGCTCTGTGACCTTTCATCTTACTTAACCTCTCTGAGCCCGTTTCCTAATCTGTAAAATAGGGCAACAATGGCACTTACCTCGAAGGCTTACTGTGAGTCATCAAATCAGTAACTGTACATTAAGAGCTTAGCTCTGTGCCTCTCCTACCATGCCCACTCCTGAGTTCCCCGTTCTGCCTCTGCAGGTACAAGAAGAATATCAAGGCTCTGTACATCGTGCACCCTACCATGTTCATCAAGACCCTGCTCATCCTCTTCAAGCCCATCATTAGGTGAGTGGGCCCAGGGCGGGGCACTCGTCTCTTGTGCTTCCCCTTGAACTGTGAAGCAGATACCTGAGGAAGCCAAGCATCCTGGGGACCGACCACTTTGGGGCTAGGCCTCAGTCTGATCTGGGTGGGCTGCTGAGGAGAAAGTGGAGGCTTGCTGAAGCGGGCCTACCCTGGACCCATACCCTTTCTTCCATCGGCAGCTTCAAGTTTGGGCAGAAGATCTTCTATGTGAATTACCTGAGTGAGCTGAGCGAGCATGTGAAGCTGGAGCAACTGGGGATCCCTCGCCAAGTGCTCAAGTGAGACCGCGGTGGGGGCTGTGTGTGCCCACCGGGCACACTGTCCACATATATCATGTTTGTGGGGGTAGGATGTGCCGGCCAAGGGGAGAAGCAGCCTTGACAGCGCCAGGATACACAGGGGAAGCAGATGTGATGAGTAAGGGGTAGCACATGGGGTCAGAGCAAGTCCAGATCCCGTATCTGTCACTGAAAAGCTCTGTAACTGAATCTCTTTAAAGTCTTCACTTCTGTGTAAAGCTGGGTGGGTGGGAGGACTGAATGAGGTTATCCACGTAAGATAGCACAGTAAGTGCCTGACAAACAAGAGGTGCCACAGTGACTGCAGAGCCAGGTGGGGGCCCTGACCCTCCCCGCTGCTTCCCCAGGTATGATGACTTCCTCAAATCCACCCAGAAGAGCCCCGCGACAGCCCCCAAGCCCATGCCGCCGCGGCCCCCTCTGCCCAACCAGCAGTTCGGGGTCTCCTTGCAGCAGTGAGTATGCGAAAGGTGGGCGGGGCTGGCACCCGGGGACCAGGAGGACTGCAGACCCGTCACTGCGTTGTGCCCACAGCCTCCGGGAGAAGAACCCAGAGCAGGAGCCCATTCCGCTCGTGCTGCGGGAGACCGTTGCCTACCTACAGGCCCACGGTGAGTGCCAGGGAGCCCTCTCCCATCGGGAAGCTGCTGGGCAGGGCTGGGCAAGGTCCCACGTGCGCCAGCACCCACACTGACCCTGACCGGGACCCCAAGACACAGAATGGGTGGGGAGTCCGCACGTTGCCCCAGAGCTCTGAGACTCACCAGGCCCCACTGTTTCCCAGCTCTCACCACTGAGGGGATTTTCCGGAGGTCGGCCAACACCCAAGTTGTACGGGAAGTGCAACAGAAGTACAACATGGGTGAGTGGCCCCAGGGATGTGTCGAAGCCCAGAGGGCCAGTACAGATCATGCGCGTGCACACGTGTGTGTGTGTGTGTGTGTGTGTGTGTGTGAGTTTTCTGTGGCATTTGGTATAATTACATGGGTCTCACTCCTGCCTGGTTGTCCCAGGCCTACTTTCTCATAGGTCAGTCTTCTGGAGCCTGGGTTCAGGGTCATTCAGAGGCGAGGAATAACTGTGGTGTGTGCTGGGGGCCCCACTCCCCAGATGGCCTGACCCTGTGCCCCCTGTCCCAGTGGGAGGAGGAGGCTTGTGGCCAAGGGTGAAGTCAGGCTGTGGGGCCTGCTTGGCCTCCGGATTGGCTGCTGGTCTCCAGGCTCGGCCCAGCTCCTCCCCTCCCCACCCCCCAGGGCTGCCTGTGGACTTCGACCAGTACAATGAGTTGCACCTGCCAGCGGTCATTCTCAAGACCTTCCTCCGGGAGCTTCCTGAGCCCCTGCTCACCTTTGACCTCTACTCCCACGTTGTGGGCTTCCTCAGTGAGTGCCCCTCTCCCCCTTCTCCAGCTTCTTCAGGGTGGGGTTGCAGCTGAACTCAGAGCAGGTGGGTTTGGCCTGTCCTTCAAGGAAAGTCTGGTTGGGTCTTCCCCCTAGCCTCATGACAGGGCTTCCCGAACCAGTCCAGCCATGGGCCCCTGTGACCTGGGCCCCCCTTCCTCATAGACATTGATGAGAGCCAGAGAGTGGAGGCCACGCTGCAGGCCTTCCAGATGCTGCCCGAGGAGAACTACCTGGTGCTGCGTTTCCTCACTGCCTTCCTGGTGCAGGTGAGACCTCAGCCTGGGCCTCTACCACTTACCTGGAGGAGAGAGGGAGGAGGAGTTGCCATGGCTGCTGCTCCTGGGTGTGGTTGCCAGGCGTGGGAGGCGGCGTCTTTGGCTTCCTGCTGCAGCCCCCTGATTCCTTCCACAGATTTCTGCCCTCTGTGACCAGAACAAGATGACCAACACTAACCTGGCTGTTGTCTTCGGCCCTAACCTGCTGTGGGCCAAGGATGCTGCCATCACCCTCAAGGCCATTAATCCCATCAATACCTTCACCAAGTTCCTCCTGGATCATCAAGGGGAGCTGTTTCAGCCCTGACTCCAAGGGGCTCTGAGCCCAGCCCCTGCCCCACCCGCCCCCTTCTCTGATAGCCCCGGTTTGGACTCTTCCTCTTGGCTTCAGCCTTACGGGAGCCCAGGGCTCCTGCCCAGAAAGGGGCTGTGAGCCCCCTGGAGACAGAAGCTGGAGCCAGCCAACTGGACAGCTCCTCCTCCCCTCCTGTCCAGCCCACCTCACCGGCCCCAGGGGCCTCGCTGTAACCACAAGACGTTTTTCTTCGCCTTATACTTCTCACTGCCTCTTTGGATCCCTGGCTCCTGCCGGGCTCTGCAGAGCTGGCCTTCGCTCTTCAGGCAGGAGGACTGGCCCCAGCAACCGCTTGCTTACCTGCTTTCTCCTGCCTCTTCCCCTGGCAACTGGAGATGCCAAAATCACTGCCGGCTGGGCTGGTAGCTGGGGCTGGTCCTCCCCTTCCCGACTGCTGGGGAATGAAAGGCTGAGCTGGCCTGGGCTGGCCCTGCTGTGACTCCTCCCTGTCTGGGTGAAGGCCTGGTTGCAAGCACCCTGTTCCTGTCCTCCCCTCTGGTGGCTCAGCCTCTGGCATTTACACAGTTAACGAATGACAGCCTGGAGTCCTATGTCTGCCTTCTCTTCCACACATCCTGGGTCAGCCTTTCCCAAGTGGTACTGCCCCCAGGGTGTCTTAGCCCCCTGGTTCTGCCAGGACTGGCAGCTTGGATGACAGGGCTGAGTCCCAGCATCCATTCAAAATAGACACCCCACTCTCACCCCTGAGAGCCTCCTAGTGTCTGGTCAGACCACTGACAACCAGTCCCCGCCCACTCCACCCCCCATGCCTTGCCTCCCTTCCCTTCCTACTTGGACAGATCCTTAGGCACGTCTGTTGTGGAGTCACACCGGTCCCTGCTCTGGCCAGGGGTGACTCAGTGCCTCAGGATCTGGGGTGGCTCCTTCCTCCAGTTTTGGACTCCTGGAGGGGCTGGGTAGAGATTTTGCTAATTAGATTGGCCCCTGCCAGGTAAGTTCTAGCAACCTCCCCTTGGACTCTGATGATGATGGATATCCCTCTTTCCAGCTGTCCCTTCCTGGTGAACCACCTTCCTGCAGCCCTGGCCAGAGCCTGTACTGTGGCGGTCCTCACTGACCAGTCCTGCCTCATCTGCGAGCCGGGTGTGGCCTGGGCCTGACCTCACTGGGCTCTTTTCCCAGGACACTAGCATGTCAGGAGTCCCAAGGCCTGGTGTGGCTGCTATCAGTCCCTGTGTCTCCAGGCCAGGCCCAGGCTTCTGATTTCTGCCTGCCTTCCTTTGTATCAGGTGTTGCTCAGAGCCCCATTTACTGGGGAGCCTCGTGGGTCTATTTGGTCTCTCCCCTATCCACCCCCAACTGGTCTTTACCTGGGGGTGGGGGGACTTGTACAGTGAATCAAGTATTCACATTCACAATGACTTCCTTGGCACCAATCATGTATTTCACCTTTGCACTTTTTATACTTCAATAAAAATGGAGATGGAAAACTGCCCATCTGGCTGATAAGGAAGTGGGCGTGGAGGCTCATAACTGGGTGGGAGGTGTGGTATGGCTGCGGAAGAAGAGCAGATAGGGGCTTCAGGAAGTCCCCTCCCCAGTCAATCTGACCCCTTCCTCATCCTGCTTACTTGTGAGCCGGTATGAAGCCAGCTTTCTGACCATATTCCAGGCTTAGAAGTGTGAACAGTCCCCTTCCTTTTTGCACCTATACATTCCAACTGGCCACCAAGTGCTATATCCTAAAACCAGGACCTCTCTCCTCCAAACAGAGCAGACTGTGGTGGACCACAGCACAAGCTTTAGAGTGAGACCAGGGTTTGAATCCTAGTTCGATCACTCACAACCAGCTCTAACTGGTAATTGTCATGTAACTGGTCCCACGTCCGAGACTGTTGCTTAATTTCTCTGAAGATCAGACACACAGTCATCCCTATGTGTGGGGGACTGGTTCCAGCCACCCGACCCCGTGACACCAAAATCCAAGGATGCTCAAGTCCCTTCTATCAAGTGGTGTAGTATTTGCAATATAACCTACACACATCCTCTCTTTACATCATTTCTAGATTACTTATAATACCTAATACAATGTAAATAGTTGCCAGCATGCAGCAAATTCAAGTTTTGCTTTTTGGAACTTCCTGGAATTTTTTTTTCCAAATATTTTTCTATCCAAGGTTGGGGGAACTCTCGGGTGTGGAACCCACAGATGCGAGGGCCGACCGTAACGTATACACTACATAACAGAATGAGTGCCCAGTGGGAACCAGAATGATGGTCATTTCACAGAGGAATGAAGTGATAGTCCCAACCTTGTACAGCCGCCAGGGTTGGAACCCTCATCTCCCAGCCATTCCGGCCCTCCCCACCCCGCCCCTCAGCCTGAGAGCCTTGGCTGTTTCCACCTGCCACCTAGTCACGTGGAGGCTATGAAAGATCCAGCTTTCCTCTTTCGAGCAGTTTTGCTTTGCTTTAAAGGTTAATGTGGTAAAATTTACGTTACATGTATTTCACTACAATTGAAAAACTAAAATGGTTTGTCACAGGGAGGGCAGGCCAGAATTCCACTTGGCACACTGGTCAAGTTCCAGCTGTCTGCTGCTTGCCTGCTGACTGCAATTAGGCTATGATGGCCTCAGGCAGGCCTGTTCTTTTTTTCTCCTCATTGCTTGTTGGGGCTGGGGAAGCCAGGCCAGAGCTGCAGGATCATGACAATGGTTATAAACACGGGCACTGAGCTCCAGGAAGCCAGTCCGCCTGCACAACTGTGACCTTCGTCCAGGTAGCTCAAACAGAAGGCACTGGCAGCCTGTCTCCCTGGCTCTGCTCAGCTCTAAGCTGGGTGACTATTTAGAACAGAAGGGCAGTGACCCAAAGAAATGACAAGACAGGGGAGCAGGAGACGGAGAGCTGTTTACTTGGGTTGGGCTCCTGGCAGGGCCTCTGCCGAGTGACTCAAAAGCCAGTTTACCCCTGCCTTGGCAACAGTGGGTCTCTGGGGGCAGAGTGTAGTGACATGGCTTAAAGGGGTAGGATACCATCAGATGAGGGGCAATTGAACACTTTGCTTTTGGGGGACCCCCACCTGAAGGTGAGGACTCCGACAGTCTTTCCACCATTTCTGACCCAGGAGTTGGATGCGTGGTCAGGTATCATGGTCAGCGTCACATGCAGTTCACTAACAAGCAAGGGCTCCCAGGGCCCAAAGCGGCAGCAGTGGGCGGGCCCATTCTTTTCAGCCCCAGGTTTGGGTTGAATCTAGAATTTCTAACTAGTCCTCTTCTGCCCTGGGGCGTGGCTTCTGGCCTGAAGGGTGTGGGAGGCAACCAAGACAGCACTTGCCTGGGTTTGTCAGTCTCCGGTCTCTAGAACCACCTCTTCCTCTGGGACACCAGCTCTACCTTCCACTCCCTCCCGCCACTGCAGGCGAAATAGGAGGAAGGAGCTGTTTGTCAGATCACGGCAGCTAAACAAACATGCATGGGACCTGGACTTCTGCTTACTTCACTCAGTCCCTTCCCTTCTGTCTGGTTTGCTCAGCCACAACCCCTCTCACCAGATCAGCAAATAACCCAGCAGTCTGGGGAGTCCCCCGCCCCCTGCTTGGCCTCTGCTGGAAACATGGCAGGGACCTGTCACTTGCCTTTCCCTCTGAGCCAAAGGCTGTTGCCCAGGGTGAGTGGTGAGCTGTGCTGGGTAGGAAGGATAGAGAGCTGAGGATAACGGCCTACCAGTTCTGAGGATTTTACTATGGGCGTACCTCACATGCACGTCTACTTCATACATGTTATCTCACTGAATACTCTCACACAACCCTTGAAATGGAAACATTACAGCCAAGGAAAATGAGGCTCTAAGAGGTTTCCTGGGACTTCCCTGGTGGTCCAGTGGTTAAGACTCCGTGCTCCCAATGCAGGGGGCCTGGGTTTGATCCCTGGTCAGTGAACT
Organism: Stenella coeruleoalba; assembly: GCF_951394435.1. Taxonomy (NCBI): domain Eukaryota; kingdom Metazoa; phylum Chordata; class Mammalia; order Artiodactyla; family Delphinidae; genus Stenella; species Stenella coeruleoalba. The sequence continues at coordinate 13,572,917 of NC_137154.1, forward strand.
AAGATCCCATGTGCTGCACAGTGCCGCCAGGAAAAAAAAAAAAAAATTCCCGACCAGCCCAAGGCCCCAGGACTCCAAACAGCCTGAATGGCTCTGAAACCTTGCTGTGCCTCACACGGCACCGCCCTTCCCTCCACGGAGCCTGTCGGTGACCCGGGGCTGCCCAGTGGTGGGAGGAAGTGGGCTAGGTTTTTCGACAGCTTGCAGGACAGGAGGCTATGAAGTACAGAAAAAGTTTATTGGAAATCCCTTGCATACATTTTAAAGTATAGCTCAATATTTCCAAATAAAGTAGGCTGGAGGAGCGGGAGGGGCTCTCCCACCTGGAGACACGACTGGTCCCAGCCCTGTCCCGGGGGTGCTGTGTGGGTCCATCGAGGGCTCATACCTTTCATTGTACAGGGCTGAGGGACAAGGGCCGGCCTTGACAGTTGCTCTGCTCCTCCCAGGCTCAGCTCAAAGTCAGGGCTCAGCCTCCCTGGCCTCTCACTGATGGGGTCCTGAAGAGAGGCTGCTGCCTGCAGAGGCCAACAATTAGGAGTCAAAGAGGCAAATGGCTAACAGGCCTTTCCATGCTTGGCCTTGGAAGAGGGCAGCGGCTGACATATTGGGATGAGGTGGGGGAGTGAGGGGCAATCAGTAACTTACCAGGGCCTTCGCCCGTCTCAGTGCTGGGGCCTGGGGGGTAAGCCTGGATTGGTTTAGGATGGCCAGCTGGACGCCACTACTGGAAACACTTTTTTATTTATTTATTTATTTATTTTTGGCTGCGTTGGGTCTTCGTTGTTGTGCACGGGCCTTCTCTAGTTGCAGCGAGCGGGGGCTACTCTTCATTGTGGTGCACGGGCTTCTCATTGTGGTGGCTTCTCTTGTTGCAGAGCACGGACCCTAGGTGCACGGGCTTCAGTAGTTGTGGCTCGTGGGCCCTTGAGCACAGGCTCAGTAGTTGTGGCGCACAGGCTTAGCTGCTCTGCAGCATGTGGGATCTTCCCGGACCAGGGCTCGAACCCGTGTCCCCTGCATTGGCAGGCGGATTCTTAACCACTGCGCCACCAGGGAAGCCCTGGAAACACTGGAGAATGTGTGCACAGGGGCAGGGCTCAGCCCAACTGAGGCAGCATCAGAGCTGACCCCAGCCCTGAGATCAGCCTTGTAGGTGAAAACAATGCCACGTGCACTTGCTAACAAGCAATTGAGGGTCACCTGCTCTGCTGCAGAACAGCTGCTGCCAATGAATACCCGAGGTGGGCCAGAGAAGCGGGGCTGGGCCTATCAGTTAGGCGGGGAGGAACAGATGGTCAGTGGGTGAGGCTGGGCCCTTGAGTTAACTCAAGTAACAACACCTGAATGCCCAGCTTTGGTTTCTCAACAAGGAACCGATCCAACTAATAAACCTCAGGGCAGTGTACAGACCCTGGGGTTAAAGAAACGTGGCGGCTAGGCCCAGCAGGAAAAGGCCCATTACCCAGCCCTGAGAATCAGGAACAAATGCCCCAGGAGGAGGGGCCTCTCTGGCCTTCCCCGGGGCCACAGTGCCCCTCGGGCACTACACGTGCCACAACTCTGGGGAGTCATCACATTTCGCACCCAAGACTTCCTGGGCTGCCAGAACAGAGTCAGTCTCTCTGGGGAAGCTGGGAGATTCAAAGTTCTCACCAGGAATATGTACATGTCCAAGGCAGAGTGTGATGTCAGTTCAAATGCAGCAATTCTGGGAGGTTCTGCTACCCTCAGCCAGCCCTATTCTTGGATCCCACCATATACACATGGGAAGGGAAATCCTCAGGGCAGCAACCTAAATCCAAGGAACCTCTACAGGAGGAGGCGCTGCCCCAGGAAGAGGCCCTCCAACCTTCCCCAAGTGAAAACGTCTAACCTCAAACATGTTTCCTCTACAAAATATCTGATTTCTCTGAAAGTAATAAATATTTACTGGGTTCTATAACCAAGGAGCAATGACAGGGGAAGGGAGAGGAAAGAGAAGAACCTTTGCTGTGACTCCAATGACAGAATCCTAGAGAGGGAGGCTTCTGTTTCCATGTAGCTGAGCACAGGCAGCCGCCAGGGCTGCTCGGATGGGCTGGCACAGCCTTCAAGGGTGGGAATGGCTGACTTTAGGGTTCTCATCACCTTGGGCAGGAAGCCTGCCATACTGCCAAAAATACAGGCACGGGGCAGAGAGAGGGAGAGAGAGAGGGGAAGAAGATACCAGAACTAACAGAGAAAGACCCTGAAGGAGAGCTTCCTTCCTTCCTCCTCCTAGCACTGTCTCCTTCCTCTTTCTGCCTCCACACCAGTCTCTGGGCCACCAGCTGGAATGTCGAATGGTGGATGGCAACGGCAGGCACACGAGGGGCCAGCTGCTGGGCAAACCCAGGGCAGGGGGCCGGTAGGAGGAGCGGGATGACAGCCTTTGTGAATCAGCTGCTGAGGGCGGTATAAGCAGAGGGCCCTGCAGAGGGAGGTCAGAGGGTGAGTCCTCTCAAATGCTATCACTGGCCTTCACTGCTGCCGTGAGTCTCCAGGAGTGCAAGAGCAGGGACTTCCGGGTCCCCATGGGGGAACCAGCCTCCCCTCCACCTGGCTTGAAGCGGGACAAGGGATGGGAGCAGCTGACGAGTGGGAGGCTCTCTGTCTCCTGGGACCACAAAAAGGGGATGCTGCTGGTACTCGAGGACACCAACTTTTACTGCAGGGTTTCTACAAAGGCATCAAATTCTCGGACATTCTTCTCGTGCACAGCCAGCTTCTCTGGTAGTGAGTCCTGTACCGGGAGGGGAGAGAAAAGCTGCTTATTCAGGTAGGGCCTTGAAGCCAGCTGTCACCCTGGGCTGAAGGGAGCACGGCAAAGAGTCCGGCTCAGCAGTGCTGGGTTGGAGAGCAAAGTGCGGAGCAACTGAGCAGGCACTGGCCAGTGGGCCTTTGCCCAGCAGGGGTTAGTGGGGGCTGGGGAGGTGGACAGAACATCCTAGGGAATCTAAGCCGGCCACACACATAATGAGATGGAAAAGGACCATGCCAACAACGGGATGACACAGAGAAATTCAACGTGAAGTATCTTTGGCACAGATGAGACTGACATTAGAATAACACAGTAGGTTTAGAGCCCTACAAATTCAGAACGTGTACAAATGATTTTTCACGGCCTGCGCTGGGCAGGCATCAGAATCCCCTGGGGGCACATGAACAAGGCAGTCCCAGCCATACTCCCAAGAGATTCTGACCCGGCAGGTCTACAGTGAGGCCTAGGAATCTACATCTTTACATCAGCTGAGAAGGGGATGGGTTAGATGGGGTTGAGAGAGAACAATGAAAACAAAAAAACAGAACCATGAGGAGTTAAGTTTAACTGCCCTCAGGTATCAACCATTAATTAAAATTTGGTCCTGATCAGGTGGTCTGTCTCCACTGCTGAATTTGCATTTGAAGAGTTCAGCCATCACAGAAGACTTCCTGACAGGCACGAGATACTTGGTGCCACAGGACTTACAAGGCAGCCCAGACAGGCCAGGTGCCCGGGCGGGTTTGGGAGGCTGGGGCAACCAGCCAGCACTGGCTGCAGCCTCACGTTGAGCCTTTGGACTCCGGTTCCTTCCAGGCAAACTTCAAATGAGAGGCCAGGGAGCCAATGGTTAAAAGCCTAAAATCAGAAGCCAGACTCTTAGGGGTCAAAGCTTGTTTTGCCAGCTCAGTGTAACCACCAGCAAGTTATCTGCTCCCAGTGTCGTTTTTCTCATCTGTATACTGAGATGATAAGAAAACCTACCTCTTAGGGTCATTGAAGATTCATGTAAAGCACTTAAAAAATGCTTGGCACCTAGGAAGCTTCAATAAATGTTAATAATAATGACATTATTGCTGTATTATTATTACTGAGCATGCTTTCCTGATTAAAGCAAATCAAGGGCAGCTAAACCTAGATTCCTATTCCTAGAGCCATTCCTCTGATTTCGACACATGAGGTGATATACCCACCTCAAGCAGAGGGACCCTGACATCTCGTGGCATGGGGCACCCTGAGTTTGCGGCTGTGCAGGGCACTCCTCTGCCCTTCAGAGACAGGAAATAGGAAACACCCTAAGCGGAGATGTGGTCATTACAGTCAGTATCAGGACATCTGGCTGAACACGAGAACCAGGGAACGAGCTCTCCAAGGAAAGGGCAAGAACACCAATGCTGGGGACCTTCTGTTTCTTCTGCCCTGTACCATTGTCATCTGCCTGGCAACCTTAACAGCAGAAGGCAAGAGCTGTTGGAGCAGCCTGGCTTAGTGGCGTCAGCAAGCAGAAGACATCAGGCACCAACAACAGGCGTGTGTGAGAAATGCGGTGACAAGAGTGCCGAGAAAAGGAGGAAATGAGCGCAAGCAAATCTGAGATAATGACCGCCAGGCACAATGCAAATCTCAAGTGTGATTCCAGGAAGGTAATGGTCTAAAAGTCTCCGTCCTGTTACAGGGAAGATGGGAGGTGTGGGCGTGGAGGAGTAACAGGAAGAAATTTCCAGGCCTGTGGAGCAGGAATGACCATCGAAGGAGGAAAGGAGGCCAGAGGATGAGGTGGGGTGGGGGAAGGGGTTTCCATACCAAGTCCTCAGCCATGGACTGTGCCCCGATATCTATGGAGAGGCTGCTCAGCTGAGGGGGGTTCTGAAATTCACGATAGAAGGTCCCCAAGTCCATCGGAAGAATGTCGTCTTTAGAAAAAGCTGGTTTCTTAAAAAACAAGACAGACTCAAGTTTAGCTTGCCTTGGACCACAGAGGAAAATCAGAGGGGGTAAGCTATCAACAACCCTCTTTCCTTCCAGTAATTAGCAAAGAAAAGGCTCCTCCAGGCTTATCCTAGAGAAATCTTTACACCTTTCTCTTCTGGGCAGCTGAATTAAGCCTGGTGATGACATCCCTCTCCCCTGGTTAGGTTTTTGTCCCCTTCCTTCACACTCCGCTCCTTGGAAAAGGGCTATCCAGGGACTTCCCTGGTAGTCCAGTGGTTAAGAATCTGCCTTCCAATGCAGGGGATGCGGGTTTGATCTCCGGTCGGGGAACTAAGATCCCACATGCCACGGGGCAGCTAAGCCCACGCCACAACTAGAGAGAAGCCCGCGTGCTGCAACGAAACATCCCGCGTGCCACAACTAAGACCCGATGCGGCCAAAAATTAAAACATTTAAAAAAAGGGCTGGGGGCTATCCATTCATGAACAGGACCTATGCAGTTACCACTGGAAAATCCCATTTCAAGTTGAATTTCAATCAAAGACATGGCACAAAATGCCTTACTGCGATGGGCCTCCAAATGCCTCCCCAAGCAGGGTGTAAGGGCAGGTTCCCCACATAAGATGCACAGCCAGCACCCACTCCCTCTGCCTATACCGACCCATCTGATCCCTGAAGTCCTATTCAAGTGCAACGGATGCTTCCAGGTTTATTGCCCCCGAAGCAGCAAAGGTCAAGGAAGATGACGGCAACTTACGAAGTCGATCATGACAAAGTCGTCCTGGGTATTGCCACTGCTGCCCCCACTGGAGCCATCAGAGTGCAGGCTGCCCTGAAGAGGAGATGTAGTCTCTGGGGAATCTGGAGGATTCACCTGTTTCAGAATAAGGCAGAGGTAGGGGCTGGTTCTGGGCACTGGCTGTAAACCAAAAGCCAAGGAGCACGGCTAATGGTCTGTGGAGGAATAGTGAATGACTCGCCCAGGAAGGACGACGACTACGGCACCATCTCACTGCAAACTTCAGTCAATGGTGGACTCACCATGGGATCCACATCCTCCAGTTCCAAATTCTTGGCAGCAAACATGGCAAAGGGTATGTCCAAACTGGTCAGGGTCACCTGAAGAGACATGGGAGAAAGTATTAGTGTCCCCCTTCCCCCAGTTTGCCTGCTTCCTCAGAGCCCACCAGAAGCCTGGGGGTCCAGCACGTTTGCACACCTCAGTTGACGATGCCATCCCTCAGGTTCCTGTCTTGTCGGAGACCTCTCCAACCTCCCGTGCCTCCCACTGCGTGCCCACAGCATCAACAGGGGTGAGGGCTCCCCAGGACCCTGGGAGTTCAGCTTTGGAAGCTGGACCCACAGTAATTCAGTGACAACTGCTTTTCACTGGCAGAGCTGAAGAGGAACTTCCTATTTCAAGTTAGGCTGAGGCAATGACACTTCAGTGTAACGTGTCTGTACCTAATGGCGTGGTCTCCTCTCCTATGTGATCACAGAACAATAGTTAACTTTTCTGGAGGGATGTCACAGGTTATTAACCCTCTTCACAAAAAATTCACACACACACACAATTTCGCATGCGATTTCAGTGGTTCCACAGATCCCAGGTAAGACCTCACTCTAAGGGCTCACACATTCTCAGAGTTGCAGGGACAGAAAAATCACCTGGTTGATGGGTTTGTTGACAAAAGCCCCCACTTTCCGGACAAAGATGGTCTCCAAGACATCATGGGGGGAGGCCCGTCCCTCACTGCTGTTTGACACAGTTTCAGTATCCTCACTGGAGGAGAAAGGTAATGTTGGTTCTCATTCTCAAACCATAGCAGAGCCTACTTGGTTCCCCATAAATCCACCAACTTGTGAGGCTGCAGCCTAGGGCAGGAGTTGCCCCCCACCAGCTCACACATGTGGGAAATGGCAATATGAGGTCTGGCAGCTGCCACTGTCACCTTCCCTTTTGAATTAAGAGCAGAGGACTGCATTTCCTGGAAAAGCTAAAAATTATGCATATGTTAATTGAAACTTGGTGTTACAACTGTGTAGAGCTTACATAAAATTTAATCTGTGATACCAATGCTAAGCCTCAATCACCGTGCATCTAGCAATCATACATATAGGCAAGCGGCTCTCATAGCAGCTAGTTTTAATATTAATCTAATTACAAAGCCAGCCTCAAGATTTCAGATTTTTCCTGTCCTGTTTTGTTTTGCTATCTAAAGCTCCACACCACTTTTCCTCCCTTCTCTCTGCCCCCAGGCATCCCTCTGTTCAGCAGATGTTCCAGTGACACGTTCAATTTGGCTGCTCCCACTCCCTCCCTCTAGACCGAGGCTGAGTCCTGGAAGATGGGGGACTCTGGGCAGCAGAAACAGGGGCCCATACTGTCGCTGCCAGACTAGTAGTCATAGCCCTTCAAGCAGCAGGGGATGGGAAAGCCTCAAAGCAGGGGCTCAAGATGGGGAACACTATGCAGTCCACGTGGCCTCTAGACTCCAGCCAGCAGGGAGGATCAGCATTTAAGAACCCCCTACACAGGGTCCTCTGTCTTAAGTTACTCCCAGTCATACCCCAGGAATCAAGGCTCAGAAAACGAGAGTGTAAAATGACCAAGAGGATCCTCCTTTGATTCTCTGACAGGAGGAGGGATAAGAGGATGGAAGTTTGGGGAGCCAGGAATGAAAGTAATTACTTTTCCTTCCCAAACAATCTCCTCCTCCTCCATCTCCACTGTGGGAATGGAAAAAAAACCCCAGGAATTTCTATTATCTGAAAGTTCGTTTAAGATGTGGTGGGGCAATCAACGTCATTATCTCTGAGGCCTTCCAGTTAAGGGAGGGAAGGGCAGGTAAAGACAGGCCCAGCTTCCCAATCCAAGAAGCTAGGCTTGTGTCTGGCCATTTTGTGAGCTAAGTGCTCTCTTAGGCAAATTGCTTAACCCTTCTGAGATCCTCTCGTCTTTTAAAAGGAGGTAACCGTGGTGATTTTTGCAGGGTGGGATTATGAGGACTTTTATCTCCACCTAATCAACGTCTTCAAATTTTGAATTTTACAGACTGTATCACTTCTGCAATCAGAAAAGATTTTTTTTCTTTTTTAATTTTAGTGAGGGAAAATAGTTGTTTCTAAAGGATCTCCATGAGGCATTAACATAGTAGAAAAAGAAGATCAATCCTAACTACCACCACAGACACACTGTGACTCCCGATGTCAGGGTTATGGTTAACGACGCCCTGTTCTGGTCTCAGAAAACACTGAGGATGCCAAGGGAATCAATCCTGGGGTAAGAGAGAAACATCTGAAAAACACCTTCACTGGATGAGGGTGAGAAGCACCAAGCCCGATGCTTGCTGTTAGCAGCAGTGCCCAGGGAGAGCTTCCTCACATATCAGCTGCAAAGTACGATTCTTATTGAGAATTTTAAGGATTCCACATTTTCCCCTCAAAGGCCAAGCCTGAGCCAATGCTGAAAGCTACTCTTTACTGATACCAAATAAGCACATGTATCAGGGAGGACAGGTCCCTGGCTGGTCCGAAGAGCAGCAGAGCTAAGATGTGAACTCACCTGCTGGAAGGTGTGGCAGCACAGTGGGCCCCATCAGAAGGGGTGTAGGTTGTCAGTCTCTCCTGGTCACCAGCCTGGGCACCGTGGGCAGGCTGGTTGGGAGCAAGGGGTACCCCACCTTCCTTCCCGGGAACCATTAGCTTTGGGGAAAAATGGAAAAATACAGCGAATCATGGCCGTGTCAGGTAGAAGGGGAAACTCACGGCCTAGCATGATGGTAGGCCTAGCATCTGCTTTCCAGCTTTTCCATCACCAGTGCTGCCACCAAGTGGGCAGGAAAACTTGGAAATCTTTATCCTCTCTGGGGCTCAGTTAATGGAAGACATGCATGGAAATGACTACAGAGGGAAAGACAGGGAGAAAACACTTGGGAAACTCTTCTTTCCTTCTTTGAAGTCTAAAAGGTCCCCGCTCAGAATCATCTTAGTCCTCCAAAGCTACAGAAGAGCTTTGAACACTGGTGTCTCAAGAGGCCCTTCAAATGTGTCAGGACAGGGGAGGCAGCATAGGAACCCCTAGTGTCCTCCCCATCTTTAAAGATACCTGGTAAGGGTGTGTGGTGTTTAAGCCGGCAGCAAACACTGCTGGACAACCCAGGTCAGCTGATCCAACGCCCAGGGCAGCAGGCTGACAGGAAAGGCGAGAGCTTGAGAGCTAAGCAAGAGAAAAACAAAGAAGGGCAGAGGAAAGGAGGAGGAAAAAATAGGCAATCCTAGAGTATGACTAATGATCGAGATCGGCAGAGAGGTAAGGAATGGATCCCAGCCCACATCCTCATGGTGCGGGGGGCCTGATGTAAGGGTTAAAGACAGACCAGGCCATTACTCTGTAAATAAGAAAGCAGACTTGTTTGCAGTGGGATTGAGATTCCCAGCTCTGTGCCTTCCAAAAGCCTCAAATGAGTTCCCTGCGCCCCCTTTTCCCAGGGGCTCAGCTAACTGTTTCAGTTTCCACCCCAGTAGATCTGTAGAGCACAAGCCTGGGCAGAACTCGGAGCCAAAGTCATCGGTTTTTCCCAAGTCATTCTATTTTCTCCTTTGACCTTGAGGTCCCTTTGAAACAGAAGCAGTCTTCTCTAATCACACCCTCCATCACCACTGGGTTTGGGAGGGTTCCTATTTATACTGAAAAAGAAAGAAAACCATTCTTGGATGGTTTATTTGGAAAAAAAGATATAAGCAACTCCATGTATTTTTCACATCAATGGTAGGAGGAGGGGCAAATGACAAATCCTATTTTGGGCTGCTGTGCTATGGCTGTATACTGTTAAAAATCAATTACCATGCCTCAAAATAACCCATAGAAAACTTGGGGATATTTAAATAGCTATACCTTGTACTTTACAGTTTTTAAATAAAAAGATACCGTCTGATTATATATACCCCCTTCTTCCCAGTATGGACTCACTTGATGGGAAAAGGCCAGTCCTGCCATGGGGACCCTCAGAGTGTCCGTCACCACAGGAGTAGGGGTCTGAAAATGTGCCTTTGTGACAGTAAACACACACTGTGCACAGATACACACAGAGACAGGAGAAACAAGAGAAGAAAAAAGAAAAGGGACTTGAGAAAGAAGTGAAAAAACTCTGGAAAGGGCAGTTGCAATAGAGGCTGAAATGTACAATGAAGTCAGGAGGGAAGCAGGGAGAGAGCTGCATGACTGCCTTTGGAAAAGGACCGCTTGGAAGGATGTGAAGAAGAGATGTTTATCCCTGGTGCTCTCCCTGATGAGCAGGTGGAAAACAAAGCTGAGTTGAGCTGCTATGACTTGGCGAAATCTGAACCAAGCATTAGTCTGTCTTTAGTCAAAAGAGGGTGGAAGTTAGAGAACAGCTTCCAATAGGAAGGTCCTGAGAACAGACACAAGTTGTGCTAAGCAGGAATGAGGACACTGAGGTTAAGATGTTAGACTGAAAGCCTTTTTCTGGGGACTCAGGATCTGCGGGCTCAGGTTTAAACAGTTGACGTTTGTTGGCTGGAACTTTAAAATGCTCAGATACCCAGCTGCAAACTTTCCTACATAATCTCAGGGAAGATGAGTTGGGGTGTGCAGGTGTAGGCATCAGGGTGTGTGTGTGCACGCTCTTACAGTCCCTGACGGTGTAGGAGAACTTCATGGAGTAAAAGCTAGGGCATTTTCAAAACTCATGATTTCAAAGCTAATTATGGGTATGATGATTGTTTTGGGTCTTCCTGTTCCATCTTTAAGTCTCACCAATTAGCTAATTAACGCCTAGAAATGGAGGTAAGACCTTAAGTCACAGTAGCAGGTTCAGGGTCACAACTATTTCTTGACTCAACTCTGTGCCCAAATGACACAATGATCCTTATTTTGTTGGGCGGGGGGGAACCCAGCTCATTAACATGTATTCACTGGATTCTAGCAAAAGCTCAAATAGAAGTTGTTGAACAATTATGCAATTCCCTAGGTTAAACCAAGGAAGAAACTATTTCAATATTTACAGGAACAAGGAGACCAGATGGCATATGATTTTTCTCTCTCTGTTCTACCATCAAGGTTCTAAATGAGTATTTCTGCACCAAACTGTACCAGTCTTGATTACAGGTACTCAGGGAGAAGTGACAAGGCTCACCCATGGGGTGCTCAGTATTGATGAGATCTTGACGTGATCTACTTTTAAACTGTAAGAAGACACAACTGATACCATGAAAAATACAGACTCTCCTTACGCAGGTTAACAAACTTTTTTGCAAACATCAGGTACAGAAACTACTTAACTTCCCTTTACTTTTGGGGTCAGCTCGAATTTCCACTGTATCAGAGAAAAAGACAAACTGATTTGTTAAGGCCCGGACTCACCATGCCTCATATCTCCCAAGTTTATATACTGTTTATGAATTTATGACGTGTAAAACAAAACTGTTTAATGAACATTAAATGACATATTCACATTCTGATGATCTTAAAAAACAATCTACTCACTAATGTGCACTAGTAAGAAAGTCGGCTCTCCCCCCCTTTTTTGGTCAGGATTGTTCCATGTCAGCAAGCATACCAGAAGCTACCCCCTCCCAGAGCAATGGTGACATCCATGCCTACATATACTAATAGGTGGAGGGAAAAAACCATTTCCACACCCCCAAACCAAACTGTCTAGGTAACTTTACAACAAGAATCTCTTTAACTCTAAACTGGGACAACAGAAATAATAGTGATCCATGGATTTTGTAAAGTGCTTCACACACCAGTTAGCTTTTGTGCTTAACTTCTGCTTTTTTTTAACTTCTGCTTTTAAAACAAATTAGAACTATAATTTTAATCCAATACCTAACAACCCAGGATATAATAAATTAAATTTTTTTCTTAATTAAGAAAACATAGAAAATAAAAATGTATGGATAGCTACTTAATTTGTTGGGTCCCCCAAGTCAGATGGTGAAAAGGGATAATCTGGGCTAATTTCAAGGAAAGTAGAACAGACTGATGTCTAGAACCATCTAATATGAAAGCAAAGAGAGGGAAATAATAGAGATGATGGGCAGGCAATGGATAGAAGATGAAGACTTGGGGTGGAAGGGAAGAAATGTGCCCCTGAAATTCTGAAATTCAGTCAGCTGGCAAAAATGATTCCTTATCTGAAGCAGTCTCAGTACCACATACATCATACAACACTTCTTTGTGAGAAGTTCTCACATTGTTTGGACACTGTGTTTATTGAAACTGGATTTGACACTGAAGATGGACTCGAGTGGAAAAGTTAATGGTTAAAAATGTTCAGAGAGGGAATGCAGATAGGCAGATATCTGTGTAACTATTAAGAAAAACTGCACAGCTGGTGTCTTACTGGCATTTTATGCTAAATTATCATTGGCTCCTTTTGTGCTCCTTCCATTATGAGGAACCATATTTACCACTTCAAAGAAGTAGCTACCAAATTAACAAGTGTAGGTTAGAGTACCTCTCTGGTACCAGAACACATTTCTGATTTTCTGTGACTGATTTTCTAGGGAATTTTCAGATGTCCCAGGAAGGTAAAGGTTACATGTAATCTTGCAGGTTAAGAATGATTACAGACTAGAAACACTGCAATATTACCAGCTGGATAAGAAGGCTCTCCTTCACCCCTCAAAATAACCTCCTTGAAATAATCACCATCACCACCAAGAGATTGTATCTAAATTTTGACACCATTTCATAAGGCCCATATATGTACCAAATAACTACTGCCACCCCAGATCCTGTTTCCCCCTACCTGGGATGGAGGGGAGGTGGAAAAAGAGGTGGTACACACTTCTTGAGAATCTTCCACAGAAGGATATGTTACTCCAGTGTCCTCACCAGCGGTTCTATGGTGAGTGGAAAAGAAATCATCAACTGACTGACGGCAGTCAATTTCAGAAAGGATACAAAGAGAGGTTAGATACGGATGCAAGTTGTGACATGAACTGTTTCAGGCAGAGTTCCTAATGGCAAGAGAGGTATGTTGAATCCTTGATAATTTCAAACATTTCCAGAAAGCAGCATCTAGAGGTTGACAATGGCTTTTTTTTTTAATCCAAACATTTTACCTGAAATATCATTTGAGAGGATTTTCTTAAGCCTGGCCAGTGTTGTGACCAAGAATTATCAGCAATAGAGAATGCAGTGAAACAAAAGTCTAGACTCCAAAGACAAAACCGATCCAACTTCATGAGTCCTTTACAGAAAGGCAGTATCTCTCCTGATACAAATCTATTCCAATCTCTAGAAAATTCTGTTATCTGGGATCTAGGTCTGGAGATATTTGATTCTGATGTATAAAACTGCATTGTGCCAGCCAATGGTGACCTGAAAACCATTTAATTTGCAAAGGACATTCTACAAATTACTGCCACTCTCACAGTCTCGAAGTAAAATCAAATCAAAAGTCAAATCACTACTATCCAGATCCAAACTATGCAAGAATTTCCTGAGACCTGGTCCACCCTGAGTCTTGGTATACCTTATAGGCAGCAGCAAGAATGAAAGCTGGCCACTCCGCTTCTCTCCACATGGCGTCTCCATCAGTGCCCCTGCCTAGCAGTGAGTGCTGATAAAGGTGCTCTATGGACCTGTGCAAGATGGATGCTTCTGCCTAGCTGCAGTTTGGGAAAGTGTTTTTCACATTCCTCACCTGTAATTGCAGGGATGCATGGGCGAGGAGCTGGGATAGGGACGGTCCACAAAGTGATCAATAATAATCCCCATGATAGGTGGGGTCCTCTCAAAGTGCCTGTAATGCAGTAAACAGATTGCCGTATTTGTTAGAATGCCTTGTCAAGTCCCCCTGAAGTCCTCAGAGAGCCCCTCGCCTCTTATCTATTGGCAGGAACCACAGAGCCTGAACTACTACATCCCTAAATATAAACCACAAATTTTACATTGGCTCTGGGACACTCAGATTCTCCAATCTGGAAGAAGGGTTCTCAGTTCAGCAATGGAGAAGCTGAATTGTAGGCTCAGCCACAAGGTTTGGAGGAAAACAACTTTAATATCTTTAGAAGAGTTCTATTGGATTCCAAAGCTCTTTCCTCACCTGGTGGACATGAATGCCAAGTTAATTCTGTAAGCACAAGAAAGAGTGATGGTGCCCACAGGGGTACCCACTGTCCCAACACGAACTGTCTGGAAACCTAGGAAAAGAGATAAATAAGTAGGTTTTTCCAGAGAATACTTACAGTACCCACAGTCTGTCTTTCCCTGAACCACTTAGCCTGCTGTACAATCTCTGGCATTACCCACTTAGCACCCTGAGTGCAGCAGCCTCAATTTCATACATACGTGTATGTGTGTATATATATTTTTTCCAATTTATTCTATATTGACCTAATATTGCCAGGGGAAACAGCATTCTATTTCCAGATAAAACTACCTTCAAAGAGGTAAAATGATGATTAGTCCTAAAGCTTGAACAAGTCCTAACCAACCCTGTCCAGATGTGCTACTAAGACAGCAAAGGGGCACAGGGAGTTTCTCACATAAACACCTCAATTTATGAAGTAAATGCACTCCCACCCAAGTTGCCACCCCAGAACTAAATATAGAAAAGAGTCAGAGTGTTACAACAAAGTTTTCCTGGTGTTCTTGGTTTCATTTCCAATTTTTCAAAATTGTTGATGCTCATCAGGGACATTTAACATGCTCATTGTAGAAAATTAGGAAAACAGACAGTCGTATAAAGCAGGGGTCCCCAACCCCTAGGAGACCGGGCCACAGAGCAGGAGGTGAGTGGCGGGCAAGCGACTGAAGCTTCATCTGCCACTCCCCATCACTAGTATCACACCCATTTCCGTGGAAAAATTGTCTTCCACAAAACCGGTCCCTGGTGCCAAAAGGTTGGGGACCGCTGGTATAAAGAGTAAGAAAGAATACTGAGTTACTGCAACTTTTGGGAAAATTATTCACTCATTCCCTGGTGGCTCTTTGGACCACCCACCTGTCTTTTCCTTACTTGTATCACTCATACTAAAATCACAAGCTATGTATTACTACAGGCAGCATCCAAGCATATCTCTGAAGTCTGGAGAGCTCTTAACAATACTACGAATGTTTTTCAACCTTGATACATACCTTCTCCTAAGCCATTCAGCTGAACTTCCCCAAAATATATTCTGTAGGGAAGCAAGAAAAAAAAATGTTACCTGATTCTTTATTCTAAGGGCCTACATACCAAACACCGAGAAACAAAATAAACAAAACCAACCCTTCTTTTCTTATCTGCATGAACATCTCTCCTAATGGTGCAATATTGCTACCACTTGATTAAGCTGTAGACATGGGCATGTAGATGGAGAGGACTGGTTAAGAAATTAGGAGAATAGGGACTGCCCTAGTGGCACAGTGGTTAAGAATCCACCTGCCAATGCAGAGGACACGGCTCTGAGCCCTGGTTGGGAAGATCCCACATGCCGCGGAGCAACTAAGCCCGCGCACTGCAACGAAGAATAGCCCCCTGCTCACCACAACGAGAGAAAGCTGGCGCACAGCAACGAAGACCCAACGCAGCCAAAAATAAATTAATTAGTTAATTAAAAGAAAAAAAAAGGATCAGTTAGTAAGTAAATATTTTATGCTTGTGGGCCACATAGTCTGTAGCAACTACTCAGCTTTGCTGTTATACTGCAAAAGTAACCATTGATAATAGGTAAACGAATGGAGTGGCTATGTTGTAAGACAATCTTATTTATAAAAACAAGGGACTTCCCTGGTGGTCCAGTGGTAAAGAATCTGCCTTCCAATGCAGGGCATGCAGGTTCAATACCTGGTTGGGGAACTAAGATCCCACATGCCGCGGGGCAACTAAGCCCGTGCGCCACAACTTCTAAGCTCACGTGCCTCAACTAGACAGCCTGTGTGCCCCAAACTACAGAGCCCACGCGCTCTGGAGCCTGTGCGCCACAACTAGAGAGAGAAAACCTGCATGCCACAACTAGAGAGAAGCCCACACGCCGCAACGAAGAGCCCACGCGTCACAATGAAAGATCCCGCATGCCTCAACGAAGATCCCATGTGCCACAACTAAGACCCGATACAGCCAAAAAAGAAAAATAAATACATAAATTAAAAAATATATATTAAAAAATAAAAACAAGCAAATGGTCTGCTGACCATAGTTTGCTGACTCCTGCCATAAAGTAATACACGGATGATGTTAATAAACTGTCGCCAAAGGAGATTTTGCTAGGTACCCTCTGAAAAAAAGCTGACCATCAGCTCACTACTCATCTGAATATCGGTACAGTGCTTTAAATAATCTGATTATGTTCCACTTTTTCTTGGTTATATTCTTTATGCCACTCAGGTGCTAAGCAAAAGTTTTCTTCACAGATAGTACACAATAAAACTTTAATGCAGTCTTGATGAACAACAAATTCAGAATGATTTTTTATAACAATGTAGTTTTACAGTGAAATTGTCAGATCTACAGGATCAGGGGAAAAATGATAGTACAGCAAAACAAACAAACAAACAAACAAAAAACCAAGACAAGACTATTGTTTAACGGTCTAAGGCTACACTGTTAACCTGTTACCAATAGTACAAAAAGGAAAAAAAGAGCTAAATCTACCTCCGACATAACGTACTTCTCTATGGTTTAAGCTACAGCTATTTGTATCCAAAAAGCAATCCTAAAAGATAAGCAATCAGTGAGCAATAAATACTGTATTACTCCAGAGATACAATGAAGACTTGAAACACAGGTATGAAAAGGACCAGGAGTCGTAGTTAACTAAGCTGATGACCAGTAGTGTAACATGGCTACTTACAGAAGAACCAAAGTGAAGGAAACTTAGCATAGGTAAATGGGAAATAAGAGTTAGAAAGGAATCTATTATATCTAAATAAAAGTCTAATAATTTTCAAATGGAATACTCATCCTGAAACCTGAGAAGACAACAAAAATGTATTAAAGACTTGGAAAAACAAATATAGGTAGGGTTGCTGGATTATTTCAACAGAACTAGTTAAGTCTCTAATCCTTGGTCCTTCCATCCTGCTATACTAATTCTTCTAAAGATCAGCTCTAGAGACTTCCCTGGTGGCACAGAAGTTAAGAATCCACCTGCCAATGCAGGGGACACGGGTTCAAGCCCTGGTCCGGGAAGATGCCACATGCCACAGAGCAACTAAGCCCATATGCCACAACTACTGAGCCTGCACTCTAGAGCCCGTGAGCCACAACTACTGAGCCTGTGTGCCACAACTACTGAAGCCCACGCGCCTAGAGTCCATGCTCCGCAACAAGAGAAGCCACCACAATGAGAAGCCCGTGCACCGCAACAAAGGGTAGCCCCTGCTCGCTGCAACTAGAGAAAGCCCGTGCGCAGCAACAAAGACCCAAGGCAGGGGAAAATAAATAAATAAATAAATTACTTAATTAAAATAAATAAAATAAAGATCAGCTCTATAAATAAATGTAAGCCAAAGGCTAAAACCCATGGCTCATCACTAATATGAAACAGAGTCTTGGATGACTTAGAAACCCTTGACTTTCCATGCTCTGCTCTCACACTTTGCTACACATCCTCCTCACCACCGCTCTGGTCCATTTGACAATCTGAGTACAGCTCGTTTCCGCCCCCCATTGCTGTTCCTTGCCATCTGCGGTACACCCCACCTGGAATGATCATGCTCCCTCACTTCCAACAGATGAAATTTTCACTGCCTCAAGGTCTAGCTGGAATGCTACTTCCTCCATGAAGCCTGTCTTGATTCTCCCACCCAGAACAAACTCTTTCTTCCTGTGTTTTCACAGCACTTTTTTTTCCTGACACTGCTATGCAAATCCTGCTTTTTACTGTGACTATGCATGTACCAAACCATTTCCCCCATTAGATTAGAAACACTAGTACGGCTGGGCCTCTGTATAGTTCTTCCTTGGGCCTACCACAATGCTTGCCTCAAAAAAGCACTCAAATATATGTTGATGTGAAATACTACAAGGAAAATACTTAAAGAACTGTTAACCAGTTCTTTATATCCACAGACAACTAATTAAAAACACACTGAATTAGCAGTTTGTTACACAAAAAGTTTTAATCTAACTCTGGAATATAGAACATTGTGGAGTCTTCCCAGGATAGCCTGTTTTTCAAAGTCTTAACTTCCTTTTCCAGAAATGAGATATATATCAGTAGGACTTCAAAATCCATTCTACAGGAGTCATGACTGTGTACAAACAAAAGAATAACGAACTTGGTTGCTTTGCAAAAAGCTGAGGTTCAGAAGGGAGAATAGATAGACAATCATAGTAAAGCTACAGCATCAACTATCCAAACGTCTGTCTAAAAACTAATCATGGAATACCTGAATGCTGGTCAGACAATGTGCAAAATGATGACGCCGATGAGTGAATCATGAAGGTGACTGCTTACCTATACAATATGACATATTCATGCCCTTGTTTCCTGGACAGTCTGTAAGCTGGTGTCACCCTAGTTATAGCAAGGAGAGACTTCAGTAGCAACGACAGTCTGTTGTACACGGCATAGGAAACTTTGATTTCTTTATCACACCTGAGGAGCAAAGACACTATCAGCACTCTCCTACTCCACTAATGAAAAACAAAGAACAGAAATGCAATGAATAGAGATGTTAGTTATGTTCCATCTAGCTACTGAGATTAATTTGTTAGCATTAGAATATATATATAAAATTGAATCACTTTGCTGTACACTAGAAACTAATACAACATTGAATATCAACTATACTTCAATTTAAAAAATCTAAAAAAAATCTGTTAGCATTATTCATAAATTCTGATAGAATATAATCTGATTTGCAGTCTAAATAACCTTTCACAGAGTATTACAGTCAACAGAGATAGTCACAAATTAAGTGCTGGAACTGTATAAGATTAAATTTATTATTAAAACATGTTCTGGGGCTTCCCTGGTGGCGCAGTGGTTGAGAGTCCGCCTGCCGATGCAGGGGACACAGGTTCGTGCCCCGGTCCGGGAAGATCCCACATGCCGTGGAGCGGCTGGGCCCGTGAGCCATGGCCGTTGAGCCTGCGTGTCTGGAGCCTGTGCTCCGCAACAGGAGAGGCCACAACAGTGAGAGGCCCACATACCGCAAAAAACAAAACAAAACAAAACAAAAACGTATTCTGAACTAACGTTGTAGTTAGAATTCTTTGTCAGTTTATCAACAGATTGTTGAAGCTAGCCAAAGTTTCACTTTCTCATGCACTAGACAAAGGCAGGTGGGCACCAAAAGGTATCCAATATATTTTTCTAGCTTCGAAGCAGTTATCTTTCTAAGAAATAAAGCAACACCCTTAAAAACAGTAATTCAATATTGCAATTGTATTACTAAAGGTGCAAACAATTTCAATGTACTATCTTACGAGCAGTTTACCTCTATACATCTAACAGGAACTCTGGAGAAGTATTTGGTACTAAAATTTTGGACTATAACCTGGCAGTTGCTTTCTATTTAAGAAAGAAAAATAATGCCCATACCACTCATACTTATTAATAAGATTTTTCTTCTGATGTGTTGCTATTTCCTCAATTTTCCTATATATTCTTTTTGAAAACTAAAGCTTTGGGCAGGAAGTAAGCTAATCTGCCCTGAAAGAAGAAAATGGAGGGGGAAAATAACATGCATTTCCAATCCGTGACCAACACAGCATGTCTAAAGGAGTAGTGAGGGGAAATCTTATTGGATGTCTGCCACATAGAAAACAGACAAAACAGAGTAGTCATGTTACAAGAGCTCAAGGGATTTAATCAGAGAACTATCTGTACTCTGGGAAAACAACAAATCCTTTTTCAGCTTTCTCTCTGCTCCTCTCCCAGTGGTGTCTGAGTCTCTCTGGACTGACACTCCCTCTGAAGGTCATCTCTGTGCCTGGGCTGGAAGCCAAGCATGAAGCAAACTGTAGCAAAGACCTATTGGCTCTGTTAAGTGGTCAGAACCCTCTCCATGACTGGTACAAAGCCCTGCTTTTCACATGATGTTGTGCACTTTATCCTCAGCTACCACAACGAAGGACCCTAAGACAGACCACTTACTTTTCATTCATTTCCAGACACCAGATTTCTAGCTCCATGGAATCTCCCTGTAGATGGAACAATTCAAAGATATTTCAGGTTTTTTTTAATCTTCTTTTTCCTTATTATAAAGCACTATACAGTCACTATAAAAATATTAGAAAGTATAAATAAGCAAAAAGAAGAGACATCAACTTATAATCCAATCAGTGATTTTTCTTTCTTTTTTTTTCAATCAGTGATTTTTCTAAATAAAAGTGAGATCATACTATATATACTATTTTTATCACTTTTTAAAAAATATTTATTTATTTATTTTTTGGCTGCATTGGGTTTTTGTTGCTGCACACGGTCTAAGCCCCTATCACTTTTTATCAATAAATACAACATGGAATTTTCCTTATAATTAAAAATTCTAGTTGACTTCCCAGTGGCACAGTGGTTAAGAATCCAGCTGCCAATGCAGGGGACACAGATTCAAGCCCTGGTCCGGGAAGCTCCCACATGCCGCGGAGCAACTAAGCCCGTGAGCCACAACTACTGCGCCTGCGCTCTAGAGTCTGCGAGCCACAACTACTGAAGCCCACGCACCTAGAGCCCAGGCTCCGCAACAAGAGAAGCCACCACAGTGAGAAGCCCACACGCCGCAACGAAGAATAGCACCCGCTTACCACAACTAGAGCAAGCCCACACACAGCAATGAAGACCCAACACAGCCAAAAATTAAATAAATAAATTTTAAAATTCGACATTATTTTTAATGGCTGTGTAGTATTCCAACATATGACAATTATTTTATCCAATCAGTACCCCCATACTTGGACATACAGCTTGTTTCTAAATTTTCACTACTACAAACAACACTGTGATAAACAGACTTGAGACTAAAATTCTGTATGCATCCTGAATTAGTTTCTTAAGGTAAATTTCCAGAATTAGAATTGTTGGATCAAAGAATATTCATGCTTCTAAGACTTTTGCTATGTATGTCCAAATTGCTCTTCAGAAAGGCCAACACTTCAAATCATGGAGAGAGCCTTTCCCTCCAATTCTATAGAGGATATTTTTAGGTGACACTCACAGTTAAATACCCTAACAAGCTCCTTACTTAAAAGTCTTTTTAGCTATTTGATGTCTTTAGCCAAACTGTTCAGTCTCTCTATGTGTTACTCTGAACAGACTTAGTCTAGTGGGTGGGAAAGAAAAAGAAAAGACCAAATCCAGAATCCCTTAACCCTGTAACACTCCTGTGTGTCATTTAGTGAGATGGATAGTCACATACTTTTGAACACAAGTAATCTTTTTACGAATCAGCTGTAAGAGGGCCATTCTTTTAGGTTTGGGAATAAACTCGGGTTAGTTTGCGGAGTAGAGATTTTTTACTTGTTCTAGATCAAATTTAAATATGTATTCTTAATATATATCCTTTTCATCACAGTGTCATCTCTAAATGACATGATGAATTTTGAATCCACGCCCCCCCCCAAAAAATCAAGGGATGACTGGACAGTAGGAAGTATCCAAGATAAATTGGTGTGGTTTCTCTAGGATAATCACAAAAGTTTAGAATAGGATTACATAGATGCCTGAGAGAGGAAAGAGTTCTTCCAGGGATTCCTTTTGGACTCCCTATGGATCGCTAAGAAAAATAATCCACAGTATAAATTGGTAATTCAATAAAGAAAAATACGAAGTTTTGTTTTATTTGGTGCTTAAGGTTGCCATGGAACAAGTACTGACATCATTCGTTCAACAAAATTGAGAGCCTACTGTGTGCCATCCCAGGCACTGTGCCACGCAGAGAGATGATTATTTATTTATATCCTGCCTCATTTCAAAAAGAATTTTTTTTTAATTTATTTATTTTTGGCTGCGTTGGGTCTTCGTTGCTGTGCGCGGACTTTCTCGAGTTGTGGCGGGCAGGGACTACCCTTCGTTGCAGCGCGCAGGCTTCTCATTGCGGTGGCTTCTCTTGTTGCAGAGCACAGGCTCTAGTCACGCAGGCTTCAGTAGTTGCAGCATGCGGGCCCGGTAGTTGCAGCGCGTGGGCTCAGTGGTTGCAGCACACGGGCTCTAGGGTGCACGGGCTTCAGTAGTTGTGGCTCACGGGCTCTAGAGTGCAGGCTCAGTAGTTGTGGTGCACAGGCTTAGTTGCTCCGTGGCATGTGGGATCTTCCTGGACCAGGGCTCGAACCCATGTCCCCTGCATTGGCAGGTGGATTCTTAACCGCTGCGCCACCAGGGAAGTCCCTCAAAAAGAACTGAAGAACTACACAGATAAATAAGATGTGGCAAAGCTGCTGACCTCAAGAATAAAAGTGCAGGGACTTTTGGTTAAGAATCTGCCTTCTAATGCAGCGGACGCGGGTTCGATCTCTGGTTAGGGAAGTAAGATCCCACAAGCCGCAGAATAACTAGGCCCATGTCCCTCAACTAGAAAGAAGCCTGCGCATTCCAACAAAAGATCCCACATGCCACGACGAAGATCCCAAGTGCTGCAACTAAGACCCGACACAGCCAAAAAAAAAAAAAAAAAAAAGGATAGTATGAACAGGAACATGTAATGATCACCCACCATATGTTATATTAGGTAATTTACAAGTAAGAATGAAATGAGGAAATATTATAGCTCTGCAAGACTGTGAAGGGTCGTGTTACTTTGGTGGTGTTAGGGGAGGTGGGGTTAAGTAATTTGGCCAAAGTTGCTCAGCTAGGATCTCAATTTGGGTCTGTATAGCTCCAAACTCATTTGCCTTTTATTATACCATGCACCCTCACAATCCTGTAGTGGATATCAATTAATAAACATGAAAGCAAGAATATTTGCCTCAGTCCTAGCATGGAATAAGGTGAACCAAAACACATTAAAAAAACCCACAATACAGCAATTTATACTCTGGAAACAAATGTAAAGAAAACACACAGGAAATCTAAAGAGGGTTTAGAAAGGGAGATCCTCTAGAGCAGCGGTCCCCAACCTTTTTGACACCAGGGACCGGTTTCATGGAAGACAATTTTTCCATGGGGGGAGGGTGGTGTGGATGATGATGGTTCAGGAGGTAATGCGCATGATGGGGGGAACAGTTCAAGGCAGTGTATACGAGCAATGGTTCACACGTTAATGACAGTGATGGGGAGCGGCAGATGAAGCTTCACTTGCTCGCCCACTGCTCACCTCCTGCTGTGCGGCCCAGGGGCTGGGGACCCCTGCTCTAGGGCATATAAGTCTTGAAGGATAAGTAGAAACATATCACATATAGATGATATATATGAAGATGAAGGTGAAGAGTCTATTCCAAGTTGTTGGAAAAATAAGTACAAAAACCACAACCTCCTCAGAGAATAATGAGGTGATCAGAGAGGGAAGGAGCAGGAATAAGGCTGAGTTGGGGGACTTTCCTGATGGTCCAGTGGCTAAGACTCTGCACTCCCAATGCAGTGGGCCCAGGTTCGATCCCTGGTCAGGGAACTAGATCCCACATGCCACGACTAAAAAATGATCCCGCATGCCACAACTAAGACCCAACACAACCAAATAAATAAGTTTTTTTTTTTAAAAAAAAGGCTGAGTTGGAACCAGAGTGTGAAGAGCTTTGAGTGCCTAGTTAAGACACCGTCCTGGTGGAGGGAAGGGAACCCTCCTACACTGTTGGTGGGAATGTAAATTGGTACAGCCACTATGGAGAACAGTATGGATTTTCCTTAAAAAACTAAAAATAGAGCTACCATATGACCCTGCAATCCCACTCCTGGGCATATATCCAGAGAAAAACATGGTCCGAAAGGATACATGCACCCGAATGTTCTTTGCAGCACTGTTTACAGTAGCCAAGACATGGAAGCAACCTAAATGTCCAATGACAGAGGAGTGGATAAAGAAGATGTGGTACATATATACAATGGAATATTACCCAGCAATTAAAAAGAATGAAATAATGCCATTTGCAGCAACATGGATGGACCTAGAGACTGTCATACTGAGTGAAGTAAGTCAGAAAGAGAAAGAGAAATATCCTGTGATATCCTTTATATGCAGAATCTAAAAAGAAATATACAAATGAATTTATTTACAAAACAGAAACAGACTCACAGACTTAGAGAATGAGCTTATGGTTACCGGGGGTGGAAGGATGGGGGAAGGGATAGTTAGGGAGTTTGGGATCGACATGTACACCCTGCTATATTTAAAATGGACAACCAACAAGGACCTACTGTATAGCACAGGGAACTCTGCTCGATGTTATGTGGCAGCCTGGATAGGAGGGGAGTCTGTGGGAGTATGGATACATGTATATGTATGGCTGAGTCCCTTTGCTGTGCACCTGAAACTATCACAACACTGTTAATCAGCTATACTCCAATATAAAATAAAAAGTTAAAAAAAAAAAAAAAGACATCCTTCTGGCCATAACCTTACCTCAGAAGTCTTGAGTGAGATCTCCACACACATAGACCTCCCGACGGCAGGCAGCTGCCCTGCCAGCGCCTTCTTTGCTTCATGCGTAACCTCTGGGATGTCTTTGATTGCTAAATTGAACTAGAAAACAAAAGGAACTTTGTGTTAAACACTCACAAGGAACATTATGGAAACATAAAGTAGTAAGATTGGATGCTGAGTAAAGCAGGCATTGCTCTTGACTGATTAAGGACATTCATTTACTTCTCCCTTCCCCATAAGATATCTTGCATCAAAGTCCCAAAACTCAGGTTGAAAAAGCTTTTCACCTATCACAGCAGAAAGCCAAAAAACAAATACATCAGACTAACACTGATGAAGAACATACTTTCCAAGTGAATGGATCAAATGGAATTAGGTATTTTAATGTTATGATTTAGTAATACTAGAAATAGAATTATTTATTACTACACTGTGATTCCTTGTGACAAACACCATAGTATATCCCTTAACAAACAATTGGAATTTTACCCAGTCTGAACCCGTTGGGGAAGAAGATGAACGAGTACAAATCTTCTCGCCCAGTCGAGCCTGGACAATCACTTGGACAGTCTAAAAAAAGCAAACAAAAAATCAAAGATGAAAAGTTAAAACAAATTGATCTGGCTCCTAATCAGGGTTAAAACCCTCCCAATGCAGGATTTAAAAGATGCCAATGATCATAACTATACTTCAGGAAAGGGTAGGATTTAAAACCTTCAAGAACACGTAGGAAAAAAACATGGCACAAAAATAACACTGTAAATATTCCTGAGGGCACAGTGTCAACCAATTAGAGAAATTACAATTTGAGGCTTGTAATCTATAATATTCTCACATGGCAGAAAGAAAGTTGCACATGATGGCTCTGACTTTCATAGAAAAACAAGTCCAACCATAGGTTTAAATATTCACTGCCATACACTTATGTAATCATAGTTGATTTAAACCAAGGATTCCACAATTATTCATATGACTTGGCCCATATGGCAAAAGTCTTCCAACTAATTTTACAACCAGAATCTACTGCATGGATTATTCTTACATAGCAATGGTTGAGAGGAAGGAGTGAGAGTGATGGAAATGATTTTTAGATTTAGGAAAATATGCCTTCTAAAGCATTCAAAATTCAGTTTTAATTCTTCATTTACCCAGAAGGGAACAATAAGTGAAAGTGAGACATTTCAGAGGTAGTTGATGCTTACGGAAAGATGCCCAAACTGCTGTCCATTCCAGTCCGCAGTCTTTGTTCCCACCCCAAGGGAACATACTGTGCCAATAACCTGGCATAATAAGTTTGACATTTCTGCAAACAGGCTTGCAAAAAAAAATTTTTTTTGAACAAGTAGCTGAGGAAAATTGGAAGCTACTTTTTAGTTACACCCCCAGTACCGCCCCCAAATTTCACAGTTTGGTTTACAACAGACAGAAGTATCCCTTAAAATGGGCAAGCTGCAAGCTGTTATGCTATATTTCCAAAAAGGGAGAAGCACGGAAGTTATTTCTAACAGTTCTAGGCTCAAGAGAATGGATATAGTACCTTGAGGGCAAAAAACTTAATGAACTTGTCCAGGTCCTTTCTGTCCTGGGAATTGAGATCAGTTTCCATTGCCTATAGGAATCTAAAACAGGAAGAAAAAAAAAAGTGTTGAAAAATGTGACTAATATCTTTTAAAAGGGATTGCTACAACAAAGCATACAGAGATGGTATTGTCTACTAGCTGTATGAATAGTCACGTAGGAGGTAAAAAAAAATTTCCCCCCTGACTAAAAGACACCAAAGTGAAAAATACATACTATCTTTTGAGCAAAATAAATTCCACACAAAGAGCTAAATCTATAGACCTTAAAAATAGATGAGACAAGCCATTTTACCTGAATCTGAAACTTTGAGCTTTTAAATATAACTTATATATTAAAAAAGTTATATTACTTACCTATTAAAAAAGTTTTATTACCCAGCATATTGAAGACTAAGTGCTAATGAGACAAAAAGTTTATTAAAACATAAAGTGAGTTAACATTCCTTCAAAGGGCCAGTAAATCAATTTAACTTTGGGCGGGAGTGGGGTAGGGGTGGGGGTGGGTTTTGGACCCCTTCTGAGAATCCAATGACATGACAAGCCCTTTCTCCAAAAAAATGCACAAATATAGAAACTTTGGGTATATTCAGGGAGTTCATGAGTTTCACGAAGTACATCATAAACCCCCAGGTTAAAATGTTTTGAGAAGGGGCTGGTATGAGGAAGAAAGCATTTACAGAGAGAAGAGCATGAACAAAGGCGTATAAGCCACAGAGAGCAAACTGGGTTTGCAACTATTAAGTATGCCAATTTTCCAGCGGTTGTGTATGGCTGGCTGGGGCCAGATCATGAGAGACTTATATACAGTGCTAGAGACTGACCTGCATCTAATATGCCAGAAATGGGAGCACCCTCAAGGCTTTTGAGGAGAGGAAGCAACACAATCCAAATGGTGCTTTAGATGATAGCTTTGCTGGCATATTGTAGAATAGTTTTGAGTATGGAAAGCAGGGAAACCAATTAGGTCCTTGGCAATAATTCAGGCTTGTGGTCAAGGCTAAAACTCTAATACAGATACAGACATGATTTGGAAATAGTATGGATGGGAAGTATTTTAAAGGAAGAGCTAACAGGATTTAAGGACTGAGTGCAAAAAGTTTAATGGGCTTTCAGAAAAACAAGAAAGCCAGAGGGACAGCTAGTTTTAAGGAAAGGTATAAACAAAAGGATAGAGTTGAAACAGGAAATAATACAAGTTAAAAAAAAACATTGTTCTCTATTGAGGTATAACTTACATGTAGTGAAATGCACAAATCTTAGGTGCATTTCAATAAACATTTTGTATGTAAACACTCATATAATGACAACCCAGATCAAGTTATAGTACATTTCCAATAATCCAGAAGGTGCCTTTGTGTTCCTTTGGTCAATAAAACCACCAAAAAGCAACCATGATTCTGACCTCTATCACCATAGATTAGTTTTGTTTGTTTGTTTATTTGCTTTTTTAAGAAAATGTTGGGGGGTAGGAGTTTATTAATTAATTTATTTATTTTTGCTGTGTTGGGTCTTCGTTTCTGTGCAAGGGCTTTCTCGAGTTGTGGCAAGCGGGGGCCACTCTTCATTGTGGTGCACGGGCCTCTCACTGTGGCGGCCTCTCTCTTTGCGGAGCACAGGCTCCAGAGGCGCAGGCTCAGTACTTGTGGCTCACGGGCCTAGACGCTCCACGGCAGGTGGGATCCTCCCAGACCAGGGCTCGAACCCACGTCTCCTGCATTAGCAGACAGATTCTCAACCACTGCGCCACCAGGGAAGCCCCTAGTTTTGTTTGTTTTGAATTTCTTATAAATGGAATCAAATAGTATTAACTCTTCTGTTGTGTACCTTCCTTTATTCAACATTATGTCTGTAAGATTCATTTATAATGCTGCATGTAGCAGTTTATTCTTTTTCATTGTTATGTAGCACTCCATTTTATGAATATGCCACAATTTATAAATTAAACTGTTGATAAATATTTGGGTTGTTTCCTGCTTTTAGCTGTTATATTCTTTTTTTTTTTTTTTTTTTTTTGGCTGCATTGGGTCTACGATGCTGCGCACGGGCTTTCTCTAGTTGCGGCGAGCGGGGGCTACTCTTCCTTGTGGTGCGTGTGCTTCTCATTGCATTGGCTTCTCGTTGCGGAGTACGGGCTCTAGGGCATGCAGGCTTCAGTAGTTGTGGCTCATGGGCTATAGAGCGCAGGCTCAGTAGTTGCTGTGCACGGGCTTAGTTGCCCAACGGCGTGTGGGATCTTCCCGGACCAGGGCTCAAACCCGTGTCCCCTGCATTGGCAAGTGGATTCTTAACCACTGCGCCACCAGGGAAGTCGGTTATTATATTCTTACATGAGAGTTTTTGTGAATATAAATACTCACTGCTATCAGATGTAGAGCCAGGAGTGTTGTTGTTGGGTCACAGAGTATGCATATGCAGGCATACCTTGTTTTATTGCACCTTGCTTCACAGATATTGCCACCTCCTCTTCTTAAAAAACAAATTGAAGGGGCTTCCCTGGTGGCGCAGTGGTTAAGAATCCGCCTGCCAATGCAGGGGACACGGATTCCAGCCCTGGTCCAGGATGATCCCACGTGCTGTGGAGCAACTAAGCCCATGCGCCACAACTACTGAGCCTACCCTCTAGAGCCTGCGAGCCGTAACTACTGAGCCCACGTGCTACAACTACGGAAGTCCATGCACCTAGAGCCCATGCTCCGCAACAAGAGAAGCCACCGCAATGAGAAGCCCACGCACTGCAAAGAAGAGAATAACCCCCGCTCGCCGCAACTAGAGAAAGCCCGCGCACAGCAACAAAGACCCAAAGCAGCCAAAAATAAATAAATAAAATAAATAAATTTATTAAATAAAAAAATTGAAGGTTTGGGTCAACCCTGTGTTGAGCAAGTCTATCAGCGCCATTTTTCCCATGGCATTTGCTCACTTCGTGTCACAGTGTCATATTTTGGTAATTCTCAAAATATTTCAAACCCTCCACCAGCAAAAAGATTACAACTCACTGAAGGCTCAGATGATGGCTAGCATTTTTTAGTAATAAAGTATTTTTAAATTAAGGTATGTACATTGTTTTTTTTAAGACATAATGCTATTGCACTCTTAATAGTCTATAGTTTAGTTTAAACACACTTCTATGCACAGGGAAACAAAAAAATTCATGTGATTCACTTTATCACAGTGATCTGGAACCGACCCACAATATATCCAAGGTATGCCTGTGTTTAGCTTTGATAGATACTGCCAAACAGTTTTCTAGGATCTGTACCAATTTACATCACCACCAACAGTACCTTAGAGCTCCCAGTGTTCCACATCTATACTACCACTTCGTATTGCTGATTCCTTAGCCATCTTGGTAGGAGTGTGGTGGTATTTCATTTAATCTGCATTGAATGACTGATGATTAAATTAGAGATGAAATGATGACTGCCTTTCCTCCAATGATACCTTTTCATATGTTTATTAGACATTTGGATATCCTCTTTCATAAAGTGCTAGTTCAAGCCTTTTGCCCACTTAAAAAATTAGGTTGTCTTTTTCTTACTGAATTGTGGGAGTTTTAAAAAATATATAGTGGATTCAGTACATTGTTGGATATGTACTGCAAATACCTTCTCCCAGTTCGTGGCTTGCCTTTCTTGTGGAATTTGTTTCTTATCGTGAGAGTCACGACATACTAACGGACAATGGCCAGACTATATATATAAAGATAGAGCTCTGACCCACAATCTGCAAAAATCCAGCCCAGAAAGCCAACCTACTATCTACACTTACCAGTCAAGGAAGTCAGACTATCTCTAGCAACCAGTCCAGGAAGTCAAATGATAACCCCTGTAAAAACTGGCCCCAAACAGCCAGGACTTGATTAACTGACAGCTTCCCTAATTTTTATCCCTGCTTCCAACTTAGGACCAACCAGAGAAAGCCAAATATGTACCCCAACCAATCATATAGAGTACCCCCACTTGTAGTCAGGCTGCCTACAGCTTCCTTGTGCCAATAGCCCCAAATCAGGACATTCCTGAAGGCTTCCCTGCCTTTTTTCCATTATAAAGCTTCCCCAGTGGTCTACCTACCTTTGCATCTCTGCCAAAGGCAAGCGCTGGAACTGACTCCTCTGCTACCCGAAAGCTCTGAATAAATGGCCTTCACCTCTTCTCATCTGGGTGGTTTTTATGTCCACATTAAATACAGATTTATTGAGGTATAATTGACAATATCAGAAGTATAAGATAAGTTTTGACAGGTTTATAACTGTAAAATCATCACCACAAAATAGTGAACATAACAATTACTCCCCCAAAGTTTCCTCATGTTCCTTCATACTCCCTCCCTCCAGCCGCGCCCCCATAATCCCCCATACCTAAACAACCTCTGATATGCTTTCTATCACTAAAGATCCCTACCTGCATTTTCCAGAGTTTTATATAAATTAAATCATACAGTATGTACTCTTTGGCTTCTTTCACTAAACACAATCATTTTGAGATTCACCCATGTTATATATTTTTTCACCCACGTTATATTCTATGTCAATAGTTCATTTCTTTTTTCTTTAATTTTTTTTTGATGTGGACTATTTTTTAAAGTCTTTATTGAATTCGTTACAATACTGCTTCTGTTCCATGTTTTGGTCACAAGGCCATGTGGGATTCTAGCTCCCCACAGGGATCGAACCTGCATCCCCTGCATTGGAAGGTGAAGTCTCAACCACTGGACTGCCAGGGAAGTCCCGATGGTTCATTCCTTTTTATTGCTGAGCATCATCCTCTTATGGAGTTTCCTGATGATCAGAGGTTCTTTATTTTAGTAAGTCCAATTTATTAACATTTTCTTTGATGGTTAGCACTTTTCTGTGTCCTGTTAAAAATTTTTTTGCTGATCTCAAAGTCATGAAAATATTCTCCTACATTTTCTTCTAGAAACATTACTCTTTACCTTTCACAGTTAGATTCGTGATCCATCGAAAATTAATTTGTATATGTGGTGTACGTTAGGGATCAAGGTTCACTATTTTTTGCCTATCAGTTCAGTTTATTTAATAGGTTGAGTTAGAAACACCTGAAGATCTGTCTGAAAATGCTAAATCTGAAGCTAATGGAAAAGGTTAAGACTGAGATTAAAGTTGGAGATAAATCTCAAAAAAGAAGGAATTATTAAAACTATAGCAACAGATGAAATCACCAAGGGAGATAACAGGAAAAAAAAAAAAAAAACAACGACCTTGGAAAGTATTTGCATAAAAGAACCACAAAAAGAAATGCAAGAACTAATCAGAGAAATAGGAGATAAAATGATTTCTGAGAAGTTTTCATTGAAACTGAGGGGAAATTAAAGTTTCAAGATTGAAGGGATGGTCAAACAGTGTAAGTTCTTGTGGAGGAGGCAAAACTTTACCTCTACGCATATTAAACTTTGAGCTGGGACTCCTTCAACAAAAAGACAGATTAACAAGAGCAAAACAGTTTACTGACTAATGCAGCACCTACCACAGAGGAGAAACCTCAACAAAAAATAACTCAAAGCAGTGGCTTAGAACTATGGCTCATATGGGGTCTTCAACAAAGAATAATAACTTCATAGAGAAATGACAGGACAAAGGAAAGCAGTTTTAGGCATTCAAGGGTGCAGGCTGTGGGAGGAAACTAAGGGAGCAAGGTTTGTTTGCAGATTTCTCTGGTGTCTTCTCAGGTCTGATAAGAATCTGTCTCCAGTAAAAAAGGGGAATTTATATCCTGCCTTTAGGCAGAAAACGGGAGGGCAGTGAAAGGTTCTCCTGCATTTGCTGCTTCTTAACTGCCTTCAGCTCAAAATAATTATGTCAAAGAGGCATATTTTGGGATGACATATTCTGGATTCCTTCATTCTCAAGAGGAAAAGGCCACTGGACTTGGCATTACGTTGTTAATGACCTTTGAGAGGAGAGTTTCTTAGGGTGGTAGTGAGGAATGGATTCAGCTACTTCTGAGATGTTAGACAGGAAAAGAGCTCAAGCTTTTCTGTTAAAAGGATTTTCCCTGTAGGATAGGAATATCTGAGCAAATTTATAGGTGGGGGGTGGGAAGAAACCAATGAAGGAGAAATAAAACCTTTGAGAAGAAATAACTGATGAGATCCACAGGAGAATCTACTGATCAAATTACAAAGGACTCATCTTTGGGGGCCTATCAAATAATATGCTTGACATGTACACCCACCTTCAGGCCTTCCTAATTTTGGTTGAAAGAACACTAACAAATATTAAAGTAAAAATAAAAAGACCTTTTAAAGGGTTAAACAGCTCAAGGCCCTGAAGCAACACAGCAACAGATCTGAGATAAGAACAGTGCTGGAGGATTGGGCTGCCCCTATCTTACACTGAAGTGGGGAAGTGCTCCCACTACCAGAGCATCTACCAAAGCACAAACATTATAATGGCACAATGACTCTTGTGACTTTTTGTACCACTGGAAGCACTCAAAGGATTATGTAACTAGAGTTAGTTATTGAGCCAAAAAGGGTGGTCTCCACAGAGAAAAAGTTCTCTCAAAGGTATCAGAGCTTATTGTCCCCTTAGGCCTAGGCTATCTATCAAGGATATTAGTTCATCCTTTACAATAGAAATGTAATAGAAAGTTTACTTTTGCTTTGCACTTTGCAAAATTCCTTCTTTGAGTGCTCCAAGGAATATAAACGGAAATTTGGTACAAACATTAAAAACACTGAATTCTTTCTTTTTTTCTGCCCTTTACTACACTAGCCAATTACTGAATCCTTCAAACTTATGCTTATACAAAATCCTTTATATTAGCAGCATTTTCATTTCCATAGATAACCACCTTAATCCAAGTCTCATTCCTTATCTGGAAGAGACTCTCTCGGTTAGTTACTTTACCTTTGAAGAGGATAGGCTATGCCATCCTAAAATATGCCACTTTGGCATAAAGATTATTTTTAGCTGAAGACATTTGAGATTCAACAGATGTAGAAAAGAAATCTTCTCAGAGCTTCCCTTATCTGACTAAAAGCGGAAACTTCTAAGAAATGAGGACTGCCATAAATTCCCATTTCAGGTTGGCTTCTACCCCAGGAGAGAGACCTAACATAAACCTAATATAAATCCCCTATCTGGGGGAGTTTCATAGTCATGAAGAAGATGGAAAGACCATTTGCACCCACACAAGATAAAGTCTGTTATGACAAACTTTCTTATTTCCCATTTGTTCTCCTAAACACCCATTCTTCTTTCCTAAAGAAACTAATTTTTCTTCCTATAAAACCTTTCTCCCCTCTCTTTCTCCTACTGAGTTAGACATTTAAGTCCCAAATTTTTACCACCTCCTTGAGCTATTCATCACTGAGCACTCCTGTGGTATACACTTTGCAGGCATTAATAAACTGTCTTTTCTCTTGCTAATCTATCTTTCGTTGGTTTAATTTGCACGCCCCCATCTGCTGAATCCAAGAGGTTATAGGAAAAGTTTCTTTCCCAACACCTCCTTCTAGATTATACTGTAAACCTCAGGTAAACCACTGAAAGGCTAGTCTAATAAAGCATTATGTCATCATATTGCTCCTACGTGCCAGAACTTTGGGCAGACTCCTCAGTCTGACCTTCAAGAGTCCACATACAAAGTCAGCGGGGAAAATAGGTAAAATGATTTTGCAAAGGTGATCAGAGGCTTGCTGGTACTTTCAGGAAAGATCTTGGTCACTGAAACTAGCAAATAAATGGTGATCCTGGACAAGGATCTAGTCCTTGGATGTACATGCTCAGGAAACTAATTTTATTAGTTCAGTCAAGGTTTGGGGGACTTCACTTACAAGAGACAGTTTACATACCATAAATCCCATTTATTAATTGAGAAATAAAACTGCCAAGTCGATAAAAGAAGCATCAAGTGATCAACATGTTGCCTTTCCTACAAGGAGACCATTTTGGGAAAATAAAATCATATCAACCCACTATTAGCTTCATATATCCTTCTCTACCTCAGGAACAAGCACATTGGAATTCTGCCACCAAGAGTCTAGAGAGGGCCTTCTTAGTTGACAATGAATGTATGTGACTTTCTTTCCTTTAGACTTTACAGACCACTGCCCATATCAGTCATTGTCACCAACATGTTATAACTGCCAAAGACCCTTGATGGAACAGGTTTTAAGAAAATATATCAGCTGCTAGAAGACTAAGCCAAAGTAGGGCTTTTAGGTTACCACTTCGTTTAAGTCAAGGCCACTTTACCTCTCAGCATTCTAGTCTCTCAATTACATAGCAAACTCTTCTGCAAGTGAAATAGGAGGGAAGGAGGCAGGGCACAACCTTTGAAAGAATGACATAGCCTGAGGACATGACGTAAACTGATTAGAACCAAATGGGTCCAAGATGGCAGACAAGTCGACTTCCACTGGACCTTGAGCCTCAGTACACGCTCACATCAGCAAGCTAAATAACACACCCACAGGCGCCAGGACAGTTTCAAGACGGACTATAAGGATCAAAAAGTAGGCAGTGGCCCAATTCCTGGAAATCCCCACCCCTTCCTAAAATAGCTGGAATACTCCTCCCACTCATTAGCCTATGAAATTACCCACTCCTATAAAAACTGACAATCCCATACCCTGGTGCCTCTCTCACCTTCTGAGATGGCCCACGCTTTGTCTGTGGAGCGTGTTTCCCCCAAGGCCGCTCTCACCTTCTGAGATGGCCCACACTCTGTCTATGTGTTTCTCTCTAAATAAATCCACTTCTTACGTATCACTTTGTCTCTCACTGAATTCTTTCTGCTATGAGACATCAAGAAACTGAGCTTCATTAAGTCCTGAAACCATGTGTGTGATCTCAGTTGGAAGACCATGGGTTTTGTCTGGGTTCGAGTTCCGGCACATGGGTTCAAGTGCCAATCTGAGGTGCAAGGTTTCACAAGCATTCAAATCTCATGTCCCTTTCCTGTTAATATGTTGAATAAGCAAGCTCATCAGCGCTACTTATTACCTTATTAAAGTTTTTTGCCTTAGGGACATAAACCAATTACTATGTATGATTTTTGGATATTTACAAAAAGTTCTATGTGGTTCCCACCCACATATATTTGATTCAATTTACCAGAGGTCACCTCTAAAATGGCTTAATTAGGCCAAA
The DNA here is from genome assembly GCF_951394435.1 of Stenella coeruleoalba. Taxonomy (NCBI): domain Eukaryota; kingdom Metazoa; phylum Chordata; class Mammalia; order Artiodactyla; family Delphinidae; genus Stenella; species Stenella coeruleoalba. The sequence continues at coordinate 13,607,806 of NC_137154.1, forward strand.
AGTATATTTATGAATCATAATGCTCCTAATATTGCTGTCCCTTCAAGCTTCATCAGAATCTATTTCCCCAGACTTGCCACTTGTAGCTTTTCTTGTCTGAGAAATACCTCACTTAATTAAGGCCTTTCTTCAAGGCTTAAGATATTTAACAAATAACAAAAACTATTTACTGGACCTTGATTAGCAATTTCAATTTAGCAACATTCTCTACACATCATTTTCATTAACAGAAGTTCATAACAACAAATAATTCTGTCAGGTTCCCACAGTGTTTAGAACATGTGCAGACTTGTGCCAAACTAAAATGTTTTTAAACAATTATCTGAAAATAGAATGGATAAGCAAAATGTGGTATATACATGCAATGAAATATTATTCCACCTTAAAAAGGAAGGAAATTCTGACACATGCTACAACATGGATGAACTTTGAGGACATTATGCTAAAGTGAAAAGAACTAGTCACAAAAAGACAAATACTGTATGATTCCACTTATATGAGGTACTTAGAGTAGTCAAAATCGTAGAGACAGAAAGTATAATGGTGGTTGCCAGGAGCTGGGGGGAAGAGAGAATGGGGAGTTGCTGTTTAATAGGTAGAGTTTCAGTTTTACAAGATGAAAAGTTATGGGGACAGACGATAGTGAAGGCTGCACAGCAATGTGAATGTATTTAATGCTGCTGAACTGCACACTCAAAAATGGTTAAGATGGTAAAATTCTGTTGCTTGTATTTTAACACACACAGAAAAAGAAAAAAAGATGCCATTACTAAATAAATAAAGTTTCCCATTATTATGTAATGGTTGTAGATAATCACCAACTCCCAAATACTAGACAGAAGATTCTACAACACTGTTCAAGTGCAAATGATACAATCAGGTAAAGGAAAAGTACAGTTATCTGGATAGACAGGTTTTTTAGATCTTTTACTTACTTTCATACTGAAATGCTAATTTTAAATTTTAAAAATACGAGTTCTTCTTAGGCAGACAAAACCCATTTATCTCAACTACTTTCCCAATCCTCAATTAAAAGCACAGAAATATAAAAGCTATAAATAAACCCAGAAGAAGAAATAACAATGAAAGATGTCAACAAAATATTGGGGGGAAAAAGTAAACAGACTGGTAAAGGATAAAGGTTCAATGTTTATTTCTGCTCACTCCTAAAAAAAGGGTGGAGGACTTAAAAAGCATACACACAGACAAGAGATAACAACATCAAAGTTCGGGAAGGTAGAAAGTAGAAGGAATAGATAACTGACTAAGCAGAGCACAGCTGATATCCAAGCCAGCAGCGGGAGAAACCCTAAACAAAGAAAGCTCTTCTGAACCAAAGAACCTAAGAAAGTCTAAGGAATTAGTCACCAGGTAGCTACTAAAGTAGGGTGGCAGATGGGGCTGAAAACAGGAGGATTATTTGAAAGTCCACGGAAGAAGCAGTTAGACCCCACTCTAAGCCCTACACCCACTCCATGACCCCACTCAGACCAGAACTGCCGTTCCTTCCTAACGTTAGAAGGCTGCACATTGGGAGGTCCCCAAATGGTGGAGTAGGAAGACCCTGATCTCACCTCCTCTCACAAAACTTACAATTATGTACACAACAACTATTGAGAAAAAAGACCCTGACCCTAACTGACCCTAACCTACCAGAAAAGATCTTCTACAACTAAAGATATAAAGAAGGAACCACAACAAGATGGGTAAGAGTGGGGAGTCCCAGTACAGTCACAACCCATGCCCCCGGTTGAGGAACCCACAAACATAAGAATAATTACCATTGCAGAGATTCTCCCCAAGGAGCAAGGGGTCTGAGTCCCACACTGGACTAACCAGCCTGGGGGTCCTATGCCAGGAAGACAAGCCCCCAGAATGTTTGGCTTTGAAGGCCTGTGGAGCTTACATCTAGGAGCACCAGAGGGCTGTGGGAAATAGAATGGAATCTCTTAAAGGGCACACAAACTCTCACATGTGCCGGGACCTTTAAGGCAGAAGTAGTAATTTCAAAGGACCCTGGGTCAGAACTACCTGCTAATCTTGAAGAGTCTCCTGGAGAGGCAGAAGGCAACTGGAGTTCACCCTGGGGACATAGATACTTGTGGCAGCCATTTTTGGGAGCCTGTTCTACCACATGGACACTGGTGCAATCACCATTTTGGAATCCTCCCTCTACCACTAGCATGGTGTGTGTGTGTGTGTGCCAAGGGAAGCCCCTGTTCAATGTTCTTGTCTTAAGAGATACAAGTAACTTTTCTCAAGAGTCCAGGGGAAAAGAAAAAAGTAAGAAATCCTGCGTTGTTCTATTATACAGTATGTGATACATACAGAAAGAAGTAAAGCAATGTGGCCAACAGAGAACAATGTATGAATGTAGGTGAAGAGTATATGAAAGTTGGGGCTTCCCTGGTGGCGCAGTGGTTGAGAGTCCGCCTGCCGATGCAGGGGACACGGGTTCGTGCCCCGGTCCGGGAAGATCCCACATACCGCGGAGCAGCTGGGCCTGTGAGCCATGGCTGTTGAGCCTGCGTGTCCGGAGCCTGTGCTCCGCAACGGGAGAGGCCACAACAGTGAGAGGCCCGCATACCACAAAAAAAAAAAAAAAAAAAAGGAGTATATGAAAGTTCACTTTAATATTCTTACAATTTTTCTGTATATCTTACATTTTTCAAAAAAAATCTAACAAACAAAATCCATCCTCATCAAATGGTCTATAGCAGGGTAAAGTTCTTAACTAACTTTCACCCAGCATAAAAGTTTTCTATCTCCTTGTAGACCTATTTCAAATACAGTTTTTCAAACATCTGAATGACTGCTCTAGCTATACTTCCAAGTTCCCATCACAGGATATCCTTGCCTTGAGAGTGAAGGAGACAAGGAGTTCAATGCACTGCGCCATGTCAGATATGAGTTTCAAAACTCGGAGGACATCCAACAACAATGTGGACTAAACTAATGTTATCAGTCACACCCCACCCCTGCCCACTACAGATACATAAAAATGCAAATAAGATATGACAATAAAAAGGTTTTGATACGCAGCTAAACCAGAAAGATTGAAAAATCCCAGGTTCCAGAAAAAAAGGTAAGTTAAAGCCATAGATATAAGGGAAAATTGATGCCAGGGAGCTGAGGTTTATGGAGAGCAAGGTCAGATTCTTATAATGAACACATGAGAACAAGAGTGGGGTGTGAGGGAATCATACCTCAAGCTTACGGGCAGGTAGAAACCTCCCCTGCAGAAAACCCCAGAGCCAAGTGCTCCTTGATCAGAGGCCAGAAGAATCCTAGAGAAGCAATGAAGAGCTTTGCCATCTATCATGGCAAGGTTGGGAGGTGGGGAAGTTACTCTCAAACCTTCAAAAGAATACATCAGTAAGGTACACAGATATAAGATCCAAAATTACACTACCTACATGGATGGTAAGGAAACAAAAAGCCAAGAAATTAACCTAAAAACTTGTCCAAAACCACTGAAACTCCTAGAAACAGGCAGAAGGAAGCCTGAAGGAGGCCTGAGAGAAGCTTTCACAGACTTGGATCATCAACAGCCTACTGCCAGGCCATTCATAACCCTTCCTTCCAACTTTTAGCTAGATGAACTCAGAATTTAAAAATCTGCAGATTGCACATGGAAATAAAACACCAAGAACTCAAAAGAACAAGACAATGTGAGAGACTACACATCTGAGATAGGAGACTGGGCAAGCTAAGAAGAAATACGCTTATTTATGAACTTGTTAAACACGTTGACTTAGAATGTTAAGGCAGTAGGTTAAAATTTTTTAAAGAATCACTTTATATAGTTTTTCTTAACAGAGTTATAATTCACATACCATAAAATTTACCATTTTAAAGTGTACAATTCAGTGCTTTTTAGTATATTCACAAGGATGTGCAACCATCACCACATTTTTATCACATTGAAAAGAAATCCCACATCTGTTATCCATCACTCCCCTTCCCCTTCTCCCTGTCCTTGGCAACTACTAGTAGGCTTTATTGCTATGGACTTGCTTATTCTGGAAGTTTCACATAAAGGAAATCCTATGTCACCTTTTTGTGACTTGCTTCCTTCACTTAGCATGTTTTCAAGGTTCACTCTGTATTTTAGCATGTGTCAGTACTTCATTCCTTTTTATGGCTGAATAATATTCCACTGAATTGGCAGACTACATTTTGTTAATTGACTCATCAAGTGATGGACGTCTAAGTTGTCTCCACTTTTTGGCTACTGTGAATAATATTCCTGAGAACACTCATGGGTAAGTTTTGGTGTTAACATATGATTCTCTTGGGTATATACCTACAAATGAAATTGCTGGATCATATGGTGATTCAACATTTAATTTTTTTGAGGAACTGCCAAACTGTTTTCCAAGGCAGCCATGCCATTTTACATTTGGTAATGGCTTAATTTTAAGATTAGGGTATATAATGAGTACGGAGATGACAGACATTATGAATGGGTCTTTTTTTTTTCTTTTTTCTCCAAGTATTTCCTTGTTACTCCTTTCCCTTTTAATCCATAATATACAACCCAGATAAATAGGCTATTGCTGTATTCTTTAAGGTTTTTTTTTAATTTACAAAAACAATGGATAGTTCTTCTCTCAGAAGACAAATGTAGTTGTAATTTGTATGACTTCAAGCTAATTTTAAAAAGTTTTTATTATGAAAAATTTTACACATCACTCCGCTTCAACAGTGTAGAATAAGGTCTGCCCTTAGCCTCTGCCAGAAACGCAGGTAATTTCTCCCTGGAAGAAAATAATGTTGTCCTAACCCATAAATTATCTCTATAATTTTTCATATACAATTTCTGGCACATGTTAAAGTAAACCAGGCACTCAAGGAGACAAACACAAATGATCAAAATCCAAAAGATATTAGAAACACATTAACAGTTATCAGACACAGACCTTAAAATTACTATGCTTAATATGTTCAATTAAATGAAGCACAAAATTGAGAATTTGGACAGAGAACAAAAATGTACAAAAAGTAGGTAAGTATGATCCAGCCAGATTAGTAGGGAAACATAAAAGTGAGCAAAAGAGAATAACAGTAGATTATAGTAGGGAGTCAATGCAGATTCTTCTATAGGTAAAAATTTAGGGACATTAATCTGAATATAGAGAGGGGGAGATGAAATAAAGGGATTAGAGGCAGGAAGACCAGCTAGGAAGCCATTTCAGTAATCCAGATGAGAGTTGGTGATAGCACTGGATTAAGGTGAGGCAGTCAATAAAGGAAGGAAAGAGCAAATAATTTCAAAGAAACAACTGAATATTTTGGCAAGAGATTATACAAAAATGACCCCAGATAATACCTCCAGCCCCTAAAACTGGGAAAAGTTAATTAACATCAATTACTGAAAAAATAATTATGCTTTCCAATTTTTAACAGTTTTTAAATGTTCTGGATTCAGGCTTAAAAGCTCAGTATGGCAAATCAGGAACAGTTAATAAGAAAAAACGGTTAAGGGAGTTCCCAGCGGTCCAATGGTTAGGACTCTGCGATTCCACTGCAGGGGGCACGGGTTCAATCCCTGATCAGGAACTGAGATCCCGAAAGTTGGGTGGTGCAGCCATAAAACAACCCCACCCCCCAAAAAAAACCAGTTAGGTACAAGTTCAAAGGTAAAGAGAACAAAACTGTAATTTCCCCACTTTCTAGGCATCAGAATTAGTAAATCATAAAGATCTTTTTTTCCATTTAGAAAGTTCTTTGTAGACAAATGAGAAACAGAATGGAAAAGTTTAAACAACTGAAATAGTCTTCTACCAAAACAGTTACAAAGAAAGTCTGAAAATAAAGAAGAAAGCAGAGATACACTCACTTGGGAGGGAGGGGGGAAAGAGGAAGAAAAAAGAAAGAGGGCTTCCCTGGTGGCACAGTGGTTGAGTCTGCCTGCCGATGCAGGGGACACGGGTTCGTGCCCCAGTCCGGGAAGATCCCACATGCCGTGGAGCGGCTGGGCCTGTGTGTCCGGAGCCTGTGCTCCGCAAAAAAAAAAAAAAGAAAAAAAAAAAAAGAAAGAAAGACAGAAAAGAAAAATAAAGCAGGGCCTTCCCTGGTGGCGCAGTGGTTAAGAATCCGCCTGCCAATACAGGGGACACAGGGTCGAGCCCTGGTCTGGGAAGATCCCGCATGCCATGGAGCAGCTAAGCCCATGCACCACAACTTCTGAGCCTGCGCTCTCGAGCCTGCGAGCCACAAATACTGAAGCCCACGTGCCACAACTGCTGAAGCCTGCGCGCATAGCGCCTGTGCTACGCAACAAGAGAAGCCACCACAATGAGAAGCCCGCTCACTGCAACGAAGAGTAGCCCCCGCTCGCAGCAACTAGAGAAAGCCCGCGCGCAATGAAGACCCGACGCAGCCAAAAATAAAATAAATACATTTAAAAAAAAGAAAAAGAAAGCAGAAGTGTCGATATTTATGACACTTCCAGACCAGAAGCGATGAAATGAGATTAAAAGGGACATTCAGTAACGATAATCTCTGAAAATATGATAGCCATAAACCTTTACATGTTAGCAATATAACAATAAAATACATAAAGCAAAAATTCCTAGAGATACTAGGAGAGCTTGATAAAACCAAAACTATACCTGAAGATTCAACATACCTCTTTGATATATCAAGTAGATATAAAAAATTTTTGAGGATCTGAATAATAAAAACAAGTCATTCATATATATATACACATATATATGGTGGCATATAGTGCGAGTCACTCAATCTTTCTGTACTTCAGATTCCTTTCTCATAGGGTTGTGGTGAGGATTAAATGAGATAGGTCCTGTAAAGAGTACTTGCCACATATGAGATCCTCAATAAAGCTCTTAGTTATCTAACTCTACCTTTCACATTATTCTCTTAGGTTCAAGGGACACCACAAACTGATCATGTTCTTGACCATTAAAAAACTTTTTTTCCAAGATGTTATTGCCCATAATTCAATAAACTAGAAACATAATAAAAAGTTAACCGTGTATACGCTAGGAAGCTTTTTATAATAAACATTGAAATAAAAACCAGTTACAAATGATCTAGAAATTAACAAAATGAAGAATATTTGACAACAAATGAGACACAGCAAAAGAAAAATTCAGAGGAAAACTTATAGTCTTTATAATTAAAAAAAAATCTCAAATAAGTATGCAATTTAAGAAACCAGGAAGTAAAGTAAATCAAAAGAAAATGGGAAGTGGGAATAAAGATAAAAGACAAAAGCTGTGTTTGATTAACTAAGGAACAATTTAAAAACCAGTCTAAAGAATACATAAGGCCAATATCCGATTTCTTGAAAATTCCAACAGAAGTAGATTAAAGCATAAAAACACCCTTAAGCTTATATTTAAAACAGGGCATTTAAACCTCCACAAGTATTTCTCTACATAATCTCTCCTAATGACATAATAGCTCTGGGCAATACAGGAGGAAGGTGAGGGTGGCGACAAACCACCCTGGAAAGAATAATATGATTTTTAACTCTATTTCTTTCATATTTGCATGAATCAAAAGTCAAGAGTGAAAACTGTATTTTCCAAAATAAGAATACTGGGTTATCACTTCTATACATTCTTTATTTACCTTTATTTTTACTAAGATACTGTTGACAGACTGTGCATGTTGAGTTGTTTTTCTATGTAGTGGTGACTCACAATCTTCTCCCTTCTCTTGTAACCAAGGGCATATGGGGGACACCACCAGGGCAAAAGCAAATTTCTTGTGCCACCTATACTGGTATTTAGAGGCTTTCTCTAACAAACTGGCTCACATTTACTCTACAGTTAAAAACAATTATTTAAAATTAATTTTACATCCTCTTAAGGGATTTAAAATCTTTTTAAAGATTCAAAACTAATTTTACATCCCTTTAAGGATTTTAAATCGTTTTAAGATTTAAAACCCAAACTTCAAGTTGTTGTTTTTTTTTTTTGGTGAGGGGTGGGGCGTGCACCACTTGGCATGCAGGATCATAGTTCCCTGACCAGGGATCAAACCCGTGACCCTCTGCGGTGGAAGCGTGGAGTCTTAACCACTGGACTTTGAGGAATTCCCAAGAAAAGTTTCTTTTTCCCCTTGGTCATAGAGGTCTAGTTAGCCTCCTCTGCATTCTCCCTTTGCATACACTGCCTTTATCCTGTCAGGGACTACCTGCAGTTTTTTGGTTTTTTTTTTTTTTTTTTTGCTGTACGCGCGGGCCTCTCGCTGCTGCGGCCCCTCCCGTTGCAGAGTACAGGCTCCAGACGCACAGGCCCAGTGGCCACGGCCCGCGGGCCCAGCCGCTCCGCAGCACGTGGGATCCTCCCGGCCCTGCACCGGCAGGCGGACTCCCAACCACTGCGCCACCAGGGAAGACCTACCTGCAGTTTTTACTGCTCTCCACAATTTGACAAAGAGGAGGCAAGGACCAGTAACCCCGTGCACCCTCTCTTGTATTAAATCCATGCATGAAAAAATGAGGCCCTATGGAAATTTATTTTACTCAACACCCCAAGTTGGAAATTACTTCTAAATTATCCACATATAAAGTTTAGGCAAGCTTTTCCCAAGAATAAACTTTGAGTAAAGTATACATATTTTAAGACTCTAAAGTCAACATACAAGGCAAAAAAATCTTAAGCAATACAGTAGTTCAAATATTAGCTGAATAGCCTGCATTTCTTACTCAGTGAGTTTCTATACTTTTCTTCCATTAAAAAATAAAACCAGGGACTTCCCTGGTGGTCCAGTGGTTAAGATTCCTCGCTCCCAATGCAGGGGGCCTGGGTTCGATCCCTGGTCAGAGAACTAGATCGTGCATGCTGCAACTAAAGATCCTGCAGGCGGCAATGAAGATCCTGCGTGCTGCAGCTAATACCCAGTGCAGCCAAATAAATACAATTTTTTTTAATTTTTAATATTCATTTTTGGCTGTGTTGGGTCTTTGTTGCTGCGCGTGGTCTATCTATTGTTGTGGTGAGCGGGAGCTACTCTTCATTGCGGTGCGCGGGCTTCTCACTGCAGTGGCTTCTCTTGTTGTGGAGCACGGGCTCTAGGCACGCGGGCTTCAGTAGTTGCAGCATGCAGGCTCAGTAGTTGTGGCTCATGGGCTCTAGAGCACAGGCTCACTAGTTGTGACACATGGGCTTAGTTGCTCCACGGCATGTGGGATCTTCCCGGACCAGGGATCAAACCCATGTCCCCTGCATTGGCAGGCGAATTCTTAACCACTGCGTCACCAGGGAAGTCCCATAAATAAATATTTTTTTAAATAAATAAAAACAGGGCTTCCCTGGTGGCGCAGTGGTTGAGAGTCCGCCTGCCGATGCAGGGGACACGGGTTCGTGCCCTGGTCCAGGAAGATCCCACATGCCACAGAGCAGCTGGGCTCGTGAGCCATGGCCGCTGAGCCTGCGTGTCCGGAGCCTGTGCTCCGCAACGGGAGAGGCCACAACAGTGAGGGGCCCGCGTACCAAAAAAATAATTTTAAAAAACCAAAACCCAAAAAACTTAATTTGAATAATAAAGGGTCATAGAGTGAGGAATGCAGTGCTCCAACCACAGTGTTATTTTCATCTCTTCTATAATAATGTAAAAAGTGTTTAAAAGTAAAAGTTTTAGGGATTTCCAAGCATTACTAAGATTAAATAAGTTCCCTCCAGATAAAAATTCCAAAATAACTAACTTCCACTCCCAATGGAACAAAATGTAATTGCAGAGCTTTGGTAATGAACCTTATCAAGTGACAGCAATAAGTTCTATAGTGGTTGCACTTTCTGGTTAGTCAAAATTATCTTTGAAAACTCACTCATGTAGTAGGACTCATGTCTTTGGAAGCTCAATGTTAATGTCTTAGGCTTCTTTTTGCATTTAGGCTATGGACACCCTGCTCTGAGTCATGGAGGTCATAAGCTGATGCAGCTGGGTGGATGCAAGCAGGAAAGACAATGGAAAAAAGGAGATTTCTTGCCCCCACCTCCATACGGTACAATTCCAGTACGCGTATATGGCCGGACTGAATTGTGTCCAGCTGATTTTTAGTCCTTAAATAAAACAATATAATTTGGAGTATTTAGTAGCTGAAGATCTGCAGTTTTTGATCTGCAGTTTCCACTTGAGGGAAAAAAAATACAAATAATAAGAACTGTTAGGTGTAAGTAAAGAAATAGCAATTTGTATGAAATGTAAATCTCAAAAGTTGCCATAGCCGTCTTAACTTCTGACCCAAAGGGGTACAATTTGAAAATGCACTACATGCATTTTACTACACAGGTCAATACATACGACCTTTGCTTCATCACTTATTCATCATCCCCTGGGTATGAAAAATATTAACTCAGGATTCCCTTCCACAAGCACTTACAAGACTTCTGCTCGGCTGAAAAATGGAGTTGAAAGAAACAAACAAAAACATATAACTTAATTGGAGCCATGATAGCCACACATGAAAGGACTAACACATAAAACAACACACAATAACCTGGAGTTAATTTAGTGTAAAGAAAGGACCTGTTGTTTCTTATTATTGCACATCTCCCATTGAAGGTGTTCAATAAATTATACCACCTTAGGAGATGACTTTTAAAGTAAGTGTAATGAAAAAATAGGCACTTTTGTTCTTTAAATATTCGTTCATTCACATCCATTCCCCCGCCCTCCACCCCTCTCTCTCTGGCTGTGGGATGGCCAGAGAGGAAGGAACACTAAAAGTGAAACGCTCCACTGAATTGACCAGAAAAACTTGGTAAATAACTGAGTGAGAAAGTGAAAACTGAGATGAGTTAGTGATGAATCCAAGAAGGTGCTTAGCCACTTACCCAGAGATTTACTTAATGAGAATGGATCGCAGGTTTCCACAGGTCATTCCACTGCCAGTAAGAGAGTCGTGAACCTTGGGTCCCTTTTTGCACTAGTCAACAGTCACCCTCACCTACACGCGGAGTACATATTTGGCACTCAACAAATCTTGATTGAATGAAAACCTATCTCATTCATACTGGTACCCAACCACAGAGTTATGGGCCCACAAATTCCTTCCAAAATGCCTTTAACCCAAAGAGCTGAGAAAGCAGAGTCGAAAGCTCTGGGCATCTCTGTAAGGACTGGAAATGATCAAGGGCCAATGAAGCCTACAGTAACCCGACTTCCCAAAGAAAGCTTAGGGGACTGACCTACAGCTAATAGGCTTCGGCTTCGCCAGGACGTACCCGACAGGCCGCAGGCCGCAGGTCCACAGCCTCCCACCCGGGGGCGCTGAGAGATCCGGGGGTATCCCCCCTAAAGTTAGTACCTGTGAAGCTGCGACACAGAGAGTGGCTCGGGGCTCTCATTACGGAGGCCGGGGCCTGGGGCCGGCCAGCTGCGCCTCCTGGCTGAGAGCTCCGCGCTCCGGAGCTGCACTGACAGCACGGGTCGCAGATAATACCTCACGCCTCAGGAGCCTCGTGGCTCGCAGGCCCCGGGAGTTTCGTTCCCAAGACTGCGCGAGTTGTCGCACTCACGTCTACAGGCGCTCTTCAGGGCTTCCCTCACAGCTCAAGTGATCACTCCTGCCTTCAGCCCAGCAGCCGGTCGCTTCCCGGCGCCGCCATCGTTACTGTTTGTTTTCATCCGCTTCGGTGACGGCGGTGGGAGGAAGAGGGCTATGGGGGAAATACAGCTATCTAACCTCAGCCGCCCTTTCGGCACAGTATGGATGACCTACTTAATCTCTTTCCTGTTTGACGTTCCCATAAAAACTGGTTTCCTTACCATGTAAGTCCGATTCACCAATCTCTTCAAGCGTCTCAGAAAACAAAGGCGTAAAGAGGCGGTCTTTGAAAGAGCGTGAACCTTTGGGCCGTGTGTGGAATGTGCGCCGGCGAATCGCAGGTTGCGGCGGCAGCGGCAGTGAGGACATGGCTTGGGGCGGGCGGTGACGCGAGAGGGCGGTGCCTACAGAGAGCGCCGTGGCGGCTTGTGCTCGGCCGCCGGTTCCGGAGGAGGGCCGGACCCGGCTGGGTGGGTGGGAAGTGCGGCTGGTAATCTGGCAGCCGCCGAGAGGTGGGTGAGCGGCCTCGGCTGACTTTGAGTGGCCGGGGCAATCACACTTCCGTATTCATTTCTAAGACATCTTTTTAAAAGCCTTAGAGGTGGAGTGTCCTCTCAGCCCTAGCTCTCCCAGCCTCTTCTTTTGCGCCTTCCTTCCAACCTATCTGGTCTTCCCTACTTCCTTTACCTCAGCCTCACGATTTGGATTTCTTGGGGTGAGGGGAAAGGCTTTTGTTACAACACAGAATCTCCCGTCTACCAGCCTGGGTCGTGGGCGGTTTTTTGCCCCTTCTTCCCTTGTTAGACTAGTTTGAACAACGACACTCCCCCCTCCCCACCCCCATCTCTTACCCCTTACTTATCAGGTGGAGCCAGAGGGCTTTGGGTAATGAATCCTACCGTGACTAATCCCTGTCCTGGGTAGCTATGACTTACGTCAGTTGCTTCGTGGCCTGTATAGTTAGGAGCAGACCTCTTTTACTTTGTGGATAATTATGCCATCACCTCCATTAATCTTTTGTTCTTCCCAATGCAAATGCCAGGCATTAAATGAGCCACCAAAATTCAGCTCCCATTCTCCTTCATACCAAAGCAAGCCTGTTGTATTGCCATGAGTTAGTGGAGAAAAACCGAGTTACAGTTATAGCACCTTTTTTTTTTTTTTTTTTTTTGTACGCGGGCCTCTCACTGTTGTGGCCTCTCCCGCTGCGGAGCACAGGCTCCGGACGCGCAGGCTCAGCGGCCATGGCTCACGGGCCCAGCCGCTCCGCCACATGAGGGATCTTCCCGGACCGGGGCACGAACCCGCGTCCCCTGCATCTGCAGGTGGACCCTCAACCACTGCGCCACCAGGGAAGCCCTGATGTGGATGATTTTTAAGGTCTTTATTGAATTTGTTACAATACTGCTTCTGGTATTTTTTGTTTTTGTTTTTTTATGTTTTTGGTTTTTTGGCCGCAAGGCATGTCGGCTCTTAGCTCCTCCACCAGGGATCAAACCCGCACCCCCTGCCTTGGAAGGCGAAGTCTTAACCACTGGACCGCCAGGGAAGCCCCTGAATCACTTTAAAGTCTTTGGTAGGTTTCTAATGTTTTTCGTTTTTTTCTTTAACCTTTACAGAGAGAAGATTATAAATGCCAGAGCCATTTAAATGATGGTTAGCTGTTGAATTCTGACACTTCCTTAAATACCTTCTTGCACCAACATCTTCAGTGGGAAGAGTTCAGGAAAAGTAGCAGAGGGAAGGAGAGACAACAGTTACATGTACCATGGCTATACCAATAACAGTACTTGACTGTGATCTCTTGCTATATGGCCGAGGTCACCGCACATTGGACCGCTTTAAGCTGGATGATGTGACAGATGAATACTTGATGTCCATGTATGGGTTTCCTCGACAGTTCATTTATTACTTGGTGGAGCTCTTGGGGGCCAGTCTTTCTAGACCTACTCAGAGATCCAGGGCTATTAGCCCAGAGACACAGATCCTTGCAGCACTGGGCTTCTATACCTCAGGTTCCTTCCAGACTCGGATGGGGGATGCTATTGGAATCAGTCAGGCATCTATGAGTCGATGTGTTGCCAATGTCACCGAAGCGCTTGTGGAAAGAGCTTCGCAGTTCATCCGCTTTCCAGCTGATGAAGCCTCCGTGCAGGCTCTGAAGGATGAATTCTATGGGTTGGCAGGGATGCCAGGGGTCATAGGGGTGGTTGACTGTATCCATGTGGCAATCAAGGCACCAAATGCTGAAGACCTTTCCTATGTGAACCGCAAAGGTCTTCATTCTTTAAACTGCCTCATGGTGTGTGACATCAGAGGGGCACTGATGACTGTGGAAACAAACTGGCCGGGGAGCCTCCAGGACTGTGCTGTGCTGCAGCAGTCTTCTCTCAGCAGTCAGTTCGAAGCTGGGATGCACAAAGAGAGCTGGCTGCTTGGTAAGTCTGCAGGTGTAAATGCTTCATTTTTGAAACTATAAAAAAAAAGTTTGGGCAGAGTAGAATGAAATATAGGGGTCTATAGACCTGAGACTCAGTTCTGTTCTGTTTTAAGCACGACCTCAGATGAGAACTCTCTGAGCCTTAATTTTTTTTTTTTTAAGCAGGACTGAAACAGAAGTAATGTCTTTTTTTTTTTTTTTAAGTCTTTATTGAATTTGTTACAGTATTGCCTCTGTTTCATGTTTTGGGTTTTTGGCCTCTAGGCATGTGAGATCTTAGCTCCCTGACCAGGGATGTAACCTGCACCCTCTGCATTAGAAGGTAGAATCTTAACCACTGGACCACCCCAGCCTTAATTTTTTTAAATCAACGTTTAAAGGACACTTGTTAACATTTAAAAACATACAATTTGACCCAGCTCTTCTTGGAGGTACATGTTCAGAAATATGTAAAACAAAATTACAGGCATTTGCATCGCAGCAATGTTTTGTACTCACAAACAACAATAGCAACGACAACCCTACAAAAGCATTCCCCTTAAATATAGCCAAGATACTTATCAATGCAGATCTGGTTAAATATAGTACATCCATACAATTGAGCCTTAATTTTTATCATCTGTAAAATGGTGAAAATAATGCTAAGGGCAGTAATACCTATTGTTAGGATTAGGGAATATATATGAAAGTTCACTCTAAAGTATTGTGAAAATGTATTATTTTTGCCATTGGTGATTGACACCATGATATCTGTATGAAAATGATAGTAGACAGTGCATTTATTCAGTTCTTATGGAAACTCACTTCATAGATCTGTTTGCCTGAGTGCCCTCGGAAAGCCTGGCTTAATGATCTGAGTAGGACAAAAACCTATTCAGTACTGAGCAGTGCAAACTGATGTGACTGTAGAGCTGGGAGGAATACAGTTAGTTAACAGTGATAAAACCCTCGAGCCTGGCAGCTTTTTTGTTGTCTTTTTTTTTTAAAAAAAAAGAACCATTCTATGTAAGCAATAGGACAAGGGTTATCTTGTACACAACATGTTATGTGGGAGATGAAGGCACATTAAGGATTGGAAGACCTCTCTTTAAGGCCACTAATCATGTCTGCACTGCACATGTTCATAACACAGTGTTTTACATGTAATAAACACTCAGGAATTTTTCTCTTTAATGTGCTGATTGGCAGTTAAAGAAAAACCTCCCCTTGGGACTTCCTTGGCGGTCCAGTGGTTAAAACTGCACGCTTCCACTGCAGGGGGCACAGGTTTGATCCCTAGTCGGGGAACTAAGATCCCACACGCCACACGGGGCAGCCAAAAAAAAAGAACCCTCCCACCCCTGCCCACTGTTCCAGGTGAGGAGAAGAGACTGCTGTCACACTGATTGGTTTAGAGCTGCCAGGGTACCATGAGTAACATCTTGGAACTTAACTGATTTTCTTCAGTTGTTGCTTCTTTTTTTTTTTTTTTTTTTTTTTGCGGTACGCCAGCCTCTCACTGTTGTGGCCTCTCCCGTTGCGGAGCACAGGCTCTGGACGCACAGACTCAGCGGCCATGGCTCACGGGCCCAGCCGCTCCACGGCATGTGGGATCTTCCCGGACCGGGGCATGAACCCATGTCCCCTGCATCGGCAGGCGGACTCAACCATTGCACCACCAGGGAAGCCCCCAGTTGTTGCTTCTACACACTGTTGTCAGTGCCCCACCTTCTCGTTACCCTAGTGGAACTTTGTCTTAATCCCACCTTTTGCCTACTCTGAATTTTCAAATTCCATTTTCATACAACTCACACCAAGAAGTGAAGGGAAGACTGCAAGTGTCTCATCCAACTACTTCTTCCACAGCTGGGGAAGTACTTGGGTTCCAAGCTGATTTCTTATGAAATCACTTTGGTACCCTAACTCTAAAGCCAGCTAAGGGGACTTCCCTGGTGGCGCAGTGGTTAAGAATCCGCCTGCCAATGCAGGAGACACAGGTTTTAGCCCTGGTCCGGGAAGATCCCACATGCCGCGGAGCAACTAAACCCGTATGCCACAACTACTGAGCCTGCACTCTAAAGCCCGCGAGCCACAACCACCGAGCCTGCATGTTGCAACTACTGAAGCCTACACGCCTAGAGCCCATGCTCTGCAAAGAGAAGCCACTGCAATGAGAAGCCCCTGTACTGCAACGAAGAGTAGCTCCCGCTTGCCGCAAATAGAGAAAGCTTGCGCGCAGCAACGAAAATCCAACGCAGCCAAAACAAAAAAAGAAAAAAAAGATGGTTGATTTTATCTTAAGAACACCATCAGATTTGTAGAATGGTACTAGATTTGCCAAACCTAGAACTAGCTGTGATTCCCCCTTTTTTTTTTGGTTTGTTTGTTTAGCGTATTTTCATCTTGGGTGTCATCCCTTCATGTCCTCATTCTCGTATGCCCCTTCAGAGGGCATCACCTAATTCCTCTTCTCTAAATGTACCTGCTCCTACAAACAATTCAGCCTGAGTTATTTCTTCAGCTCTTGGGCTAGTCTTGTTAAGCAGCTTTGGGTAAGATCTGCCAGAATGTCTCTTGGATGACTGATCATGTAAGCAATTGTAGTCTGTTTAGGAATTCTGTTCCTAATCCCCTCCCGAGTGTCTGTCTGCCAGTGGTGCTTGGATTATAACCAGTTAATGATGATGCAGCATTTTATAAGAGGTCTACATTAACTAGCTTGTCTTGTATGTCTTCCCAATTAAGGCTCATACTGTTTCTTAAGAGACGTTTAACAAATATCTAGTATCTCTTTGTTTTGCTAGTCATCTTAAATGTTTTTCTTACTCTCTTTTACAGCATTATACCATTGTTTTAGTGACTTTGAGTCTGACATTATTAGCATTTAGTGACTAGCTCCTTCCTCTTCCTGTGCCTAACATATCAAAGGATGGGTGACGTTTATTTTTATTTTCTCACTTTTAAAATAAGGTCAGTAGTATCTGCCTAGTGGAGTTGGGATTGGACAAGTCATAGATATTATTTTCATTATTATTTACAACATCAGTTTCTAAAATTCAGTATTTAGTAGGGACAAGTTCAATTAAAATAGGTTGTACTTAGGAGGAAAAAAGTCAGCTAAATATACAATTTGAAAATTTTGTGAGCCATCTCAGATATTTAAAGTTAATCCAGTATTCCTAAAACTAATACAGTGTTATATGTCAATATCATTCAAAATAAAGTTGGGACTTCCTTGGTGGCACAGTGGTTAAGGATCCGCCTGCCGACACAGGGGACACAGGTTCGAGCCCTGGTCTGGGAAGATCCCACATGCTGCGGAGCAACTAAGCCCATGTACCACAACTACTGAGCCCACGTGCCACAACTACTGAAGCCCGCATGCCTAGAGCATGTGCTCCACAACAAGAGAAGCCACTGCAGTGAGAAGCCCATGCACCTCAACGAAGAGTAGCAGCCAAAAATAAATAAATAAATAAATTTATTTTAAAAATAAAATAAAGTTAACCCATGGGGAATTCCCTGGCAACCCAGTAGTTAATACTTGGCTCTTTCACTGCCACAGGCCGGGATTCAATCCCTGGTCAGGGAACCAAGACCCCAGAAGCCGCATGGTGTGGCCAAAAAGAAAAAAAAGAAATGTAAGCTCCTAAAAGAAAGGAGTGCTATATGTTTGGAACAGTGCCTAGCACTCTCTGAACAATCCATAACTGTTTACTGAAATTGATGGTGGGTGAGGAACACAGCAACTATACAAGTTGGTATTCTTCAGGTCTATTTGTCTCAAATTTCTAAGGGGTTGTTCCTCTGAGACATTTCATCTTCCAGATTTAGTGAATCAGGACAATTAAACATTATAGAAACATTGCACTATTGTAATGGGACATTGCACCCCAGTTTTGTTTTGGTTTTAGCACTTCCCAGGATTATTCCATAAAGAAGTCACTTAAGGGAAATGCCTTGTGTATATTATTTTAATTGACTTCTGATTTTATTTCTTTATCCCTATTACTACTTGCATCATTATATTTATGGTCTCCTTGTTAATGTGAAATTCTACCTGTTCCTCTATTACAAAGGCGTGGTTCTAATGAATGTAATATCTAGGAAGGCAGAACACCTGAGTTCTCATCTCTGCTGGGAGTTTTCTCTTATTCTTCTTAGCACTGGGAGATTGAATGATTATTGTCTATGAAATACTCTGAAATCCCTAGGTAGTGCTTTCAAACCTGACATTTTAATGGTAAAGTCAGAGATTTTTCCTCACAAGTGTTTTGAGGTCTCCTGGCAGAATTCTCTTTTTCTCTCTTGCACTCTTGCTCTTTAGAGATTTTGAAGACTGGCTTGCTATGTGATAGTTTCTATTAACCTTTTTTATTTTAAATTTATTTTATTTAGTTTTGGCTGCATTGGGTCTTCCTTGCTGCATGCGTGCTTTCTCTAGTTGCGGCGAGCGGGGGCTACTCTTCATTGCGGTGCGTGGGCTTCTCATTGCGGTGGCTTCTCTTGTTGCGGAGCACAGGCTCTAGGCACACGGGCGTCCATAGTTGTGGCTCGCGGGCTCTAGAGTGCAGGCTCAGTAGTTGTGGCACACGGGCTTCGTTGCTCCGTGGTGTGTGGGAACTTCCCGGACCAGGGCTTGAACCCTTGTCGCCTGCATTGGCAGGCGGATTCTTAACCACCTGTGCCACCAAGGAAGCCATATTAACTTTTTCTTAAAGAACAATATCTCTGAATTCAGAAAATCCTGGAATTCCCTGGAGGTCCAGTGGTTGGGACTCTGCGCTTCCACTGCCGGGAGCCCGGGTTTGATCCCTGGTCAAGGAACTAGGATCCCACAAGCAGTGCATCGCGGCCAAAAAAAGAAAATCCAGGAATTTCATTTCCTCCAGTGCCTTCACCTCTGTCCTACATTCTTTCAGACTTAGCTTTCTTTAGCCGGGTCAGCTTTTCTCTGCTGGTTTTAACCAAGGGTATTCCCAGCCAAGACTCACTCTGGTCTTCCTGCTCGTGACTAGCTATGGGCTCTTTATCACAGCATTTCCCTCTTCACTTCCCTGGTGTGCTTTGGCTCCGGAAGCTGTTGCATTTTCTTGTCCATTCTCTGTACATGCTCCTGGATTTTCCTTTTTGTTTGTATTCCAGTTATAAACATCTGTGATGTCTTTGGGCCTTCCCCACAGGTGACAGTTCCTTCTTTCTCCGCACCTGGCTTATGACCCCACTTCACATTCCCGAAACTCCAGCCGAATATCGCTATAATATGGCCCATTCTGCAACTCACAGTGTGATTGAGAAGACTTTCCGAACCCTCTGCTCCCGATTCCGCTGCCTGGATGGATCCAAGGGGGCACTGCAGTACTCACCGGAGAAGTCCAGCCACATCATCTTGGCCTGCTGCGTCCTCCACAACATCTCCCTGGAGCATGGGTTGGATGTCTGGTCCTCTCCAGGGACAGGACCCGTGGAACAGCCTCCTGAGGAAGAGTATGAGCACATGGAGTCCTTGGACCTAGAGGCTGACCGTATCCGTCAGGAGTTGATGCTCACTCACTTCAGCTAATGTGGAAGGTGGGGAGCGGGGAGGCTTTCCAGAAAGAGCTGTGACAAACTTTCCCTCTCACCACCCCCTACACAGTTCCATCATCTAGCATAACTGAGCGTGTGGACACTTGTCACAAACTGACATTTAATCTGCGTGTTTTAGAAAGGTTGAGGCTAGGCCAGAATATCTCGATTCATTTGCAAGTTTATTAACTAAACCAAAACCTCCGAGACAACAGTTCTCTACTATCCATTGAACACCAGGTTAGCACCACTCACTCATTTGAAAGTTCCTTGGTTGCAGACGTTTATATCGTGCTTACAAAATCAAAGCAGTTATCTAGAGATTTCAAAAGAAAACAATATTTGTCCTGAAATATTTGGATGGCATTTTAGCTTTTCTACTTTACTACCTATATAGGCATAATCTGAGGCAAGTGTGAAGAGTAAATTTCAGTTGGGAAATGGTCTTCTGACATCAATAAACGGCTACTAATGTGATTTTTCAGCTTTGTGTTTTTAAGAGGAGGTTAAGGACAGTCCAAAACCTCCATCTTAATTCTGTCTGTAATAACTGAGCTGTGACGTGGACCTAGTTCCCAGGGAGAACATCTGGACTCCAATCTCTTACTTCCAACCCTGAGTAGGAGCTAAAGGCTAAATGGGTTTAAGAATTCAATCAGCTTAAAGAAGACAAGTCAAATAGAGACAAAATAGCAAGCTTACACTTTACAGGGATCTAAAGACCCTGATAGATTGATGGGCAAAGGAAATTCACCCAGGTTTAGACAGTCCACATCTAAATAGATCACATTTCTTATGATCATGATGTTAGGATGTCTTTTGGGCCATTCTGCTTTGAAATTCCTTGTTCAGAAAGAAAGTTTAGGGGATACAGAAGACATGTATTAAAAAGGAGAGGTAAGGGCTTCCCTGGTGGCGCAGTGGTTGAGAGTCTGCCTGCCGATGCAGGGGACACGGGTTCGAGCCCTAGTCCGGGAAGATCCCACATGCCGCAGAGCTGCTAGGCCTGTGATCCATGGCCGCTGAGCCTGCACCTCCAGAACCTGTGCTCCGCAACGGGAGAGGCCACAGCAGTGAGAGGCCCGCGTACTGCAAAAAAAAAAAAAAAAAAGGAGAAGTAAAAGGAATATAATTTATTGGTATGAAATGAATTTTGGAGTTAGACCTACTTGAATATCTTCTGTGCAAAGTGATGGACAGAATTTCTCAGGAAATAAATAATCCTCCACCAAGTCTTATTCTAAAATTATACTGATATAAAAATAACCTGATTGGAATAATGAAAGTGTGAATTAGGTTCACACATTGGTGCCTTTGCTGGGACAAAATAGAGACTTTCCTGAGGATTGTTTTGTTCCCAGTTTCTCAGCCACTCACCCGTGTGATCCCTCTGAATTGTCCTCATGGATCATTTCCTACCTGTCTTTGGCAGTGTTAATCTGGTGATTTTCAAAGTAAAGAAATGAACAGCTGATGACCAAAGAAATGTGGAAATAAATTGAAGGTGACTCATCCACAAGATTAAAAACAATTATGGATTATTATCTGCTGTTTATTTCTACTCCAAATGCTATTTTCCATCATCATCCTACTCTGTAAGGAGTGGGTCCATTTGGCAGGAGGTTGAGCTTAACAAGTACAGTGATATTGCTGAGATGGGAGTGGACAATGAAGGGGTGACTGGAAACTTTTGTTCTATTTGTTATGCAATAGAGGTGCCCTGTTATGTTTTTTTCTTTGTAAAGTTTAACCTGTGACCCAAGCTTGCTTTGTCTCCCTGATAAGGCAATATTTTAACTCTCACAGTCTTTCCAAGTTTCCTGATGGGTATTTTTCCCTCTAAAGTTTTGGTTCTATTATGAGTATTGCATGAGGAAAGGCATACTGCCACCCGTGCATCTTAAGAGGCAAGGTGGAGTGTAATCTTGGAAAGTGCCTAGCATTTTAGCTTTAGAAAACCACATTAAAGGAAAATTGGGGTTTTCACAACTTAACTCATTAGATGGTGACATGAAGCCTCAGTGGGAGGGGCAGTCTGGGGGAGAATTCATTAGCAATTTCAAGCCTATTACTTGCACACCAAAGATAATTTCTAAGTGCTGAACAGACTGAACATTGGCTGGAAGTGTTTTTCCCTGGGAGCATTTTATTTCCTAATAATTCCACAGAGTAACTGTTAAAATCTATTCCTTTAATCTCCTTTCGACCTGGATTTTTATAGGCCAGGATTTTTTTTCAGTCCAGTTACACTTTCCTCAGAATGACCTAGGGGAGGGATCATGATCTGTATTTCCAAATTGCCAAGGGTTTGCTTATAGGGGCTTTTTATAGGTGCCTGAGAAGTCTTCTCTTGAGCTCCTTATTGTGGATTTATAGTATCTTCCTGGTATAGCTTTGGGACAAAGTCAAGGATTTCACCTGTCTTATATAAGCCTCATCTTCCCATAGATGATTCCATCTGGCCAGCATAGAAGTTCTCCAGATTTGCCCTTAGCTGTTCCAAGACAGCAAAAGTCCCAGGATATATTAAGGGAAAACTACAATATTGGGTTATCAGTGGTTTACTAATTCCAAATTATACAAAAGAGGGACCATAAACATATTCTTAGTTTAAAATGAACTAAACAGAGATGGAGCTCCTTTCTTGGACTGTAAAGGATCTATAGCAAGTTAATCTAATTTAGGGACAAAGAAACAAGACACAATTTTAATGGGATCATATATGAAAAAGTATAAGAGATAGGGAGGAATAAAATAGAGGCTATATAGATAATAGACATACTACAATTGTATCCCTACCTGAAATAATAAACTGGAAACTCAAGAACTGAGCTTAACAGTTGATTTCCCTGACAGTGTAGGGGAAGTTAAGAAGAGATCAAGAAAATAAGAAATTGGAGTTTTAACCACTGTGCATGCATATATCCTCAGGTCCCTTTTGCTCCCTAGATCCCACCCAGATTTTACAAAATTGTGGGTATAAGAGATAACGGACTCAGAATTAAGTTAAAATGGCAATGCAGGAAGGAAGAAAAAATACTAGTTGAAGGCTGGAGACACCCAGGAACCTAACCACATAAAATTCACAGGCTTTTCTTTTTTTAATGTGACTACCATCTAAGACCCTACTTCGTGATAATCAAATAGGAGGTATGAGATCTCTTGATATTAAACAAGAACAAGAAAAGTAGACCTTGAAATCACAGGCTGGTAAACTTCAAAAAGTCTTTTGGAAAGGAGTCTCCATGTTTGCCCAGCAAAACATTCAGTTTCAGTCTGTTGAGACTTTTTCTAACCCTTACATATACAGCTGTCTTTATAGAAGGGCTGATTTCCATGCCATTCTAGAGTCTTAAAATGTTCATACATTTCAATCCATTGATAAATTCCACCACTAGAAATTTATCCTATATAAATAATTCCAGAGAAGGAAAAGCCTGTTATGGTTCTGTGAATGGTTACCTGCTGTTCTGGGATCTCTCCTCTTCCCTGGGCTGCTCCTACATCACTACACAGCTTCTACCTTTACCGTCAAACCCAAAGTGTGTACATTATCCCACAGTGCCATGAGAGCAGACTACCAAAGAGCAATAGAATTGCAACGCAAAACCTACAAGCGGCTCATCATTTTGGCTGCTCAAGGCCTAACTCCTCTTCCTGGACTTCGCAATAAGATGACTCATGGTACTGCTACAGAATCTCATCTTAGGTTCAGGCCTGATTCCTACCACCCAATGTCGTAGGTTTCTCAGAGCCCAGAGCAAGATAAGGAACAGTCTCCTCCCATTCTCTCCTTTCCCCTCCCTTCACCCTTTATCACAGGCAATTCCCCCAGGTCAGTAAGTCCCAATCCTCATTACTGGTTTAGTCATTTTTAAAAAATTAATTAATTAATTAATATATTTTTATTTTTGGCTGCTTTGGGTCTTCGTTGCTGTGTTCAGACTTTCCCTAGTTGTGGTGAGCGGGGGCTACTCTTCGTCGTGGTGCGCGGGCTTCTCACTGTGGTGGCTTCTCTTATGGAGCATGGGCTCTAGGCGCGCAGGCTTCAGTAGTTGTGGCACACGGGCTCAGTAGCTGTGGCTCACAGGCTCTAGAGCGCAGGCTCAGTAGTTGTGGCACAGGGCTTAGTTGCTCTACGGCATGTGGAATCTTCCCAGACCAGGGCTCAAACCCGTGTCCCCTGCATTGGCAGGCGGATTCTTAACCATTGCACCACCAGGGAAGTCCCCTGGTTTAGTCTTTCCATATTCTTTCTACGTGATTGACAGTGGCTATATTTATTCTTAGGGTGACTAACTCTCCCGGTTTGCCCTCAATTGTCGCAGTTTTAGCACGGAAAGTGCTGTGTCCTGGGAAACCCTTTAGTCCTTAGCAATCTGGGACAGTTGGTCACCCTACTTCAGGGGAAGCATCCGCTTACCTTCAAGGGGGGTGACTCCTCTAGAAGAATCCTATCAGAATACAATAATCAACAATCAGCATAATAATGAGTTATTGAGTTTTTAACACCAAGGTGTAGGCTTCTGTGTTGCATCCCAAGATGATCTTTCCTTCTGCCCACCTGGTTTCTTTTTCTCAGGTCTTCCTCCAGTGTAAAAAGATTTGTGTGTGTTTGAGGGTTTCAACCCCTGATCTTTTGTGATCTACTCTTCTGTCCAAATAGACTTGATAAGAACAAATAGGAGTTTACTGTCACACTTGAAACAGTTTCTCTAATGAAACTTATCTGTAAAGATGCAACTCTGTCTGCAGAATAAACCATCTTTTGCATGGTTTCACAGAGCAGTCTAGCCTCAGTTTCTCAAACATTTCCATTTTCAGATGTTGATTTTAGGTTTATATTTGCATAACCTTCAGGTGTTTTTCCAAACATAAATGTCTCCAGATTTGAAAAACTGAAAACTTCTTATAGCCTCGAAAGTAGTTTGTTTAGTTTTCCTCACTGAAATCAAGGTTTCAAGATAAAGTCATTGTATGGGTCAAGTTTGAGTGAGGGCTGTAGCTTTAGAAATTAAGCCCCACAATCCTCCCCAAGAAGGAAGCTTCCCTAAAGCGTGTATTCTAGAAGTAGAAACTCAGCCCTGGGAAACAGTAAAGCAAAGTCTATTTGCCTGCTACTCAGCTGGCTCTAGGAATTTGGCAGACTGCTTATTTAGTCATCTCCTAGAATCCACTTGCCCCTGACTTTTCATGGGTACATGGCTTCCCAGGATAAAGACAAATTCCTAGTTAGGTGTGGCTATGTGACTAAATTCTGGCCAGTGGAATGTAAGTGGAAATGTCCTGTGCTATTTTCAAGATGTGTCCTTATGGCTAGGAGACATGCCTTTCCTCTTTCAGCTTCCTGCTGGTTGGAATGTAGACATGATGGCTAGAGCTTGAGCAGCTGTCTTGGATCTAAGACAAAAAAACACTTATTGAACATGTCACAGCAACAAGATAGAAGCCTGGTCCCTGATGCTGAATGGCCACACCTTACCCTAGATTTCTTTTATATGACAGAGAAATAAACCTCTGCCTTGATTCCTTACTCTTTTTTAAAAAAATTAATTACTTAATTTTTGGCTGCGTTGGGTCTTTGTTGCTGCATGCAGGCTTTCTCTAGTTGCAGCGAGTGGGGGCTACTCTTTGTTGTGGTGTGTGGGCTTCTCATTGTGGTGGCTTCTCTTGTTGCAGAGCGCAGGCTCTAGGTGCGCGGGGGCGTCCGTAGTTGTGGCACGTGGGCTCAATCGTTGTGGCTCACAGGCTCTAGAGCGCAGGCTCAGTAGTTGTGGCACACGGGCTTAGTTGCTCCGCGACATGTGGGATCTATCCTGGACCAGGTCTCAAACCCATGTCCCCTGCATTGGCAGGCAGATTCTTAACCATTGCGCCACCAGGGAAGCCCCTTGTTTCCTTACTCTTTTTGTTTATGTGCAGTAGCTTCTCTTTTTTTTAATAAGTAAATAATTTCATTTATTTTTGGCTGCATTGGGTCTTCGTTGCTGCCTGTGGGTTGTCTCTAGTTGCGGCGAGTGGGGCCGACTCTTCTTTGTGGTGCGTGGGCTTCTCACTGCGGTGGCTTCCCTTGTTGCGGAGCATGGGCTCTAGGCACGTGGGCTTCAGTAGTTGTGGCTCGCGGGCTCTAGAGTGTGGGCTCAGTAGTCGTGGTGCACGGGCTTAGTTGCTCTGTGGCATGTGGGATCTTCCCAGACCAGGGCTTGAACCCATGTCCCTTGCGTTGACAGGTGGATTCTTAACCACTGTGCCACCAGGGAAGTCCTGTGCAGTAGATTCTAATCATTAATAATAAGGTTATAACTGCCTCTTTCCGGGAGCTGCAATACCTGTTACACAGAAAATGTTTGGAAGCAACATACATATTCAAAATGGGAAGCATGTTCAGTAAATCCTCTCAATGGAATATTGTGCAATTGTTTAAAATAACAACTATTAAAGACTTTAATAGGGAAATTATATAATGCAAAAAAATAACAGTACTGTATCTCTGCTTAAATTAAACTTTAAAAATTATGTAGAGGAATTCCCTGGCAGTGCAGTGGTTAGGACGTGGTGCTTTCACTGCTGTGACCCTGGTTCAATCCCTGGTTGGGGAACTAAGATCCCACAGGCCACATGGCACGGCCAAAAAATTAAATAAAAAAATAAAATAAAATGAAAAATTATGTAGAATATTTCCAAGGACTTCATGAGAACATGAACAAATTAAAAGTTTGTGTTTTGGATGCAGATTGTTAAATTCTTTCTTTTTAAGCTTTTATAAATGTTGCTATAATGTTTACTCATTTGAAAAGTCCTCTAAAACAGTGATAGACAAGGGACTTCCCTGGTGGTGCAGTGGTTAAGAATGGACCTGCCAATGCAGGGGACATGGGTTCAAGCCCTGGTCCGGGAAGATGCCACATACCGCAGAGTAACTAAGCCCATGCGCCACAACTACTGAGCCTGTGCTCTAGAGCCTGTGAGCCACAACTACTGAGCCCATGTGCTGCAACTACGGAAGACTGCACACCTAGAGCCTGTGCTCCGCAACAAGAGAAGCCACCACAATGAGAAGCCCGTGCACCAGGACGAAGAGTAGCCCACTCTCTGCAGCTAGAGAAAGCCCGTGCACAGCAATGAAGACCCAAAGCAGCCAAAAATAAATAAATAAATTAATTATTTAAAAAAAGCGATAATAAAGCGTTTTGTCCTCATATTATGGATGCTGGTCTTATCCTGCATTTTATGCATATGAGTTGTTCCTTAAATATTTTCATGAATTTAAAGGATTAAAAAAAAATTACAGGGGCTTCCCTGGTGGCGCAGTGGTTGAGAGTCCGCCTGCCGATGCAGGGGGCACGGGTTTGTGCCCGGTCCGGGAGGATGCCACATGCCGCGGAGCAGCTGGGCCCGTGAGCCATGGCCGCTGAGCCTGCGAGTCCGGAGCCTGTGCTCCGCAACGGGAGAGGCCACAACAGTGAGAGGCCGGCGTACTGAAAAAAAAAAAAAAAAAAAAAAAAATTACAATAAATTGTAAATAAAGCTAATGTTTTAAGAATGTGGGCTTTCACTTTGATTAGATTATATGCTCTTTAAGGGCTGGGACTATCTTTTCTTTTTACACCTTTACTCTCCAAGTCTCCTCCCTCCTTCGAAGGAGGTAAGGTAAACTATTATTGCTCACAGTTGGTAACCCATATTGTAGTGATCTATATGATTTACTAAATTGTGCCTGGGATGAACATATTAATCCATGTTTGTGCTGACCATATTAGTCTGTCTACTAAGAGACTTCAGAAAAAGGCTACTGTGATGAAAAAATGTAAACACACTTCGTTAAGTTCAGAACCCAAAGAGACTTTGTTATTATGTAAGAAGCACACCTGTGGTTCCAGGTCTTTGGAATAAAATAAAAGAGAAAAGCAGTACGTGTATTATTATTATTTTTTTTTTCCTGTCTTAAGATCAGACTACAGAACCCTGAATTTTCCAGTTTCTCTCTGCTATGCTTATGGGAGCTAAATTGGAGCTTTAATAGAGATTATTCACTCTGTTCCTCAGTCTGGATTCTCTCATTCTCTCTGTCATACCTCTATCAATCAATCAATCTATCATCTTTTTCATTCACCTGTTTCATGAGGAAACTAAGGTCAAATTTGCTCAGTTGGGATAGTGTCGAGAGTCCATAAGGTAGTCGCTGAACTATAGTTAGATAACGTGTTATTATACTATGACTTGATCTTCAACACTCTCAAGAAAAATTCGGTTCTCTAAACAATTTAGACAGCAGGCAGCTGACACAGAAAATGGCAGAAGCCCCGTCTGCTTTACTCCGGGGCTTATGATCTGGGTTTGTTTATTTATGCCTTGGACAGGAGCCGGACCTTGAGTTGGAGCGAAGCTGTTTTTCGACGCTCGACTCTAGTTCCTTGAACGATTGCCTGGGCGCTCCTCCTTTGATGTCTGGGCGTTCGTGTATTCGGTGATCTTTTGCGCCGTCTTCTTGCTTGATGTCTTCCGAGCGGTGGCGGCGCCGGGTGGAAGGCTGACTTATCCGTGAGGCCCCGCGCTCAGGCTGCTTTCTCCCGCTGGTCGGTAGAGCGGACCCCTTGCTTCCTCCTTGCCTCTTCTTCTAGTCTGTGGCTCAGTCCACTCGCTGGGCTGCAAACTGAGCCCCCTCCCGCCTTTCAGGTAGGCCACGGGAGGAGCCTGGGAGGCCCGGCCCGGCATCCTTCCGCCGCCGGGTTGAGAAGACCTTGGCGCCGGCGGGTGGGCGGCGGGTCGGCAGCGGAGACACGGCCAGAGGAGGAACTACCCGGCTGAATTCGGGGGCGCGGTCGGTGAGGCGGCGGGAAACTGAGGGAGAAGCCGGAAGGACGCAGAGATGGTGGGGCTGCCCGGTGCGGTTCGGTAGGGAGGGGATGTTGGCTCTGGGGCGGGTGTCGGTACCCCCAGTGTGTGGGGAAAGTCGTTTTCCAGGAACGGATAGAGCTTTGCGCGCTTTGGCTCTCCTCTCTTCCTCCCTCTCCACCCCCCAAAGGCTCCGAGTGTCATGACTCAGTTGCACTGGGGACACTTTCTGACTTCGGCCTTTGAAGGGGCCTTTGAATAGGTGGAGGCTTATGGAACAGGGCCCTCTGGCTCCTCTGAGCGAAGTGTCATGTTCTCGCCTTTTTTGGGTAGGGAAACTGAGGCTGATCTAGTACGTGACTTTTCCCCGTAGCCCTGACAGATCTTTAAATGCACCGTAAGTCATTTTTTGTTGTTTACCAGTTCAATTCCCCCCCTCCCCCCACTTTACCAGTCATTTTATCCACATAGTGATTTGCCGTTTGATTGTCTGTGATCCCTCCTTCCTAGGAATATAGAGTCCGTCACTGGGGATTGCAGAAGTAAAGGCACCACGCGATCTTTGGCTGGTTTGCTTTTGAAAGTCTGTATCATTTTAGCGAGAGTAGAAAGAAACAATTTCTTTGTTTCTTGGTAGAAAATTTTGTTTGCTGTCTGTTTTGCTTTCTGGTTGATACTTATTTCTCCTTCTTTCCCTCAGCCTGCTTCTCTTTGGAAGTCTTTCAACTGTGGTGTTAAGTGGTTAACGTCCTGCAGAGGATGGTCAAGATTTTGAAGTCAGACATTTATCCTCAGAGAGTGCTTTCTAGGAAGAATCCGAATAAAACCCAAGGAGTCTCGTTCGGACCAGTTTTGTATTTGCTTAGTGGCTTAATTACTGCATATACTAGAGTTAAAAAGCCTGTGTGTAGGAATCATTCAAATATTGAGATATTTAAATGGAAAGTTAGCATTCTGGGTACTCCATTATGTTTTCCTTTTCTCTCCCAGCTTGGAAATTTTGGAGACTACATGTTCTTACTCGTTTTATTTTCATTGGATTCAGTGTCATGATTCTAATTTGTGTAATATCTTTGTTGAAGAAAATAACCTAGAGGTCATTCTAAGTTGAATAAGTATTTCCACAATACATCTGTAGAATCAGTAGGAGATAGGCTTTCTTAAGGGAGAAGAGACTAAATTTGTAGTCCTTGGATGGAAACTATACAAGTCTATGTTCTTTAACAGATTTAGACTTCTCATATGAGTTTTGGAAGGATTATTGTTCCTTATTATTATTATTGTTATATTATTATTTTGGTGAGGTCAGCAGGATTTAAATGAAGGGCCCTTGATCATGAGTGATTTCCTAGTTACCAGGACCTTAGTGCCCCCAGAAAGGGATTCATGAAGAGTCCTGAGATTATCTTTATGGAGAATCTAGATCGGGAAGTTAGGCTAAGAATGTGTGTTCTCTGGAAAAGTTTTTATGGTAGAAGAGAATTTATATCAGAGGAAAAAATTTAGAGAAGGAAGGGACATTACCCTCTGGAGATTGATAGGTTCTGCGTAGAATTTAGAGTTAGTGTAGTATCTCAGTGGCTACTAATGAATGCTAAATAATAAATAGAATTTGCTTTGAGTGTCAGGAAGAAATGTTAGGAACATTTTGTTATGCTTCCGTAGAAAATAATTAGCAGAGGTTTAAGTTGAATTGAGGAGGACAAGAAATCTGGTTGTGCTGGTGGGGAGGGGTAGAGCTTCTTATCAGCTTCTCCCCTGCTTTGTGATAGAAATTCACTCAACTCTTACCCTTCTTGGTTAAATCTTGTGTTCTTTCAAAGTCAAATCAAGCTCTCTCCTGGCATTTCTTTTCAGAATTTACAAATTCAGGATGTGACTGAATTATTCTGTCTTCTCTTCTCTTGGGGATTGTTAAAGATGTGAACTTCTTCGAATGTCTTCTAGAACTTGTCCTAGAAGGAGTTATGTATAGCACTTGAAAAAGATTAGTTATGTATATCACTTTGAAAAGAATCGGTTATTTTTATTAACAGAGTTATAACTTATTTTTATACTGTATAATTTTCAAAATATTTTCGGCTTGTGTTAGGATACTTATGAAACTTTTATTCTTTTGATCATGCTCCTTTATGCTGCTTATTAACACTGAATCCAGAACAAACATTTATGGTCTTCAAGGATCTTCATGAACGTTTATGTTGACAGTTTATGTTGACAATTTATCTCACTCTTCCCATTTATCTCACTCTTAAAGGAATTGGAGAAAAAGTTTGTTGTTAGCACACTGAGGTCTCTTTTTTAAAGATACTTCTCATCCCTGATAGAGTTACTTTGGAATGGGATGCAAATCTTTTTGCCCAGTGGTTTGGTTTACCAAAAAAAAATACCCTTAAGTTCCTTTAATCATAGTCATGGTCGTTTCTTTCTCCAGTTGTTCCTCATAAACCCAGAGAGAACTTTCTGTTTCTTGTCATAATTTTTGTTTGTACGGAAGTGCTATGGTACAACTGTACTACGGTTTGGGGGTAATTTATATTTTATATTTTCGAACCCCTTCTGACCCCAAGTTAATTAGATCGTTTTTTTTGGTCCCTTTTTCTCAAAGCTAAAATTAGTTGCTGATAGATAAAAATGTTGTGATCGCTTATTGTCAGAATATATTTATAAGCTCAGTAATATGTGGCAGTCTGCCAAAGTGATGTGGCTAGAAGAAAACAGATTAAGGAATCAGGCCTGGGTTTAAGTCCTAGGTTTACCAACTTACTAGCTGAGAAATCTTGTACAAACTATTTAAGGAGGCCATAGGGAAGGTTACTGTCCTTTATTGAGCATTTACTGTGTGGTGTTCTTTGCAGGTGTTAATCTCACTGAATGCTCATAACAGTCCCTTAAGGTAGATATTAATTTTCCCATGGATACTGAACTCACAGAAAGTAAATAATTTGTCCAAGATCACACAGCAAGTATGTAGCAGAGCTGGGATTCAAATTCAAGGCTTTGAGTGCTTTTATGTGTCTGTATTTAAAGAATGGGAAAGATAGTACTTCTATCGTAATACTTCTGTTGAGAAAAAAAATACATGAAGCTGCTTTGAAAAGATAAAGTGCTCTTCAAATGTTGACTTATATGCTGTCTTACAGCAACAATGAACAGATGTCATCTGGGTTCTTGGACAGCTTGCTTCTTTGAAGGCAGCATTATGCCTGACAGTCATGCAGGATAGAGGTGACAAACATTAAATGCATTGGAGAAGCTTACTACATGTTTGTGGAAAGGAGTAAGTCCTTGGAAGTGCTAGTGAAAGAAGTTTTAGGTGCTGCATGTTACTCCCTCTATTCCAGTTAGTCCTGGCTTGTTTATAGATTAGTGTAGTCTTTTCTAACTTGTTCTCTGTCTCTTCCTTCGCTCTTAGAGTTGATAATCTTCACTTCATCTAAATTTTTTCCTTTATTTATTGAGTATTGTTGCACTGCGTTTTTTCCTGAGGTATAAAATATTCCAGTCAGACCTTTTGGATCTATTCCTTGATTGTGACTGTATGTTTCAACCCTTACCTTTTCAGACTTTTGTTCATCTACCAAATATTTATGGAAGTCTCATTAGATGCTGGGATACAAAAGTAGACATGAGTGTTCCTGCCCTTATGGAGATAATTCCAGTGGGGAGCAGAGTTGACCAGGTATCTGATAAAGATTGAAATTTAGGCTGTGCTATTAAGGAAACAAACAAGGGCAGACACAGAGAGAGATGAGAGAGATGAAGGAGTGAGGAAGGCACTGGGTGTTCACGGGGATTGGGGTCTTCAGCCATGGCATCCTTAAGCCCCCTAAAAAGTTGGAAACATACGATGGTTCAGTAAATTAATGTTCCCCTGTTGCCATTGCAATGGAAGTCTTCATTTAAGATTGCTACATAAAATATTTGTCTGTTACTTAATGTATGATGACACTGGATTTGGCATAGTAAAGGATAACTATGACTTAATGAATATCCAGCATGCTTGACTAATGAGTTTAATTTTTTACTTCTTATGTGTTAGTTTTCATTTATTAATTTTTTCCAAAAAA
This sequence comes from Stenella coeruleoalba, assembly GCF_951394435.1. Taxonomy (NCBI): domain Eukaryota; kingdom Metazoa; phylum Chordata; class Mammalia; order Artiodactyla; family Delphinidae; genus Stenella; species Stenella coeruleoalba. The sequence goes on from NC_137154.1 coordinate 13,640,225, forward strand.
CACTGTTCTTTGGAAGTTGAGTTGAATGAATTTGAAAACTGGATACATGCCTTCAGGTGTTTGTAGCAGGGAATAAGCTGAGGTATTTTGCTTCATATAAAAGGAGAGACTTAGGAGAATTGTCATGAAATTGAGAGAGGGAAAATGTAGGTTGCTGTTGGGTGTGTATATAATAACACCTACAATCTTGTTTGGTACTTTTCCTGCAAGAAATTAAAAGTGTTTTGCAAACATTTTTTCCTACTACTTACTGGAATTATATATCTATCTGTAGGATTCACTGAGGCAAATTTCACATTTCATGATTTCATCATTTGTTTATTTCTGCTTCCCAGGATAGAACATAGATCTCCCATGAACCACAATTACTTTGTTTCAGGTATATATGCCTATGATATAATGAAACATCTGAAATTTTGCTGAATTGGAGAGGATTAATATGCATGTTTGATTTGGGGCGAGAATTGGAGTATTTCTGTCTAGCTGACCTGTGAAAACAAGGCAAAAAAATATGTCCTGCCAAACTCTTGAAATAATAGCATAGTGGTCCTGACTCTGGAGCCAGGCAGTCTGGGTCCAAATCACCGTGCCAGTACTTAACTAGCTCTGTGACTTGGGCAAGTTAATTAACCTCTCTGTGCCTCTCCTCATCTGTAGAATATCATATGGTTTGTTGTGAGAATTAAATGAGTTGACATATGTAAAGTGTTTAGAATAGCACATAGCACTATATATGCCAGCTGTTATCATTTTCAATATTGTTATAATAAGCTAAAGATTATATGTTCTTCAAAAGCAGAACGGATAATAGTGATGCTTAGATTGAAGTTTAGGGTCTTTTGAGAAAGCTTGAATAAGGAATAGGAAGTTAAAGCAGCATATTTGTCCCTCCTTCCCCTCAATGTCCTTCAACTTATAGTGAGAGGATGAGTCTTTACTGGGAAAGAGAAAACCTCCAAAGCAACAGTGTCTGAAAGAGTTCCAGATATTAGATTGAGGGCAAAACTTTGAGGATTTTGTAATATATGTAGCAAAACAGTCTAGAGCTATTTTAGGAACAGAAGAACATTTCTTTGCAAAACAGGTAGAAAATGATAGTATCTGAATTTTACCATCTATCTGAACTGTGCTTGGTGCTGGAAGGATTTTGAAGAAAGTGATTAAAGTTTTGGAAAAGGGTGATATTTAGGGAAAAGTCAAAGCAACCAAATCACCTTGGGTAAACATCTGGAAGAGGGAACATATTTTTTGCTTAGTGGTAAAGACTGAGCATCCAGTAGAGTTAGTTTTTCTGTTTGTTTTTTAGTTAATTTTATTTTTGGCTGCGTTGGGTCTTCGTTGCTGTGTGCGGGCTTTCTCTAGTTGCGGCGAGCGGGGGCTACTCTTCGTTGTGGTGCGTGGGCTTCTCATTGCGGTGGCTTCTCTTGTTGTGGAGCACCGGCTCTAGGTGCGTGGGCTCAGTAGTTGTGGCTCGCAGGCTCTAGAGCGCAGGGTCAGTAGTTGTGGTGCATGGGCTTAGTTGCTCCACAGCATGTGGGATCTTCCCTGAGCAGGGCTCAATCCTGTGTCCCCTGCCTTGGCAGGAGGATTCTTAACCACTGCGCCACCAGGGAAGTCCCAGAGTTAGTTTTTTATTACTGTTATCCCTTTATGCATTATAAATTGTGGGTTTCTTCAGTCTTTGCCTTAACTGTTTATGTTTTCATCTCCAAATCTCTATAATACTCCTGCCTGTCATTTAAAAAAGCCTATTTAATGACTATAGTAGAGTCTGTTTTTTCAGTCATTCATCCAGTAAATGTCTATTGAATGTTTACCTCTGTGGGAGATGGTGAGGATACCCTAATAAGAGCTGATCAGAGCCAGTGCTTATTGAAGTGCTTTGCACCAGGTACTGTACTAAGTGCTTTGTGTTGTTGATTCTTTTCATTCTTATAACAACCTTATGGTGTAGGTACTTTTGTTCTCCCCATTTTCTAGATGTGGAAATGGTGGTACAGAGAGGTTAAGCAGTTTGCTCAAGGTCATAGAGCTCGTACGTGGCAGAACCAGGATTTGAATCCAAGCAGCCTGGCTCCCCTGCTCCTAATCCCTAAATTATACTGATTCTAAAGTATCAATACTTTAAACAATTCTAAACTCTCTAAACTACTGCCATTATACCAAGAGTACGGTGAAAAAAATAGACATCGTCCATACCCTTATGGAGATTATGATCCAGAGGAGAGAGAGGCAGGAAACAAAAAATACACCAATAGGGACTTCCCTGGTGGTCCAGTGGTTAAGAATCTGCCTTCCAATGCAGGGGACGCTGGTTCATCCCTGGTGGGGGAACTAAGATCCCACATGCCACGGGGCAGCTACGCCCGCATGCCACAACTAGAGAGAAGCCCACTGCTGCAACGCAACGAAGAGCCCGTGCTGCAACTAAGACCCGATGCAGTCAAATAAATAAATATTTACAAAAAAATACACCGATAAATGTATAATTACAGAGTCTTATGATGTGTGTAAAGTCTTATGATGGAAAAGTAAAAAAGATTATAGCAGGGGAACATGAATTATATTGGAGCTTTGGGGGAGGTTTCTCTGAAGAAGTGATATTTAAGCAGAGACTAGAAGGAAGAACGGGGAAGGAAAAGGAATAGCATGTGTGAAAGCCTTGGGGTGGGAAAGAACTTGGCACATTTGAGAAGCTGAAAAAAGACGGGTGTGCTTTGAATGCAATGAGCAGTGGGTAAGAATGGGGGGCATAGGATGAGGATAGAGATTTAGGCAGGACTGTGTCAAGGATTTTGGATTTTTTTCCTACGTATAATCAGAAGCCTTTGAAGGTTTTAAGAATGAGTGTTGTAACCTAATATATGATTTTTAAAAAATTAGTCTGGCTACGTTGTGAAAATTTTTGAAAATCTGTGGTGGAAAAAATTGGAAATTGTGGAAAATTTGGAAAGAGAGGAAGTGGGGAAAGTCTAATAATTAGGCTGCCTTATAGTGGTCCAGGCAAAAGATGACAATGGTTTGGATTAGGCTGTAGGCAGAGGAGATGGAGGAAAGTAGAAAGATTCAGTAGGTATTTTAGAATTAGGACAGAACGACTTAATGATGGATTGGATATGTGGGAAGAGAGAGGTATCAGGTATGATTCCCAGATTTCTGGCATGAGTATCAGCATCTCAGAAGTTGCCATTTGTGAGGTGGAAACATTGGAGGAGGGGTAGGTTTTAACTTGAGTTGGGGAGTGGAATGAAAGCCTCAATTTTAGTCATGCTAAGTGTGAGATATCTGTGAAATAATACACGTGGATCCATCAAGTAAGCAGTCATTGAGCTAATGCTCAAAAATGGCGCTGGAAATAAATCTGGATGCCCCAGTATATAGGTGTTAACAGTCAAGGAAAATGGATGAGTTTACCCAGACGAAAGGCATGTATAGACGAGGAGTTAGAAGAGCGCTTAGGACCAAGCTGCAAGGAATTTAAGAGAAAATCTCAGAAACTGAGAGAAGAGCGTGTTTCAGGGAGGAAGTGATCACCTGTATTTTGTTTGATTTAGCAACACAGAGATCACTGATGATCATAGCAAGAACAGCATTGGAGGAATGTAGGGCCAGAGCCAGATTAAAGTGCGTTTAAGAAGTGGAAAGGGAGGAAGTGGAGATGGTCTGTATATTTAGATTATTACCATGTGTGTCTTCCCATAAGAAGTAAGACTTTAAAAAGAAGTAATATCATAAGGTCCATGAACATAGGAACAGTACCTTTTCATTTTGTTGTCCTTGCCTGCTTAGCCTTGGTGTCTTGCGAAAAAGTTGTATTAAAGCAGAAAGGGGCAAGGGAATGAGGATATTCTCAAGATGGTGAGATAATGATTCTCATGGTCTTTATATGTGGCCTTGGAGTTTAAGGCTTTATGTATACTTTTTAGCTTTGCTTTTTAGCTTTGCTATCATTAGCCTTTCTATTTTCACCTCCCTACCTAATGGATCTTTTGTATTTTAGTATTACTGGTTTTGGATTTTTTAAATTATTATTATATTTATTAACCACCTGCTTTGAGCAAGCACTTTCTTCTTTTAAATTAATTAATTAATTTACTTTTGGCTGCGTTGGGTCTTCGTTGCTGCACGGGCTTTCTCGTTGCGGCGAGTGGGGTCTACTCTTTGTTGCGGTGCGCAGGCTTCTCATTGCGGTGGCTTCTCTTGTTGTGGAGCACAGGCTCTGGGCTCATGGGCTTCAGTAGTTGTGGCTCGCGGGCTCTAGAGCACGGGCTCAGTAGTTGTGGTGCATGGGCTTAGTTGCTCCGCGGCATGTGGGAACTTCCTGAACCAGGGCTCGAACCCACGTCCCCTGCATTAGCAGGCGGATTCTTAACCACTGTGCCACTAGGGAAGCGCCAGTTTTGGTTTTTAAAGTTCATACGTTACCTTTATCTTTTTCTTACTGCTTTCCTATGGTCATTATTGCTATAGCTAATTAGCTGATACGCTTGGTTATTTACTTTATTTCCCTTTATTCATTCACTTATTTATTGGCTCTTGTTTCCATATGGGATACTGTATAACTCTAGACTTTATTTTGGTTTCTATTTTGTTTCCCATTTACATATTCTTTGCTCAAAGTCTAATTGACTATGTTGAAGTAATATTAAACATTTTGGCTACCATTCTGCCTAGACTTTACTGGAAAGGGTAAGCATTTTATGGTTATTGTGCCCATTAGTTCTCCTAGCATTCTTTTTTTTCTTTTAAAATAATTTATTGAGGTAAAATTCACATAACACAAAATTAACCATTTTAAAATGAACAGCAGTTCAGTGGCATTTGCACAGTGTTGTGCAACTACTACCTCTATCTAGTTCCAAAACATTTCCATCATTCCAAAGTAAATTCTCTTTCCAATTGAGCAGTTTCTCTTCATTCCCCCCTTCCACTAGCCTCTGGAAATGAGCAATCTGCATTCTGTCTCTATGGATTGATATATTTTGGCTATTTCATATAAGTGGAATCATCTAGTATATAACCTTTTGTGTATGTATAGACCATAATTTGTTTATCCATTCATCCATTAATGAACTGTTTAGACTGTTTCCACCTTTTGGATATTATGAATAGTGCTACTGTAAACATGCACGTGCATGTACTTGCTTCAGTTGTTTTGGGTACGTACCTAGGAGTGGAATTACAGAGCCCTATGGTAATGTATTTGTTATGATTTTTCCTAAACCATAGGCATCAAAGCCAACATCTGCAGTTTCTATAGAGTGTGTGATGTGAGAGTTGTTGGCTTAGATTGGGATTGAGAATCTCTTTTCGTGTGGTTAATTTTTTGAGGAATTGAGTTCTCCTTTACTCATTTTGTTATTTGCATTTTACTGATGGGATAATTGAGGTACAGCATCTGCATGGTTTTAACTTCATATCTTCTTCAGAGCAAGTCAGTGATGGAACTGGGAATTTAAGACTCTTAATCACGTTCTTTGTCTAGGTGACCCACTGAAAGCCATGTGGCATTTACATGAAGCTGTTTGAAATAGGTTTCCTATATTTTATAGTCTCTTGAAGGGATATTGTTCAGGTGGTGTTAAGCAGATGGTTTCTTTCCATAGTGGAGAAGACAAGAGGGAATGTGGTTTTTTTTTTTTGCGGTACGCGGGCCTCTCACTGTTGTGGCCTCTCCCGTTGCGGAGCACAGGCTCGGGACGCGCAGGCTCAGCGGCCATGGCTAACGGGCCTAGCCGCTCCGTGGCATGTGGGATCTTCCTGGACTGGGGCACGATCCTGTGTCTCCTGCATCGGCAGGCGGACTCTCAACCACTGCACCACCAGGGAAGCCCGGAATGTGTTTTATTTGCAACGGGAAAGATATAGATTACAAATTAGAAACAACTTCCTGACTACAAGATACTAGAATGTTACCAAGGAAGGTTGTGAAATATCTTTCCCAAAGACTTTGTAACTGTCTTTCTAGGATGATTTAGGTGTGCACTTGTTAAGAAATGAGGGAGATGACAAAGACGACTTCCTGAGGTCCCTGGTAACCGGAGGAAATAGTTGTTTGATGGTTAATCAAACAGTATCTCTGGCATTTTAATGAGTATATTTTCATTTTCCTTATGAAAAAATAATCATTAGAGAGTAGGTGAATTGCTCAAGGTCTCCTGGTAAAATAGATTAGCATTCTGAATCTTCTTGGCTCCCAAGTTGAATGCTTAGGGATGTGTTCTTTATTGTAAATGAGTCTTTTCATGGCTGTATGATGTATTATTGTTATAATTCTTCCTAAACTGTAGGGGGTCAAAGCCAATACCTGCAGTTTCCATAAAGTTGATAATTTGATAGTTGTTGGTTGGGCTTAGATTGGGACTGAGAACCTCTTTCCTATGAAAATGGATTTAGTCTCCTGTTACACATGTAGAAAAGGGAACACATTATCAGTAACAGACTAAGGTAATAGATTTTTTTTTTTTTTTTTTTTGGTTAATAGATTCTTAATGACTAGTTTAGGAAGGGCCAGGTTAAAGTTGCTTGGGTGAAGGTGCACATGACATCAGCATATTTTTGGTTTGTAATGCCTGGAGAAATAGAAGCCAGAAGATGGGCAAATGAACATTAGATTCTGTTGTAGAACTTGAACATAAAAATACTCATTAAATGCAATATTAAGTAGCCAATTTAAATGCTCAGCTCAGGAAGTGCCAAATTTAAGGTGCTCAGAACAACATTAACTCATTCATCTGACACTTGCGGTCTGCATTATGGTAACTCATAAGGGATCTCAGGTCCATTATAAACATTGTGCTTTGAGATCCATGGGTCATTGACTGACGGGGAAACTATGGGAAACTAAGCTGGGAGAGGGTATTACCATTGGTACCTTTAATGAAGGGTTTGTTAGGTTTGTTTATTTTAGTTGAGCTGTGGGAGCATTTGCTTGTTTACTTCTTTGCTACTGAAGATAACCATCAAGTATATTTTATTGAGCTTTCTTGAATTGGCAACAACTGCTACCTCTGCAGGATAAAAGAGGGGGGAGCCAACTTTCCAATACTTAACCATCTGCTGGGAAGTTTATATTTGTTCGTCCACGTAATGTTAATAACAAAACCTATGAAGTGGATGGTGGTATCTCTGTTGCAAAGAACAAGAAAAAGTGTTCCCGCATGAGGGGTCTCAGGTCTGTTACCAGAATTGTGCTTTGAGGTCTACTGGTCCTCATACAGATGGTGAGTGGCAAAGCTGAGATGGAAAAGGCAGCCTTCTGTATTAAGCTAGTGTGTTCTTTCAAGGTGCCTAAGGGATGGCCATGAGAGTAAGGAAGAGCTTTGGTTCTCCCATTCTGCTTAAACCAGAGCAGCTCATCTTTGATCTCTTTTATATTTTAGTGTTTTCACATAAGATTTCATTTGGAAAAAGGGTTTTGCTTCTATAAAAACAAAAAAAGGAAACAGAGCAGCTCAACTTTGATCTCTTTTATATTTTAGTGTTTTCACATAAGATTTCATTTGGAAAAAGGGTTTTGCTTCTATAAAAACAAAAAAAGGAAAGGAAGAAAACATGGAAGACCACTGTGGAATCATGAAAGAAATTAGTTAAGACAACCTGAAGATTGAAAAGATGGCTAATTACATAACTACCAATCAGGAAATCATGTCAGAGTTTGAAGTGACTTGATGTCACAGCCACATGTGCAGTGCAGTTATTCTGTTCCTAGGGAGCATAGGATAGTGGGAAAAGAGTGTGGACTCTAGAGTTTAAATTCTAGCCCAGCCCCTGGGTAGCTGTGGAATTTGGGGATTCTTCTTCAAACCTGGTGTGCACCAGTGTACAATACAACACCTATCTTTCAAGAGTTGTTGTAAGGATAAGAAATATCATGTAAATACTGTGAGTGCCTGGCTCATAGTCGTATCCCCCCAATGCTAGCTATTGCTAAGATGATGATGATGTTGATGATGGCAATTTTTTAGTGTATTAACATTGCCTTCCCAAATGCCTGAAGCTGCCTTATCAAGGATAGGCAGTCCTTTACCTCTGTATATATGTATCTCATCATGCTTAGCATGTCTGTTTTTGATAAAGTTCATCTTTAAACTACACATGATTCATGAATGCATCTATCATTTATGAAATGAGAAAACTTGAACATCACTAAGTTTTTCACTGGACTTAAAAGAAAGAAACAGGAGTGGAAAGGAACTCCATACAATGAGTTGAGAGACCTGGGCTTTTGTCTGAGAGCTGCCCTTAGTGAGTCTTGTAACAATGGACAAGTGAATTTTTACCTTTTTAAGTCTCTATGTTCAAAATGATGTCTAAGTCACTTTTAACTCTGCACATCCATGATTTCACCAAAAAGGTTAATTTCTTTTCATTGCCAAAATTTCAAAAAATTACAGCATTAAGGAGCTTTCTGCTGATTTGAGCTGGCAGCTTCTGTTCATACTAATTGAGCATGTCTGGGGCAGTGTTTTGTATAGAAGGACATTGCAGACCTTTTGCCAGAGATCACGAAGAGAAATATGTGACTTGTAGAATATGAGTGGAATTGAAACTAAGAACAATTGTAAAGAAGCTAATGTCACTTGATTTCGGGAGGAGAGCTGGATTCTTCAAACCCACAGCACTTTGTACTTCCTTGAGGGTAACACTCGCCACATATCAACATGGCAGTTATAGTTACAGTATATTGCAGTTGCAGTTTGAAAGCTCTTTGAGGTTGGAGGCCTTTTCTGCGTTGTGTTTGGTTGTTTTTACCTCTCTTTCACTGTCACCTATGATAGGTCCTGGCACATAATATAGTCCCCCCAGACATGCTAAATGGAAAAAAAGGTTGAATCAAAGTCAGCAGACATTTAGAAAATGGATTCTGCCTAAATACGCTTATTACACTTATTGAATCTCTTCTGTTGACATGTGATATTATAGGAAAACCTGATAAAGTGGAAAAAGCACTTGTACCTTTGAATGCCAGCTTTACCACTTGCTGGCTGTTTGATCATGGGCAAGTAATTTCACATCATGCCAGGTTTTGGTCTGTAAAATGGTAGTGGGGTAGGAGGGCGCTCTAGAGATACAGTACATAAAACATTAAGTGCTTAATTGTGGTAGTTGCTTTTTTACAAATGGATGTCTTAAATGTTATCAACAATATATTTTGCACTTCTGCTTGAAGGAGGAATACATTTTCAGGGAAGTTTGTTTGCTATGGCTTCAGTATGTGGGAGAATTATCCCCCCTTGCAGTTTTCTGCTGAAAAGAAATCATTTAGCATTTCTTCTTCCATGGGCCCCCGGGATGGTTCCATGGAGGAGGCAGAGAGGGGGATGGGATCCTCAAAGAGCTGCTGAAGAACTTGCATTTTTGCAGATCTCTTTAGAATGCTATTTGTATATTGTGCTCTCACTGAATGCACCTGGCTCAGCTGTGGCACATTAGCACGGTAAACATTTGTCAGATTTGCCCCAGTCAGAAAATTTTCTATACCTGCCATCCTACTTGGCACTTAAATTTTTTTTTTTTTTTTAGCTCTCTATGATATAGTGATGATAGGTGAAGAAGATAGGCTGCAGGGTAATGTGTAGTATGTATGATCCCATTTTGATACAATAAACAAAAAGTATTAAATGCATGCCTGTTTGTATGAGCAGTGAGTTTGCATGGTTATCTCAAGAGGGAGGGAATGGAATGGGTAGGGAAAGAGATTGACCACAGACTACTGTTTTACTTGTTACAAGAGGCATGTGTTGCCTTCATTTCTGATTAAACTTTTTGTTTACAGGTTATTGTAGGTTTACGTGCAGTTGTAAGAAATAATAGTGACATAGATTCTGTGTGTCCTTTACCCAGTTTCCCCCAATGGTAACATCTTACAGAACCATAGAATACTGTCACAACCTGGGTATTGCCATTGACACAGTCAAGATACAGAACATTTCCATCCCACAGGATCTCTCCTGATGCCATTTTATAGCCACTGCTGCTCCCCCCCGCACCAAATCATAATGATCTGATAGTGCAGTGGATAAAGTTGCAATAAAGTTTTTGTGCAGATGATCAAGGGAAGATACCCCCTGGGGAAGATGGCCCATCTCCCACTCCCCCGGCCCTATCTGTCCCTGGCAACCTGTTATTTCAAGAATGTTATGTGGGACTTCCCTGGTGGTGCAGCAGTTAAGAATCTGCCGGCCATTGCAGGGGACATGGGTTCGATCCCTTGTCCGGGAAGATCCCACATGCTGCGGAGCAGCTAAGCCCATGCGCCACAATGACTGAGCCTGCGCTCTAGAGCCCGGGAGCCACAACTACTGAGCCACATGCCACAACTACTGAAGCCCACGTGCCTAGAGCCCGTGCTCTGCAACAAGAGAAGCCACCACAGTGAGAAGCCCACGCACTGCAATAGAGTAGTCCCCGCTCGCTGCAACAAGAGAAAGCCCACATGCAGCAACGAAGACCCAGCGCAGCCAAAAATAAAATTAATTTTTTAAAAAAGAATGTTATGTGAATAAAATCATATAGTGTGTAACTTTTTTTTTTTCTCTTAATTAAAGAAAATTTTTTTTTGCCTGCGCTGCTGGTTATGCGATCTTAGTTCCCCGACCAAGGATTGAACCCAGCCCAGGCAGTGAAAGTGCTGAGTGCGAAACACTGGACCGCCAGGGAATTCCCAGCATGTAACCTTTTGGATTGGCCTTTTTCAATCAGTGTAATTCCCTGTAGAGTCATCTAAATTGCATGAATCAATAGTGCTCCTTTCTTTTCTTTCTTAATATTTATGTACTTATTTATTTATTTGGCTGTGTCGGTCTTTAGTTGCAGCATGCAGGATCTAGTTCCCTGACCAGGGATGGAACCTGGGCCCCCTGCATTGAGAGTGCAGAGTCTTAACCGCTGGAACACCAGAGAGGTCCCAGTGCCCCTTTCTTTTTAATTGCTGAGTAGTATTCCATGGTTTGGATATACTTCAGTTTGTTTAATCACTTGCCCATTGAAGAACATCTGAGTTTTTTCCCAGTTCTTGACTATTACTGATAGAGATGCTGTGGACATTTGTGTACCTTTTTTTGTGCAAACATGCGTTCTCTGGGATAAATGATGTATGGTATATGTTGCTTTTTTCTTTTGGCTATGCTGTGCCACATGTGGGATCTTGGTTCCCCAATCAGGGATTGAGCCCGTGCCCCCTGCATTCGGAGCTTGGAGTCTTAACCACTGGACCGCCAGGGAAATTCCTGTACTGCTCCCCCCACCCCACTTTATTGATTGATTGATTGATTGATTGGCTGTATTGGGTCTTAGTTGCGGCACGCGGGACCTTCGTTAAGACATGTGGGATCTTTTTGGTCATTGTGGCGCATGGGCTCTTCGTTGCAGCATGAGAGCTTCTCTCTAGTTGTGGAGTGCGGGTTTTCTCTCTCTAGTTGTAGCACATGGGCTCTGTAGTTGTGGCGTGCAGGCACCAGAGCGCGTGGGCTCTGTAGTTTGCAGCACGTGGGCTATCTCGTTGAGGTGTGCGAGCTCAGTAGTTTGGCGCGAGGGCTTAGTTGCCCTGCGGCCTGTGGGATCTTAGTTCCCCAACTGACTGGAGATCGAACCCGCGTCCCCTGCATTGCAGGACGAATTCTTTACCACTGAACCACCAGGGAAGTCCCTGTATTGCTTTTTTAAATTAAAAAAAAAAAAAAGGAAAAAAATTAGAGGTAAAACAACTTATATGATTGCCTTTCAAAGTACATATTCAAACCCTGCATTCTTGGTGTACATAACTTATTTATGTTGATTTCTGGTGTTTTGCTCTAGCAACAAGGCAATAATAATAACGCTGTAGTTTTCCTTGTTTCTTTCAACTGATGATCTGTGTATTTATTACACTCACAGCCTACCTGGAGGCAAGTAATGGTTAGTGCTGGTGTGGTTAACTCCTTTATAGATAGGGAGGTTGAGGCATGGGTATTGTGGAATTTGCCTAAGGTTACAACACTGTGTTCTGACTCAGATTTATTCAGATTTATTCCTTCTCTTTCTGTCTCCTGAATTAACTCTTTGTAATTTTGACCTAGGTGTGAGGACACGAAAAGGATTTTTTTCTGTATCTGAGGTTTAGTGCTTGTTCTGTAGAAACAATATAGAGTAGTGGTTAGAGTATGCACTTTGGCATCTGATTTTTTCTTTTTTCTTAAGTCTTTATTGAATTTGTTACAATATTGCTTCTGTTTTATGTTTTGGTTTTTTGGCCCTGAGGCATGTGGGATCTTAACTCCCTGACCAGGGATCGAACCCACTCCCCCTGCATTGGAGGTCAAGTCTTAACCACTAGACTGCCAGGGAAGTCCCATCTGATTTGATTTTGAATCTCTCCTCCACATGGACAAATCATTTAACCTCTCTAAGCCTCAGTTTTGTGATTTGTAAATGGGGATAATGATAGTACTTATCTTCATAGTGTTGCTGTGAGAAGTAAATAAGATGTGTGGAAAAGTGCTTAGCACTGTCAGGTGTGTAGCACATATTCAGTGAATGTTCGATAAAAGTATTGCTTTAAATATATGTGTTATACTCTGCCACTGGGCTTGTCTTTATCAGTTGGTGGATGATTGGATAAATATTGGGATCTTACTGCCATGTACTTGTAAGGCTTTAAGATTGCTGTAACTTTTGAGATAAGAATACTTTCTTTTAATGCTATTTCAAATTTAGTCTTATATATACTTATTTAAAAATAGGAAGTGATAGGGCTTCCCTGGTGGCGCAGTGGTTGGGGGTCCGCCTGCCGATGCAGGGGACGCGGGTTCGTGCCCCGGTCTGGGAGGATCCCGTGTGCCGCAGAGCGGCTGGGCCCGTGAGCCATGGCCGCTGGGCCTGCGCGTCCGGAGCCTGTGCTCCACGGCGGGAGACAGCGGTGAGAGGCCCGCATACCGCAAAAAAAAAAAAAAAATAGGAAGTGATGTTGGATTATATTTATTATAGTATTAGTTTGTATGAAAATATTTTAAAGTTTCTCCTGAGTTATTCATATTTTCTCAGGCTCATAGTAATAGAAAACTAGAAAGTGATTCTGAACTGTTGATTTCCTTCCTTTAATCTGTCCCCCCCAAAAACATTACTTTTCATATTTTCTTCCTAACATTTATCAGTACTTGAAAGTGTCATCATTTTTTAAATTACATAAATAATCACATAAGCTCCTTGAGGGCAGGTATTTCTCATTTGCTGTAGTATCCTCAGTGCCTAGAATAGTGCTGAGTACATAGATACTCAGTAAACACTTGCTGGCTGTCTGTTATTGCTTCTGCATCTTTCCAGTCCCCCTTAAGTGTTTTTTATTTGGGAAGTAGGGAAAATACCATCCAACTTCTAGTCAGAGCTTAAAATGAGTAGGTTCTTAAAATCCAGTGCCTTATTTTGATTGGCTGAGAAATGTGATTGGCAAGGTAGAAGGGCATCTGGACCTTTTAGCATAAGAGCTCTGCATTTAATAATTTGACTTCTCCTTTTCCTGAAGCCTTGAGGGAAATTTTTCCTTTCCGTATTCTAGTCAGCCAAGAACCTGACCTGGGCTGACTCTAACATTGGAGAACACTGAACACAGTATCTGCTGAGCCAAGGACTGAGAGTCAAGCTCTGATACTATCTGAAGGAAAAGCCTGAATTCAAATCCTGCTTTGCCTACTGACTCATCTTGCAAACCTAGATGAATTTCTTAACCACTTCCAGGTTTAAATGTTCTTATTTGTCTGGTGAGTAATCTTACCTGTCTGGGCTTGTGAGGATACCTGGCTTAATGTTCTCAAAGCTTTTTACAGTACTGTTGCTGTGGCTCCAGGAGTTTCCAGGAACTACTGGGGGCAGTGTGGTACTCCAGGGAGGAGAGCTGGACTCTTTTTCCCAAAGACTACGCAGAAAACAGAAAGATGTGATCCTTCGTGATTTGAAATCGGCTCTACTTCAGCCTCCTAATGTTGTTGGTGGATGAAAGGTATGTTGTTGCCAAAGCCATTAGGCCTGTTTGCCTGAGGCAGCTGGGGTCAGTTCCCATTTCTGGGGTTAAGCTGTTTTTGTTTCTGTGAAATTTCTTCCATCAAAAGATACTCTTTTTTCTTTCTTTCTTTCTTTTTTGCTTGCTAGTAGGAAATCTCTTGCCATTTTTGTGCACTTAGCAGTAGCCTTCCTGGTCCTGATTCTGTTGACAGCTTGAGACTCAAAAATTGAGCTTCAATTTCTTTTTGGTTCAGTGGTTTCCTCTGTGTTCTTCCTTGAGTTTTCAGGGGTTCTCAGCTCACTGTTTTCCCCAGAAGAGTTTGCAGGTGAAGCTTCGTTTCTTTTCTCTTCATTCTTCTGAGGTAAGTGAGAGTAAGGAAGATTGTCAGTCTCAAATTTGGGTCTTACAGCTTTCTGTTTCTAGCTTTGATCATAGGAGCGTAAACTTTACTATGTTGCAGACATTAGGTTATATCATTGTGAGTTACTTTAGGAAGCCGTAGTCAGCAAAATCTATAGCAGAAAAGCTGGTGTTTTTTTCTCCCCTTCATTATAATAACAGTCACTAGAATTGTTTAGTTTTATATGTTCAAAGCATTTTGGAAAGTTGTTAGCTTATTTGTGATATACCCTGTAGTGGTCTTCCTTACACAGAGTTTATATATAAAAAACGCCCTGGGGAGTGTATGAGAAAAAGATAGATATGAGAAAAAGAGGTTACATTGCTTGTTTATCTCTTGGTAAATTTGGGCTGACAACCTTTTACAGGTACTTGATTCACTATTGTCTCTTAGCCTAACTTTCTAGAGGCAGACCAGTTGTATTTTAGAGTATTTATAATTCTGAACATAAATGCTGTGCATGTCTACAGTACAGGTGCAGGTTCTATTAACATTTTATTTCTGGTCTTTGGCTGCTTATAAAGGGGCTGTGTATAATTTTGATTGTATAGGTCTTGATTCCATCCAATTATTTGCTTTTAGTTCGTCGGGTGATTAATTAGAGGTACTCTCTGATTCTGCTTCATAGCCACTGTAGTTTCCTTTGCACTTTCTCTTAGAGCTGCATGTGCCGGACTTCTTTGTGTGAAGTCCCATTTATTGTTTATTCTGATTACTGTTTGTTCCTAACTTGGCTTTTACTTAGAAAAGTTGTAATCCTGCCTTGAACTTTTTGCGACTCGTAAGATACTCCAAGGATATTATTCCTTTAAGGTAGAAAGAGAGGGTGTTATTACTTTCAGTTTTTATATGTAGAGTGTGATTTGTTCAAGATTATATAACACCTCAGTGGTAGGAATCAGTCATTGAAGCTTCTTACCTATTAGTCTTATCTTTCCCCATTAAATCACATCACTTTTATATCCAGCACTCTCAAGCTCAGAAGATACAATATCCCATATTCCCAACCTTGCTCTCAGAAAATCCACTGCTTCTGTATTTTGTTCTAAATATGCTGTGTTTCAAATATGAGTATAAAGAAGCATTGTTATATGAGTATAAAAAGTACAAAAGACTCCTGTCATCTCTGTATATGTATTTTTTTAGGTTTAGCCCCCCCTCCCCCTTAGTAGTGGTAGGGATGGATTTGCCCTGTTCATATTCTGTTGCCTGGCCTTGTCTTGATTAATGACATGTACATAATGAAATGACTTGTTGAGATTAGTTAATGGTACAAAGTTTTCTCTTTTTGGAGATATTTGACTCGTAGAAATTGAATTTATGACCTCGAACCAACAGCACTACCTATAACTAACCACTTTTTTTTCACCTAGGTGTTGCTATTTATGAGAGTTTGGTGTTTGTTTTGGGCTTTCCTCACAGTTGGATATAAATACACACACATATTCATTCTCTTCTATGTTAGGCACTAAAGTAGGTACTGGACTAGGACAGACATGATTTTTGCCCTCACAGAGCTTATAGTCTAGTGAGGAAGATAGAGTCCTAACAAGGCATTACGTACACTGGGTATTAGGTAGTAGTGTTTTAGTTATCTGTTGCTGTACAGAAACCACCTCTGATGTGTGTTTTTTTTTTCCAAAACTGGCAAGCATTTCTCCAATTCTCAGCAGACACTGACCAGGTGTCCGACAAATTTAACTCAGTTCTGACGCTCTCTACCTGGATATAGCATCTGATCCCACAGGTTTAAGGGCTCAGTCCCAAAAAACTGCACCCCCTCAACTTTAGACGCTGATTGCAAGTCCAGGTTGTAACCTGTGCTTCTGATTGATGGGCTATAGGTGGTAGGTTCCCACAACCCCCTTTTTGGGTTGGACTAATTTGATAGAGTGGCTCACAGAACTCAAATATTTACTTATATTTACCAGTTTATTATAAAGGATTCAGATGAACAGCCAGATGAAGAAGTACATAGGGCAAGATCTGGAAGAGTCCCAAGCACAGGAGCCTCTGTCCCTGTGGAACTGGGGTGCATCACCCTCCTGGGCTGTGAATGTGTTCACCAGCCTGGAAACTCATCAGATCTTGTACAGTAGTATGTATGTATGTATGTATGTGTGTGTGTATGTATTTTTTATATCCATTTGTTTACTCATTTGGTTGCACTGGGTCTCAGTTGCGGGAGGTGGGCTCCTTAGTTGTGGCTCGCCAGCTCCTTAGTTGCGGCATGCGGGCTCCTTAGTCGTGGCATGCAAACTCTTAGTTGTGGCATGCATGTGGTATCTAGTTCCCCGAGCAGGGATTGAACCCGGGTCCCCTGCACTGGGAGCGAGGAGTCCCAACCACTGCGCTACCAGGGAAGTCCCTTCAATAGTTTTTATAGCGCTTAATCTGCAGGCCCATCTATCCCCTTTCCTGTCCCAGAGGTCAGTGGGTGAGACTGAAAGTTCCAATCTTCTAATCACTTGGTCTTTCTGGTGACCAGCCCCATCCTGAGGCTTTCTAGGGGTACCTCCCTAAGTCACCTGTTAGCATAAGTTTAAAAGAGACTCCTTATGAATGACAAAAGACTTCTATCACTCAAGAAATTTCAAGGGTTTTAGGAGCTCTGTGCCAAAAATGGGGACTAAGACCAAATATGTATTTCTTATTATAAATCACAGTATCACACCACCTCCATATTTGTGGCTTGAGACAATGATGTGTTTCTCACGATCCTGTGGGTTAGGAATTTGGGCAGGGTTTGTCTGGTTCGTTCTTCTGCCCTGTGTCGCATCAGTTGGGGTCACTCATTTGTCTGCTTTCAGCTGGTGGCTGGCCTGGGTTAGACAGGGCATCAGGGTTTCAACTCATTGGTCTGGCACCTTCAATGTGGCCTCTCCTAGTAGTGTCTTATCATCCAGGTCTCTCTATATGGTCTCTGTCTCCAGTGGGACATCCTGAATTTCCTTGCAGCCTGGTGGTTGGCTTCCAAGAGTGAAAGTGGATGCTGTCAGTCGTGGAACTGGCACATTATCGCTTCTGCCATATTCTGTGGTCAGAGCAAGTCACAGGGTCAGCCCAGATTCAGGGAGAGAAAAATATGTTCTTATCTCTTGATGGGCAGAGCAGCATGGGAGTAGGGTAGAAGGAATTGATGGAGACTGTCCTTGGAGAGAACCTATCACAGACAGGTAGACTAAGTTAGTTGTGGAGAATCCTAACTCTAGTAATGCACGGAGGTCACTAGCATATGTGTCTGCCATGTGGATGAGAAAGGGCTGGTATGAGGCTCTACATTGAAGACTCCCCTTTTTCTTTCCTCAGGTGTGTTGATGTCATATTTCATGTTTGACAAAGGGGTATGCACAGACATGACAGAGTATGTTCAGTTACATTCTTTGTTGACCGTGTTTTTTGAGATTTATGTTCTATCCTGGTTGCCATACAAAAGTAAATTCCTGTGGCATCTATCTCTGTTTCCTAATAGGTAATTTTTTTATTTGGATGGAGTTGGTAGGTTTGTAGGGTAAACACATAGTAGCTGAATTTCATGATATAGTCTTATTTGGCACTTTATCAAATTCAGAGTATTTATGGTCAAAGGTTTTGAAGTCCCCTTTTCTCGCAAAAACTATGTAAATAAGTTGCTGTAAAGGAAGGAATGAGAATTTTTTTCATTTTTCCTCAGCATTTTTTTTTTCTGGCCGCACCGTGGGGCTTGTGGGATCTTAGATCCCCCACCAGGGATTGAACCCATGCCCTTGGCAGTGAAAGCGCAGGGTCCTAACCACTGGACTGCCAGGGAATTCCCCTCAGCATCATTCTTTAATTTCTTGACCTTTGAGGAAATGAACATTAAAAATAGAAAGCAAGCTGATATCCAGTTGATATGGTAAGACAGTGAAACATTGATTGAGGCCTAATACATGTGAGACTAGTACATGAAATAGGGGAGAGACCACATAGGAGAATTTATCTCAGGCATTAGGGAGTTTTCTGTTGTAATGAAGTATGTAGACTCTGGAGCCAGACTGCCTGGGTTTGGATTCTGAATCCAGCACCGACAGTGTGACTTGTTCTCTTAGGGCCTTATGTACCTGAGGATTGTAAATGAGTTACTTTATGTAAAGTGCTAAGAACAATGGGAATGAAAAGGATTATGAAAGTGTTAGTTATTATTATTTTAACCATTATCTCGAGATTTTATTATTTTTTTAAAGGTTACAGTGGTAAGATTTTTTTTTTTTTTATATGAAATGGTTTGGAGACCTTTGCAGTGGACAGTCTCATTTTGCCTAGAAGAATTTGTCTTTAATTAGTCTGATTGTTTATAGGACTTTGTGGCCTTAAATATTTTTTTCTCATTAGATTCTGTAATTCTTCATTATAGAATGAAGGTATTATTTTGGTACAAGCACTGGAATTATATAGTAGCAAGCACTTTTCATTTGGTAAGTCTTTTAATCCCTGTGGTAATCCTATCATATACATACTATCTTTTACAATGATGAAACTGGAGTACAGGGAGGTTAAGTAACTGTTCCAAGAAACCTTCATGTACCAAGAAACCTTCATGTACCAAGAAAATGACAGAGCTGGGATTCAATTGCCAGTCTGATTTCAGGACCCATATATCACTATACTATACTATCTCTTATTTAGAAATTATGGATGAAAAAATTAAACAAACATTACTTAAAGTTTCTCTATCTGGACTTAAACCACAATTAGCAGTTTGGTATATCCTAGGATATCCCTTAGTACTCTGCATACAGTAGATACACCACTCAGGTAATAGTTGAAGTTCTTATGCTTCCAGGTGTGTTTGCTTTCAGAGTTTGTTACCTGATAACAGTTCTAGATTTGTGATGCTTTGCCCCAAATTCCCTGCTCCCCTCCAAGTTCAGTCTACTCTAGGAGTCAGGCAAGAGCTATATAGAGGCAGGGATGGTTGCTGCTGTGGTGCTTACATTTTTGGACTTGGATCATATATGGTGTCATTTGAAGTGTCCTGAAATGCCCTGTAGAAAGTCCTATTAATGAAAACCGAGCTGCCAGTTGTAGAAAACCCTGTGTATTTCCACCCACATGGAGTTTCTAAAGAGTACTGGGCCACTTTTAGGCCTCTAATTAAAGGCCTGACATTTTGTAGTTAATTTTCCAGTTGTTGGGAGAACTCTACTTATGCAGGTGATCCTAGGTTTAGTATTTAAAGGTTTTTTTTTTTTTTTCTTTTAAAGAGTTAACCCTCAGGACTTCCCTGGCGGTCTATCAGTTAAGACTCCGTGCTTCTAGTACAGGGGGAGCAGGTTTGATCCCTGGTTGGGGAACTAAGATCCCGCATGCCACGTAGTGCGGCCAAACAAAGAAAAAGCAAAAACAACAAAAAAAGAGTTAACCTTGGGTTGAATCCTGTATGTTATTTTGGGATATATGTTGGTATTACATGGCTGATTTGACTCTTAGACTTTGCCTACATGGGCATAGTGAAGTGAAGAGAGATGCAGTTACTCAAATAAATGAGATCATTGGACTGCATTTTAACAGTGCTTCCAGGCCTAATAACTTTCTGATTCATACCCCTGGAATGCTATTGGTAGGGAGGATTTGGGGTGTGAATTATTAGCCAGGTTTTCCAGATATAGCTCTAAGTTGTTGGTTCTGTTTTTTAATTCACTTTTTATGTAGAGGTAGCCCAAATCTCATTTAATTATTTTTGCTACACAAATGAGTGCGGTACTTTCCCTGAGTACTTTTTATTTTGTTGTCTGGTAACAGCCTTTGAAATGTTTCTTAGGAATCTGCTACTCTTGGAAATCGTGGCATCTCAGGTCTCAGAGGTTTTAATTGGCCATATTGTTTGGTGAGGGAAACCGTGGTGAACCCCAAAGAGGATTCAATAATAATGACAACAATAACAGCAGTGGTCTTAATGCTCCACCACACTTTTCTTATTGGAGCCTCACAACAACTTGATGAGGCAGATATTGCAATTCCTATTTACAAAGGGGGCAGAAAAGTCTCAAAGAGGTTAAATAACTTGTCCAAAGTCATATTGCTTGAAGCTGGAGTGAAATTGCTAGCATAAGGTGATCAAATTGCAAGGAGAACCTGTAAGTCTGACTTTAGTTTCCACTGGGCTGTGCATAATCTCTAGGTGACTTTTATTAGTGCTCGTTAAATATAATTTTGTCCTAGAATTAAGCAGAGAAAACCTTCCAAGGTGGTTATCTTCCCATCTCTTTAGAGTGATCATCATATTATGGGGGGTGGTGGTTAGAAATGGGGTGGAATAACAAATAATATTTGTGTTATGTACATATCCCAGTCGTGCCCTTTTGGTTGTACGTGCACGAGGCTTTTGGTGATTGAGGATTGATTCCGGGGGCCTGTGAAATGGTATCACAAAGACTCTTCTTGGCACCCTTTGTCCCGACCTGGTTTAAGGGACAGATTGGGAAACTTGTTTCTTCCTCCTTTTTAAAAAGAGAAATGAAAAACACACTTGACTGGCACTTCCTCCTCAGCAACAGGCCTGCCTGACTGCAGTTTGATTTAGCTCCTTTTGTTCTTTATGGAGAACAAAGTGAAATTTCTTCTCAGGTGGCTGTAAGGAGTGTATCAGGAGAAGGCCCCTTATCCTTTTAAAGAAACAGAGCAAATATTTTTTCTTCAGACAAAAGAGAGACTGTGCAGTTGTTTTAGTTCCTTTGACTTCTTGCCATCAGTCAGACTTTCTCTTGTTTGAACTGTTGGTGTGTTTAGGTCTCTGGGAATTGGTAGACAAGCTCTTCAGTAATCCTGAGCTTTAGTTTTTGAATTTTCTTGATAACTGGTATTTGTAGCAGCTCTTCCCTCGTCTTTCTGATTCCTGTAGGAACTTCAGACTGCATCACAGTTTTCTGAATCATCCAATGTTTGTGACCTATATTTTCTTCCTCTTGAGTTACACGATGTCAGAAGGTCAGACTTTTTTTTAGGAATTGGACTGCTGCTGTGTTCACCACATGTTATAAGATTATAAATGGTTTAAAAGTACTTTTAATGTTGCACTATAGGGCAAGGAACCCTCAAAACTCATTTCTGCTGAAATTCTCTATATTAGGTAAAAGAATGATTGGCTCTAAAAAAATTATAAGCTCAGTTAAGGTTTAAGGTGAATGGATGGGAACTGTATTTCAGATTTGTGGCAGTTTCACTTCCAGACTTTTGGTCTTTAAACCATGAGTTATCAGGGTCACCAAGGAGATTATTTCTTTCCAGTTAGTTCATCCTTAGTTTATGCAGGAGGTTGGCCTGCACTGTGTTGACATATTCATTGTGTACATAGTATTTATATTGTAGCTACTGGGGGATGAGAGCTGTACTACAAGGATACAGGCTAGAGTGTTCCTCAATCAATCCTTAGGGAACTTTGTGCTGTATGCGACTAGGAACTTGGAATTATGTTTTTCTGTAGAATCTTTCTCGCTTTTTAAATTTTAACATTCAGGGAGAAAACTCATTTCAGCATAGGCGATAAGTATTTTTCCTTCTGTATTTGGATGCATCTAGTTGTGTACTTTTTAGATTGCAGCCTTTCGTGAAGTGTAAAGAGCTGATTATTGTTTGACTTTTTACAATAAGCATTTATTACTTCTTAAATTAAAAAAATGAAAAGAACACTGCCTTTTCTGTTGATTGTCACCTATAATTCTGCCACCCAAAGAGAACCATGGTTAAAACTTTTTATATTTCTCTTCTGTCATTGTTTTTTTTTATGATTTTAAAAATTTTATTTATTTATTTTTGGCTGCATTGGGTCTTCGTTGCTGCGCGTGGGCTTTCTCTAGTTGCGGTGAGTGGGGGCTACTCTTCGTTGTGGTGTGTGGGCTTCTCATTGCGGTGGCTTCTCTTGTTGTGGAGCATGGGCTCTAGGCGCACGGGCTTCAGTAGTTGTGGCATGTGGGCTCAGTAGTTGTGGCTCACGGGCTCTAGAGCGCAGACTCAGTAGTTGTGACACATGGGCTTGGTTGCTCCGCAGCATGTTGGATCTTCCCAAACCAGGGCTTGAACCCGTGTCCCCTGCATTGGCAGGTGGATTATTAATCGCTGTGCCACCAGGGAAGTGCCTCTATCATTATTCGTAAAGATTAAAAAAAAATAAAATTTGGATCATACTGTATATATAATTTTCTATTCTGCTTTTTTCACGTAACATGTATTTTTTCACATTATTAAATATTTTAAAAATAAATTTTGAATAGGTAATTTCAAAAATAAAAATGACATAAAACAAAAACACTGAGAAGTCTAGCTTCTGTCTTTGTCTCCATTTACCTTGTCCCTTCAGTTCCTAATAAGTGACCATTAATTTCTCCTCTTTTTCAAAAGTTAGCCTTACTATATATGTTGTTTTGCTCCTTGCTTTTTCCTCCTCTGAACAATGTATCTTGGAGATCTCTTGCTGTTAGTACCCATAGAATTTTCCTTACGGTAGATTAGTCATTTAGTCCCCTTTAGAGACTTGGGTTGTGCCCAATTTTTGCTATTACAAACAATAAGAAGTAGTAATTAAAGGGAAAAAAATTAAGCATTTACTCTGCTTCAGTTATTAAGGGAAAGTTCTTTCCAGAAGAATGCCAGCTAATAAATGTAGAAATAATGATGGAATTGGAAAATCAACGTATTCCAGCCCCCAAATGAAATAATTTAAAAAGGAATCATCAGTGACTGCTAAATGATTAAGCAAAAGGTTGAAGAGGAACAGCATATTCACATGGTGCCGAACGTTAGCCACAGATCAGTAGTTGTAAAGGGGGAAATATACCTTTATAAAGAGAGCTCTGGCTGTTACAGACTCAACCAAGTGATCATGTTTTGCCAGATGATCATGTAATTTACCAGGTCTCACTAAATGGAACAGTCTGAGAATATGATGTGCTGCATTATGAGATGAGGTACATAGGCAGCATCACCTGAGAAGCATTTTTGCCCAAGCCTCTTAACCTAAATCTAGTCAGTGTTTACAGGAAGTATTAGGGATAGAGATGCAAGTTAAATGGCACTGTGAGGAAATAATCAGACAAAACTAGGATGTAACTGTCAACTGCAAGTCAACAAGTCAACTCTCCTGGTCTTTTTAAAAAGCTTGTGTTGTAAACAACCAAACAAGCATAAACAGAACCAACCAAAATAAAACTTGGAGGCCATTCTAGAGTAAAAGAGACTAAAGAGACATAACATCCAAATTCGTTGCTTGAACCTTGATTGGGTTCTGGATTTTTTTTTTTTTTTTTTTTGCGGTACACGGGCCTCTCACCGTTGTGGCCTCTCCCGTTGTGGAGCACAGGCTCTGGACGCGCAGGCTCGGCGGCCATGGCTCACGGGCCCAGCCGCTCCACGGCATGTGGGATCTTCGCGGACCGGGGCACGAACCCGTGTCCCCTGCATCGGCAGGCGGACTCTCAACCACTGCGCCACCAGGGAAGCCCTGGATTTTTTTTTAAGACACTTTTTGGTGTATTTGGTGTATTAAAGGCACAAATGATAATGCGTGTGATAATGGTATTGTGGTTATGAAGTTACATGTCTTCATTCTTAGATGCACAGTGAGGTATATAGGATTAGAGTATCTCAATGCCTGCTGAAATGGTTCGCAGGAAAATTAAAACAACCCTTATATATCTCTATCCATAGAGATAAATGAGGCAAATTTGACAATATATTAGCAATTCTTGAGTCTAAGTGGTGAGTAGTTGGTATTTATTCTACTGTTTTCAACTTTTCTGTATATTTGAATTTTTTCAAAATATAGTTGAAGAAACAGTGTTGCAATGAATGAGGTTTATATACGTATTCTTTTCAAATGTCATTTCATTGGGCTGCATATTCCATTGTTTGGAGGGACCACAATTCTTTAATTGTTGCACATGTGTATATTTTGCTGCTATTTGACATTTTAGTAGAATTTGTGTTTATTTTGTGACAGTTTTATACAGTTAAGGCTTGCAGTGGATGAGAAAAAGGAATTGAAATTTTTTCTTCTCTTTCCTCTGTCCTCTATTCTGGAACTTGAGTGGGGAAGAGAAAAGGAGAATGAGAAAGGTACCTCTAAGTGATTCTGTGCACTTGCTTTTAGGTAGGAGATAGAATTGAAGCTGCTGCATAAGAACCATACCTTAAGTAATAGCCTTTTAAAATCGGTTACGTGTCCTTTAGTTTGGAGGCTGCCCAAGTGATAAGGAGGACTACTAGCAACTAGGGAAGCAGCTTGGCACAGAGCGGGGAGTGCAGATTTTTTTTTTTTTAGGCTGTGCTGTGTGCCATGCAGGATTTTAATTCCCGGACCAGGGATTGACCCTGTGACCCCTGCATTGGAAGCACGGAGTCCTAACCACTGGACTGCCAGGGAAGTCCCCAGAGTGCAGATATTGTGTTGTGATTTGTTTTTTTTTTGACAGGGTTTTAGACCTTTTGGTTAGTAAAAGAGTTTTTACTGCCTGATAAAAAGAATAACTCCTTTAGACAATGGTCTCTTCTTTAGATATAAGGCTGAGCTATGGAGGATATGGGAGGAATTTAAGGATGAAATATTCTTGGAAGAAAAGTTCTGGGAGAAGGGTGTTTTCTGAGAAGATGTCGTTAAATATGAAAAGAACAGTACTTTCCTCTTTGAGCTAGAATCATATTTGCAGTGGGAACCTTCTCTGACTGCAGAATAGATGTTCTTTGACATTAATGTCTATACCTTAGATTTCCATGAAGGCAACTTACAAGGACCTGAATGGCCTCATTTTAGCTGCTTCAGCGTGTAGAGCTATTGCTCGCTCCTTCTCTTCCCGGGCCTGGTGTGACAGTGGCTACTGAGGACCATGAAGGTTGTTCCAGAGAAGAATGCTGTCCGGATACTCTGGGGGCGAGAACGGGGCACTCGGACCTTTGGAGCTCAGCGACTTCTGCAGGAGCTGGTGGAAGATAAAACCCGGTGGATGAAATGGGAGGGCAAGGTGAGAAAAATGGGTGTTTTTCACATAGGAGTTGTAGGGGTGACAGTAGAATGGGGCCTTAGAATGGGTTAATGACAGAGTTGGGGTATAATTTATTTTGTGTAGGAGAATTGATATATCTAACTTGGTTTTTTGTGGGGGGAGGTTTTAATAAATTTGGAAGCATAATGGGCTAGAAATATCATTTTTCTTTAGAGCTAGATATTTTTCCTGAAGGTAATTTAGATTTATCTCTCTCAATTTGTAGCTTGATCATTGTCTCCAGTTTTTAAGCTTACACTGTAAATACTAGTCTAGAATGGTTTGGTGCTTTTGAGATAGAGTGAGCCATAGTTTATAAATAATGTATTTTAACTTTTGTTTGTTTATTTCTCAGAGAGTAGAACTGCCGGATAGTCCACGCTCTACCTTTTTATTGGCCTTCAGCCCAGACAGGTACCACCAAGTCCTTACCTAAACTTTACCTGAGACTTGTGACAGCATTGCTTTCTGTGTATTTGGCCTAGCTTGATCTTCCAAGACAAATCCCTAAAGGCTCTTTTTTTTTTTTTTTTTAAATTTATTTATTTATTTTTGTCTGTGTTGGGTCTTCTTTGCTGCGCGCGGACTTTCTCTAGTTGTGGCGAGCGGGGGCTACTCTTGGTTACGGTGCGCAGGCTTCTCATTGAGGTGGCTTCTCTCGTTGCAGAACACGGGCTCTAGGCGCGCGGGCTTCAGTAGTTATGGCTCGTGGGCTCTAGAGCGCAGACTCAGTAGTTGTGGCACATGGGCTTAGTTGCTCCGTGGCATGTGGGATCTTCCTGGACCAGGGCTTGAACCCATGTCCCCTGCATTGGCAGGCGAATTCTTAACCACTGCGCCACCAGGGAAGCCCCCTAAAGGCTCTTTGAAGCACTGAATGAACAGAGCTTTGCCAGTGTTATCAGAAAGGGAAAGAAAGTAGATGAGCAGTGCTAACCATAAAAATAATGGGAATAAGCAAAGGAATCTATGAACGTCGAGGATCAGAACTTGGAAAGTTTCTCAGTAAGAATCCTTTGCCTGTGTGATATAGGCCACCAATAGTGTGATAGTTTTCCCTGCTGGAAAGAATATTCTCTGAAGGGGTTATGTGTCTTCTGGGGACAGAATGGAGAAGCCGAAAGCTTTTAAAGATGAGAATGTTTCTGTTGTTTGTAATGCCCAAGTCGTAGTATTTATCATGTTGGGATGGGGAATAAGTATCAATTTTCATTTTTGTCCAAAGCTGATAAAGTTTGTTACCCTCCCACATGCTTCACATTTACTTCCTCCTCTTTGATTCCCTAGGACTCTCTTGGCCTCCACCCATGTAAACCATAATATCTATATCACGGAGGTGAAGACAGGCAAGTGTGTTCACTCTCTGATTGGACACCGCCGCACTCCATGGTGTGTCACTTTTCATCCCACCATCTCAGGCCTTATTGCTTCTGGCTGCCTAGATGGGGAGGTTAGGATTTGGGATTTACACGTAAGTGTTTCCTTTTCTTTGGTATTCTAAATGCAGAGACTTGTTTACCCTTGGGTTCTTAACTCTGGAGGAGAGACTAGCCAGGTTCTTAGGACTATATCTGAGTACTTACTCAGTAATCATTGCCTACTTACTGATAGGGAGTCTAGCCGACAGCCCTCCGTTCTAAGATGACACCCTATTTAACTGTCTGCCCATTGTGACATAGTACAGGACACTCTAAGACGTCTTCAGGATGGATTTCTCTTGTTTTAGATCAAGGATTGTGCTGTATTCTGATGATGATCATCAAAGCAACGTGCTCCTTGTCCTGGTGACTGGCTAATGGGTTGTTGTGCACCATGTCATGCACCAAGCTTGAGTTTTCAGAGGCTACAGAAACAGGAGCTGTGCGGGTGCTCATTGCTTATGGATTGTAAATGACAAAACTGAGCTGACAGTAATGTTTTTCTGATAAAGTTGTGACACTGCCAGATCACTGGTTTTGTACGTCGTTTTCAGAGGACATACTTAAAGTAGGCCCTACAAGTAGTCGTTTTATGTTAAATGGACCCTTTTTTTTTTTTTTGAACTTGACATCTCAGTCTGCTGGCAGCTTGTAACCTAAGAATGTCTGGGATTTGTTCATTCATAGGGTGGCAGTGAAAGCTGGTTCACAGATAGCAACAATGCCATTGCCTCCCTGGCTTTCCACCCTACGGCTCAGCTCCTGCTGATTGCTACTGCCAATGAGATCCACTTCTGGGATTGGAGTCGACGGGAGCCCTTTGCTGTGGTGAAGACAGCTAGTGAGATGGAACGGGTCCGGTGAGTGCTCTGCCCACCAGCAATGTCTGGCGTAGGATTAACATGGCAGAGAGCATTCACCCGTGCTTTCACCTCAGGAGACAGATTATTATCTCCGTATTATCCCTGCTCAGGGCAGGGTGTTATCCCTATGGCTCTTCCTGCTTTTTAAGCATCTGGCTAATCAGCTAGGAAGCAGTTCATATTGTTCATTTCAGCTGTTCCATATTGGCCTCATCTTCTGGTCTCTGTAGACTATGGCTGTTAGAATCTTTTTTAGGTTCAAAGCTATCTGGTTTGGTATAAAGCTTTTTTTTTTTTTTTAATAATCCTGAAAGGTATTCAGGTGGTGGGTAGCTTGGTGGCTAAGTTGCTCATCCCTGGTTTTCTGGAAATGGAAAGTGGAGGTGTAGATATGTATCCAATCTGCTAGTAGATATTTACATATTTAGCTTTCAAAATCAGCGCGCACATAGTCCCTGAATTATAGTTGATGCATTGTTTTCCTTTGGTCCTCTTGGTATCGCAGTTGGATATTAGCTAATTTTCTAGCCTCAGCTATGTCACTTGATGCTGAGACTGTTCCTTGTCACCAGCACTCATGCTTCTTGCCAGTGTAGCTGCTGTGTGAGGGGAGATCTGAACCTGTGGCAGAGTATGGGAGCATTCTCTGCTTTACTATTATGATGGGCTCTTAGACATGAGCAGCTGTGTGCTTAACGTAGCTAGCTGCTTCCTGGGATGGAAGCCCGGGTGTTTTTTGAAATTATTTTTGCGATACGTATTACCTTATTCTGGCAAGTGTGAGGACGTAAGGAGAAGTATTGAGCTTTATTACTTTAATCTGTTTGAAAGTTTTGGAAATCTGTAGCATTAAGTGGATACCTCGGTGATCCCACAATTGTCAGTAATGATTTCCAGACGTTTTCTCACAGGTTTCCTCTTCTTGGTTAACATAATTTTTCTCTCTGTGTCTCTGTCCCTTTCTTCTGTGCTTTCAGTCTGGTGAGATTTGATCCTCTTGGACACTACTTACTCACAGCAATTGTTAACCCCTCTAATCAGCAGGTAAGTTAGTCAGCAGTTTCAACTCTGTCTAAACTGTGGGTTATTTTCTCAACTAGTGCTCTAATTCTGATTATATTGGACTTCAGTTTTCAATGTCCAGGTGTTGCTTTCCAGTCAAGATTCAAAACTAGCTTCAGACTGTACTCAAAGTTATAGCCATATCGTGACAGGGGAGTCCATTCTGAAACCCCTGAGTGATCGTCCCAGTAGAAGTAACCAGGCCGTGTTGGATAACTTGTCATTCATGTGCCTCTGGCTGGTTGACATTTTGCTTCCCCTTACTGCCTCCATGTCATGGAAATGCCTTTTGTAACAGAGTTGGTTTGCCAGCTGTACTCGTTCAGAAGTGTTGCTAATTGGAAGTGAATAATTTAATACCATATGATGATTCTGAATCTGGAACCAGTTAGTTCTCAGTACTTCAAGGATGGAGTTGTTGCCTCTCTAGAAAGGTTTTCCTTGGATGATTATCAGTAGTTTTTCTTGATTTACCGGCAAGTTCTACCTAACTACCTGGCTCTGCCCCCGCCCCACCTTGGTCCACGTTGCAGGGTGATGACGAACCAGAGATCCCCATAGACGGAACAGAATTATCGCATTACCGTCAGCGTGCCCTCCTGCAGTCACAGCCAGTGCGCCGGACGCCTCTCCTCCACAATTTCCTGCACATGCTGTCCTCCCGCTCCTCTGGCATCCAGGTGGGAGAGCAAAGCACAGTGCAAGATTCTGCCACCCCCTCACCCCCACCGCCTCCCCCTCAGCCCTCCACGGAGCGTCCCAGGACTTCCGCTTACATCCGGCTCCGACAGCGGGTCAGTTACCCCACAGCCGAGTGCTGCCAGCACCTTGGGATCCTGTGCCTTTGCAGCCGCTGCTCTGGCACTCGAGTTCCTTCCCTCTTGCCACACCAGGACAGTGTACCCCCTGCTCCTGCCAGGGCTACTACCCCTTCCTTTTCTTTTGTACAGACCGAGCCCTTCCATCCCCCGGAGCAGGCCTCATCAGCGCAGCAGGACCAGGGCCTCCTGAACCGGCCGTCTGCCTTCAGTACAGTCCAGAGCAGCACTGCCGGCAACACGCTCCGCAACCTCAGTCTGGGTCCCACCCGTCGCTCTTTGGGAGGCCCTCTGTCTAGCCACCCTTCTAGGTATCACCGAGAAATCGCTCCCGGGCTGACAGGATCTGAGTGGACCCGGACAGTGCTCAGTCTGAACTCCCGCTCTGAGGCGGAATCCATGCCCCCGCCCAGGACCAGTGCCTCTTCGGTGAGTTTGCTGTCTGTGCTGAGACAGCAGGAAGGTGGCTCTCAAGCATCTGTGTACACTTCAGCCACAGAAGGGAGGGGTTTTCCAGCTTCAGGGTTGGCAGCTGAGTCAGATGGAGGGAATGGCTCCAGCCAAAACAACTCGGGCAGCATTCGCCATGAGCTTCAATGTGACCTGAGACGCTTCTTTTTGGAGTATGACCGGCTTCAGGAGCTGGACCAGAGCCTGAGTGGGGAAGCGCCCCAGGCCCAACAGGCCCAGGAAATGCTCAACAATAACATTGAATCTGAGAGGCCAGGCCCCTCCCACCAGCCCACCCCACACAGCAGCGAGAACAACTCCAACCTGTCCCGCGGCCACCTGAATCGCTGCCGCGCTTGCCACAATCTCCTGACCTTCAACAATGATACCCTGCGCTGGGAAAGAAGTGCACCTAACTACTCCTCTGGTGAAGCCAGCTCCTCCTGGCAGGTCCCCAGTACCTTTGAGGGCATGCCCTCGAGTGGCAGCCAGTTGCCACCTCTCGAGCGGACTGAGGGCCAAACGCCGAGCTCCAGCAGGCTGGAGTTGAGCAGCTCTGCTAGCCCACAGGAGGAGAGGACTGTGGGGGTGGCCTTCAACCAGGAGACAGGCCACTGGGAACGAATTTACACCCAGTCCAGCAGATCTGGAACTGTGTCGCAGGAGGCCTTACATCAGGATATGGCTGAGGAAAGCTCCGAGGAAGATTCACTCAGGAGGTGAGCAGATGCTTTCCTGTCTTCTCCTGTATCCCTTACTTTCCTCCTGATATCTCTTCCTTCAGTCCTGTGGGTGTTGTGGCTGGATCTGGAGTGTCTGGGATCCATGCATCATGCATCTGGTTCTGATTTCC
Source organism: Stenella coeruleoalba (assembly GCF_951394435.1). Classification (NCBI taxonomy): domain Eukaryota; kingdom Metazoa; phylum Chordata; class Mammalia; order Artiodactyla; family Delphinidae; genus Stenella; species Stenella coeruleoalba. Next base: position 13,671,061 of record NC_137154.1, read on the forward strand.
CTAGCTTCCATTGCATCTTCTTGGAAAATCTTGCTGTGGTGGCGGAAAGAGGATAAGGCCTGGCAGTATGAGTCAGGTGACTCGGCTTGCTCCTTTTCTGGCTAAGCTCATGTGACGTTAGCCTTGGAGGAGAGTTGTAGATGAGGTTAGAGAGGCATGAGGAGGTAAAACCGTTGACTTCCTCTGCTCTGCTTTTTTGGCCTTCTCCAAGGATTGTATGTGCAGGACTGGTTATTGTGAAACAACAAAATGTCCCAGAGAGACTAGGAAAAAGTAGTAAAAGAGAACCCTGCTTAGGACAGATTAGTGTATTGGGTCTTTGATTGTGTTGCTTTGGACAAATTCTGAAACCATATCTTTTGGAACACTGCAACTTGACAAAAGGAAAAGAAAATAGTACGTATATATGTCAAGAAAAAGTTTTTTTGTTTTTTAGCGATATATATTTTTTGGACAGCAAGTTAGTTGCTTAGTTAAGATTCTTTGAGTAGATCTTCCAGATGGACATTCACCTCGAGGTGGAGAAGAAGAAATTCATAGAAGGAAGGCCTCTCCATACTTGGATTGGCATCCCAGGCAACTCTTTCATGGAAGAAACAGAGTGGGTGTAGTTGATCGCCCACCACATGTTCCGTGTATGGCTGTGTGCGCATCTATCTTGATTTATTAGGGACTTCTTTCTGTAATTCTGTAAAGGTCAAATCTAGCATAATCACCAACTCCCAGAATATGCTTGTTGGATCCAAACAGCATATTGCTGTGCATTACATCCTCTGTTGAAGCATCTGAAGTTTCTCTGACATAAGCTTCTAGCAAGGGTGGGAATATGGATTGTGCACATAATGTACTTGTTATTTTGGGAGAATGCTTTAGAGAGTTACCCAGTTAATAAGTATTTGTTGAATTATATATTTTTTCTAGCACTGTGCTAGGCACTGTCAGGAGTACAAAAGCAGTATAATACCTGGTCTTTGCCCACTGGCAGTATACAGTGTTGTTGTAGAGGCAAGACTTATTTACATGTAATTACATAAAAAATGTAAATGAGCCGAATGCTTCATTGTATGGTACTGAGATTAAATGTAGTCTAATTTCAGAGAAAGGGAAGGATCATCAAAGAAGGCTTTACAAGAATAAGTCTTGAAAGATGGGTAGGATTTGGAAAGGGAAAGACCTTTTTATTTTGAGGATATAGCACATGCTAAGGGAGGAAAGGGCATGATGAATTCAGGATAAGAAGAAGTTACTTAAGGGCAGTTAGTAACGTGAACACAGGGAGACTTGGTCAGATATGAAAGATAGATGAGGTAGCTGAGATTGTTACTCTGCCCGTTTGATTGAGGCCAGTTCTGGATTAACATCTAAATTGCCAGCTTTGGAATACTTTGCCTTGCATAATGACCCATATCAGGAGCCTGAGACTCTGTTCTTCCTTTTTGTCAAGAGAGGTGAGACAGTAGCAAGCATAGTGCCTGACATATAGTAGGCATTCAAAAAGTTTATTAAAGGTAGCCATAAAGGACTGTCTACAGTTATTGCTCTAAAAGCCTACCAGTGCCTGTTTCACTAGCATCAGTGGGTTTGTGGTCAGCCTCTGTCCGTTCTGTTCTAGCAGGACCTCTTCATGTGTTGCTGTTCTGAGAAATACCTGAGTTGTTTATTTTTTTTTATTTTTTATTTTTGCGGTACGCGGGCCTCTCACTGTTGTGGCCTCTCCTGTTGCGGAGCACAGGCTCCGGACGCGTAGGCTCAGCGGCCATGGCTCACGGGTCCAGCAGCTCCACGGCATGTGGGATCTTCCCGGACCGGGGCACGAACCCGTATCCCCTGCATCGGCAGGCGGACTCTCAACCACTGCGCCACCAGGGAAGCCCTACCTGAGTTGTTTAAAACAAACTCTGTTGTTTGATAATAATTAGAGATACCAATTACTGAGAGCCTACTACTCTGTTCTAGCTTTGCATTAATTATTTCTAATTTTCACAGTAACTCTGTGCAAGGCAGGTATGAAATTTCCCATCTTCCAGTTGAGGAAAGAGTGGCTCAGAGAAGTCAAGTTTCTTGTTAAAGGTCACACAGTAGGTTGCTGAGTGGGGATTTGAACTCCAGTGTGCATGACTAAAGATTTTTTTAGGCTGCCCTCCATGGTGTGTGTGTTTTTTTTTAAATTAATTAATTAATTAATTAATTTATGGCTGCGTTGGGTCTTTGTTGCTGCATGTGGGCTTTCTCTAGTTGAGGCAAGCAGGGGCTACTCTTCGTTGCGGTGCGCGGGCTTCTCATTATGGTGGCTTCTCTTGTTGCAGAGCACGGACTCTAGGTGCGTGGGCTTCAGTAATTGTGGCATGCGGGCTCAGTAGTTGTGGTGCACGGGCTTAGTTGCTCTGTGGCATGTGGGATCTTCCTGGACAGGGCTTGAACCTGTGTCCCCTGCATTGGCAGGTGGATTCTTTTTTTTTTGCAGTACACGGGCCTCTCACTGTTGTGGCCTCTCCCGTTGCGGAGCACCGGACGCGCAGGCTCAGCGGCCATGGCTCATGGGCCCAGCTGCTCCGCGGCATGTGGGATCTTCCCGGACCAGGGCACAAACCCGTGTCCCCTGCATTGGCAGGCGGACTCTCAACCACTGGGCCACCAGGGAAGCCCCTGGCAGGTGGATTCTTAACCACTGCGCCACCAGGGAAGTCCCCATGGTGTATTTCTTTTTTTTTTTTTTTTTTCCCATGGTGTATTTCTTAAAGTGATAATCTCATTTTTAGGTGAACCATTTTTATGTTTTTCTTTTCTTTTAACTTTTTGTTATGGAAATCTTCAAACATAAAAATGAAAAGAAAAGTAGTATAAATGAACTCCCATATACCTATCACCTGGCTTCAGAAATTTTCAACACTCGTCTGTATCCCTTACCCACTCCCAGCCACCCAGACATCATATAATTTTGTCTGAAAATACTCCAGTATGTTTCTCTAGAGCAATTCTGTCTAATAAAATGTTCTGTATCTGTGCCATATAGTATAGTAGCTACCAGCCGCATGTGGCTATTGAGCATTTGAAATGTGGCTAGTATGATCTGAGAAACTACATTTAAATTTTAACTAATTTAAATGTAGATAGCCACGTGTGACTAATATATTAATAGTCACTTCTTAATAAAGTGGGCCATTTAAAGCCCAGAAACTGTTAAGGATGTATCAGAATTTTTTTTAGGCGAAAAGTAGTATGTGTTTGTGGTTTAAATAAAAAAGTTCAAGCATTTAGAAATGTTATGTTGTAGAAAATGAAGTCCCTTGTCATCTTGCTGTAAACAATTTTATATATATATATACACACACACACACACACACACGCTTTTTAAATTTTAAAATATACAAATGCACAGTTCTCATTGTAAAATAGTATATTAATCCAGTGGTTACATTATTTATGGAGTTGCTTTTCAAATGAGCTTGAATGAGGTGTACCACGAGGGTTTACAGCCTATCAAAAATGAGGTATCTTGTAAAACATTCTAAGTGCACACCCATTAAAGAAGGGCCACCACTTCCTCATAAACTGAGGGGCTGCATTCTGGTATAAATCACTAATATATACTTGTGTTAATCGGCATCTTCTACCACCTTCTGAAGGTCCAGTGTTCTCTGGCTGATGAGCGGTCTTGCTTGGATTTCCCCAGCAGATGTCACTGTTGGGCTAGGCTGGCAGGGAAGAGGTGTCCTTACTGTGTGTGTGCGCGTCTACTTGAAGGGAGGGCGTTTATTCTTCATGTAGTAGGAGATGGACTAAGGAGGCATGTTTTGATCCTTGGTGTTGCTGATATAATCTATAGTGTTTTCAGATAGTGAGAATATGAAGCAAAAGTGTGTATTTCAGTGTAGCTCTATGTTGCTGAACAGTGATGCGCGGCTTATCTCCTTTTGCCTCTGGGCAGTGGAAGGTGACTGTCTCTATATAGTCTGACTCCAGGTTACAGTTTATAACTTGGATGGCAGACCCTTTGCTTCACCATGAGAAGCTTCTTTTGGGGTCTGATAGCCCAGGACTTAGCAGGAGAAGATGAGGGTGTTGGGGCTTCTTGCAACAGGGTCCCTGTGGCCTTGAAAGGCTGGTATTAGGGAAAAAAAGAAAATTATTTAAATGTCGTCTTGAAACTGGAGAAAACCTAGAGTTTATTTAGTCCAGTGTCTGTCTGTCTGTCTGTCTCTGTCTCTTTCTAATTGATGAGAAAACTTAGATGCAGAGAGGGGAAGTGACCCCAGGGAAGCCCGGAAGTGACTTTAAAGAGGTGCTTGTAGCAAAGATGGGAGTCAAACTTCTGGGTCCTAAAGAGGGTGCTCTTTCGTCCTCTTCATTTGAAATTAGTGCTTTCACACATCAGTTTTCTCTGTCAAAACTTCTAGGGGCTTCCCTGGTGGCGCCGTGGTTGAGAGTCCGCCTGCTGATGCAGGGGACACGGGTTCGTGCTCTGGTCCGGGAAGATCTGACATGCCGCGGAGCAGCTGGGCCTGTGAACCATGGCCACTGAGCCTGCGCGTCCGGAGCCTGTGCTCCGCAACGGGAGAGGCCACAACAGTGAGAGGCCCGCATACCACAAAAAAAAGAAAAAAAAAAAAGAGTAAGGGAAGCGTGGGGGAAGATAAACCCAGGCCTTAAAGGAGCGTGGCTCTTGTTATAACCCTGGGAATTGGGCTGGTGAAATAATTACTCTGATTGATCGATTCATTCATTCATAAGGTTGACAAATATTTACTAAGTACCTACTGTGTACCATATACTATTTAAGTACCAGCAAGAAGTCTCTTATTCTAATGAGAGAAAGAAAATAAACGCATAAATAAAATATCTAGTATGCCAGATGATGTTAAATTCTATGAAGAAAAATATTTGAAAATGTAGGTGTTTCTGGGGTGGAAGTTTGTAGTGTTAAATAGGGTCATCAGAGGAAGTCTGGTAAGGTGACATTGGAGCAGACACCTCTTCCTTCCTTCAAGCAAGTAAGGGAGTAAACTCTGTATACATTGGGGGCAAGGGCATTCTAGGCAGAGAAGGGCAAATGCAAAATCCCTGAAACGCTTGGCTGGAGCACAGTGAAGGATGGAGTGATAGAAGATGAAGTTAGAGAGGTAATGGGGACCAGATTATGCAGGCCTTCTAAGATATTTAAGGGATTTTACATCTTACTCTGAGTGATTTGGGAAGCCTTGGGAAGTGGAGTAGCATGATCTTATATTTTAAAAGGATCATGTGGCTGCTGATTGACAATAGACTGAAGAGGCTCTGCTAAATAGGGTAAATTAAAGTTAGGCCAGCATCACACACTTTTAGATTAATTTGTGTCTTGATTCTGTGGTGAAAACCAGAAGGCGGGAGTCAATGATTGTGTCAGAATTAGAAGGGCCTTAAATGTTTGGATGAAGAGTTGCCAAATAAAGAAATAAAGCCTCTTGGCAGGCGTATTATCTGCAACAAAGCCACCCCCATCCCCCAAGCATGACAGCATGTTATTGAAACTGTGAGGAAGGGAGAGCGTGAAAAATTTGTAGTCACCAAGGTATCATAAATGGAATTTTGAGATGCCTGTTTTGTCTGCTTACAAAACAAATACAAAGTCATTTGTAAAAATTCAAACATAGAAATGTGTGATTTATCTATCTATAGTGAATGTCCTCTGCAGTGCTAACCACTGTTTAGCAATTTGTGTGTTAACTTAAGAATTTTTTCTCTGCAAATGAAAGCACTTTTTTTTATTTATAAAAATGGGATCATACTAAATCTACTCTTCCACCGTTTACATATTTCACTTAATATGTCATGGACATTTTTCCATGTTGATGTGTATAGATCTGCTACATTCTTTTTAACAATGGCATTGTATTCCACAGTTGGATGCACCATAATTAAACAAGTTCTCTGTTGACAGAATCTGTATTGTTTCTGGTTTTTGCATGCAGAAACAATGCTGTAGCATCTTTGTGTACTTGTGCAGGTGTCTCTAGAGGAGGATGAATTTTCAGAACTACAATTGCTGGGGCTGAAGAGTGTGAACATTGTTAATGGTAAAAATTAATTGTATTCATTATTACTAATTTAAAACGTATAAAATGATATTTTCTATTTTAGTGAGCATAATTTTATAGATAGTCATAATTTCATAGATTAGGACTCCTAATCCTGTGTTTTTTCCCCTCCCATAAGGTCTTACGTTTCTTAGTTGTAAATCCTACCACCGGGTTTTTCAGGAATCTGATCCTCAAGGTTGAGAAGGACTTCTAACATATGCCACCTGGAGGTGTTCATGTACTTTTCTTCTCCAGTAGCCTTGTATGAGGGAGACTTGGTTCCATCTTTGACACTCACTTACTGACTTTGGGCCACCTAGTCTTCCTGGCCTTGTTAAATGATTGAGAGAGTCCAGATATTTCTTGCCCCATCATAAGGCAGTAACATTTAGATATTTAAGTTATTTGTTTTCGGGGATAGTTAGAAAACCCACTTCTCTCTTTGGCAATATGAGGGTGAGGGTAGAGTAGAAGAGAGGGTACCTGGTAATCTTTTTCCCCTTCTCTGCTCATCTGCCCAGCTAAGTCACTCTGTATTTGAGCCTCTGAATTCTGAGTGTGATCCCTGGTTGTATCCTCTGTTTCAGTGACTAGGACTTTTTCTGTGAAGGGCAAGTTTGTAAACATTTTAGGCTTTGTGTAGACCATATGGTCTCTGTTGCAAATACTGAACTTTGCCATTGTAGCACGAAAGTAGCCATAGACAATAGGTAAGTGAATAAGTATGGCTGTGTGCCAATAAACTTTACTTACGGACACAAATGTGATTTTTATATAATTTTCACGTGTCGTGAAATATTCTTCTTTTGATGTTTTTCAGCTATTTAAAAATATAAAAACCATTCTTAGCACATGGGCTATACAAAAACAGGCAGTAGGCCAGATTTGGCCTACAGACCATGGTTTGCCAATCCCTGCTTTATGTGAATATGACTTGGAATGGAAGAGAGTTGGGTGCTATAGTAATAAAAGGCATTATGATAAGGAGGGCCCTGGAAGAGGTAGGGAGGGGACCCCTGCACTTGTCTCTCTCTGTACTTTGGACTAGATGTCCTGAGTATTGGCTCTTGTAAGATTCTTTGACGGTTAAGAGCAGGCTTAAGTGCATGAAGAGTTTCTTGTTTCCTCTGCTTTCTGCCCTGAAGCAAGGTTTTCTAACCTTGCTGTATATCTGTCTTGGGAATTGTTTGCAAGTGAGGAGGCTTGCCCTGGTGTTAGGGAGGGTGTGAGCCTCCAGGTCCTCCAGGCTGTATGCTTGATAGGCAGCCCTTCCCCCACTGCAGGTCAAATTAACACCTGTTGGGCAGATCTAAATTATCCTCCATCATCCCTCTGTCTGGGGCTGAATGGTGTAGAGCAGGCTGTGTGCTTTGTATACACACTGAGAACTTGAAAATATGTAATCGCTTCTGTCAGCTCAGAGTGTTGGAGTGCCACAGGGACTTCAGTGGGATCTATGTGTACTGCAAATATATTTGGAGCAATTTCCCATGTACTCATTTTCCCCCCTTCAGATCCCCTTCTCTACTGTAATCTGTTCAGAGTAGTGCTCTAAAGGATGTGTTGGAGGTTTTGCTAAGACATTAACACCAGGTGTACGGGGTTCTGTTTGCATAATATATTTTGCTTTTTGTAATCGGTCCCAGCCCATTAGAGCTGTGCAGGTAGCTTCTCCTCCTCCTCTAGGATTTCTTATACATTTATGGGGAGGAGGAGAATCCAGTACATCATCTGCTCCTTCTTGGAAGCACTCCTGACAATGTGTTCACATGAGCAAATTTGGCTTTAGCAGGTGGGCCTGTTATATTAGCCCAGAGATTGCAAAATAACCTTCAGGTGCATTTGTTTGGCCCTCACGATGTCACTAAAAATTTCAGTTTTTTTCTACATAAATCCAGATTTCTGGATTCTCTTGAAAAAAAAATTAGATCTGGCTTACATTCCCACATAATAACAATCAGCAGGAGTTGAGTAGTTGTTGCCCTTTTAGTCAAGGTGTGGACCTTCTTTGTGCCTTAGTCTGCACTGGGCTGACTTCATCCATTTACGTTTCCTGCTTAATTCCAATTTTGTGTTGGTTACCACTGCTTTCATTAGCTCAAGAAGGTCTTCTTAAGTTCCCTACCCCTTGTCTCCACCAGGGGGAGGCACTGGACATGGCAGTACTCTCTCCTCTACCCCACCCATCCTGCCTAATTCACACATAAAGGGCTCCCCTGCTGGCAGTAGGCTGACATGCTCACAGCCCCCTCACCTGAAAAGCTGCCTGACTTTTTAATAGCAACATTTAATAAACTCCTCCTTTGTTTCCAAAGAGGGAAGGTGGGGGTGCCAAGATTATTTGCTGGCTGGGGCACCATTTAGTGAGCAGACCTCTGTCATGTCAGGTTATGCAGTATGAAAGTAACCTTCCTTTCATGATGAACTATGTGAAATCTTGGACAAGAATGTCTGCACCTCTCCCTGTGAGCAGAGTGCCTTGGACAGAGGGATGGGTTTCCATGAGAAGGCCGATTGATTTGGATGTCACCTGCCAGAAAATTAAAATCAAGTTAGAGCAAGAGTAGAAACTTGTAATAATAAAGGAATCAAAGGCTGAAAGTATGACCTTGTCATAGAAGGAGAATTGCAGCTTGTTAACATTGTGCTCTTTTCCTTTGCTGCATCAGAGAGTATGAGTTTGAATCTTTTTGCCTCTTTTCCTTTTTCCTCCCCTACACATGTTCATATACATTTCTCAGTTTTCCTCTATCTCCCTGCTGTCTCCTTGGATCACTTCACCTCAGCGAGGTGGCTTTTATCTTTTGCTTTCTTTGTTCTGGTGGCAAATGTAACCTATTTTGGGGGTCTTTTTTCTTACTGTGATTAAAAAAACATAAATTTACCCTCTTAAATTTTAAATGTACAGTGTTGTTAAGTCTATGCACATAGTTGTATAGCAGATCTCTAGAACTTTTTCTCCCTGCAAGAGTGAAATGCTCATTGAACAATTCTCATTTCCCCGTCCCGCCATCCCCTGGCAACCATGATTCAGTTTTCTTTTTCTGTGAATTTGATTGCTTTAGATCCTCATATAAGTGGAATCATGCAGTATTTGTCTTTTGGTGATTGGCTTATTTCACTTAGCGTAATGTCCTCAAGGTTCATCCATGTTGTAGCATATGACAGGATTTTCTCCTTTTTAAATGCTGAATAATATTCAGTTGTGTGTATGTACCACATTTTTTTAATCCATTCATCTGTGGATGGACCTTTAAGTTGCTTACACATCCTGGCTACATGAATAATTCTGTAATGAACATGGGTGTTCAAATATCTCTTTAAGATTCTGTTTTCAATTCCCTTGGATATATACTAAGAAGTAGTATGGCTGGGTCATACAGTAGTTATATTTTTAATTTTTTGAGGAACTTTTATGCTGCTTGTCATAGCAGCTGCACCACTTTACAGTTCTACCAACAGTGCACAAGGGTTCCAATTTCTCCACATCCTTGCCAACATTGTTATTTTCTGTTTGGGTTTTTTTTTTGTTTTTGGAGATTGGCATCTTAGCATGCATGAGATAATATGTCATTGTGGTTTATTTGCATTTCCCTGATGATAAGTGATGTTGAGCATCTTTTCATATGTTTGTTGGCCATTTGCATATATTCTTTGGATAACTGTCTATTCAAGTCCTTTGCCCATGTTTTAATTGGGTTTTTGGTTGTTGTTATTATTAAATTGTAGGAGTTCTTTATATATTCTGGCTATTAACCCCTTATCTGATAAATAGCTTACAAACATTTTGTCCTATTCTGTAGATTGCCTTTTTATTCTGTTGTTTCCTTTGCTTAAGTTTTAAAAGTTTGATGCAGTCCCAGTTGTCTATTTTTGCTTTTGTTACCCGTGGGATTTTTTTGTGTGTAGTATCTAAGAAATCATTACCTATTCCAATGTTATAAAACTTTTCCCCCATATTTTCTTCTGTGAGTTTTATAGTTTCAGGTCATATGTTTAGATTTTTAATCCATTTTGAGTTAATTTTTATCTGTGGCATAAGATAATGGACAATCTTCATTATTTTGCATGTGAATAGCCAGTTTTCCCAGTACTATTTGTTGGGAAGACTGTCCTGCCCTCATTGTGTAGTCTTGGCACCCTTGTCAAATATCATTTGCCCATGCACACAAGGGTTTATATCTGGGCTCTCTATTCTGTTCCATTGGTCTATTGTTTGTCCTTATGCCAGTACCATACTGTTTTAATTGCTATAGCTTTGTAATATGTTTTGAAACCAGGGCAGGTTAGGCCTCCAGCTTGGTTCCTCTTTCACAAGATTGTTTGGCTATCCAGAACTCTTTTTGAGATTCTGTATGAATTTTGGGATATTTTTTTCCTCTTTCTGCAAAAAAAAAAAAAAAAAAAAAAGGAAATAAAGGAAAAAAATACCATTGGGATTTTGATGGGGATTACATTGAATCTGTAGATTGCTTTGGGTATTATGGACATTTTAACAATGTTAAGTCTTCCAGTCCATGAACATGGGATGTCTTTCTTTTTATTTGTGTCGTTAATTTTTTTCAGCAGTGTTTTATAGTTTTCAGTGTACAAACCTTCCACCTCTTTGGTTAAATTTATTCCTAAGTATTTTATTCTTTTTGACACTGTTGTAAGTAGGATTGTTTTCTTAATTTTCTTTTTAGCAGATGTAACCCTTTTAAAACTAAGACAAGAAAGAACTCTTCTTTTTTTTTTTTTTTTTAAACTTTAGTGTTTTCCCAGAAGTCTAGCACTCTTTCTTTTCTGCATGCTTTTCTGATTCCTTTTTATGCTTGTCTCTTTTGAGTTCTCAAAATTGAGGCAGAAGCTGGGCTGGTCATTTTCTGTTAGCTCCTTGAAGGCAAAGGACCATTGCTGTAATGGTCATCCTAACAGAGTTACTGAATTTTTTTTAAAAAAATTTAAATTTAATTTAATTTTAAAAATTTATTTATTTTATTTATTTTTGGCTGTGTTGGGTCTTTGTTGCTGCGCGCAGGCTTTCTCTAGTTGTGGCGAGTGGGAGCTACTCTTTGTTGCGGTGCGTGGACTTCTCATTGCAGTGGCTTCTCTTGCTGCCGAGCACGGGCTCTAGGCACGCGGGCTTCAGTAGTTGTGGCACGTGGGCTCAGTAGTTGTGGCTCACAGGCTCTAGAGCTCAGGCTCAGTAGTTGTGGCACACGGGCTTAGTTGCTCTGCGGCATGGGGGATCTTCCCGGACCAGGGCTTGAACCCATGACCCCTGCATTGGCAGGTGGATTCTTAACCACTGCACCACCAGGGAAGCCCCCAATTTTATTTTTTAATTGAAGTATAGTTCATTTACAAAGCGTTGATGAATTTATAGTCCCTCCTAGAGCAACTAAATTTGGCAGCTATGTTAGATGGTACTATTTTGGACGGGGTAAGTTATATGTGAGAGAGAGAGAGAGACAGAAGGAGAGAGAGAGGTGTAGATACATCAGAATGTGTTTGTCGTGCGATCTTTGGCCAGTGGTTCTCAAAGTGTGGTCTTCAGACCAGGAACATCAGCATCTCCTGCTGATGTGAGAAAGGCGAGTTTCTGGGCTCATTCCAGACCTACTGAATCAGAAACTTGGGGTGGGAGGTGTGCAGTCTGCGTTTTTAACAAGCTCTCCAGATGATTTTGATATGCACTAAGTTAGAGAATACTGTTTTAGACCACCCAGGAACTCTTAACATCGCAACCACCACCTCCTCCCTAAATCTCTGAAGTGTACTAAAATTCCTTTGCATCATCCATCACCTTTATTTTTCCTTTTGCTCCTGTCCCATGTGTGATGCAGTGTTACTTTAACTCTCATAGTCTCCTTAGGTTCCCCCTCTTTTCTTGTAATGTATTCTAATAGAAGGATTTGGATTTGAGCAACTTCGGATTCAAATTCTGGCCCTATTGTGTGACCCTGGGCAGATTAAATATCCTCTCTGAACTTCAGTTATAAAATCGTTGTTATGCAGGTTAAATGAGTTAAGCATCAGTTGCTTTTACATGTTTAGATGCTCAAGAAATGCCAGCTCTTTTCTCTCTTTCTCCATTATTACTCTGCTCAAAAATCAAACAAACAGAAAAAACCCAAAAAGCAAACAAAAACTCCTTTTGCCATGACACATTCCCTACAGGTCGTTTTCTTTTGTATCTGTTAGTACCATGTTTTTTTTTTTTTGGACTTAAGTCTTCATGATCTATGAAATCTCACCATGTAAAATTGGGGTAAACCAAGTACATAAAAAAGTGAGGTGCTGTATAAAGGAAAGGGTAAGGAACAGCTATTGTGATAGGGCTAGTGCCAGTTACTCCCATTAGTCACTTGCAGCAGACGCAATGAGATTCTATTTTAGAAAGTGTAGTGATACAGAAAGTAGTTTGGCCCATAGCAAGGGAATGGGATATTATCTTCATTTTTCCTGCACTCTATTATAATGATCTGTGCAAAAGAAACTATTTGCCTCTTGATAAGAGAGGGAGTACAAATAGCCTTAGTTTCCCCAATTCTAGGGTCACCTTCAATATTGAGAGGGAGCCGTCCAGGGCAGAAGTGTGTTTCAAAAAGGAGAGCCTGATTGAGACAAGTAGAAAAGAGTAGAAAGTCTTTCTAAATTGACATTCACCCTTTTGACCAGTACCAAGACCTCATGCTTTGGACAGTGAGCAAGTTTGCACTGAGTTTTATTGTTTAAGGTCCCTTTCCAAATGTGTTGTTTGGTGTTTTGTTTTGGTAGCCGAGTTTCCCTTGTAAACTAACTTTTAATGCTGCTGTTGTAACTAGCTTGAAAGTTCTAGAAGATCAGGAACTAATTCATTCATCTACTGATGCATAACCAACCAAAAAACAAAATTAGTGACTTAAAATAACAATTTTATTATCTTTCATTGTTCTTTGGGTAGACTGGGCTCAGTTGAGGAATTCTGCCGGTCTTGCTTGGGGTCTCTCTGGAGTCATCTGGAGGCTCATTTGGAGCATCTAGGCCTATTAAGGGCTCCTCTCTCCATGTGGCCTCTCCAGTAGAGTAACCAGACTTTTTATGTAGTGGCTTAGCACTTCCAAAAGTGACAGTTCCAAGACGGAGGAACTGGAAGCTGTCAGTTCTCAAAAAGGCTTAATCCCAGAACTTACCAGTTTTTTTGTTTTTTTTTTTTTAATTTTCACCATGTTTTCTTGATTAAAGCAGTTAACAGGCTGGTCTAGATTCAGTGTGGGAGGAGACCACACAAGGGCAAGAATACCAAGAAGTATGATTCTTTGGAGTCCATCTTCAGATACTAGCTACTGCGGGGACCATATCTATTTTATGTACTAATATATACCCAATAATAGGCACTCAATAATTATATGTGGTTTGAATCAGTGGTTGGATGGGCCAATAGCCAGATTGGTGGATGGTTGACTAACTGCTCTTGTTGGTCTATTTGGGTGAGGCTTATGTGATTCTGAGGGCTGAGATACCCATGTCTCTGCCTTTATAGTACCAGTCCTTCTTCAACACATGTCTTTCTAGGAAACCACCTTTGTAGGCATAGTGACTTGGGTGGCTAGGTGTTCCCTGCAGGTACTTTGGGAACTGTAATCGAGGGAAGAAAAAAATAATCATTTTTTATTAGACTGTACTGGCTACTATAGTTATGTTCTTAGTTAATCGTAACAACCTTGTGAAATAGGCATTTCCCATTAAATTTGGACGCTGAGGTTAATGAACTTGCGCAAGGTCACACAGCTAATAAGTGACACAAGATGATGAGTTAAACTGCAATTTGTTTCTGAAGCTAAAGCACGGACTTACCTCATAGATTAGTTATTCAGTTTCCCTTCGTTAATCTCAGACTGTTAGGATGTGTCAGAGGATTTCTCAAAAGCAGCACTATTAAGTTTCAGGCTGGATAATTCTTTATTGAGGTGGAGGAGGGGGGAGCTGTCCTATGCATCATAGGATGTTTAGCAGCATCCCTGGCCTTTACCCACTAGATGCCAGTGTACTCCCCCCACCCAGTTGCAACTACCAAAATGTATCCAGACATAGGTTTCCTGGGGGGAACCCCCTCCCATTGAAAACCATTGATAAGTTATTTCATGATTTTCTGTCCCCTGACCTTGCTGTTTTTTGATATTACATTTCACAAGGAACTGGCAGTGGCTTCAAACTATCTTATTTTTATAATAGTTATAATCGTACTGCCTGGTTCTGATGCTCTTGAGTCATGCCTTTCTCTCATTGCCTCTCTTCTCTTTTGCCTTGTCTTTTTGCTTTTGTCTGATTCTGCTAAATAAAATGCAGCTGGATAAAGTGTAAGGCCTTTCTACCCAGGTATCGATTCAGCAGGCATTCAGATCTCTGAGATTATAACCATTAGTGCTAGAGAAAAGAAAGCAATTTAGATCTTCTAATTATAGTGGAGTGGGGGGGGGATGCATAATGTTTAGCAAGCTGGAAATTAAATGGCTTCCAGGCTTCACAGAGTTAATCTTCATGGTAGTACTGATTGACATGCATGTGCAATTCTTTTGGGAAACGGGGGAGGAGAGTGGAAATTGCAGGTTTTCTCCTAATTGTACTTTAGGTGTCATTTATGACAATTTCGTGTTGTCTAGACAGAGGGAAATGGTAGAGAAATTATTCCAGTGAAGTCAAATGCTGAGTCCAAAGGGAATCAAGAAGGTTCCTGAGGTCGGGATCAGGGTGGAAGGGCAAGTAGTATACCCCCAGAGGTGAATCAGTGAAAATCAAATGTCACTAAGAGAAGCAGTTCAGAGTGAGCCCAGGATATAAGAAAAGTGATTGTACTCTGAGCTTTGGGTTAGTGCAAGGGCTGACAGTGGATTGTTTGGGGGCCCAGCTGGGAGTCTCTGCCCTCCTTTCTATTTCTATAGACTCCAGAAACCTAATTGCTTGAACAGACAGCCAGGAAGGCTGCCTCTTTGCCTCTGGTTAATAAATGCCCCAGCCCACTGTGCATTCCTTTTTCCTCATTCTCTTGTTAGGCTTCATTTTACTAACTTCTCTTTGCTTTTCTGATGTTGGCCCTAAGGTTTTATTTCATATTATAGAGTATGCTGTTTGCAGTATACCAGGGTCGGTAGAACGAATGGCCCTCGTTGAGGGTTTTTAAAATTTCAGGTCAGGAATGTGAATGTGAAGAATCATCTGAGAAGAAATGTGCAAGGTTTGCTGTTATTGAAACAGTAAATGATTATATCATATATCCTTTGTAGTATTAGTAGGTCTAGAGATAGACTTTTTTGGAATTGTCTATTATTCTGAATAAAACTAGCTGAGGGGGACTTCTCTGGTGGTCCAGTGGTAAAGAATCCGCCTTACAATGCAGAGGACGCGGGTTTGATCCCTGGTCAGGGAGCTAAGATAAGTCTGGGGCAAATAAGTCTGGGTGCTGCAACTACTGGGCTCGCACACCTCAACTAGAGAACCTGCGTGCGGCAAACTACAGAGCCCACGTGCTCTGGAACCCCTGCACCACAACTACAGAGCCCATGAGCCCTGGAGCCTGCACACCACAACTAGAGAAGAGAGAACCCACATGGCACTAGAGAGAAGCCACGCGCCGTAAGTAGAGCCCTTGCGTCGCAACGAAAGATCCCACACGCCTCAATGAAGATCCTGCATGCCACAGCTAAGAACCAATGCAGCCAAAAATAAATAAGATAAATTTTTTAAAAATTAGCTGAGAATTCAAGATTATTGAATTCTGTAAATCTCTTCTTGATTTGGGGGGAAACCAGTCAATTAGGATTCACTGACTCTTTAAAAAAAATTTTTTTTATTTTTAACATCTTTAATGGAGTATAATTGCTTTCCATTGTTGTGTTAGTTGCTGCTGTATAACAAAGTGAATCAGCTGTACATATACATATATCCCCATATCCCCTCCCTCGTGCGTCTCCCTCCCACCCTCCCTATCCCACCCCTCTAGGTGGTCACAAAGCACCGAGCTGATCTCCCTGTGCTGTGTGGCTGCTTCCCACTAGCTATCTATTTTACATTTGGTAGGGTATATATGTCAGTGTCACTCTCTCACTTTGTCCTGGTTTACCCTTCCCCCTCCCCATGTCCTCAAGTCCATTCTCTACATCTGTGTCTTTATTCTTGTTCTGCCCCTAGGTTCTTCAGAACCATTTTTTTTTTTAGATTCCATATATATGTGTTAGCATACAGTATTTGTTTCTCTCTTTCTGACTTACTTCACCCTGTATGACAGACTCTAGTAACTGCCTCTTGATTAAAGTTCAAACTTGCATGTCATGGCTGCTGCTTGTTGGTATGTGTGCATGTGAATATCAGAACTAGCTCTGGAACTTGTTATTGGTATGATCCTACTCATCCTCTGGTGAAAAGCTTCTGATCTAAATTCCTAGTTTAAAAATGTCTGTGGTCTGTGGGCAGACCTCCCAAGTCTCCCAGAGAGAAAGAATTGGAGACAGAGTAAACATGTCCATGTAGATCACCTTGGACCTTTGAGTTCAGATGCTGACAAAAGTGAGTGTTTATTATAAATGGACGTTTCATAACTATAATGTGATATGTTGAGGATATACAGGAGCTAGGCATAGCGCCAACCATTTTACAATTGTATTAAAAATAACCTATCGGGCTTCCCTGGTGGCGCAGTGGTTGAGAGTCCGCCTGCCGATGCACGGGACACGGGTTCATGCCCCGGTCCAGGAAGATCCCACATGCCGCGGAGCTGCTGGGCCCATGAGCCATGGCCGCTGAGCCTGTGCTCCGCAACGGGAGAGGCCACAACTGTGAGAGGCCCTCATACCACATTAAAAAAAAAAAACAAAAAACCTATCAACTATGCTCCGATATAAAATAAAAATTTAAAAATAAATAAATAAAAATAACCAAGTACCTAACGGTCAGCAGAGGGTCCGCTGTTCTAAGAGGAGTCTGACTGACTTTTCAGGCAAGACTTTCGTATAGCCAGATACACAGTTGCACACCCCGTATGAATTGTTTCCACCTTCTTCCCTCTTGGTGTCTCTGATTATGTTGTGCTCTGATATTTTGCCATCAATTGCTCGTTGCACAGAGACATTGAGGGATATGTTAATGTTTTGTAAGATGTTTGTCTGGTAAAAGGCTTTACTTTGAGCCCTGTGAATTGTTTATGCTGGATGATGATAAAATAAGGCTGATCCACACAACAGGCACTGTGAGCTCTTTCTGTAGCATGTCTGTTTTTTTTCCTGAGGTTAGCCTTTTAGCAGTGCCACCTTGCCTTGGTCTGCCCCACAGCAGGAGCAGGAATTGCCTGCCAGTCTCTTCTGGCAACTGCATCATGTGCTGTAAGTGCACCCCTAGAACTAGGGGCCCCTGCAGGGATCAGATGAGTGCCTATCGTTGGATAACTTAAGCGATAATTGCCAGTGTGTGAAATGGGGAGGCTTGGATGCCTCTGCTTTAAAGCAGAGATGTCAATTTGAGAATCATAATAGAAGTGTCGTTTCAGAACACACAATTATTTTTTACAAAGAATAAGGGCTTGTCATCTCCCAGCCCTGGCATGCGCCAAGGCAGAGATCTGGGGCTTGCCGAGCAAGATGCAGAAATGAAGGCAATATTGTATCCAAGTTTCTTTGGCCTCCCACCTCTTCATTCCCCTGAAAACATTGCCCTCTTTCCCCTGTGAGGTCTCTTTCGGCAATAAGCTGTCCAGGAGCATCAGTGGTAGTTTCCCAGGCAAGTAGCCAGCCTCTGACTTTATGACTTAACAAGCCTCCTAGGGACCAGGCTGCACTGCATTTATCAGGACAACTATGTCAGCACTTTAACCTGAAGGGCTTAAGTGACCGAAGGGATGAAGAGTGATGTAAGCAGTTTCTGAAAAACTAGTTCCTTCAGGAATTTCAGTGTGAGTTTTTGGACATCTAGAAACCTTGTCTGAAAGTCACAGGGTCAGTGAGGGGCAATCAGATATGTCTTCTTGCTTATTTTTCCAAGTCTACTTAGGCCTGCTGATTTATTCACTTAGATATTTATTGGTCTCCTATTATGTGTTAATTAGGATGTGAGTTTTAATGGGGATAAAAAGATGACTTGGACCCAGTACTTGCTTTCATGTAGCTTGTAGTCCAGTAGCAGAGAGAAGACGACATACTTACAAGGAACTGCAGTACAGGTGACTTGGGAGAAGGCCTTTTAAGAGAGGATTCAGATGCTACGGGGTGTGGGGGAAGAAAGGGTGAACGTCTGGCTAGAGGAATCAGGTATTTGAGCTTTGAAGGACTTTTACAGACAGAGATAGGGAAGAACTTTCCAGAAAGAAGAAATGGCCAAGCTAAAGACAGAGGTGAAACAGTGAGGGTGTGTTTAGTTTAGCTAGAGCAATAGTTCTCAAAGTGTGGCCTGGGATCCCTGAAGTCAAAACTATGTTTATAATACTGAGATGTTCTTTGTCTTTTTCACTCTCTTGCATGAGGGTTCAGTGGAGTTTTCTAGACACTACATGATGTGTAATGAGGTTATCACTCTGATGGCCAATGGAATGTGTACTTGTGTATTAAATTTTTCTCAGTTTTAATTTCAAATATAGTACATATTAATAGATAAAACTCATATAAACCAAAACTCTTTGGGGTCATTAATAATTTTTTTAAAAATTTTATTTATTTATTTTTGGCTGCATTGGGTCTTCATTGCTGCACACAGGCTTTCTGTAGTTGCAGCGAGCGGGGGCTACTCTTCGTTGTGGTGCGTGGGCTTCTCATTGTCGTGGCTTCTCTTGTTGTGGTTGTGTAGCACAGGCGCTAGGTGCGCGGGCTCAGTAGTTGTGGCTCTTGGGCTCTAGAGCGCAGGTTCAGTAGTTGTGGCGCACGGGCCTAGTTGCTGTGCAGCATGTGGGGTATTCCTGGGCCAGGGCTCGAACCCCTGTCCCCTGCATTGGCAGGTGGATTCTTAACCACTGCGCCACCAGGGAAGCCCCATCAATACTTTTTTTTTTTTTTTTTTTGCGGTACACGGGCCTCTCACTGTTGTGGCCTCTCCCGTTGCAGAGCACAGGCTCCGGACGCGCAGGCCCAGCGGCCATGGCTCATGGGCCCAGCCGCTCCGCGGCACGTGGGATCTTCCCGGACTGGGGCACGAACCCGTGTCCCCTGCATCGGCAGGCGGACTCTCAACCACTGCACCACTAGGGAAGCCCACCATCAATACTTTTTAAGATTGTTAAAGGAACTCTGAGACCAAAAAGTTTGAAAACGATTGCACCAGAGCATATAGTATGTTCAGAAGGAATGAGAGGGCTTCCCTGGTGGTGCAGTGGTTGAGAGTCCGCCTGGCGATGCAGGGGACACGGGTTCGCGCCCCGGTCCGGGAAGGTCCCACATGCTGTGGAGTGGCTGGGCCCGTGAGCCATGGCCGCTGAGCCTGCGCGTCTGGAGCCTGTGCTCCGCAGCGGGAGAGGCCACAACAGTGAGAGGCCTGCATACTGAAAAAACAAAAAAACAAAAACAAAACAGAAGGAATGAGAAATTTGGCTGCAAGGCTTTGGGTGTCAAGGTGAGGAATTTGGATATTATTTCCTAGGTGGAAGGGAGTTATTCCTTTGGGTTTGGCTTCCCTGAACTCAACTAGCAGATGTCACCCAGACATCAGAGCCAGACTGGGAAATTACTCTTCAGGCATGGGGCACCAGCATCTTAGCTTCTAAGAGCAACTTTCCTTATCAGTATATATAGGTCACAGTTTTAGCAATTGATTGTTTCCAGTGATTGGAGAAGGTCTGTACTTGTTTGTTGGCTTTAGTTTGTTGATTTTCTCTGTGATTTGACAATTAGTTAAAAGAATATCTTTAGGATATAGTTGTTTATTAAGGAAGAGTTGTCACTGGCTTATTTATTTGTCTAGACTGGTACCCAAACTTTCTCCTTCTCCACCCCGATACCCATTGAATTTGAAACAAAGATTCTTTTCTTTTTTTTTTTTTCCAGCCGCACTGTGCGGCTTGTGGGGGTCTTAGTTCCCGGCCAGGGATGGAACTCATGCCCCCTGCAGTGGAAGCGCAGAGTCCTAACCACCGGACCACCAGGGAATTCCCCAAAGGTTCTTTTCTTTTGGGTAACCCATCTCATCTGCCCTGACAACTTTATTCTTTTCCAGAGCTTTCTTCTACTACTATTTTTTATTGTTTTCCTAGTCATCAAAGGGTACAGCTGATATAGGGAACTGTTGTACATATTCAGAGTATTAATTAGGGAAGGAAGAAATAGTTGTATTCATTTAAAATATTAGGAATTTTACAGCTTGGATTGTATATTGACTTATATTTTAGTAGGGCTTAATATTAATTTTTGATAACTTATTCTAGTGTGTAATACTTTGATTTCAAGCTTTTCTGTTACATTCCTTAGTGACTCCACCTTATCTTTCAAGGGATTTTATGTAAGCAAATGTTTTAGAGCACGGGTGGGCAGATTTTTTTCTGTAATGGGCCAGGTAGTAAATATTTCAGTCCTTTCCCTATTAGGTCTACTCAACTCTGCCTTCCTAGCTCCAAAGCAGCCACAAACGATATTCTTTTTAATTAAAAAAATTTTTTTTAAATTTATTTTTGGCCGCGTTGGGTCTTTGTTGCCACACACGGGCTTTCTCTAGTTGTGGTGAGCGGGGGGCTACTCTTCGTTACGGTGCGTGGACTTCTCATTGCGGTGGCTTCTCTGTTGCAGAGCACAGGCTCTAGGCACGCGGCTTCAGTAGTTGGAGCAGGCAGGCTCAGTAGTTGCAGCACGTGAGCCCTAGAGCATGCCGACTTTAGTAGTTGCAGCACGTGGGCTCAGTAGTTGCGGTGCGCGGGCTCTAAGGCACATGGGGTCAGTACTTGTGGTGTACGGGCTTAGTTGCTCCATGGCATGTGGGATCTTCCCGGACCAGGGATCGAACCTGTGTCCCCTGCTTTGGCAGGCAGTTTCTTAACCACTTCGCCACCAGGGAAGTCCTCACAGACAATATTTAAATGGGTGGTTGTGGCTGTGTTTGGATAAAACTTTATTTATAAAAACAGGCAGCTGGCCCAGTGCCTGTAGTTTGTCAAACCTGCTTTTTAGAGGCAACTTGCTATTTGAAGAAACTCTTTTTAAGAAGTGAGTAATTCTTTTGAAAATGAGTAGTTTTCTCTTTAGTTTTCAGTGGTTTACTTTTAGATTTTGTATATTGGATGTTTTAAATTTTGAAATAATTTCAGACTTGCAGAAAAGTGGCAAAAATAGTGCAAAGAATTCCCATATACTCTTCACCCACATTCCGTAAATATTAACATTTTACCACATTTGCTGTATCATTTTCTCTCTTTTGCTCTACCTGTATGTGAATATAGTTATGCCTTTATTTATAGTTTTTGTATTTTATATATTTGTGATTATTATATTCTATTAAATATTGAATTTTCTTAAAGTAGTGTATAGTTTGATAGAACAGTGGCCTTTAGACTTAAAAAAGAACAACCTCTGTTAGTAAAAGGCTTTTGAGCAACCTGTGTGTGTGTGCGTGTGTGTGTGTGTGGCATTATGGTTATACATTTTAAATCAAAAGTTCTAATATTTTCTTCCTGTTCTCCAGTGGATCAAAAGAGCAGAACCCCTGACGTACCTCACTTGAACACCACTAGTTTAGAGAATAAACCCGGCAAACTTGTAAAGAAAGGTTTTTTTTTCTCTGTCAGAGCTTCAATGACTCTTTAAAACATTTCTAAATAACAGGTCAGAATGAAATGGTAGCTTCAAGCTTGAACAAGCTTGTCTGAGCCCATCCTAAGTCCTACCTGACTTCATATTACTCAACCAGTTGATTGATCATTGTCAAGTGAAATTTGTGGTGGCCAGAGCAGAAAGCGCTCAGCTGCCATCTTGTGTCATTTCCCCATCTATGGCTTTTTGTAGGAGGCTAACTGTGAGAGAGAAAGATCTTTCTTTGAGTTTCCTAGGAGTGGTGGTGATATTTACTCGTTATTTCTTTATTCAACACCAATTGGCGAAGTGTTTTTTTTTGCTGTACGCGGGCCTCGCACTGTTGTGGCCTCTCCCGCTGCGGAGCACAGGCTCCAGACGCGCAGGCTCAGCGGCCATGGCTCACGGGCCCAGCCGCTCCGCAGCATGTGGGATCTTCCCAGACCGGGGCACGAACCCGTGTCCCCTGCATCGGCAGGCGGACTCTCAACCACTGCGCCACCAGGGAAGCCCCTGGAGAAGTGTTTTTTAATCCCTCAGATAGTGTTTGTGTTGTAACTGTAGAGAACTTGATGTTTCATCAGTGATACGTGTATGGGGGTGCTATTCACAGTAATTGGCTCTCCTGATTTTGTGTATTAGCAGTTAACATGCCATATGTGTATGACTTGCTAGTCCACTGTATTGCCTGAGGAGCAAATGGTGCCAACAGATTCTAGTAAGTAGGCACAGGGGATATATATATGTTCCAAAAGAACCTCATCAGGGACTCCCCAGAGACAAAACTAAACATTTTGGTATAACTGTTTTAAGACGCCTTCCTAAGGTAAGAATTTAGGGTGGGAAGTAGAGTTTGCAGGATTATAAAATGGAATCATTAAAATTGAAATTGTCTAAACCAAGCTCTTCTGGTTCAAGAATCTCCTTCACAGCATCTCTAAAAAGTCATCTCATTTCTTTGAGTACTGTCACTGCCTTGGCAGAGTAGTGGGTAATATTGGCCTCCTAATTTGGCAGGGTCATTTTTCAGGCAGAAGTACTTAAGAAGGATATATGTTGGTCACTCTGGAGGATGCCTCTTGTCAAAGGGCCTCTGCTTATTAAGCAGACATTTGGAGGGTAACACGACAGGGCTCAATGAAATTCAAGACTCATTCCAGAACCCGCTGGGGTAGAAGAAGCTTCTGGGTGTTCCAGGGCAGTCAGCTGCTCTCAGATCTTGCTTCTGTTCTTCAGTTCCCGCCTAATTCCTATAGGACAAATTTATTAGTAGTGGATATATGATGGCCTAAATTGATACTCTTCTCAAAATTTCGCTACTCTTCTTTCTCCAGTCTGTGTACCTCTCACTATCCCTTCCTCTCACAAATAGTCTGTATTTCAAGATTCAAAGACATGCCATTATTTTATGTGCTCCTATGAAAGAAAAAAATCCTGCCAGTTAAACTGCGTCACACAATTATAAAATGTATCCTAATTTCAGACACATTAAAACGTTGGGGGGGAAAGCGTGTCTTAGAATTGATGAAACACAGCATTTCTGCTGCTGTAAACTGGTATCATTGAAGATTCAGGTTTTCAACCAGAGAGAAGTTGTTTTATTGCTTTCTTCTCTTCCTCATTGGTTTCATTGTATTCACTCCCTTCAGTGGTAGGACTATTTAACTTGTCCTAAGTGTGGGGATTATAAGCCTTGTCTAGATCCAAAACATCACGTAACAGTTATTTTCCTGGGTGGGAAAGGTAGCAAGCCAGGTTGACAGGGCCTCTGTTGTATCTCTTTCCCAGGCTGTTAGGGAAAATGCTTCGGTGAGCCAGTCGCTGGGATAAAGTGACTGCACATGACTATACCTAAAGCCAGCTGGTTTTAATAAGAGTGAATTGAATTAACTCAATTGGAAAAGATTGGTAGCTGCTGTCCTTATCCTGCAGATCTGCTTTAAAGAAGAGTCCAGCAGGGAGCTGGAGACCTGCTCCTGGTAGAGCCAGGCAAAATGCTGCTGGAGAGGAACAACATGCATTTCTTTCTGAGTCCACTTCCTTTGAAACGTCTTCTATGGCAGGAGCTTGATTGGCTGCCAAGGCACATTTGAGTTGGGAAGCAGTGTGGCAGACATGGCAAACTGGGGGGCCCCGAGCCATGTTTGTCAGATGAGTTGGGAAGCAGTGTGGCAGACATGGCAAACTGGGGGACCCCGAGCCATGTTTGTCAGATGTTTGTCAAACTGGCCCTTCCTGTACGAAAAGGAAAAAAATGTTTTAGCTAAAATGTAACAGGAGATTTCATGCAAAAGTTCAGCTTTTTGGCTTCCCTTAAATAAATGGGAAGATCCAGTGTTACTGGACCTGCATTCTAGTTGGGACTCACACTGGATACATGTACATAGTGGTTTGAAGCATTTTGGAGTTGACAGGCCTTCACTGGAGTCCTGGTGCTATCACTTGGTAGCTGTGTGCTGCAGTGCAAAACACTTAACTTCTAGGCCCATTGATCTCATGTATGTATAGTAATGCTCACCTTTCCAGGCTGTGGTGAGGTTTAAATAAAGAACTACATGTGAAGTGCTTAGTATTTGCCTGGCGCTAAAAAAGTGCTCAATAAAATATGTGTGTAACACATATGATCATTGAATTGACAGTTGGGCTAGATTATATAATTAGAGATTTTTATCAGTTGTTAAGAGAGCCGTAGGAGTACTCACAGAAAGGGTGTGGGCAGAGCAGAATGTGTAGAAGATAAGGGGCTGTGGATTAGGATGACATGCAGGAACTGAACACCAAGGTAAATGTTGGCACTACGTGATAGTCTCTTGGTATGCCTCATTTTCCTCTCCCATGTTGATCCCAACCTCCTGTTTGTCTACCGGAGGTACTGGAAATAGAAATAAGATCATGTCTCTACTGCACTGACAGAAGAGCAGTATTCACCATGATACAATGGCCATATCCAGTGTGGGAGCTCTGGAGCTCTTCATTTACTTATACCTCTAAGTGCTTATAGGAAGGGTGTGATCCCAGATAAGAGGTGTTAGCTAGCTGCAAAGGGGGATGTTATTTATCTCTCCCCCCATTTTTCCTTATGAATGACCTCTGAGTTGGTAATTGACAGGGATTATTGCCATTTTTTTAATCTCTGCTAGGAGGCTGCTGGAGTCTTCCCTCATTTCATTATCCCGTTATGATGGAGCAGGATCCAGAGAGCACCCAATTTACCCAGACCCAGCGAGGTAAGGCCGAAGTGAGAAATGGCACTAGGTGGGGGGGAGGGACTGCCCTTGGGGTTGCCAAGCTGTTGGAAGCCCCATTCTGTGCCTCTCTGGTCCTGGTGCTCTTTTACTCTTCAGTTACAGTTTTGAGACAGGTGGTTCAGGTGATTGGGAAGTATTACAGGTAAGTGAACAGAGCCTCTGGTGACAGAGGGTTATGACTGAGCCCTTGTCCTTTGGGGCTCATTTTTGTAAGTGGGACACTAGAGGAGGGACCTGAGGAGGTCATTGGCAGAGTCACAGGATATTTCTTTTCTGCTCATCAGAGAGGCTGTTGCCATTCAGATGGACAGCCAAAAGGGAAACAAAAGTTTTTTTATTAATAGGGAAATCACTTACAAATTAAAAGCAAACAATTCTCTCTCATTTGAGAGAAAATTTAGAACATCAAAAGGCGGAAATCAAGTTCATTCAGATGTTGAAGTTTTGGAGACTATATGACGGAAGAGATGACTGACAAAAGGGTAACTGAATAAAACAAGTTGACATATTATTAAAGTGCTTGCCTTACCCCCATTAGAAGACATTTGAAAAGTTCTTGAAGAGATAAAAAGAAAAAAAGAATTCAGATGAGTTTAAGGCCCACCTTTACCTTATACTGGTAACTCAGGACTGAGGATGGGGTGTTGAATTGATATATAACATTTATTTATAGTGAGCAGCCCTTTGGGGTTGTCACAGCAGGACTTAATAATTCTGTTAATGATCCGAAAGGGGGATAACCTGCACATTCTGTAGCAACAGCAGACCGCACATTGTGAGGCTTTGCCAAAAGAAGAGGGTAATTTATAACGGTGGGGTTGAAGTTAACACTGTAGGTCAGAAAAGACTAAATGAGCTTTGCTGTAGATTAAGAATTTCAAGTCCAAGGTTTTTGTTTCCAAGGTTATTGAGTGATTTTGTTGTTACTACAGTTATGTCATGATACTGAGCATTCTTTCTGAGATACTAGTGAAAAGATTCCCTGTTATCCTCTTACTTCCTTTTCCGTACCCCAGAAATGGCAGATCAGAGAACATGGGGATTGATGACTTTAAAACAGGTAGGCAACTTAGATGATGACTGAAACAAGGAAGTTTATGTTAGTCTCTAGTCATATTTGAAAGTAGCAAGCCCTAAATAAGAGAAGGAAATATTTTGCATGAATCAAATTCTTTGAAACCCTGAGAGAACTTCTTGCTGTGAAACAGTTTCTTTTAGGACAGTAATGGGAATCTCATCCCCAGAATTTTTAACCTAACAAAGTTTAACGGTGACTCTTAAAGACCATTATTTGTCCTCCTTTCATGTAATAAATTTGTTATTTATTCCTACTCAGATCTCTTTATCACAGAAAGGCCAAACTTTGTGGTGGTGTTATTTTTACATTTTCCCTTTAAACACAAAAAAGGGTTTTTTGGAGGGGGAAGTATTCTTCCTTGAAGAAAACTTGAGGAGTTATTTAAAATATTCACTTGGAACACTTTTAGAGTTTGATAATTATCCACTCTTCAGTAGGAGGATGATTGTTACCTCATTACTGGTTGTTTAATTTCTTTTTCCTCTTAGATTTCACCCTGCATAATCTGTATAGGTCAAAGCCTTTATGAGACATGTCAGCATTCAGATCCTTAGCTTCCCTCTGGATATCTAAAAAGATGAGGCTATGATGTACTTGTACTTAATAATTGTGAATCATTTTTCTTTACCATTGATGCACAGTTATGTAGTTTAGGGAATTCCTGTCCAACGGTGAAATTAAACAATTGAGGTTACCTAGTGCTGAATTTTTTTTTTTTTTTTTGCGGTATGTGGGCCTCTCACTGCTGTGGCCTCTCCCATTGCGGAGCACAGGCTCCGGACGCGCAGGCTCAGCGGCCATGGCTCACGGGCCCAGCCGCTCCGCGGCATGTGGGATCTTCCCAGACCGGGGCACGAACCCGCGTCCCCTGCATCGGCAGGCGGACTCTCAACCACTGCGCCACCAGGGAAGCCCCCTAGTGCTGAATTTTTACCCCTACATAAAAGGACAATCTTTATTTATTATTGTCAGCATCAACATTATTTCTACCTCTATCACCGTAATATAATTTTTCCATTAGTTAAGGTAGGCTATCAACACAGTAATGAGTGTATTTATGGTCACTTTTCAAAATCTTTTCTAAAAAAAGAATCTTCATTCTCCTCTTAAAACTTTTTTTTAACATTCTTTTCTCCTCTGACTGACTTGAGAATTTAACCAACAACAATTGATTTCTACTGGAAGATTTCTGTATATTTGGTAGCTATAGGAACAACTCAAGAGTATTGGCTTCTGTCTGTTGAAAATTTAGGGTTCTTGATTCATCCTTGCCAAATGCATGGGAACAGGTGCCCAAAGAGACAGTGAAAGTTCCACAAGTTGAAACTTCAAATCTTATTCTCTGATGATCTTGGCCAAGGCCTCTGTACGTCCCATGCCCACCTACTGTCTAAAGATAATTTGGATTCAGAGGTGCCAAATGCAGCATATTGTTCCATAACACAGACTTTTGAGTTCCAAAGATTGTCACCTGGCCTGCTTGGAAATTCTGCTTGATGGTTGGCCAGAAGGACACCACCTCTGATGACAGGCATTTCAGAGGCAGCCCTGTTTCGTGAGGCAGTTGACTGCAGGATCTCCTTTGGTCTGAGTGAGTAGATTTACCGAGGATTTACCTAGAGGCTTACTTTGTCCAGGGGTAATGAAAGGTCAGGCAGCAAGATGTTTGTACTTTTCCTACCATTTGGATGTAAGTATTTCCATTTCCATTCTCAATCAGTTTTTCCAGATTTCCATTAAAAAAAAAAGTTGCATGCTTTTTTTCCTTCTATATTCAAACATTATAGAAGTTAAGGTCCCTAGGAATCCTTATCAGGATTGTTATGTTTCATTTTTTTGTTCTAATTACAGAAATAAATATTTTTATATACATATTAGTATATACATACCATTCTTTAATTTTTCCCCCACTTAAAATTTTATTTTAGAGGGCTTTCATTGTGCATATATAGGGATATTCTTTTCAATTGTTATATAATGTTTCTTTGTATAGATGTAATTTATTTAATCTGTTGGTGGACATTTGGGGTGTTTCCCAGTTTTTCACTAGTGCCAGCATATATATATATCTCTTCGTATCCTGGTGTATTTCTGTAGGATAAAATTAATAGTGGAATTGTTGAATCAAAGTTGGCAGGTTTTAGGTCTTGGGCAGGTTTTAAGTCTTGGAATTTCTTAGTAATCCACTTAATATTATATATAAAACATTTTTCTGTTACTGTTCTTCTCTCACTTTCTCAGTTCACAGCCTCAAATTATATGCGTTGTGAAAGATGGAGGAAAAACTTGAGAAAGAAGGGAATGTGCAAATTGTATAGGACAGTAGACATTTTCATGGAGTATGAAGACAGTGAACCATAGCTGGAAGAATATAGACCTTTTACTAATTTAAAGTAAATTAAGTCTTTTAAGACTAATTACTGAGAACAGCCATTGTAAGGGAGAAGAAGAGTGACTGTTGTCTTCTGTGTTGCTCAGTGCCCACGTAGCCTATGATGCTCTGTCATAAGAAATAGAAAAAAGCTGTTGTTTTCTTTTAGATTTTCTGTTCTCTTGAGTATATTTTACTCTCAGTCTCTATCCTGAATATTTTCTCTGTGTTAAAATATCTGGATAATCTGTAAAGGAGAGATAAGAAGTTCGAAGAAGTACTCTTAAGGAGCTAGGACAAATCTGGAGCTACAAGTATTTGTTGGAGAAGAAAGGAGTCCTGGTGAAGGTGATGCCTGAAGATGCCTTCTTTAGTCATCTCGGGTTCACCATCTCTTGGCCTGTTTTCTCATCTATAAAATGAAAGAAGCTGTGGTCCCTTTCATTTCTTATATTTTGAATATGGATGATTAAGGAAAATCTGCGAATCTATATAAAGGGCACACCCTGAGAAGTTAAAAGAGGTCCCTTAAGAAACTAAAAGAAAGGTCCAGTGTTAAACTCTTGGAAGGGGCAGCTGTTGATCAGATGATGACTGATTAAACAGCTGTTTGCCTTATCTCAGAACAGAAACACTGGTGGTAGTCTGATAAGCATATTGTGCAGTACAAATCTCCTGGTGAGTTAAATGCCGTTTATTTTTCATGTCTCCAGAGTTCGCCTCAGCAGGGAGATGTGATGGGAGAGCTGGATTTACTATCTTTCACAGTATTCCCCACATTAGTGCTAGTTTGTGTTTGTTCATCTCTGTTTCTCTCAGATTATCTCCTGCTGCATACTATGCCCAGAGGATGATCCAGTATCTCTCACGGAGAGACAGTATCCGCCAGCGTTCTATGCGCTACCAACAGAACCGCCTCCGTTCTTCCACCTCCTCCTCTTCCTCAGACAACCAGGGTCCATCAGTAGAGGGAACCGACTTGGAATTTGAGGACTTTGAGTAAGTATATATTCAACTTGCTTTCTTACCCCTCCTCCCGAGCTGTGAGTGCTTCCAAGTTGGCCACTGTCTGAGCAATAGTGGTTTGACAGTCTTGCTTCAAACCCCTAAGTTATTATTTATGAGAAATAGGATGGGGTGAGGGACAGAGGGTTAAAATGCCCAGGGCGCTCCCACCTCTGGTAGTTGCATTGCTGATTCCCTGAAGCCTCTGGGAAGAGACAGCCCATTGGGCCCCAGGCCAGGCTGGGAGAAAATGGCCGCTGCTCTTTAGGCAACTTTTTAATTTCCCATTTGCATAAACAGTGACTGTGGAAGTGCTTCATGTGGACTGTCTTCATAACATCAGGGAGGCAGGAGGGTTGGTGTTTTTTCTCTTAAGCAGAGTAGATACAGAGATTAACAACAAAGACAATACTCGGATTTCCCTAGGAGACAGATTCTCTCAGTACCCTTAATCACGCTGCTTCTCTGAGGTCCTACTCCCTTGTCCCTAAACGTTCTCAGTCTCCCTGTACCCCCAGTAAGGATCCTTTGGAAGTTGCCTGTCAGATTAATGTGGGGGTTGAGAGGTGATTCCTTGCTCTGCTAGTCTCTTTGAGCGGTCGGCTGGGGTACGGGGGTGAGCTAAAGGAGCAGCGTCAGCCCCAGGCTCCAAGGTCAAGCTCCCCAATCTTCCTGCTGGGTTTTACATTCTCTGACCTGCTGCTCCTGACCTTTCTAGCCATGCATTGTGTTTCTTTCCATCTTGAAACTGAGCTTTCCTGGCTTGTACCAAATTGGACATTTGGCTCTTGCTTTGATTCCTATATTTCGATATTCTCAAAACATGCAGAATAAGAGGGAAGGGTGGTTAAACATTTTTCTTTCCCCATCTTTTTTGCTGGCAGTACTGGAATAGGACAGCCTGTCAGTCATCTTCCTTTTTTTTCCCCCTTCATCTTGACATAGCCTGGTCAGGTCTGGGATCTTAAGAGCTCCTGCCTCCCTTCCACCTTCCTCTTTCGTGAGCTGAATGAATAGTTCCCCAGGAGCCATCTTGCAGTGGAGCTTTATGAAGTGTTTGAGAAATATCTTTGTCAGAGAGGACCAAGAAGGTGGGAATACCCTTCGTACCAATTGACCTTCCCGATACAATCCTTAAACACACTGGCCAGTTGTGTACTGGGAAGCAGAAGGAACACTCAGTGGGAGGCTCATTCGTCTGAGGAAGATGTAAATGTGAAAGAAATGCAAGGTTGCCCTCAAACAGCTGTGCTGTGGCAAACGGAGCAGGGGTGGTGGGAGAAGGGCCCAGCTGCTCTGTGACTCTCAGATGTGTCCTTCTGCCTTAAGTCCCCGCTGGGGGAAGATGGATGTGGGCACAGCAGTGAAGGGAGAGTCTCCACTCCTTTAGCCAGGCAGACACCTGTAGGGAAATATGTTCCCCTGTAGAAATGATTATTTTTCCAGCACCGGGGTCTATTCAGGGAAGCAGTTTCAACGCACAGTGCCAAGGCTGCTGGGACTTAGTGCTGCTGAAAAGCCTCGGTAATCCCGTGGAGCTCTGGGAGTCAGTGCAGATTGCATAGCCCTCTCTCCACGCATGTTTGGAAGGCTGTTATCTCTTCGCAGTGGTGAAACGTGGGGCTCATGCCTTTGAGCTGTATCTTGCCTCGTGACTTGTCCTTCACAGTGGAGTTCTGGGTTAGTTTAAAATGTTCTGTTCTCATCTTACCTTCTCTTTCTTCTGTTACCACCTCCTCCCTTTCCCCTTCCTTCCCCCTTGATTTTCCTGTGTCAGACTGCCTCCTCCCTGTGCTCCCCACAGCCCACCTGTGCTCTTGCCTCCCCCTGACTTCAGCGCAGCCTGAATTTACATCACCCTCTTCACCTTTCATGCACTGACTTACCATTGTATTGCTCCCTGGTTAGTAACAATGGGCTGGTTTCTCTAAAGCCCCTCCGAAAGTCCCTCCCCTTGGTGTTTGCCTTTCTTGTGGGGCTGAAGCAGACTATAAACTTGTTTTTAATAGCAACTGTGGATTAGTCACCTCAATATTAGCAGTTCAGGTCTTCTAGTGAAGGATGTTGCCGGCTGGTTGATGCTGAGTTACCGTCTGTTCATTCTTTCTCTGTCTCTTTCCCCGCCCTCCTCCCCCTACTGTAAACCGAGGGCTGCTTGTGGTTGTGCCTCTTCTCTTAATTTCTAGGTACTCTGAGGAGAGAGAAAGTGAGAAATTAGGGAATGTACCAGCCCATTTTAATTTCTCTGCCCGAATCCTTTTCCTCAGCTTTGATAACTAGAAAGAAAGTTACAGGCTTATACAGTCATAATTTATAGTTCTTTCAAGTACAGAGAAGCAGATGAAGTTAGATATGGCCTGGAATCCTAACACTTAGGGTACCATTAAGAGAGACTGTTCTTCTTCTGGGTTTCCTCACCTTCACAGCACAGCATGGTCTTGCCTTTGCCACCCCACTCCAACCTCTTCACTCTCCTTCCATTTGCTAAGTCACAGATCATTTTGTCATTCTCTAGCTTGTCCCATCCAGGTGTATAGTGGCCTCAGAAAACAAAAGGGAGACATTACGCAGATCCCATCTTTTTTGGTTCTCTTTCATCATCCATTGAATGAAAGGTATCAGCTATCACATTTTTCATGTATACTAATTTATAACATACACAACATTTGTAGTATATATAAATATACTAATATACATATGTCTTTTAAAATCTTGTTTACTCCTTATAATAACCCAGTGAGATAGTTGTTCATTTCATTGTGTTTTTTAAAATAAGGATACAGAAGCTTGACCAAAGTCAGACATGTCTAAGATTAGAGATCAGGAGCAAGAATGTTTAGTGTCTGACGTTAGTGTCCTGCAGATTTAAAAACCTTTAAAAATGATGTACAACCATATTTGAGCCCTTGCTCCATGAGCTTGCTGTGCAGCAAGACTATCTAGATTTATCGCTAGGGAAGATAGGTTTGAAGGTTGGTCAACATCAGGTTAAACTTTCTATTCTTTTGTGGTCTGGATTAATGACCATCTTCCCAGGCAGGCATCTTCTCCTGTCATTTGTCTCTGTCTGCAGCAAGGATTGAGACTTCAGGGTCCCTGTGTTTATCAAAATGCACAAACAGGACATCCAGAAACCTGCTGTCAGGTGGTCTGTCCTGAAGCCCTCAGCATCTGTCTTTGCATAAAGATGTTCACAAGCAGGGTAAAGGTGTGGCTGCCCTGACCCTGCTGTCTGCCTCCTTCTGAGCTCAGACCACCTGCTAGAATGTAGACGGCAAATAAGCATAATGAAAACTCAAATTTTTATTTTCACCATCCCTTTGGAAAGAGGGAGGGAGGCTTTTATGAAGCCCAGGTTGAGTGCTGTGTTCCCGTAGTTTCTAAGGCCAGCAAAAGAGGTGGTACCTGTGACTTTATGACTGTTGTTCAAGCTACCCTCACCCCCCTCCTCATTTTATCTGTTATTCTAAATGTAATTATAATCCTAGAATCATCTCCAGTTCATCTTCTTGCCTCATTTTTTACCTGCTTTGCCTTCCAAGGCAAGGATACCCTGAGCTAATGACAGAACTGGAGAAGCTTCAGATTAGATCAGTCACAAATATCTCCAACACTGCGTAATTATATTCAACTTCTTTTTTTTTTTTAAATTATTAATTTGGCTGCATCAGGTCTTAGTTGCGGCACACGGGATCTTTCTTTGCAGTGCGCAGGCTCTTTGTTACAGCACACAGGCTTTTCTCTAGTTGTGGTGTGTGGGCTCTTAGAGCGCGTGGGCTTAGCAGTTGCAGCGTGCAGGCTCTCTCGTGGTGTGTGGGCTCCAGAGAGTGCGGGCCTAGTTGCAGATCTTAGTTCCCCGACCAGGGATCGAACCCGTGTCCCCTGCATTGGAAAGCAGATTCTCAACCACTGGACCACCAAGGAAGTCCCTCAACTTCTTAAAAATTGTTGCCAGCACAGAGAGAACAAGTCCTTCATTCATAGTTGTGACACCGGTCTGTACTTGGGGAAAACGTCTCAGTGAGAATTCTAGTCTTTCAGCCTGGTCTTTCAGATGAAGTGTCTTGAAGTCAGTTACATTTGTTTTATTAACTCTTCTAATTTATCTCGTTGTATTTGGGTTCCTTTTACCCACAAATCCATATTGTGACCAAATATGCAAAACCGTTTCATTGTGAAATGAATGACAGTCATTTCTGGTTGCCCAAGATGGGTTCTGGTTCCTTAGTTTGGCATGATATGTTCTAGCAGTACCACATACACATGTGCGGAGGAGCCTCAACCAGAAGGCTTTCATGGGCCCCTTGCTAGACACCTTCTAGCAAGGAAGTCATTAAAAGGTCTTCTTGGTATATAATGTAGCTGAGGACAGTTCTGAAGGCTGTCACTCCGTTCTGCCATCTGACTGGGTGTGGCATAGAAGTTACTCGCCTTTATAGTTCAGAATTTAATATTCTTCATCTGCCCTTTTGCCACTACGGAAATTTAATTGAGTCACACAAAGAAAATATGTTAGAAACCCGATGATGTTACTCTTATCTGTCTATAGGTGAAATCCTGACAGCTTTGTGAGACTCATATACTTGTGTCAAGTTCTCATGGCTAGAAATTCCAGGAGAGTGAAGTCACATGTCCTTGGTAGTGTTTGCTTGCCCCTGCTCTCTCTTCTATGCCCCAAATTTCCAGGACTCCCATGGGAGTCAGTGACTACTAATAACAGATATGTTACTTATAGCCGAGAAAGGGAAGGGGCAGATCTTCAGAGCAAGAAGTCGTGTACTTCATTCTGAAATGGGGTTGCCTTTGTTTCTTCCTTTGACTTACAGACCATAATCTCTTTGATATTAGAAGTGCAAGAGAAACTATAAGGGAACACGCTGTAAAGTGACTGTTCTCTTTACAGACTGGAACCTGCCAAAGCAGTCAAGGATCAGGCAACCAGCTACAGTTATTGAGTGGTGGTATTGTATAGAAGTAGTTCTTAAAGTGAGATGAGATAAGAAACCATTCACTTCCTTTTTACCAGAGTTTTAAATAATTTCATTTAATTGATGTTTGTGGTGGTTGATTGTTTTTTACAGCGTGGGTTTATAAAAGAGAAAGTCTTAAAATAGGACTTTTCTCCAGATATACTTAGAAGAAAGGCAAATAAATGCATAGTCATAGAAACATGAAACAGCATGGAGCATGTCAAGAATTCCCTTGTTGACAAGTATGGTCAGGTTGTAAAGTCCAAGATACAGCAGGAGATGAGCCCCGAGAGTTAGAGTGGTACCAGATCCTGGGGAGTCTTGTGTGCCTTGCAAAGGAGGAGAACTGTACCCTGCAGGTGAGAGGGAGTCACTGAAGAGTTTTAAGCTATGGAATAACATCAGATTTTTACACAATATCTTATAAGATAGACTGTAATAAGGTACCCCTAAAGTACAGGACAGCATTGTATGAAGGGAGAGAGTACTTGGGGAGATGTGAGAAGGCTTCATGGGGTTCAGCTAGGTGTGAAGACCCCATAGGACTTCAACGAATTGACGTGGAGGATGGAAGTAGGGAAGGAGATTCTAGACAAAGGAGTAGCTTAAGCAAAAGCCCAGACACAGAAGATTTACAGGGTTTGTTCAGAGACCCTGCATACATCTGTGGTTAGAGCAACGGAGTATTTGTACTTTGAGCGATAAGATCGGAAAGACATGGACTGTGGAGGGCCTGGAGTGCCTGGCTGAGAAATTTTGACCTTGTTTTTGTCTAGGGACAGCCATTATTCAACATGTGTTTTAGGCAGTGAATTCTGACAGCGGTTGTTAGGCAGGTGGCAAGTATATGGATGCAGGAAAACCAGTTAGAAAACAGTGGGCAAAATACATATGAGGACATATGAGGACTGAATGTTAAGTATTAGACATAAGAGGCCTTGGTGTTTTATAAGAGTGGGGCCTGTTTGTGAATGTTCCTGGGGAGTTGAGCTGTGTGAGAGCTCAGCTGCCTCACTTCCTACTTCTCCAAATAAAATGTTGCCGGAGTCCTTTTTTACTCTTACTGGAACTGATTTTGAGCTAAGTTTATAAAGTAGCAAGTGACTCCCAGAACAGCTGTGATTGGAACTGGGATCTCCTGTTAGTGCCCACTGGTCCCCAGAGCCTGACAACTATTGTCTAGGGAATAGCCCTGCGTTCCAGTTTCGGCTGAGCCTCTGATATGCCATTTGATCTTTGGCAAGTCCCTCTCCTACCCTAGGCCTCAATGTCTGACCTTGTAAAATTAGATTAGATAATCTCTGAAGTTTATTTTAGCCCTAAAGCTCTTGGATCTTTGTTGGAGCTAACTACCTATCTTAGAAGGATTTCCCTTGTACTCAGCAGAGGTAGAATAATGAAAAGTTTCAGAAAAGTGGAGAGACTTCCTGAGGATTAGGAATAGGATATCTGGTACCTGTGGAGCCCCAATAGATTTATAAAATATATGCCTACCTGAATTCCAGCTCTTTCCTGAGGGTTTTGAGCCTATTGCTTAGAAATATATAATATTGCTTGGCAGCTTTAAAATTAGTATTCTTTCTGGGCAACTAAAATACATATGAATATTTATTATGAGGAATGCTAGGAGAAGAGAAAGAAAATGGAATATATCTGGATTTAAAGAATTAAACAGCTGTGAAGGAAGAGGGGGAAAGGAGGATAGCTATCACTTAGAGATATGTATTTATTTTTTAACATAAAATGCACAATAGGAATATGGATTTGCATAATACATGCAGATGAAATTAAAGGTAGAACAAGAAAGGAGAGGACTTCCCTGGTGGCGCAGTGGTTAAGAATCCGCCTGCCAGTGCAGGGGAAATGGGTTCAAGCCCTGGTCCGGGAAGATCCCACATGCCACGGAGCAACTAAGCCCGTGCACCACAACTACTGAGCCTGCACTCTAGAGCCTGTGAGCCACAACTACTGAGCCCGCGTACCAGAGCTACGGAAACCCGCGTGCCTAGAGCCTGTGCTCCACAACAAGAGAAGCCACAGCAATGAGCAGCCCGCGCACCGCAACAAAGAGTAGCCCCGGCTCGCCGCAGCTAGAGAAAGCCCTTACGCAGCAACGAAGACCCAATGCAGCCAAACAAACAAATTAAAAAACAAAAAAGGAAAGAAAAAGAAAGGAGAGGAATTTGTAAGTGGTAATTATCTGTTATATTACTATTCCTTGGAGAAAAATTAAGGCTCTGAAGTTCCAAGAGACCTATGCTATTAGGTATCCCCTATGAATGATATCAGCTGGGCCTGTGCCTTCCTCCCAGAAATCTAGCCCTGACATGCGTGCACAGTCCTTTGAAGTAGAGTCTAGAGCCTTACTAATAGCACCTGAGTAAAGAAAGGACTTGACCAAGATCACTGTGCCATCCAAGGACAGGAACACCAGCTAGGCCTTCTACTGTCTGGAGATTGAGTAGAAACTGAAGAGCACAGGGAAACAAGTATTTTTTTAATGGTCTAATTTTCAGCACAGTCAACTGTGTATTGTCAAGAAGATAATGGCCTTTTGAGCTTTGTGCTGCCAGAGCTTTATTTACAAAGGCCCAAGTCAGAGCCATTTGTCACTGAGTAGTAATGGCAGCCTGACTCTCTGGTTAGGACTCAGACAGCAGTCTGTAGGTGTATTTTACATTCCTTTAAGTTACAGCTTCTCTCTGAGGCAATTAATCCCAGGCATTTAGCAAGAGTAGCTGCTGTGTTTCTCCCTTGTTCCATAGATGCATTTTCTTGTATTTGTCAGTTGTCTTGGATGCTTGTTTGAAGGGTGATTTTTCCTTACAAAATCTTTTATGAGAAAGTCTTATTTTTTTCCCTCTTTCCTTCCCAAATAGCCTTCTGAGAGTTAATCAGAGATGCACAGAGTTCAACAACTGGGAAGGCCATTAATAACTCAGCCAGCTTCTATCCTGCTGGCTTAAAGGCAGCTTCTGGCTGATGAAATTGATGAGGATTTCTCTGGTGTTTCCCTGAAAAGTATTCTGGTGAGAAAGAGTCCTCCAGTGATAGAGGAGTGGTACCAGCGTGCTTGCATACTCTGGTCTTCACTGTTTTTGTTTTTGTTTTTTTTTTAAGTACTACCCTTGAAAAGGGCATGGGCTATGTTATGTTAGGCCCAGTATTTATCACCCTCCATTATTCCTAAGGTAAACTGTCTTTCTGGGTCTGCCTTTCT
Source organism: Stenella coeruleoalba (assembly GCF_951394435.1). Taxonomy (NCBI): domain Eukaryota; kingdom Metazoa; phylum Chordata; class Mammalia; order Artiodactyla; family Delphinidae; genus Stenella; species Stenella coeruleoalba. The sequence goes on from NC_137154.1 coordinate 13,708,722, forward strand.
CCCACTGTTCATCTGGCAAACATCTTCTAATCTTTAGTCTCTGCCTAAATTTGCCTTCTTCATCTCGTGGAGGCTTGCTCCAAGTTGGTCTTGTATCAGCACTGAAGTGAGTGTCAGAGTCTGTGTAGTTTTCTAAATTGAACATTATTTTAAGTACTTTTAATTTCTTTGCCCTTTTCTTGAAACTCTTTTTTTTTTTCGTTTTTTTGAAACTCTTAACCACTCTTCCTCTCCCCTCACTTCTACCCTGACCCCGCCCTTGCAGATATCCTTTGCATTGAAGTTTGTTTCCCCATCTCAGCTCCTTATTTTGAATTTTCCCTTCTTTTTAGACTATAGAAGCTAGAGTCATTAGTTGCTCTTTTCACCTCTAATTTATTTAGGGCCATGCTTTTAGTCAGGGATTTTTGTGTGCCAGCATTAAAACGTGGGGCTTTTGCCCTCTACTTGCTTAACTTGTCCTGTGGTTGGACATTCTGGCCTTTGCCACCTTACCCATTCATGTTTTAAGTTTTTCCTGGTAAGGAAATGTTTGAGCTGTTCTAGGCTATTTTCTCCTAGATGCCTGTGTTTTTTTCTCCCATAGCATCTCATTTGCGTGTTCACCACATTTCACATTTTACTAATTGTTCTGTGTACAATTCTGTCATTTCTCCTTCTTTGCTAGTGTGCTCAACACTTTCAATTTGAAGTCTTCTCTACATTTTATTGAGATGCTGTTTAACTCCTACTTCCCCATCATTAGTCAAGACGTTAAACTGAGGACCAAGAGATACATCTCCACTCACTTAATATTATTGCCTCTTTTGCGGTGCCTAATGTAACCATCATTCTGAGACTGCTTGTATCTGAGCCAGCTGATTTTCATATATATATATATATCTCTTCCGGTAATCTCTAAATAACATAAAGCCATTATCTCTGACCATGTTTTGCCCTTCCTCCTCCCTTTTTTTTTTTAAGACGGAAGGAGAAATTGAATCAGAAAAGTTAATTGTTTTTAGGTTTTAATAACAATTAAAAGAGGCTTGTGAAATATGTCATAGGAGCCAAATTTTCTCCCAGCCCTGGCATTTGTCCATCTTTCTAAGTTATCTTCATATGTCCTTTCACCCAGCTCTGTGTCATGTTTGATTCTGGCAACTGCTGATCAGTACTGTCTCCTGTACATCCCTCTCCTTCCCTGCTCTTCAACTCTGCTAATGCCAGATAGAGCACTGTTTATTGTCCAGAGAGAGAGGGCTCTTTGGTCCTTGTTCAGAAGTAAATTGTCAGCTCCACAGCATGGTTCTGGGAAGGCCAGCTCTTTCTTAGCTCTAGAATAAAGTAATTGGATTTGTCCCATGATGCTTCTTTCTGTAACTTAATTTTCAACCTTTTTGAGGCTTAGGACCCTTCCTCCCCCCCCCTTAGGACCCTTCTTAACTTTAATATGTGTTCTAACTTCTCTCATGATAATTAGTTGCACTTTTAGTGCCCATCTGTAAGTAAAATATACTGTTATGAAAAGCTGTCATGAGTTCACTTGTACTTTTTTTTTTTTTTTTTTTTTGCGGTACGTGGGCCTCTCACTGTTGTGGCCTCTCCTGTTGCAGAGCACAGGCTCCGGACGCGCAGGCTCAGCGGCCATGGCTCACGGGCCCAGCCGCTCCGTGCGGCATGTGGGATCTTCCCAGACTGGGGCATGAACCCGTGTCCCTTGCATTGGCGGGCGGACTCTCAACCACTGCGCCACCAGGGAAGCCCCCACTTGTACTTTTAACCGAGTTGGTACTTTGATCACAACTTGAATCTACATATACTTGAAAAATAATAATATACTTAATTTGGGAGCTGTCTTATTTGTTTGATATTCAGCTACTCCTTATAATAATTTGTGGGCTCCCCAGAGCTGCAGTCTGCTGGTCAGGAACTTCTGATCTCGTTGTTCTTTATAATCCCCTTTTCACTTTCCATATGGTCTTATCTCTCTTTCCTTGCCTCTCCCTTCATCTGTAGAGTATCAAGTCACAGGACTATGATATGTTAAAGAAAACAGTAATATGCTTTCTCTTCTGCAAAAATAAAAACCAAGTACTGACTTTTAATGGATCAGCTTCCAGTATCCCTGATATTGATTTGTCTCTAAATGCTCAGCATCCAGTTCCACCAAGATATAAAAACCTTCCTAGGCTTTCATTTCTGGTTTGTAAGGGTCCCAGTAGTACACTTGAAAGCCAAAGTGTTGTCTTAACTTTGGTTACAGTGCCAGTTTGAAGATTATCTCATTAAGTTGAAGATAATCCAAAGGAAGAATTCAGAACATACCCCAAATCAAGCTCTCAAGAGGTTCATTTATTTTGTGGAGTTGGTTAAACAGCTAATTAACTGCTCTATCCAGCCAGAGTGCCCTTTGGCTTATTGTTCCTTTGATGCATTGGAAACTAAGCCACGTGAAGTTTCTGTTGTCTTCTCTTGTAGGAAGCAGTGAAGTGTAGTGGAAAGAGCAAGGGCTTCAGAGTCAGATGGATCTTCCTTGAATCTTGTCTCAACCACTTACTAGTTGTGTGACCTTGGGTATTTGCCTCTCTGGTCCTTAGTTTCCTTATCTGTGAAACAGATCTAATGAGACTTAATGGGAAACTCAGAAGATTAAATGGGGTAACATATTAATAACCTTTGTATTAGGACTTAGTAGATATTTCGTAAATGGTGTTTATTACCATTACTTTAACAGACCATAAAGAAAACACTAGACTTTTCTTTTTAATCAAATGACCAAGCTTAGGATTGCATTGTCTAATAATCTTCATCATTGTTAATTTTTCAATCTCTAAAAGAAAGGACTGCCTAGCCTTTTTCTTGTGTTGTTTTTCTTTCACATATCCATGATTTTTCCACACCAAGGACCTAAACAGATTTAAAGATAACCATTTGTTGAATGAACTTGATGGGAGAATTCTTCTTCCTTCAAGATCCCCCGAAGCCAAAGTTTTTCTGTCCTTCAGTCTAGAAAGAGATATGTTTATATACATATCCATTCTAAATCCCTTTAGAAGATCTAAACTTGGCTTCAATTTCAGATGCTGCAGAGTTCAGAGACCACATTATTTCAAGAAAAATCTTCCTTCTTACTGAACTGTTAGTATATGCTCATAATTATTTTAATTGTGGTACTCCAGAAACGTAGTATATTAATGTGCCACCCAAATTAGTAAGCAACCAGATGACTAATTTCTCTGGGACCTTCACCTAAGTGTAGGAATTTAGTTTGCGGGATGTCTGTCTTTTGGGCTGGTGTCTGTTTCTGCTTTAGTGACTCTCTTAGGTGTAGTCTTTTTGTTTTCTCCAGGGACAATGGTGACAGATCCAGGCACCGAGCTCCACGAAATGCCCGGATGTCTGCACCTTCACTTGGACGCTTTGTCCCAAGGTAAGAACTGGATAGTCAACTTTTATGAGAGACTTTTCTGAGGGAGGCTTTATGAGAGGCTGGGATTTTTAAACCTACTTTCTGGTAGGTTTGTCCTGGACAGACCTATTTGGACAAAATTATTTGTCCTGGACAGATAATTCCAGATATGGACAATCTGGTGGATTGTCCATATCTGGAATTATTTCCTAGTGAGCCTACAGTCCAGCCCTGCCACCTAAAGACTTGACAGGAAATGATTAACCACAATGAAAAGACATAGAAAAATGGCATTGGGAGCATCCTGTTCAAGAATAGAAGCCCCGGGAAACTTTAGAAGAAAGATTGGAAGAAGATGCAAACGTGTGAGAGGAATTGTACTCTGCTCTAGGTTTCTTTGGATTCCTAGGCTTAGTGGATCCCTTATCTTTGATTGTTGAGGGTTAGTAGATAGTATATCTCCTTTGTTTTAAGGCAGTCTGTAGTAGGCTTTTAACGCGTGATTCCTTCATATAGGCGTTTTTTTAAATTAATTTTTATTGGTGTGTAGTTGCTTTACAATGTTGTATTAGTTTCTGCTGTACAGCAAAATGAATCAGCTATGCATATACATATATCCCCTCTTTTTTGGATTTCCTTCCCATCTTATAGGCGTTTCTTGCTGCCTGAGTACTTGCCTTATGCTGGGATTTTTCATGAACGTGGACAGCCTGGCTTGGCTACTCACTCTTCTGTTAACAGGGTCCTGGCAGGTAAGGAGTTGTTTCTTTGGATTTTGAAAATTTAAAGGGGGAGGGAGCCGTGTAAAGCTTTCCCCTCCTTTACCTATGCTGATGTGATGGCATCTTGGCATCTGGCTGAAAACTCTTTTTTAAGGTCTTGTACTTGGTTCCTTACTTCAGGGCAGGAAACTACAGACTGAGGAAAGCTGCTTCTTTTGCCCATTCCCACTTCCTTCAGACATCTCTTTTTTAATTAATTTATTTATCTATTTTTGGCTGCGTTGGGTCTTCGTTGCTGCACACGGGCTTTTCTCCCGTTGCAACGAGCGGGAGCTACTCTTTGTTGCAGTGTGTGGGCTTCTCATTGCGGTGGCTTCTTTTTGTTGCGGAGCATGGGCTCCGGGCACGCGGGCTTCAGTAGTTGTGGCATGTGGGCTCAGTAGTTGTGGTGTGCGGGCTTAGTTGCTGCACAGCATGTGGGATCTTCCCGGGCCAGGGGTCGAACCCATGTCCCCTGCATTGGCAGGCGGATTCTTATCTACTTCACCACCAGAGAGGTCCCCAGACATCTTTTTTAAAATTTATTTAAACCATTTGTTTCTTAATCCAGCAAATAGACTTTTTAAATTGAATGATAAAGATGCCTTGCTCATGTTTTATTGTTGAGGTACGCATGAGCCAGATCCTGTGATTTAATTAGGACTGAAAGCACACCTCTCCAACCCATTGCTGCTGCCAGCACATGGAGTTTCCAGGCCCTGTGGAATAATCTTCAGAGGAAGAAGGAGGAGAGGGACCCATGGAGCTGGCTTAGAAATTTCCACAGAATAGAAAATGGACTGGACAAACCCAGCCGATGCAGTTTTATGGTGGCTGAATAACTTAGTGACCAACGTTTTGGGGCTAATATGCGTGATGTGACTGGGCTGAGACCCAGTGTGTGCTGCTGCTTCTGGGCAGTCTAGAGAAGGAAACAAAGCAGAATCTATTTTTTTTCTAACAAAGGTTTTTCTCTTTTCCCCCTTCCCCCCCACCTCCACTGCCAACTTGTAAATTTATGTATGTGAAGGCATTAAAAACTGTAAAAATCAAGCCACATTTTGGTGTATTTTTTTTTAAATAAATTAAATTTTTGGCTGTGCTGGGTCTTCATTGCTGTGCGCAGGCTTTCTCTAGTTGCAGCGAGCAGGGGTTACTCTTCGTTGCAGTGCACGGGCTTCAGTAGTTGTGGCACGTGGGCTCAGTAGTTGTGGCTTGTGGGCTCTAGAGCGCAGGCTCAGTAGTTGTGGCGCATGGGCTTAGTTGCTCCACAGCATGTGGGATCTTCAGGGATTGATCCTGTGTCCCCTGCATTGGCAGGCAGATTCTTAACCACTGTGCCACCAGGGAAGTCTCTTGGTGTATCTTTAATAAGCATCTTTATTTAAAAAATTCAAATGACATTACGTTTTGGAAAATCTGGGCCACGTGATGGTTAAAGGTAGAGAGGGATCGGTGTGAGGCAGTAGCACTGTCAGGCTGGGGGAATATGATTTCTGACCAAGCTGTTGTGGCAGCTGGTAAGCCATGGGATCTGGCTTCCTTTAAGTAGCAGTATCCTTGACCCAGTGTCAAGGCCTAGAAACCCCAGAAACCTCAATGGTTTCTCTCTACTGGACACCAGGGCTTCATAGGCCCAGGCTTGGTGGGGGAGTAGACTGCACCATGGTGTCCTGACAACTTTGACTGATGAGGGCCCTAGTCGGTAAACAGACCCCATGGCTCTCCTTGCTTGGCGCTTCTGTGTGGCTTGGCTAATGGCACGTGGAAGCTCCTCACTGGCAGATAATCACTTGCTGCCAGACAGTACTACAGAGTTCTTCTCCACCCTTCTTTGTTCCAGACATCTGCCTCTACCACCCAACACAGCAGCTCCCTGCTCCTCTACTGCTGGGAAGTCTCTATTTCCTTTGCATTTAGTTTTTTTGGAACAGCTGTATGTTGTTTTTCTCTCCTTTGATCTAATAACTCTTTACCTCCATTTCTTCTTCCCTGCTTTATGCCCAGAGGTCTGACCCCAAATAGCCCAGTTTCACTTGTGGATACCTTTGAATATAGGGGTTATGTTCCAGCAGGCAGTTTACAAACATGAAATCTACTGAGAAAAGTTCTCTAACAAAAGATGTAGAGTGCCTTGAGAGGAAGGAAATCTAGGCTCTCAAGAAGCTCATTCTTGAATTAGATTAGTGGATGGTTTCCATTCACATTTAAACTCATTTCTCCCATTTTCTCAAGATGCATGTTGCAGAGTATCCACTGGTCTTTTCTTCTTTTTTCTTCTTTTTTTAATTGAAGTATACTTGTTTTACAATGTTGTGTTAATTTCTGCTGTACAGCAAAGTGACTCAGTTATACACATATATATTTTCTTTTTTATATTATTTTTCATTATGGTTTATCCCAGGATGTTGAATATAGTTCCCCGTGCTATACAGTAGGACCTTGTTGTTTATCCATTCTGTATGTAATAGTTTGCATCTACCCCACTGGTCTTTCCTTAAATGCCCTCATCATTTGTAGACATTTGGATGTCCCTCCAGATTCTGTTGACAGTTTTGTGTTACTTTTATTCTTCTCTTGAGAAAATACCAATGATAATAATAACAGCAACAAAAAAAAGCTTAACATTCATTGAGCATTGGCTGTATGCTAGGGAGTGTTTTAAGTGCTCTTCCTAGTCATATTTCATTTCATTCTCACAGTAATCCTATGAGATGGGTGCTATTATCTAACAGTGGTGGGAACTGAAGCCCAGAAGGCTAACTTGCCCAGAGTGATGCAGCTAGAAGTAGAGGAGCCAGAAGTGAACCAGGCAGTGGGACTTCTGTTTCCTAGTCTGCCTGCCTCCCCACAGCTATTTTTAAGGACAGAGCATCAAAATAGCATTCTTCTTCTAGGTCCTTAATCTAGAAAAGGGAAAGAGGTCCCAGGGAACTTGGCTGATCTTCAGGGGTTTTCTTATTTGTTCTAATTCCTCTATTTTAAGTGGTTTCTAGACATAGCTTTTTGTGACCCAGTAGTGCTTGCTAAGGAAAATCTTATTATATAATAGGCCTTTCCCCGAGCCTTCATGCCCTCCTGGACACAGATGTTTTGCTTTTTATTAAACTTATTTTGTGATCATGTAATAGATAGAGCTGCTGTAATAATGGCTTTTGAAGTGAAGACAAATTAGTGTTTTAGCAGTAAGCACTCCCAATTTTCCTGGAAAGGCACTTTCTCTTATATGATTGGAATGAGGTTGTGATGGTCTCAGAACAATTAGATTCAGTAGACGTTTGTTCCGCAGCTGTGTGCCAGGCACTGTTGTAGGCTACCAGAGTGAATAAGACAGACAAGATCCCTGCTCTTCTGTAGCTCAGAGTTTAGGTGGTTGGCTGTACCTCAGTCTTGCTGTTTGGTTCTTAGCTCCAAATATAAGGCAGAAACCTTTGTATGGTGAGTGGCTTTTTGTAGGGGTGAAGCATGGAAATTTGGCAGACCTGGAGGGACAAAGTATATACACACCTGCAGTTTTAGGAGGCATTACCAGTGGCAAATGAGTTTTCAATGGACCCTAGCCAAAGCCATTCAGAATCATCAACAAAAATGGATTTGCAGAAAATTAAGATCCATTCTGCCCACTTCCTCCCACAAGAGCCTGAAAGCAGTAATACAAAACAGAAGCTGCTACAGAGAAGTGTTTTGATAGTCTGTTAATCTTCATCTCTTCCGCCTTATCTTGTTGTCTTCTCCACAATTCTGTAGGTTCCTGGTGGCCTCCAGTCACCCATCAACCCACACCAGGCCCCTTCTTCAGCAACACAAATTCTGAACCTGTACTTAAAGAGGTATAACTACATTTAAAGCTACTGCAACTTTACCGGTATATTTTTGGGGAAACACGCAAAAGTCTGGGGCGCTCCCCCTGCTGACTTTTTAGCAGACAGCTCTAGCTCTGTATAGTAATAGCAGTCTATAACAGAGAAGGAAATGAAGTTAATGACTGCCTACTATGGGCCAGGTACAGTCCAAAGTGCTTTCCCATACATTATGACCGCCCTATGAAGTAGATAGTGTGTTTCCATTCTGTAGGGAAGAAAGCTGACGTTCAGAGAAGTTACATTACTTGTCCAATATAATGCAGTGAGAGGCAGACCTGGAACTTTAAACCAGGTCTGCCTGACTCATAATAACTCTGTTCTGCCTTCTGTGCCATGTTTTGCCTGAGTTCAAGTAGGGAGTATCTGCCGAAAGGTTCTTAAGCCTATAATATTTTTCTGCATGCTTGAGACCTGATATAAGTGAAATGAGAAGCCCTGGCATTTGACGTCTTCCTGGTAATTACTGGAAGAGAAACGCTGAGGGATAGGGACCTGGGTAATGTAGGGTATTAGTTATCTGTTCTGTCTAATCTTTTTGACTTTCATCCTAATGAGCATCTGCTCCCAGCAGATGTGGTCCTGATGGATTTAATTTAGTATTTTGATTAAAATCAATGGGAAGTGTCAGGATTTTTTTGCTTCTAGCTACAGGTCATTGGGGCCTGGTTGAGTGTCATGGGCTTTGTGCCCAGTCATCCTAATTTCTCTTAGGATGTCTTCTTTGAGCCATTAGTTTAGGAGTGTGTTTTTCAATTTTTACAAATTTCCTTCTGTTGTTGCTTTCTTATTTAATTTTACTGTGGTCTAAGAACATACTTTGTATGATTTCAGTTACTGTAAATTTATTGAAACTTGCTTTATGGCTTAACATATGGTCTGTTCTGGAGAATGTTACCTGTGTGCATGGCAAGGTTGTATATTCTTTTGTCGCCATGTGGAGGGTTCTGTAGATGCCAGGGAGATCTACTTGGTTGATAGTGTTATTCAAGTTTTGTATACCCTTGCTGATTTTCTGTCAGGTTGTTCTACCCATTATTAAGAATGGAGTATTGAAATTTCTAATATTATTCCTGAACTGTATATTTCTCCCTTCAGTTTTGTCAGTTTTTGCCTCATATATTTTGGGACTTTGTTGTTAGGCACCTATATATTTGTAATTGTTTTGCCTCCCTGATGAATCAACTTTTTCGTTATAAAATGTTCCTCTATCTCGTGTAATATTGTCTTTTTTTTTTTCAGGTATAGATGATGGTACAATATTATATAAGTTTCAGGTGTACAACATAGTGATTCACAATTTTTAAAGGTTATATTCTCTAGTAATATTGTCTTTAAGTCTAATTTTTCTTACATCAGTATAGCTACTCCAGCTCTTTTATGGATGTAGGTTGTGTAATATATCTTTACCCATCCTTTTACTTTCAGCCTGTTTTATATATCAGAATATAAAGTGTGTCTCCTATAGAAAACATATAGTTGTTTTTTATCTAGTCTGAAAATCTCTGCTGTTTGATTAGATTGTTTAGTCCATTCACATTTAATGTTATTAATATAGTTAGATTTTTGCCTGCCATTTTGCTGTTTGTTTTCTGTATTTCTAATGTCTTTTTTTATTACTGTTTCTCCTTTACTAACTTTTTTTTAAAGTTAATTAATTTGTTTGTTTTTATTTTTGGCTGTGTTGGGTCTTTGTTGCTGTGCGTGAGCATTCTCTAGTTGCGGCAAGTGGGGGCTACTCTTTGTTGCGGTGCACGGGCTTTTCATTGCAGTGGCTTCTCTTGTTGAGGAGCACGGGCTCTAGGCGCACAGGCTTCAGTAGTTGTGGGACGTGGGCTCAGTAGTTGTGGTGTGCGGGCTCTTGAGCGCAGGCTCAGTAGTTGTGGCACACGGGCTTAGTTGCTCGTGTGGCATGTGGGATCTTCCCAGGCCAGGGCTTGAACCTGTGTCCCTTGCATTGGCAGGCAGATTCTTAACCACTGTGCCACCAGGGAAGCCCCTACTGACTTCTTTTGTATTAAGTGGATAGCTTCTAATGTGCTATTTTAATTCCTTTCTTGATTTTAAACTGTACTTTATCAGGATCTACTTCAGACTTATAGAGACTTGATTCTGGTAAGATACAGAAACTTTGTTCCATTATAGCTACATAGTCATACCCCTTCTTTGTGTTATTATTGCTATGTATATTATGTCTATATATTACAAACCCAGTGATACAGTGTTACAATTTATTGCTTTATGTAATCTCATATCCCAGGCATCCTTCTGTTTGCCTGTTGTGAGTAAAATAGAGCTACCCCTTTTGCAAGAATTTACTTTTCTTTTTCTTGTTAACTTTATTTTTGGTTGTCTTTTGCTCCTCTCCTCTTTTTTAAAAACAGTGGTCCTCTTTCTTAGATATTCCCCACTTTTCTGGTATTTTAGGGAATTACTCTCAGGAGGCCTGTCTAATCTAGTTTGGCCAACTAGGTGGACATCTGGGTCCTCGGGCTTGCTGACATTTAAGAATTAGTCTAATTTCTCAATTTACTATCATAGTTGTTTAATACAACAGATGGTTTAATTACTGTATATCAGATCTTCATTTGAGTTGGCAAATCTAGGAAAGATGAAAAGTAGTGAATACAGTTGAAGGCCATCATGGTATACTTACATGAGTATGAACAGAAATGAATGATAATTCTGGTGTTGGACCCTTTATCTCCTTGGCTGGACCCTTCTCCATGTTCTTTACCTCTCTGGTACCCAGTTGCCAGGCTAATAAAGTAAGTGGCACATTCCAACTCAACATCAATTAAGATAGCTGTTTATAAACCCCAGATTAATGGACAATTAGTGGTGGTGGTACTAGCTAGGACCTCTTTAATAATTAACCCAATTACCTTTCATTCTGCTCCAGTGATGAAAGTAAAGGCGATAAGGGGCTGGCTTGGTTGCCTGGGAAGCAGCTCCTTCCAGAGAACCCAGCTTTCACAGATGCCTTACACAGCATCCAGGGCCTTTTACTGATTTGGTTTCCACCAATCACTGGAGCATCCATGCTCTCTCTACCCCAGCCCTTTGCTGCATCTCCTTATTCCACTAGTGAGAAGTATGCTTGTCGAGAACCTAGGTCCTGGTTTCTAAGCTGAATTATCTGTGCTTCTTCAGGCTTTTCTAGAGGAGAATATTGGGCCTTGTCAGCGAACTTTTCTGTTCCTTTTATAATGTGTGACTAAGTTTTTCTGTGCCTCCATCTCTGTCTACCCTAGGAAATTTCCTCTTGATCTCTCCCCACTGATGCTTAACTCCTGTGCTCTTTCTGGACCGTCACTTTGAAATGTACATAGAACTTTCTAAATGCTTAGCATTTTCCAGAGCTCTTTGGGTCTTTTTTTTTTATTATTTTTTTTGGCTGTGTTGGGTCTTTGTTGTGGTGCTGTAGCTTCTCTTGTTGCGGAGCACGGGCTCTAGGTGTGTGCGCTTCAGTAGTCGTGGTGCGTGGGCTCAGTAGTTGTGGCTCACGGGCTCTAGAGAGCAGGCTCAGTAGTTGTGGCACACGGGCTTAGTTGCTCCGTGGCATGTGGGGTCTTCCCAGGCCAGGGCTCAAACCTGTGTCCCCTGTATTGGCAGGTGGATTGTTAACCGCTGCACCACCAGGGAAGTCCTCTTTAGGTCTGTTAAAAGAATTTAATGGTTCTGCCCTTAATGGAGTTTACTGTCTAGCCAGGTTGTAGCCTGAGTTTCTATGTGTTTTTTGTTTTTGTTTTGGCCCTGCCACTAAAAATTTAATAATTACCCTGAGAATTTAACTGCCAGTCCTAATAGATTAGCATGTGTGTGTGTGTGTGTGTGTGTGTGTGTGTGTGTGTGTGTGTGTGTGTAACTCAAACCTGGGCTTGGACCAAGAATTTATGGGTTTTGGTGCAGTTTGAAGTGACTCTGAATGTGCCCCCATTTGTGTTTTGCATGGGTCTGTGAGCCTGAGTGGAGCTTGGGAAGGACAGCTGCCACTTGCAGTGTAGAGTTGGTTTGAGAGGCAGTAGAACAAAATGTTCAAGAGTTTGGGCTCCAGAGCTAGACTATCTAAGTTCAGATATTCATGCTGCTACTTCCTAGCAGTGTAATCTTGGTTAATTTATTTTACCTTTTCTTGGGACTCAGTTTCTTCATCTGTAAAATGGGCGTAAGAATAGTATTTAGCTCGTAGAATTGTTTTGAGGATTAAATGAGCTAATATATATGAAACACTTAGAATAGGATTTTTTTTTTTTGCACAAAGTAAGTGTTCAATAGATTTTAGCTATTATCATTATGATTTTTATTGTAAATCTTGGGGGCCAGCATGAGTTAGAGCTGTGCTAGTCTCCTCAATGATTATAACCTTGCTGATCTCTCACTCTTCTTTTGTTTTCCTCAACAATGGTGCACTTCCTGGGTACCAAGCAGGGCTTTCTCCCCTTTGCTATGGTCAGAGAGTTGAAAAAACTGGGAGCTTGTGCTCTAAGGCACCAACAGATGGTAACCTGAAGGTCCCTGTGTTGATAGTTTGACATGCTAATGTGTCCATTGTTGCCTGTAGTCATGTCAACCAAGGGGGTTAGATTAGAGGAGTCAGAGTTTGCATTTGAGAAACCGTTTTCTGTCTCACATCAGAACCTGCGCTCATGAAATAAGCATCTACTCTCCAGACTAAGTGCTTGCTCCTATGTAACCTTGGCAACATGGGACTCTCAGAGTGGACCAATAACATCAGCATCATTTGGGAACTTGTTACAAATGCAAATTCTTGATCCCTACCTCAGACCCACTGAAGCAGAAATTCTGGTTGTGGGCCTAGGAATTTGTTTTTAAAGAGTCTTCTAGGTGATCCTGGTGCACTTGAAAAATTGAGAAACACTGCTCTAGATTAACTCATTAAAGCTAGGAACAGAGGCAGAGGGAAGAAATGGGGAGAGACGACTTGCCACACATTAAGGAGTGTGCCTGCAGGAATCTAAGATTTGTTGGTCCTAGTGAGCTCCTGGCGTATAACTCTTCTTGATCTGGAGCTAAGAGTAATGGGGGAAAAAATGAATGAATTTGTTACTACCTACAGAGTGCTCAGCTGGTATATAAGCCATTTTTAGTCGATAAGCTTTTATTGAGCTTTTGTTGTTTATATGGTACACTGTTAGGTATATGATAGTACCCAGATGAAAAAGACATGATCTCTGCTCTCCATAAGCCTACCGTCTACTGCGTAAGCCCATCGTGCTCAGAAATAGCTATAGGACAGTGTGTATTGTGCTAAATGCTAAGGTAGACGTATACACAGAAAACTGGCTATGAGAGCACAGAACCTGCCAGCATTTCTACAGCAGAAAATATGAGTCTGTTAAGCTTTTATGCTGGGACAACAGGTTCTTGTCAGCTCTGCTAGGAGTTTTATTCCTAGGAGAAATTGACCTATAACTTTTCTTGTAACTTCTTAACCAATTTCCTATCTCTTCCCCTTCTTCCTCCTGAAAAAGAAAGGTTAGCATCAACATATCTGTATTGAGACCCCACTGTTTACTTGTACTGTAAGTTCTCTGTACTCTGGGGCTTCCCTAGACCTAGAGTGATCTCAAAGTTTGTTGAGTCCTGTGGGTTGTGTACTTCTTAGAAATACTACTCATTTTGAAGGTGCCAGCTGAAGATGCCCTCTAGGGCTATAAGTACCCACTGTAATGCCAGGACCCTTTTACTTTTCTTAGGTTCTGATTGGTATGTGCTTTGACATGTTTTGCAACCCCTCAAAACAACAATATAGAAATCTACAGAGGAGATGTGAGGAAAGAAAGAGCAAATTATAGGTCAAAGCCCATTTTTTCCAGTGGAGGCAATAGCCAATCTCCACTTTACTTAAGATTAGAGGTCTTATACATACTCTGGAAAGACTTGAAACAGTCTTCTTTGCTGTCCCATCTACTCCATCATTTTTTACCTAAGTGCTTGATATGAATGTTAACCCTCCACCTCCTTCTTTTTTTTTCTTTTTTTTTTTTTGCTGTACACGGGCCTCTCACTGTTGTGGCCTCTCCCGTTGCGGAGCACAAGCTCTGGATGCGCAGGCTCAGCATACATGGCTCACGGGCCTAGCCGCTCTGCGGCATGTGGGATCTTTCCAGACCAGGGCACGACCCCGTGTCCCCTGCATCGGCAGGCGGACTCTCAACCACTGCGCCACCAGGGAAGCCCCCCACCTCCTTCTTTTTTAAAACTCTGATCTCATATTAGCTTTTCTTCCTCTTTCTCAGACCATGTCCTTGGGCAGTCTCATTTATTCCAAACTGACTGGAAATGCCATGGGAGCTGACAGGCAGCACCTCTCACCCTCTCTGCCAAAGTAGATCCAACCCATGGGTGTTAATTTCTTTTCTTTAACACCTGCTGATCCACAAGGCCAGCTCTTCCCCAGGGTCCTTGTGGCACTCAGCTAGAAGCCAAGAGTAAGCACAGATATCTTGGTATATAAGCCATGAGGTGGAAAGAGGCACCTGCAGGTGGGTGACCAGGGACCTTTTGAAGTGTTGAAACTCTTTGTGGGGGGGTGGTGGTGTTTCTTTTGGCCAGGTGTTTAGTGTCATCCCAGAGCCAGAAAGTTATCCTGTAACTACATACGTCAGCCTGTAAAAACACTCTCTCCTATTACAGGGGTACCATGATGAATCCCTGGGTTTATCATAAGCCCAGCCCACTGCAGCTGTGTGCCATGCAGAAGGGGCCCAGCTTCATTCCTACTGCCTTGAGCTGTGGAGTTGTATACTTTGGGACTGCTTGGCAAGCAAACTCATGATTTTTACTCTATGGCTCATGGCTGGTGAAGCACAAGCCAAAAAGTATTCTTCTTAGAGAATTTCGTCCAGGCTACAAAGGAACAGAGGGAAAACTGGACAGGAGGTAAAAGGTGGAAGTTCCCAGTGGGAACAAGAGTCTTCAGGGGGGTTGGATATACTGTAGGCATGTGAGGAAAATATATCATTCATTTTCATGAATAAATCTGTCTAAAAAGGTGAATTTTCTCCAGAATCTGCCATATTGCCAGTGGCTGCTTTTGGTGGTATTTGCTCGTTTTTCCAACAGCAAGATTTCACAACAGAGGCTCTTTATTGTAATATCCCTAGACTAGTAACACAAATGAAAAGAATGACATGGAAATATCTAGTCCCTCCTGCTTATCGGAGAGTTTACTTAGGCAAATAGCTCGGAGACTGTGACAGTTTTATAGCAGCGTTTAAAATTTTCCAAAACACTGCCCCTTGTGCTGAATTGGCAAAAGGGTTGTGGACAGAAAGAATGCAGTAACTCAAGCTTAGATTTGACCATGAGCTGATGTTAGATCACATTTGCAAAACGTGGAGACTGTGGTGGAATACAGTGCTTCAAATGTGCTAAAAACAAAACAAAGACCCAGGAGCCCTTACTATATGCCAAGTGGTGCTCTAAGCACTTCTCACATATTTCTTCACTTAATCTTCATAATATTCCAGTGATGTCCTGTTATTACTCATTTTTATAAATGAGGAAACTGAGGCATAAACAGATGAAGTAATTTGCCCAAGACCACAGCTAGTGCTTGACAGAGTAGGAATCAGAACTCAAGCAATCTAGCTTTAGATTGGGACTTTTCAAATAGAACCGTCATGGGTATGGGTGATTCCATGTTGGTAGAAAAAGAGGCTGAAATGTAAACTCTGGCTTTACTTTAAGAAAACAAAAATAATTTGTTCAGCTACAAAACTGCGACTGGGGAGGGTGCTACAAATTCTCATATACTCTTGTTGCAGCTGCTTTCCACTAGAAAGAGCCCTGTAGAAGAACTACATTCCCAAACAAATGACTCCTGAAGAGGTAATTACACTGTTGCCATCCCATTGGGAAGAGGGCTGGGTCGGTGATTACATTCCAAAACAAAGCTGTTTGGGTATAATTGCACTGTGCTGTTCTTATCAGTCTGGGGAAGGCAGGCCTCTGGTCTCTATCCACATTTATTTTTGAGATGGAATCCAAATAGCATTCAATTAATAGGCAAGGCCTAGGCATAGGGAAGTCAGCCAAAAGAGCCAAGATGACAGACATTAACTTGCTGTTGGCATTTTCCTTCCACTGAAGTTTTCCAGACCTTTAAGTATCGGTAAATTTGAGGGAGAGACCATTTGAGAAAATATATTTGGCTAATGAAGGGTTAGAGACCCCCGCTTAGACGCTGTGCCCCAAAGCCCTCATTGGTGTTTATACATGAAGAGGAAATGGTTAGGTGGCAATGAAATTTCCCTCTCATCAGGAGTTTTTGCTCTATCAAAAGTTGGCCCTTCCTTAAAATCTTTCCCTAAAACTTCTGGTGTGTGTGTGTGCGTGTGTGTACATATATATTTATATTTATATGTATTTTGTGTGTATAGCTTCTAGTTGTCCATCAAAGAGCCCCTCTCTGGTCCTGTTGAGATTATAAGGCTAACTTTTGTTAAATTTCAGCAATAATCTCTAGATCTGGACTGGAAGAAGAAATAAAGCTAATTAATTATTTTGTTTTATGATTCAGAGGACAGAAAACTGCCAGTGACCTCTTAGGCATGCTTGTTGAACTGGAGAAGAGAAAGGGGAAATATCTATGTTATCAGGTTGAGGGTTACACAGACCCTTCGGAAGTGGTGTAGCCTTGGCCGTTTTATCAGTTAGCTTTTGCTGCCTCACAAACCACCCCTAAATTTACTGGCTTTAAAAAAGTGTTTACTGTTCCTTAAAATTCCGTGGTTCCTGTGTACAGTTCATCTGGTCTGAGCCAACTTGGCTGCTCTGTGTCAGTTGATGACTTGGCTGGGTATTGATGGTCTTAGTTGGTGTAATAAGCAGGACAGTGGACTGCTGAAGATCTCCACATACTAATCGCTGGAACCTGTGAATATGTTACTTTATTTGGCAAAAGAAACTTTGCACATGTGATTAAGGTTACAGATTTTGAGATGGGGAGAAGATACTGAATTATCTGGGTGGACCCAGTCTAATCACACGAGCCCTTAAAAATAGAAGAGAAAGGCAGACAGGTCAGTCCAAGAGATGCAGTGATAGAAGATGGGAATTGTTTGGCCCTCAGCTAACAGTCAGCAAGGGAAAAAGAACCTCAGTCCTGAAACTGCAAGGAACTGAATTCTGCCAAAAACATATGAGCAAGGAAATGGATCCTTCCCTAGAGCCTCCAGAAAATAACATAGTCGAGCCTCCAGAAAATAACATAGTCCTGCCACCACCTTGATGTTAGCCCCATGAGAACCATGTTGGTTTTCTGACCTGCAGGAATGAAAGCTAGTAAATTTATGTTAAGCCACTAAGTTTGTGGTAATTCATAATTATAGCCGCAGAAAACTAATAAAGATGGCTTCACACATATCTGGCAGTTGACAGGCTGGTTGGCCTCAGCTGGATGACTTGTCTCTTTTCTCTTCACCAGTTTCTTCACACAGTGTCTCAGGCTTACAGAGAGAAACGAGCTGTCAGGCCCCAATACACAAGCACTTTGCAAGTCTCTGCTGTCACTTTTGTTATTGTCCTGTCAGCTAACGTAAGCCACATGGTTAAGCCCAGAGTCAGAGAGGGTACTCTCTTTAAGGGCGTGGATACAGGGGGGCTTAAATCATTAAAGGCCATTACTGTAACATTCCTCCACAACGAAGTAGATTTTTGAGATATGAGGTAACCTGGTAACTCATTCTAAACCAACTGCTTTTTAAAGTGTCCTTACATATACATGAAAGGAAAGTTTCAGCATACCAAGGGATACAGATGTACAGATTTTGAATTCCAGAGAAGCATCTTGGTCTAAATCATTATTTGGTTTATTCAGAGAGACATGAATTTAGAAATTACATCCAAATGGGAAGCTAGATCCTGGTTTTCTAGACATAGCATTTCAGAGAAACTGCCTTTTCTCTTTCTCTGTTTTCTGGGATGTAGCCCTCTATTTCTGTGTGCTGGAGGGTAAAAAGATGTGCAAAAGAGCTCTGTGGGTGGTTGGGCCCCTTGGGGCCACATGTATTTCTGTGTAGGAGTAAGACTGACAGAATTAACTGTGCGAGCACTTACTAAATTGGCTGTAAGTGAACCTGTACCCGTGGCATTATTTATAATCCCCAGCTCCTTTAACAGAAGCAAATTGGAAGAAAAGTTCCTAAGGCAAGGGATCTTTGTGTGCCCAGTCACTGTGGCACATTATGCGTTTTTATAGCAGTAGTTGGGAGAAGCTAGAATTCAGTTCTCCTCAAGCATAGGAGTTAGTTAGCTTTTGCTTGGCCTTATTGATGAGATTGGTTAAGAGCAACTTTATGGGCTCCAAATGTGAATGCATGGATTGGGCCTCAGGGCATATAGAGACAAATTTCATATCCACTAGTCATTCTTTTAGGACATCCTTGACGTTCAGAGCCATCTCCATGATTGGTGGGATGCAAGCTCTGCTGTTGGTGAGCTCTGAATTTTGCACTGGGCAGTTGGGTTCAAAATAGGATGGCCTGTGTACAAGAAAGATGTATACTTATAGGAGATTTAAGCTGGCTTTCACAAGAACTTCATCCAGCTCAGCAGGGCACCCAGTGGTTTAGTGTGTTTACTGAACATCTCTTTGCTCTGTCTCAAAGCTTAGCCAAGATTCATGAAATGACTGTGAGACATAAAGGGAGCTGCCACAGCTTGGTGGGGTGTGTGTGTGTGTGTGTGTGTGTGTGTGTGTGTGTGTGTGTGTGTGTGTGTGTGTGTGTGTGTGTGTGTGTCGCCATATTTGCTACTAGAAAGTGAAGAGAAGCTTAACCTGGCATGGGGAACTGTAGATTCCACTCCCCAGAGGAGGTGGAGCAGTGGTATGCCTTGGGAAGGAAGAAGAGTGCTGAGAATGGAAGTGTAGAGACTGTTTAAAGAGGCAGAGACTCTCCCCAAATAAAACTACAGATTGTCTCTTATTCCCTTGATAAGAGGTTACAGTGTGTAGTGATGGGATTCAGCCGGTATCCTTCCATTCCTCTGCCTTTGCTCTTTGGGTCCCCTTCCCCTCCTACCTTTACCTTTATTTATCATGGGTCATTGAATTTGAACTCGATGTTCTTTTAGGCAAAATGAATACAGCTAACATAAGACCTAATTGAGAGCTTATAAAAGTCACAAAGTGTTTCTTGGTCTGAATATTTTCATTGATTCTGCTGAAATGAGGTGACTGGGAGAAAGGGATAAAATGTTATATTGCTTATTAGGTAAACTAATTAAACCTAAACATATCAATACAAAGCTTGAGATAAGTTTTTTCAAATGCCCAGTTTCTCCACCCGCCATGTTCCAGGTAGAGAGACTACAGGGACAGCTTAAGAACACCTGCTCTAAAGAAGTTTCCAGCTATTCTAATCTTTGTCTTACCAAGGAAGAATTTTAAGGTCCTATGGGATAAAAGCAGCCAGCACCAAGGGTGAGCTTGGGAATTCTTAGATACCTCTCTGGCACCATGATGCAACCCAAGCTACCCTTAAAAATAACACCATCTAAGTGATGTGGCACATATATACAATGGAATATTATTACTCAGCCATAAAAAGAAACGAAATTGAGTTATTTGTAGTGAGGTGGTTGGACCTAGAGACTGTCATACAGAGTGAAGTAAGTCAGAAAGAGAAAAACAAATACCGTATGCTAACACATATATATGGAATCTAAAAAAAAAAAAGGTTCTGAAGAAACTAGGGGCAGGACAGGAATAACGATGCAGATGTAGAGAATGGACATGGGGACACGGGGAGGGGGAAGGGTAAGCTGGGACAAAGTGAGAGAGTGTCATGGACATGTATATACTACCAAATGTAAAATAGATAGCTAGTAGGAAGCAGCCTCATAGCACAGGGAGATCAGCTCGGTGCTTTGTGTCCACCTAGAGGGGTGGGATAGGGAGGGTGGGAGGGAGAAGCAAGAGGGAGGGGTTATGGGTATATATGTATATGTATAGCTGATTCACTTTTGTTATACAGCAGAAACTAACACACCAAACTAACACACCATTGTAAAGCAATTATACTCCAATAAAGATATTAAAAAAAAGAAAAAAATGATAATACCATCTAAGTGAAAACAGTGAGCTTGCTCTGCTGGCAGCTTCAGGACCTAACCTGTCCCCACCCCACCTATTGAACTGCCAGCCCTAAGACTCATTTATAGAATTTCTCGAGCTGCCACTGGGTGGAAGTACCAGAGGAATTGGACATAGAATTTGGAGGTTATAGTGGTGAAGGAAAGGCTGACTGGTGGTTTATGTCCTTCAGCTTCATGTTTACTTTTTGTCCCATTCTACCATTATTTCCAGGTACACTGTGTTTTAGTTTTGGTTAGTGTGGACTTATTGTTAGTCTTTGTTCTCAGGCATGAAGTGGAGTTGCTTACCTTTTCCTTTGTGTTATTAGTGTCTCTCCTATGTGGGACACTACGTGCTATGTGCTAATGCACTACAGAGAGAGACAGTGTTCTTTTCTGGCACCTGAAGAAAAATTGTTAGAGTTTAGAAATCTTGAAAAAAAATAATCATAGTCTTGGTATCTGGGGATCTCCTTTATTTAAAGATGCCTGCTGGGGGGGGCTTCCCTGGTGGCACAGTCGTTAAGAATCCGCCTGCCAATGCAGGGGACACGGGTTCAAGCCCTGGTCTGGGAAGATCCCACATGCCACAGAGCAACTAAACCCGTGCGTCACAACTACTGAGCCTGCGCTCTAGAGCCCGCGAGCCACAACTGCTGAGCCTGAGAGCCACAACTACTGAAGCCCGCTCACCTATAGCCCTTGCTCTGCAGCAAGAGAGGTCACTGCAATGAGAAGCCCGTGCACTGCAATGAAGAGTAGCCCCCGCTTGCTGCAATTAGAGAAAGCCCGTGCGCAGCAATGAAGACCCAACGCAGCCCCCCCAAAAAATTAATTGAAAAAAAAAAAGGAATTCTGGATAAAACATGGTAAATACCCTTTAAATAAATAAATAAATATGCCTGCTGGGAATTCCCTGGTGGTTCAGTGGTTAGGACTCCACCCTTTAACTGCCAAGGGCCCGGGTTCAATCCCTGGTCAGGGAACTGGGATCCCACAAGCCTTGTGGCATGGCAAATAAATAAACAAGCAAACAATACAATACAATACAATACAATAAAAAATAAAGATGCCTGCTTCCTTTGCCCTCTTCATTTTGTATGCTAGACTTCCCCCTTCTACGTCTCTCCTGATCTGAGACCTTAAAATGAGAGTGAAAAGGATATGGCAAGAAATTATGGGATTCTTATAGCAAGAGCTAAGCAATGTTGGTTACAATTTGACTATTTCACATTTTATAATTTTACATGACTCATAACTTTTGTGTGGGGAGCATAACTGAAACAAACTATCATACTTGAAGTGGCCTCAGGACCCTGTCTGTAAAGGAAAATATTGGAATTTTGAGTTCTTAGACCTCATTTTGACAAATTGAATTATCCTCAGAACTCCTCTTATATCTTTCTTTTTTGTTTCTTTATTGGGCAGTCTGTGATGGGAGGGGATTTTTGTGTGTGTGCATAAATAGACTCAATCAAACAATATTGCAGATTAATACAGGCAAGATTAAGGCCCAGTCTACTTCCCAGAGAAACACATGCCTCCCCATTCCTTTTTCAACCTAGGACCTGGACGTTAAACTTGAATATTTCACTTATGTTCTCCTTTGGCTTTGATGTTCGTAAATGTTGAACATTAGGAGCTACCAAGGGGTCACACCCATAACTGCTTTCTTGTGAGAAGCCAAAGGTTTGAATTCTTCTTTTAATCATAACAAATCCTTTGTATTCCAGATTATACCTAGCATTGGGCCTTGGAGGCTGCGTGCCAGTTACTTGACTAGGATTTTAAGTTAGTTGGTTTGCTATTCCACTTTCAGAAGGACCTAAAATACTTTATTATTTATTTATTTATTTTAAATTTTTGCTGTTGATAAGACTTCTTTTCCATTTAAAAATCTATTCAGTCCATCTCACTCGTTTTCTCCTCTCCTCCCCTCCCCTCCAGGTGCTTAGGTTGATCCTGTGGGAACATAATGTTGTCATCTTCATTCTGTAGATATCTGTGGACCTTCTTAAGCTGAGCCTTAAAATTTCCATTTCTCAGCTCTTCTCTGTGTTGCTTCTCTTATGACTTTCTTGACTTCAGCTTTTTTTTAAATTAATTAATTAATTTATTTATTGGCTGTGTTGGGTCTTCGTTGCCGCGCACGGGCTTTCTCTAGTTGCGGCAAGCGGGGGGCTGCTCTTCGTTGTGGCACCCGGGCTTCTCACTGCGGTGGCTTCTCTTACTGTGGAGCATGGGCTCTAGGCATGCGGACTTCAGTAGTTGTGGCACACGGGCTTAGTTGCTCCGTGGCATGTGGGATCTTCCCGGACCAGGGCTCAAACCCGTGTCCCCTGCATTGGCAGGCAGATTCGTAACCACTGTACCACTAGGGAAGTCCAACTTCAGCTTTTTCTCCCCACCTTTCTTGCTCTAAAGATCAAGTCCAGCATCTCCTTAGAAGAAGATAGATAGGGATTAGATGTCCTCGGTGAACCAGTACTGTATTTCTCTCCTTGAGCCTAATTTTTATCTGCTAGGCATAGGGGAAAATCTAGAATGAGTACTAGCCCTTTGTATTGGGTTGGCCAAAAAGTTCTTTCAGTTTTTAAGAAAAAACAAAAGATATATTTTTCATTTTCACCAAGAACTTCATTGAACAACGTATTCACTGTTTTCTTCAACTACCTTCTGCCATTTTTTTAGGCAACTTCATAATTCCATCTTCCCAAAACTTTTTATCTTTTTGAGCAAAGAACTGTTCCAGGTGCCTTTTCCAGTCTTCCAGGGAATTGAAACGTTTTCCATTAAGAGAATTTTGTAAAGACCGAAATAAATGGAAATCCAAAGGTGCAATGTCTAGTGAATACGGTGGATGAATCAGAACCTCCCAGCCAAGCTGTAACAGTTTGTGCCTGGTCATCAAAGAAACATGCCATCTTGCGTTATCCTGATGGAAGATTATGCACTTTCTGTCGACTAATTCTGGACCCTTTTTGTCAAGTTGTCAAGTGCTGCTTTCACTTGGTCTATTTGGGAGCAGTACTTATAGGAATTAATCATTTGGTTTAAAGTAGCTCATAAAAGAGGACTCTCTTCCAATCCCGCCGTATACACAACATCACCTTCTCTGGATGAAGACTGACTGGCCTTTGGTGTGGTTGATGGTGGTTTATTTCACTTGCCCCATGATCTCTTTGTTCCACATTATTGTACAGTATCCACTTTTCATCGCCTGTCACAATTTGTTTTAAAAATGGAACGTTTTCGTTACGTTTCAGTAAAGGATCACACGTGGAAATACGGTCAAGAAGGTTTTTCGCTTAACTTATGTGGAACGCAAACATCAAAGCGATTCACATAACCAAGCTGGTGCAAATGATTTTCAACACTTGATTTGGATATTTTGAGTATGTCGGCTATCTCCCGCGTGGTATAACATTGATTATTCTCAGTTAATGTCTCGATTTGATCCTTATCAACTTCAACTGGTTACCTGACTGTGGAGCATTGTCCAACAAGAAATCTCCAGCACAAAAGTTCGCAAATCACTTTTGACACGTTCAGTCAGTCACAGCACCTTCTCCATACACTGCACAAATCTTTTTTTGCTTTCAGTTGTGTTTTTACCTTTCTTAAAATAATAAAGCATAATGTGCTAAAAATGTTGCTTTTTTCTTCCATCTTCGATTTTAAAATGGCTACACAAAAATCCACCAATTTTGATGTCTTTTTTTAAACGCACACTGATATGGCAGCTCTCACATGCAATCTAACAAAATTGTTTTGAATGAAGTTAAAGGCAACTAAGTGCAACTAGAGCCATCTTACGGAAGAAAACGAATGAACCTTTTGGCCAACCCAATAGGTTTTTTCCCCCCTCTGTCCAATAGACAGTATAGCTGCATTAGAAAGAGTAGAATTTAGGGTAGAAATTAGGGTCTCTCTTTGTATTTGAGAAGTATGTGAATGGATCTGTTCTGTTCATGTCGATCTTATACCTCAGAACAATGATTTGTTCATTTATTCCCTTATTCATTGGAAACTATTTTCCCCTTGTGGTTCTAATACTTATTAATTTCATTATAAAAATAATCAACCAGGAAAAATACCAAAACTGAATGATTTTACTATTGCTCTCATTGTTTTTCAGACAGGTAATATAGTTTGGGGGTTTTTTTTTGTAGCCACATTGGGTCTTCGTTGCTGCGTGTGGGCTTTCTCTAGTTGTGGTGAGTGGGGGCTACTCTTCGTTGCAGTGCGTGGGCTTCTCATTGCAGTGGCTTCTCTTGTTGCGGAGCTCAGGCTTTAGGCGCACGGGCTTCAGTAGTTGCAGCATGTGGGCTCAGTAGTTGCGGCACGCAAGCCCTAGAGCGCATGGGCTTCAGTAGTTGTAGCTCACGGACTCTAGAGCGCAGGCTCAGTAGTTGTGGCACACGGGCTTAGTTGCTCCATGGCATGTGGGATCTTCCCAGACCACAGATCGAACCCGTGTCCCCTACATTGGCAGGTGGATTCTTAACCACTGCGCCACCAGAGAAGTCCTGATAATATAGTCTTATAGTCTTGTTTTTAAGTTTGTGTGTAATAAATTCAGTGGAATATACTTGTTTTTGGTTTTTTTTTTTTTTTTTGGCCGTGCCACATGGCATGTGGGATCTTAGTTCCCTCACCAGGGATCGAACCTTTGAGCCCTGCAGTGGAAGCGTGGAGACTTAACCAGTGGACCGCCAGGGAAGTCCCGAGTGGAATATACTTCTTGAGTGCTACAACTTGCTAGACCCTACACTAAGTGCTGGGAATTTTTAACAGAAAAAAATAAGTTAACTTTCAGGTTCAGTTATTATTTTCATATCTTTTCAAAAGTGCTTTGACTTACTGTATCCAGAAGTCCTAGGTTTTATCTGTTTCCTTACTCTTGATCATTACGTCACTCTGTCACAATTTCCCCCACAGGTAACAGGAAAATAATTAACTTTGATCTGTAACAAGGCTTTACCCAAAGATATCAATAGAATACTTAGCCTATCAGAGAATTGTTACAAAAATGCAAGTTATCACTTCTCTAGTTTTCCTTGTGTCTCTTAACCACACCTAAAGTTCCTACCACTCAAACCAGGCTTCAACAGCCTTTTCTTCAACAAGCTTTTTTGGGAGGTACAGTGTCTTTCCAGCTTAGCTTCCTTAGGTGAGGTCAATTGTTTCTCTGGCTGTCAGAGACGCTGTCATTCTGATGTGATACGGGAAGATATAGTCTTTAATGAGTGCCTTTGGCGCTGATTGTCAATTGCTTATTTCCTGGTGATGTTTCATTAAAGTATTAATTAACCACTAAATTCAAGTTGACCTCTTAGTCAAGGAGGCAGCTTTGCTTTCCTGAAGGGAGGCTGGCTTTTCTTATACAACCTAGCATGCTGGTATGCCACCAAGTTTTGTCTGGTGTGTGAAATGCAGTTTTGCTAAATAAAATTATTTCAGTGTGAGGTTGACTTTGGGCCTGAGGATGTCACACATGTGTTCTAGAGTAGGATATAAGTTGGTAGGAGTAAGAGGTAAGATGCTGGTGCCAAAGACAGAGCTTGTGTTTCCTAGAGCATGTGAGAAATTAGGTTGGAGTGCGAACAGTCAGGGCAGGGAGTACTGTTCTGCTCATTGATGCAGTACCAAAGGCCATCAGACGTGTGCTGTGAGACACTGTCTTATTAAAATAGTGCTGGCGTTTTTATTAGTGTCGACTTTACTGTTGCGTTGAGTCTTTTAATCCCTTCAAAAATACTGCCAAAAAATCTAGTACCCAAATTGTACATTGTGAACACAAAAGGACTGAGAACTACTGATCTTGTGTGTTAGAAGCTGAACTAGACATTGACGGCCGGATTTTTGTCATTCTGGCTCTTTCAATAATTCACAGTGTAATTTGAGTGAGTCATTTTGTCTCTTTGTCCACTTGACAGGTGAGGATGTGGTGCTTACCTCCATGTTCCTTCCAGAGATTAAGTGGAAAAAAATGGTAAAGCACTCTAACTTCTTTGAAAAATATATTATCTGAAGTTAAAAGGAATAAAAGTAGATGTTTGCCTTAGCGCCCAGGTTATTTGCAGTACATGAACTACTTGGGACAAGCCAAGACTGCCAACTTTAGATGTTCTGGTGACAGGAACACCTTGATGCTAAGAGACAGTCTTAGGAGACTGAAAAGGATCCACCTCAGCTTAATAAAATGAGTTGCTGAAGCACATCTGAGTTGTGCTAGGCACC
The DNA here is from genome assembly GCF_951394435.1 of Stenella coeruleoalba. Taxonomy (NCBI): domain Eukaryota; kingdom Metazoa; phylum Chordata; class Mammalia; order Artiodactyla; family Delphinidae; genus Stenella; species Stenella coeruleoalba. The sequence continues at coordinate 13,735,082 of NC_137154.1, forward strand.
CTTGGGACATAAAATAAATACTTCTTGATGAACTAAATAGAGGTGGTTACAACAGCAGTAACAGGAAGCAGGACTTGTCTAGGGTTTGTGCATAATCTTCTCATAGGCTGAATGTAGTTTGTGAAGTGTCCTTTGACTCTCCTTGACTAATTATTTTGATCTCTTCTCAGCTTTTCCAAGAATATAATGTCAACCAAAGGTCTTAGGCCATTCCCTACTCCTTTGTAAAAGTTATGTGGATATGAAATAAGACATCAAATCCTGAAAGTAGAAAGTTATTTCTTAACCACTTTGGGAGGTTAAAAATGCCAACATAATCTTAAAGAAATAATCTGATAAAGCAAACCTGTGTAAATGAATTTATTATTGCCTTGGGGAGAGGCCATATAGCTTAATACTAAGGACAGCTGAATTCAAATTTCATCTCACCTCTTACTAACTGGGTGACCATGGGAGAGTTGTTTAACTTATCTGAGCCTCAATTTCTTCATCTGTAAAGAGGGGTTCTGTAAAGCCTTTCAGTGACTACGCTATTTAAAATTGCCAACTCTTCACCCTTTGTACTTTCCATTCCTCTTCTCTGTTTTATATTTCTCCATGACAGTTAACATAATTTAACGTGCTGTGTGGACTCATGTCTTTGTTATATGTCTCTTCCTCCCCACAGAATGTAATTCCCATGAAGGCAGGAATTTTTGTCTGTTTTGTTCACTGTCTGGCATGTAGTAGGAACTCACTAAGTATTTGTCTAATGAATAAACAGATTTCCTGTAGGATACTTGTGAAGATTGAATGGGAACATTTATTGAACAAGAATTTATTGTGTCCCTTGGCACAAGATAAATATTTAGAAAATGGTAGCCATTATAGTTCATGAAGTATCTTTCTACATTTTTTTGAAAAATGAACATAAACCACAGTGCTCAGTTACATCTGAATGCAAGATATGGATATTCGATGATTATAACTTTAAAAAAGTGAAATATATATTTCTGCTATGTCTTATTCTTAGATTTATTTTACTCTCAAGGTAACATATTCAAATTGTACCTAGGGTGTTTAATGTATTTATAATTTTACAGTGTTTATCCTTGTATTCTCATATTTGTATACATATTTTCTGTCTCTCACTAAATTATTCGTTCCCTCAAGTCAAGAACCTTGTCTTTTTTCATATTTCTAGTGCCCAGTGCTTCTGTTATAGCCTATTTTGCTGTAATGCAAGAGTTATATTCCTGAGACATTCAGTATAATAAAATAAATTCTGTTTTAAGAACAGTAGTTTCAGGGAATTCCCTTACAGTGCAGTGGTTAGGACTCAGAGCTTTCAATGCTGAGGGCGTGAGTTCAATCCCAGATTAGGGAACTAAATCCCACAAGCCATGCAGCACGGCCAAAAGAAACAAAAAACAAAACAGTACTTTCATTTGGAGGCAGGAGGGTTATAAGAGCTAGAGAGTTCAACATACAATAACACATTTTACCTGAGGCAATTTCAATTAAAATATATTACAGCTATATATATATAAGCATAAAGCCTATACCAACCAAACCTAACATTTGATTACATCTTCCTTTTCCTTAAGAGTGATGGCTGGGCTTTTTTTTTTTTTTTTTTTTTAAATAACTATCAGCGCATAGAGCTTACATTCTTATCACTTTTTTTTTCTTTTTTTCTTTTTTTTTACCATTTTAAAACATTGAAGTGTAGTTAATTCACAATGTTGTGTTAGCCTCAGTTACACAGAAAAGCGATTCAGTTATAAATAAATTTAAATATATAGATTCTTCTTCAGATTCTTTTCTATTATGGACTATTATAAGATATTGAATATAGTTCCCTATGCCATACAGTAGATCCCCGCCACCCATCCACTTTATATACAGTAGTGTGCATATGCCAATCCCAAACTCCCAATTTATCCATCTCCCCCTCCCTGCCTCCGCTGTCCCCCTTGGTAGCCACAAGTTTGCCCTCTGTGTCTGTGAGTCTATCTCTGTTTTGTAAATAAGTTCATTTCTATCATTTTTTTAGATTCCACATATAAGTGATATATGATATTTGTCTTTGACTTACTTCACTCAATACGACAATCTCTGAGTCCATGTTGCTGCAGATGGCATTATTTCATTCTTTCTATGGCTGAGTAATATTCCATTGTGTGTGTGTGTGTGTGTGTGTGTGTGTGTGTGTATACACACACACACACATACATACATATACACACACCACATCTTCTTTATTTATTTGTCGATGGAAATTTACCTTGCTTCCATGTCTTGGCTGTTGTAAATAGTGCTGCTATGAACATTGGGGTGCATGTATCTTTTTGATTAGAGTTTTCTCCAGATATATGCCCATGTGATTGCAGGACCACATGGTAATTCTATTTTTAGTTTTTTAAGGAACCTCCATACTGTTCTCCATAGTGACTGCACCAATTTACATTCCCACCAACAGTGTAAGAGGCTTCCTTTTTCTCCACACCCTCTCCAGCATTTATTATTTGTAGACTCTTTAATGATGGCCATTCTGCTTGGTGTGAGGTGATACCTCATTGTAGCTATGATTTGTATTTCTCTAATAATTAGTGATATTGAACATCTTCTCATGTGCCTGTTAGCCATCCATATGTCTTCTTCAGAGAAATGTCTGTTTAGGTCTTCTGCCCATTTTTTGACTTTTTTTTTTTTAATATTAAGCTGTATGAGCTGTTTGTATATTTTGGAAATTAATCCCTTCTAAGTAGCCTGGTTTGCAAATATTTTCTCCCAGTTCATAGGTTATCTTTTCACTTTGTTTAAGGTTTCCTTTGCTGTGTAAAAGCTTTTAAGTTTAATTAGGTCCCATTTGTTTATTTTTGTTTTTATTTCCATTACTTTAGGAGACGGATCCAAAAAAATATTACTGCGATTTAGGTCAAAGAGTGTTCTTCCTATGTTTTTCCTCTAGGAGTTTTATAGTATCTGGTCTTACATTTAGGTCTTTAATCCATTTTGGGTTTATTTTTGTATATAGCGTAGAAAGTGTTCTAATTTCATTCTTTTACATGTAACTGTCCAGTGTTCCTAATACCACTTATTGAAGAGACTGTCTTTTGTCCATTGTATATTATTGCCTCCTTTATCATAGATTAATTGACCATAAGTGTGTGGGTTTACTTCTGGGCTTTCTATCCTGTTCCATTGATCTATATGTCTGTTTTTGTGCCAGTACTATACTGTTTTGATTACTGTACTTTTGTAATATAGTCTGAAGTCAGGGAGCATGATTCCTCCAGCTCTGTTCTTCTTTCTCAAGATTGTTTTGGCTATTTGGGGTCTTCTGTTTTTTCCATACAAATTAAAAAAAAATTGTTCTAGTTCTATGAAAAGTGCCATTGGTGATTTGATAGGGTTGCATTGAATCTGTAGATTGCCTTCAGTAGTATTGTCATTTTAACAATATTGATTCTTCCAATCCAAGAAGACAGTACATCTTCCATCTGTTTGTGTCATCTTCAATTTCTTTCATCAGCGTCTTACAGATTTCGGAGTGCAGGGGTCTGTCACCTCCTTCAGTAGGTTTATCCCTAGGTATTCTATTCTTTTTGATGGTAAATGGGATTATTTCCTTAATTTCTCTTTCTGATGTTTCATTGTTAGTATATAGAAATGCAATAGATTTATTAATTTTGTATCCAGCAACTTTACAGAATTCATTGATGAGCTCTAGTAATTTTCTGGTTGCATCTCTAGAATTTTCTATGTATTGCATCATGTCATCTGCAAACAGTGACAGTTTTATTTCCTTTCAAATTTGGATTCCTTGTATTTCTTTTTCTTCTCTGATTGCTGTGGCTAGGACTTCTAAAACTGTGTTGAATAAAAGTGGCTAGAGTGGACATCCTTGTCTTGTTCCTGATCTTAGAGGAAATGCTTTCAGCTTTTCACCATTGAGTATGATGTTAGCTGTGGGTTTGTCATATATGACCTTTATTATGTTGAGTTATGTTCCCTCTATGCCCAGTTTCTGAAGAGTTTTTATCATAAATGGATACTGAATTTATCAAAAGCTTTTTCTGCATCTATTGCGATGACCATATGGTTTTTATTCTTCAGTTTGTTAATGTGGTGCATCAAGTTGATCAATTTGCAGATATTGAAAAATCCTTGCATCCCTGGAATAAATCTGACTTGATCATGATGTATGATCTTTTAAGATATTGTGAGAGCCAGTTCGCTAGTATTTTGTTGAGGATTTTTGCCTCTGTGTTGGTCAGTGGTATTGGCCTGTAATTTTCTTTTTTTGTGATATCTTTGTCTGGTTTTGGTATCAGGATAATAATACTGGCCTCATAGAATGAGTTCTGAAGTGTTCCTTCCTCTGCATTTTTTTGGAGTAGTTGCAGAAGGATAGGTGTTAACTCTTCTCTAAATGTTTGGTAGAATTCACCTGTGAAGCCATCTGGTCCTGGACTTTTGTTTGTCAGGAATTTTAAAATTATTGATTCAATTTTAGTACTGGTAATTGGTCTGTTCATATTTTCTGTTTCTTCCTGTTTCAGTCTTGGGAGATTTTACCTTTCTAGGAATTTGTCCATTTTTTCCTAGGCTGTCCATTTTATTGGCATATAGTTGCTCATAGTAGTCTTTTATGATTCTTTATATTTCTGTGGTGTCAGTTGTAACTTCTCCTTTTTCATTTCTGATTTTATTGATTTGGACCCTCTCCCTTTTTCTCTTGATGAGTCTGGCTAAAGGTTTATCAATTTCGTTCATCTTTTCAAAGAACCAGCTTTTAGTTTCATTATCTTTTCTATTGTTTTCTTAAGTCTCTGCACATTCCTATCAGTTTTATCACCCATTGTTCTTAGAGTGCACAGAACCACTTTAAGAAGGCAACATTGTTCAACCAACATTGTTGCTTCATTCAACAAATGTCTGAGGGCTTTCTGTGTACCTTTCAGCATCCTATGCCCTGGGGATACAGCAGTCATGTTTTTTTAAGTAAACTGAATGTTCCAGGTTTAGGATCAAATTTCTTTTCCTGATCCACCTTACATTATAAATATTTACATTTTGGATAAGTTCCTATGCTTATACATTGTTACCACTTAATGCATATTTATTGAATTAATTAACAGCTGACAAAATCTTTTCTCCATTCCTTACTAATGTGATTTTAGAGCTTATTCAAATCCTTGGGACAGACAGTTGAAGAATATATAGTTTAGGCTGAGTGTTTTAAGCAATTTTTTAGATATCCTCTTTTCTTTGGCTGTATTGACCTGCTCTCAACTTCATTTATAAGAAAGTGGATGATCTCTTATATTTTTTTATTCCTTCACAGTGACTTGTCCCCCAAACTAATGACTTTTTCCAGGACTTCTCTCTTTATTAATTGAGATATAATTCACATATAAAATTCACCCTTTCAATGTGTACAATTGAGTGGTTTTTAGCATATTCACAGAATTGTGCAACAATTGCCACTATGTAATTCCAGGACATTTTCATCACCCAAAAAAGAGACTCCATACCCATTAGCAGTCACTTCCTATTCCTCTCTTCCCACACAGGCCCTGGCAACTACTTTCTGTCTCTGTGGATTTGCCTCCCCTGGACATTTCATATAAATGGAATCATACAATACATGGCTTTTTGTGTGTGGCTTCTTTCACTTGGCGTAATATTTTCAGTGTTACTCCATGTTATAGCATGTGTCAGTACTTTACTTCTGTTTGTGGCCAAATAATATTCCATTGTATATGGATATACCACATTTTATTTATCCATTTGTCGGCTGATGGACATTTGAACCGTTCCCACTCTTTGAATAATGCTGCTATGAACATTCATATACAAGTTTTTGTGCGGACATATGTTTTCAGTTATCTTTGGTATATACCTAGGAATGGAATTGCTGCTTCATATGATAACTCTGTGTTTAACTTTTTGAGAAACTGACCTCTCTTCAACAATAACTTCCTTTGATCACTTTCCTTTTTGAAAGCTTTCCTTTCCTGGCTTCCCTTTTCTCCTGTACCAGGTCTACTCTAGCTCTCCTGTTTACTTTGGTCTTCTTCAGTTTTCTGAGTTATCACTTTTATGAAAATAACTCAGAGATTTTTCTTTTTTCATAATTAATTAATTTATGTATTTTTGGCTGCGTTGGGTCTTCATTGCCACGCACAGGCTTTCTCTAGTTGCGGCGAGTGGGGGGCTACTCTTCATTGTGTACGGGCTTCTCATCGTGGTGGCTTCTCTTATTGTGAAGCATGGGCTGTAGGCACACGGGCTTCAGTAGTTGTGGCACGTGGACTCAGTAGTTGTGGCTCGCGGGCTCTAGAGTGCAGGCTCAGTAGTTGTGGTACACGGGCTTAGTTGCTCTGCAGCATGTGGGATCTTCCTGGACCAGGGCTTGAACCCATGTCCCCTGCATTGGCAGGCGGATTCTTAACCACTGCACCACCAGGGAAGCCCCTCAGACATTTTTCTAAATTCTTTCCACTTTGAATGGCCCACAACCTTCTTATGTTTAATACGTTGAAAGCCAAACTTTCTCCCACTCCCTATTTTTAGTAATTTTACCAACATTCTTCTTGATGCCCAGGTGCTAGGCCTGTAAATTTTTGTGGGTTATTACTTCACCCCAGCTACCTATATTCCGTTTCCTACCATGTATAGGTGATTCATCCCTACTGGAGTGTCTCATTGTTTCTTCTTTCTCTTCTCACTATTCTAACCCTGATTCTGGCCATTGTCATACCACTGCAGTTTTCTTTCTGGTGGCTCCCTGTTTCTAGTCTTCCCACCTTTAAAATATTTGCCAGGGGCTTCCCTGGTCGCACAGTGGTTAAGAATCCACCTGTCAATGCAGGAGACACGGGTTCGAGCCCTGGTCCGGGAAGAACCCACATGCCACGGAGCAACTAAGCCCGTGCGCCACAACTACTGAGCCTGCACTCTAGAGCCCGCAAACCATAACTACTGAGCCCACGTGCCACAATTACTGAAAGCCGTGCGCCCAGAGCCTGTGCTCTGCAACAAGAGAAGCCACCGCAATGAGAAGCCTGCGCACCGCAACGAAAGAGTTGCCTCCACTCACCACAACTAGAGAAAGCCCACGCACAGCAACAAAGACCCAACGCAGCCAAAAATAAATAAATATGCTCATTGTATAAAGAGAATGGGAAAAGAAGGCTTACGACTAGCAACTTACGACAACATTTCTCCTCCAGAAGAAACAAAATTGTATGTGAAAGGCAATATAAATTTATTATACTATTCCTGTATGCTATGAATATTTATATAGTCATAATACTGTAAATAATTAACATTATTTAACCTAAAAATGGGGTATAACTATTTTGGTAGGATGAGGGAGGAAAGAGAGCAGGAGAAATCATTTCCCATCTTAGGAAGCCAGTAGATAATTGCTGAAATTGAAAAATTAGTAACAGCAGAAATATGACAGTTAATTATCAGAAGAAAAACAGCTAAAAGATTTGGAAAGTAATTGCTTCTGGAGAGCAGAAATCAAGGGAGAGGATGGAGCAGGAGGCTGCTCTTTAACTTTATTAACCTTGTAATACTCTTTAACTTTTAAAATTATGTGTATGTAGTATTTTGATAAAAATTGAAATTTAAAAGCTATCCACCTTGTAATTCCCTTACTCAAAAAATTTCAAAGAGTTTCTATTTCCTGCTGTACAGATGGTAAATTCCTTGTCATTTTTTAAGCCTCATATTATATTCTGCTTTATATGAGCCTTTGCTTCCCACTGAACTGATACTAGCCCTTGAACCCTGATTCACCTTGAGCAGTAGCCTCTTTCTTCCTTGAATCATTCTCCCCCTCTCCTCCTTTCCAAATCCTTTCCTCCTTCCTTTAAGCCCTAGCTCCTATTTCTTCCCTAAGCTTTCCTGGTTTCCCCTCCCCAAGCCCAGTGACCTTTCCTAAACAGCTGTGGCTCTAGTCATCTGTACCATTCATTAGACACTTAAGTGGCCTTTTCTTGTTTGTAATTTTTTTTTTTTTTTTTTTTTTTTTTTTTTTTTGCGGTACGCGGGCCTCTCACCGTTGTGGCCTCTCCCGTTGCGGAGCACAGTCTCCGTACGTGCAGGCTCGGCGACCATGGGTCACGGGCCCAGCCGCTCCGCGGCATGTGGGATCTTCCCGGGCCGGGGCACGAACCCGCGTCCCCTGAATCGGCAGGCGGACTCTCAACCACTGCGCCACCAGGGAAGCCCTGTAATTTTTTTTTTAAGATAATTTCTGAGATGGATTATTTTTTTTTTTAATTTATTTATTTATGGCTGTGTTGGGTCTTCGTTTCTGTGCGAGGTCTTTCTCTAGTTGTGGCAAGCGGGGGCCACTCTTCATCGCAGTGCGCGGACCTCTCACTATTGCAGCCTCTCTTGTTGCAGAGCAGGAGCACAGGCTCCAGACGCGCAGGCTCAGTAGTTTTGGCTCACGGGCTTAGTTGCTCTGCGGCGTGTGGGATCTTCCCAGACCAGGGCTCGAACCCGTGTCCCCTGCATCGGCAGGCAGACTCTCAACCACAGCGCCACCAGGGAAGCCCCTGTAATGTTTTTGACATAACTCTTATCTCCCCAACTGGATTATTGGCTTCAGCCAAGCAAGAAGGACATCATATTACCATTTTATGTACATCTTCCACTATGTATGTTTGATAGATATATGTTTAATATTCAGTTCTCATTCAGCCATCAAAAAGCCTCTGGTTTGAGATCACTACTCTATTCTGGGCATGTCTCAGGACTCCGTACTTTGGTCTAAAACTCTATCTCTGTCAGCCTTAGTGAGGTTGAAAGCCAAGGTTTTATCTCTTTGCTGGTGATACTGTCATTGGTTGGCACAGTGTGCCTGTTTTTATAAAACAACATGGATGGTGATTTAGGGCAGAGGATATATTGGTTGAGGGTGTGGAATCTGGATTGGCTGGTTTGCATGCTTGTAGGCAATTGTTTGCTATCTCTAGGAATTAACTAATACAGGGAGGGGCAGTCTATCAGTCTGTGTGGCCCCCAAGATATCAAAGCACCATAAAATATAGAAAACAAAACCCACTTAATACAGTGACGCGCACACACACACAAAATTTAATTTGCTATTTCAGTGGTTTCTTGGAGCTCCTGAAGACTGTCTGTAGACCCAGTGTTTAAAACCCAGTCTGGGCCCTGGGAGCTCTATGCCTTTGAATACAGTAGTTGAGTTTAGGCTACCTCTTCATAAGAAGGTCTGTAGTTAACAGAGTGTAGCAGCTGCTCAATTTTTTATGGTAAAGCTTTCCTTTCTACTTTCTTTTGACTTTTACCCTAAGAGCTTATTTGTGGGTATTTTGTGCCAAGAGGGATAAGCCTGTATCCCCTAATTGCTACATCAAGTCTGTACTCCTAGGACCTCCTGATGACATTTTAAATACATGGAAATTTGAATGCATGAACTGTCTGGTGCTGATTCTTTGCTGCATTTCTGCTCTGGCACCTGCTCCTCTCTACTTGGAGTTTATCCCATTGCCTAATTCTGTACATTGTCTCCAAACCTTTCATTAAGCATTGTTGGAAATTTTGCTTTTTAACCTCAGCATCCCCGCTTATCTTTTCAACAGAAACAGAACTGTCTCTGGCTACTAGGCATTTCCTTGAGTGAAAAGCTCCCCATCTCGCCTTTTCTGACTTTTCAGAGCATGAAATGGCTGTGGTAATCCTGTTGGCCTCAAGGCAAGAGCCTTGCAGAGGCAGACAAAGGGGACACCGTGCTCCCAGCTCAGATCCTCCAGAGGCCAAAGGCAGAAACTTTTTAACCTTAAACCAGCTTGCAGTGGAAAACCTGGCCACCCCTGCTTTGTTTTGGCTGCAGTTAAGAAGGAAGTAAATTCCTAGAGTGTTTCTCCTGCATGTAACCATCAATTTCTTAGTGCCCTGAGTACTGTATTTTGTAGATTTCCAGAGGTTGGGTACTTTCCTAGAGTTCAGAAATCAAACAAAAGTGGTTTTAGGAATTCTGGAGGTGTCCTTCTGCTGGTTGAATGGATATTTCTCAAAGCCAAAGGTACTCTGGCTCCAAGGCAACAAACTGAGTTGCAACTGTGTGGTTTGTGCAAAGTGCTATTTTTAGGGCACAAGGACTGAGAGGTACTTAAGTCTCTCACAGGGATTTAAGATAGTCCGTACTCCGCTAACAATATAGTAGTAAGAGTCTACACATAGTCAAAGAAACCTTTGTTTCTGTGCTTAATACAGAGTTATCGCACACCTTCTGTGGCAGAGCATCAAGATATTTCATACAGAGATGAGAAAATCATGTGTTGTCTTCCTGTCAAAAGAACCTATTTATGGGAATTCCCTGGTAGTCCAGTGGTTAGGTCTCGACTCTTTCACTGCTGGGGGCCCGGGTTCAATCCCCTGGTCAGGGAACTAAGATCCTGCAAGCCGCATGATGTGGCCAAAAAACAAACAGGGAACCTATTTATAATGGAGTGTGGGGATTCAGGTCCAGGGAAAGTGTTGAGCAGGAACAGAGCAAGTATACTTGGCTTACAGATTTTGAGTTGGATCTCTGGTGGACTGAATTTTGTACTTGTCTTAAGTGGACTGAATAATGGCAGAGTCCTGCCTGGACAGGAGGGTAGGAGATAGAGCAGAAGGAATATGACAGAATAAGAGAGAGAATCAAAATGCTATGGGGCTTCCAAAGAGAGGATCATGTCAGGTTAATGAAATCAGTAGACTTCTTGGAAAAAGGGATTGGGAGAGTCCTTGATCAGGGACGGGGGTTGGGGGAATTTTAGGAAACATTTGTTAGGAGAGAGAGGAAAGAGTCTAGATAGTAGGAACAGTATGAAGCAAAGTATAAAAGTGGAGATATATTTAAAACATATTTCCAGAAACACATGACTAATGAGCAGTAAGAGATAAGCACAGAAATGTAGATGGCAGACAGATTGTTGAGGGCCTTGAATAACAAACCAAGGAACCAAGCTCAGTTTAGGCAACGAGGAGCCATTAGAGATTTTTGAGCAGGTGAGTGACACAATTAAAACTCTGCTTTTAGGGCTTCCCTGGTGGCACAGTGGTTGAGAGTCCGCCTGCCGATGCAGGGGACACGGGTTCGTGCCCCGGTCCGGGAAGATCCCACATGCCGCGGAGCGGCTGGACCTGTGAGCCATGGCCGCTGAGCCTGCGCGTCCGGAGCCTGTGCTCCGCAGCGGGAGGGACCGCAGCAGTGAGAGTTCCGCGTACCGCAAAAAAAAAAAAAAAAAAAAAAGATGGATTGGAGTGAGGAGAGTGGAGAGGAAGATAGATAGATGGTTTTGTAAAGGACAAGGGCCCATAGCTTAGTGGTAACTGCAAGATTCTTTCATGATGTTACTTACTCACACCCTAAGTGGCCTATAGAGAAGTTTGCATGTTGTCATGCATTCTTTATGATGACTACGGACAGAGTTCGTCTTTAAAAGGTAAGGGTACCATCATGCTCACTGGCTTTCAGGCATCCCTGAAGAGTGATAGCAGGCCCAGTGTTTCCTTAGGAGTTTATCTCAGCAGCTCTGGCAGAAAGGAAGAGACTAAAACATATCTTAAACTCCTTTGCTTTCCCTTGTGAAATATCCCTTTCAAAAACTAGAATTTTGCCACAGGCCTGTCTCAGAAATTTATCTAACCTGACATTAAAAATAAATCTTAGGTTTCTTCAAGGTAAGATTTTTTTTTTTTTTTTTTTGTGGTACGCAGGCCTCTCACTGCTGTGGCCTCTCCCGTTGCGGAGCACAGGCTCTGGACGTGCAGGCTCAGCAGCCATGGCTCATGGGCCCAGCCACTCCGCAGCATGTGGGATCTTCCCGGACCGGGGCATGAACCCGTGTCCCCTGCATTGGCAGGCGGACTCTCAACCACTGCGCCACCAGGGAAGCCCTGGTAAGATGTTTTAAGGTGGCATCTAAGAGAAAAGCTTAGGGCTGGGCATCTGTTTGTACATTTCATCTGTGCAGACAGACTGTTCCTAGTGTGAACCCAGGAAGCCTATGGCCTTAGAGCCTCCGCTTTTGTTGGGTACAAAGTTTGTGTGACCATATGCCATTCATAGCTGCCTGCTGGATGGTTTCACCAGTGCAGTAGCTCAGGCTTTACATGGTATAAACTTGATTCAGTGAGACACAGGATATGTTTCTGTGGGAGAAATCTTTCATGTCAAGAATTCCAAGTAAACGGAATATGGCCATCTCTGCCCACCTTTGGAATTTAGTGGGACTCCACATCCCAGAGTATTTCACTTTAGCCAATTGCTGCCTCACCCGTTCTTTGTTGGACAAGGCTTGAGATTGTGGGGAAGCATTTAAAATAAAGGTCTTTACCTTGTGTCCCCAGCTTCTTGCTTGTTTACTTCCCTCCTATCCCCTTTCTCCCTCCCTTCAATAGTGAGAAATTTTTTTAATATAAAGAAGTATAAATACATACATACAGGCACACAAATATATAACAAGCATCTGTGCCGCCACACCAAGATTTAATAGTTGTTAACAGTTTGCCCTGCTTGCCTCAATTCTTTTTTTTTTTTTCTGGCTGCCACGCAGCATGCAGGATCTTAGTTCCCCCGACCAGGGATCGAACCCATGCCCCCTGCAGTGCAAGCGGGGAGCCCTAACCACTGGGCCTCCAGGGAATTTCCCCCCTCAGTTCTTCTTCTTTTTTTTTTTTTTTAATGTGGAACACTTCACGAATTTGCGTGTCATCCTTGCGCAGGGGCCATGCTAATCTTCTCTGCATTGTTCCAATTTTAGTATATGTGCCGCCGAAGCGAGCACCCCCCTCAATTCTTAAAAATAAAATCTTTTTAGATAAAGTCGAAGTTCCCTTTGACTTCCATAATTATATTTCCCGTTCTACCTAGAGGCAGCCTCTATCATGAATTTGGTTTATATAATTGCAGTCCCTCTTTTATAACTTAATATGTTAGTAAAATATCATTGCTTTGTGTTTGTTTTTTTTAATTTATTTATATTTTTGGCTGCGTTGGGTCTTCATTGCTGGGCGCGGGCTTTCTCTAGTTGCGGCGAGCAGGGGCTACACTTTGTTGCAGTGTGCAGGCTTCTCATTGCGGAGACTTCTCTTTGTTTTGGAGCATGGGCTCTAGGCACATGGGCTGCAATACTTGTGGCTCGCGGTCTCTAGAGCACAGGCTCAGTAGCTGTGGTGCACGGGCTTAGTTGCTCCGCGGCATGTGGGATCTTCCTGGACCAGGGCTCGAACCTGTGTCTCCTGCATTAGCAGGTGTATTCTTAACTACTGCGCCACCAGGGAAGCCCTGCTTTGTGTTTTAAGAGTTGTATTTTTATAAATGGTATCATACCATATGTATCATTTTTACAACTTTTATAATTCAATATTATGTTTTTCATCAATCCACAATGACACAGTTTGATTGATTTGGTTTGTTCCTTTTAATTATTGCCCAGTATTCATTTATATACATTATTCCCTATTGAAGAACATGAAACTTTCTAGATTTTTACTATAACAACATGCCTTGAACTTCCTTGACATATGTCCTTGTGAACATCTGTAGCATTTTTTGTAAGATATTCACCCAGAGGTGGAATTGTTCTGACTCCTTTTTAGTCAAATAGCACAGATTTATTGGTTACCAAAGACATAACCCTCTTCTTAGATGTATGAAGGGCATCTCAGAGTATCATTCTGTCACTTGGTAAAAATGGAAAACTTGAGGTTTTTGAATTTTATTGCAAACCCAGGATCAAGGAGTTTTTCTCAAGTCCTTCAACCAATTAGCTTCATAGAACAAATAAATGTATATGTTGAATATAGGGGATATTAAATGGTAAAACGTACACGTTTTCCATAGGTCATTATAAAGGTAACTTCTCACTCTTCCTGTTTTCCCTTTTAAATCTTGTTTAAAAAAACCCCAAAACTGGGCTTCCCTGGTGGCGCAGTGGTTGGGAGTCCGCCTGCTGATGTAGGGGACGCGGGTTCATGCCCCGGTCCCGGAGGATCCCACATGCCGCGGAGCGGCTGGACCCGTGAGCCATGGCCGCTGAGCCTGTGCGTCCGGAGCCTGTGCTCCGCGACGGGAGAGGCCACGACAGTGAGAGGCCCGCATACCGCAAAAAAAAAACAAACCCCAAAACCAAACAGGTCCATTGTAATTCAGCTAATATCAAAATATGTACTGTAAAATGCTTAAGTCTCTCCTCACCACTCTTATCCTCAGTCCCATTCCCCAAAGGGAATTCTAAGTCCTGCGACTGTACAGTATTTAAAATTTAAGTATAAAGTTGACCCCTTTCTCTCAAGGAGTTCACCATCTTTGGAGTATATCTTTCCAAATTTTTCTCTATGCCTCATCACACACATATATATTTATATACCTATTTTTTTTTTCATTTTGTTTTTTTATAGAGATGGGATCATACAGAACAATATATCAAGGACATCTTTCTGTGTCGGTACATATAGATCTACTTTATTCTCTTGGATGGCTGAATGGTGTTCCATAATATAATTGACCATAGTTTGTTAAGCTGTTTTTTTCTCGATGGATGTTTCAGTTTATTTATAATTAAAGACATGCTCTTTTTGCAAACTGTAATTGCTTAGTCCCATTCCTGGATGTATATACTGGACTGAAAATTAACATATGATTTGGTTCTTTATAATTCAGCCTGTCCCTATAATAGATATAGATAGTAAGGACTGTCTAGGGCATGTCTTCTCACTTGTGGAAGGACAGTTCATAAGGCTAGCAGTGACCTTCCTTGCAGCTCCCATTGGTGCTCCTCACGCTTTGTAACTGTATGAATGGCAAAATTCTAAGTTCTGCGACTGTACAATATTTAAAATTTAAGTGAAAAGTTGACCCCCTTCTCTCAAGGAGTTCACTATCTTAAAGAAGAAAGAGACCAGGCAGTATCAACTGAAAATTGATGGCTAAGTGTACACAGAGATATAAACACTTGAACTCATTGCAGACTTTATATACAGGTAACCTACAAGATGACAAATGTTTTGTGTTATGAAAATGGCTAATGCTGTGTGGGGAGGGATTTCTCCCTAATTCTGAAAAGCTTCCAGAAGGAGGTGAGATTTTATTTAGATTTTATCCAGATTGTTGTCTAGCTTCTAGGTGCATCCTTCTAAGCAGTATCTCAATATGGGGCTTGTTAATAATGCTTTTCCACTTTGTGCCTGATATTAATGTCTGAACAGTGGATTTTAATTAGAAACTATTTCAAATTAGCTATCTTTATGTGACAAGTGTTGTTCTCCCAGGATCCCAGAGCACATGCCTGGCTCTGGGGACTACTCACGTTTCCGAGCAGTTTGTGGTTTGAAACAGGCCCATTTACCAAGGTCTCTCGCACTTATTTTTGCTCCAGACTTTCCACCAGTTGGTGCCTGCACTTTAGAACAAAGGTCTAGAATCTTTTTTCCACCTCTGATCTGGAAAAAAACAGCCAGGCTGGGCCAGTAGGACAGAATGTCTTTTTGAGTATCTTAAAGGATCTAGTTACTAAGATTTTTGTCAGGCTCACTTTTAGCATAATCAGGATGTAGTTTTTACAAAATGCTCAACCATCTTCCTTTAAGCAGCTGCCGCCACATGGATTAGGAATTACTAACCTTTTGACCTTACTCAAAAAACCCTAGTCCCTTTACAAAAACTAAGTCAGCTGGATGCTTTATCTCAGTGTCGCAAGTCCTAAAATATGCAATATTTCCCTTGCACTAACTTGCAGGAAACCCATATGATCCTCGACCTTATAGATGTTTCCTTCACTCCAAAGTGAATGTGCAGTTGGCAGTCAAGACTGAGTATTGTATTCTGTATCCACTTTTTGATCTAACTTCACCTTTGCCCTCCAAGCCCAAGGGGCTTCTTTGTTGGCCCTCAGAGCTTACTCAGCCTTTCTGTCCCTGGGTAAATAGTAATGTGGCAGTGATTGCAGTGAAGTGACACCATGCTGTCCTTGCAGCTCGAGTCTCCTCTAAACTGAGTGAGCCAGGCTTGAGTTAGAGTCTCAGAGGCTTGGGGCCTCTGTGCCTTCCCCTCTGGGAGCAGCCTGTGGCCTCTTTCTTATATGCTGGCCCCAACTGACTCAGCCCAGTAATGCCGTACCCCGAAATGTACAGGTGTGATTTGACAGGAGCTTTTCACCCTTTACAAACTGGGCCTCCTAATGAGAATGTAGGCTCATAGAGCAATAATTCACGTGTAGGTGGCCTGTAAGGAAAGTTTTAACAAAAGAGTTGGTTGAGAAGCTGATTTATTTTCTTGCTTTAACTCTCTTGTCATGTGCTGAGTGGGGGCGTAAGAGGAGGGGCGGGTGGGGAATGGTGCTGCTGAAAGCATTTGTCTTCATTTCTGCCATCTCCCAGTGTTTATTACCCTGTGATCGGCAGATGAGGAAAGCTGCCAGTCAAACCCACGTTCAGCACATTTCCATTTCCCTTCATTGCAGATTTTAGGCTTTTGAAATTTGCATCCTCTTTGCAGCAGTAAAGGTCGTTTCCCTCCTGCTGCTGACAAGCCCAAGACCCTCTGGTCCAATTCTTCTCACTTGTGCTTCCACCAAACAATAAAAGCCGCAGGAGCCTCAGCAATCTAAGACAGGTGATTGGTGAGAGCTGTTCAGTGTTTGAGTCGGTCAGTCGCTCTCTTTATCTTTCTCTCTCACCTCTTATCTCCCTCAGTACTTTTCCCCGCCTCCCCCCACCCCATCTCTGCCCATCCGTCTGCTGCTCAGGCACCCACTGTAAGCAGCCCCGTTGTGCAACGGTGAGATGATGACAGCTTTCCGGACTCCTTTCCTGGCTTCACTCGGGGACCTGCCTAAGCCAGTGTCCTTCCAGCAGCAGAGGTTGCTAGGACCTAAATATAGGAAATGCCAGGTTGTGGGGGATGTGGAAGTGGAGGTAGAGTAATTCTTAATACTCTCATCCACCTGCATGTCTTCAGTCAGAAGTAGAGGCTTTGAGGAAATCCCTGCCTGGTGGGAGTCAACGCAAGGTTTTTTGTTTTTGTTTTGGGGTTGTTGGGCTTTTTTTTCCTCCGTTTCTCCTGAACACATTGGGGTTTGGAATGCTGTTCCTAAATATCTTTCGGTAGCATGTGTTCTTGTGAGCTTATTTGTGTTTGTCTTAAATAATGTTTGTGGGTGGAAGAAAGGTAATGATATTCATTTCTTTGAAAATGGATGTTCTGCCTTCATAATTACTTTTCCCAATTACATCATTAGTGTAAGTGTAGATAATTGCTTCATTAGGACATACATATCGAAGAAGGGGAGGTCTACAGAATGGGTGATGAAAACAGGCCTCAACGTCTTCATCTACCCACGCAGGAGCATCTTAGCTTGACTTCAGAGAGCTAGCAGGTACCAGTCACCCTGCCAACAGTCAAGATTAATCCTGGGTTTTAATGTGATAGAAGGAAGGAGTGAGGACCCAGTGAAGAGCAGCTTACTCCTTTGCTTTAGGCTGGTGATGCTTTGCTGAACTCCTGCTGACACTGGTACCAACAAGGCACCGTGATTTAATCATTGACGATCTCTGAACTGGGAAGCAAAGTAGTCTTGTGGCAGCCCCACCACCTTTGGACTTTCTGGAGCTTTCTAGGACTATTGGCATGAGCCCTGTGCTCTGTTTGACCTCTTTGAATGACTTTTTTTTTTTTTTTGGAATGGCTTTTTAAGGGGAAATGGCCATGCCAGGCCTAGAAGTTACATTCTCCCATCAGACCTAAGGACCACCTGTAGGTTTGAATATGACTGATTTCACACCATGTCTGTGAATGACTTTATGTGTGCGCTATCTAGTTGTGCATTCTTTTTTTTATATAAATTTATTTATTTTATTTTACTTTTTTTTTTTTTTTCTGGCTGCGTTGGGTCTTCGTTGCTGCGTGCGGACTTTCTCTAGTTGCAGCGAGTGGGGGCTACTCTTCGTTGCGGTGCGCGGGCTTCTCATTGCGGTGGTTTCTCGTTGCGGAGCACGGGCTCTAGGTGCACGGGCTTCAGTAGTTGTGGCATATGAGCTTCAGTAATTGTGGCACGCAGGCTCTAGAGCTCAGGCTCAGTAGTGTGGCACACGAGCTTAGTTGCTCTGCGGCATGTGGGATCTTCCCGGACCAGGGCTCGAACCCATCTCCCCTGCATTGGCAGGCAGATTCTTAACCACTGCACCACCAGGGAAGCACTGTGCATTCTCTCTTTTAAGACACATTAAAAACGAATGCCAATACTACATACGTGTTTCCACTTATATGAGGTATCTAAAGTAGTCAGATTGATAGAAACAGAAAGAATTGTGGTCTGAGGGGAGAGTGAAAAGGGAAGTTGTTTAACGGGTATAGAGTTTCAGGTTTGTAAGTGTAAGATGAAAAAGTTCTGTTTCACAACAATGTGAATATACTTAACACTACTGAACTGTAACTGTAACTAACTGTACACTTAAAAATGGCTTAGATGGTAAATTTTATGTTATGTGCTTTTTGCCACAATTTTTAGAAAAGCTAATATCAGATTCTGTGTACTACTTACTCCATATAGGAAGGCTCTATCCACTGCTCTGGCCCTAATGACCATCAGGTTAATTTCTCTTCCTCCTCTTGGCCTGTTACAAAGCTTACTCTGCTATGGCCACATAATCCTGGTTTGAATTGTTGTTTTGAGAAAAATTTCGACGACACTGTGATGCGTAGAAATCTTTCATAGCTGTTTCTTTCCCCTTCCTTGCACAGTATCTGTATTCCAGGCCTTACTAATATCCTTGTTGAGTTCACAGGCTATATAATTTATTATTTTGTTGGCCTCATCTAATGCCTTTGACCTCAACAATTCTTTCTTGGGTCTGCTCCTAAAGTTCATGATTTGTATGTGGACTAATGCTACCCTTGTTTTTATGAGCAGGAGCTTTAGAGCCTTTAGGAGTTTACTGGACAATAAAATTATGTTGGTTTAGGGACCCAATTCCTGCTAAGAGCACGTATAGTCGGGAATTCTCTGGCGGTTCAGTGGTTAGGACTCCGTGCTCTCACTGCCTAGGGCCCAGATTCGATCCCTGGTTGGGGAGCTAAAAACCCCACAAGCTGCAGGGTGCGGCCCCCCCAAAAAAAGAGACACATATAGTCAATGACATCTGTATCTACAAAATACTTACCCTTTAATTTATGTTAAATATGTTTCGGACCTGGGAATTCTCTGGTGGTCCAATGGTTAGGGCTCCACACTTTCACTGCCGAGGGCGCAGGTTCCTGCAAGCTGCACAGTGAAGCTGAGGGAGGGGAAAATTTTATATGTGTGTGTGTGTGTGTATATATATGTATATATATTTCGGATCTTTACCATATAATGGTTGATCTCAACATCAGTTTCATTGACCAGTTAGAGCAGTTATTAAACAGCCTAAGTCTGATAGACCACATACCTTACTGAGAATATTTCCTATGTCATAATTATAGTCACCCATATGATATTTTGGGGGGTCTTTTTTTGTTTTAATTTATTTTTTATTGAGGTAACATTGGTTTATAACATTATATAAGTCTCATGTGTGGAATATAAAAAATAAAACAAAAATAAGTGAACAAACCAAACCAAACCAAACCAAACATGTGGATACAGAGAACAGAGTAGTGGGGTTTTATTTTGGTGTTTTTACAGAAAATGATGTCCCCTAATACTCCTCTTATCTTTTATTTTAGCCTCAGAAAAAAGCAAAGACTCGCTTCAGCTATAGGTGATATATTCAGAATTGTTTTGTTTTGTTTTGTTTTAATTTATTTTTGGCTGCGTTGAGTTTTCATTGCTTCGCGTGGGCTTTCTTCTAGTTGCGGTGAGCAGGGACTGCTCTTTGTTGCAGCGGGCAGGCTTCTCATTGCGGTGGCTTCGTGTGGGCTTCAGTAGTTGTGGCATGTGGGCTCAGTAGTTGTGGCTCACGGGCTCTAGAGCACAGGCTCAGTAGTTGTGGCACACGGGCTTAGTTGCTCCGCGGCATGTGGAATCTTCCAGGACCAGGGCTCAAACCCGTGTCTCCTGCATTGGCGGATTCTTAACCACTGCGCCACCAGGGAAGACCCCAGAATTGATCTTTGAAAGCCTACTTTTTCCTTCCTTTGGAAGGACATAAATCTGTTTCCCTCAACACTTTTATGATTGCTAGGTTCCATGCAGTGTGTTTTCTATAAATAAAAACTATTATCTTAATCTCATGTGAACCTGTGGTTCAGTTATAAAAACATACAGTGGAACATTATTCGACCATAAAAAGGAATGAAGTACTGATAAATGCTAAAACATGTATGAACTTTGAAAAAATTATGCTAAATGAAAGAAGCCAGACACAAACAGCCACTTATTGTATGATTCCATTCACATGAAATGTCCAAGAGAGGCAAAATTATACAGACAGAAAATAGATTCACTAATCTCTTCCCTTGCTTAGGGCAAGGGAGGGAGTGGGGCAGAGGGGAGGGGAGTAGCTGCTAATGGGTAAGGTATTTTGGAAGCTAGGGAATGATGAAAATATCCTGAAATTAGGTAGTAGTGACGGTTGTTGTAAATTTGATTTTGATAATGGTTGCACAATTGTGAAATATACTAAAACCCCTTAAATTATATGCTTTAATTAGGTAAATTATATGATATGTGAATTATATCATAATAAAGCTGTTATTTTTAAACAAACTACATATAGTTTGGTCATTTTCCTCAATGTCAAAACCATAAATGAGAACTAAGAGAAACATCTACCCTTGGAGGAAGTCTTGTTATTTGCCACCAGGAACTCTTTCCAGGTCCCCAGGCTATAGAATAGTTGACTATGATCTTGGATGAGACTTTTTAAATTGGTGATAAGGTGATAAAGTGAGAGTTACAACATGCTTAGTTATATACTCCTTCATGGAACAGATTTAAAGACTGCATTTTTTTTTAAAAATATTTATTTATTTATTTTTGGCTGCATTGGGTCTTCATTGCTGTGTGGGCTTTCTCTGGTTGTGGCGAGCGGGGGCTACTCTTCGTTGCGGTGCACAGGCTTCTCATTGTGGTGGCTTCTCTTGTTGCAGAGCAGAGGCTCTAGGTGCGTGGGCTCAATAGTTGTGGTGCACAGGCTTAGTTGCTCCGCGGCATGTGGGATCTTCCTGGACCAGGGCTCAAACCCGTGTCCCCTGCATTGGCAGGCAGATTCTTAACCACTGATCCACCAGGGAAGTTCCTAAAGACTGCATTTAAATAAAGCTTTCTGGAAAGAGGAATAAGTATTCTTCCTAGGATGCCATTCAATATATACTTATGAAGAATGCTTTTTATGTCCAAATAATCCTGTGTTGTATTGCTCTAAGAATTATTTTTCATGGACAGAAACCAATTTATTATTTACAAAGAACTCAGACAATCTATAAAAAAAACAAAAAAACTTAAAAATACACAAAAGGTGCGGGTAAGCAGTGCACAGTAAAAGAAATAAAATGAGCCAGTAAACAAATATGGAACAAAAAGATGCTCACCAATACTCTTAAATTATTAAAGAAGTATGAAGGGCTACCAAAAGTGGAATTGCCATATTTTACTTCATAAATTGAACAAAAGTTATATTGAATACTGTTTTTTAATAATAGCATTATTGAGATGTAGTTCACATACTGTATAGTTCACCTATTTTAAGTGTACAATTCAGTGGTGTTTAGTATATTCACAGAGTTGTGCAATCATTGCCACTATCTATGTATTTCAGAACATTTTTATCACCTTGTAAAAAACCCCATGCCCATTAGCAGTCACTTCCCCCTCCCCCCTCCACTTCCCCTGCCCACTCCAGCCCTAGGCAATTTCTGATCTACTTTTTGACTGTTGCTTTGCCTATTCTAGACATTTCATGTAAATGGAATCATACAATATGTGGTCTTTTGTGGCTGGCTCTCTAAGAAGAATTTTGAAAAGTTGCTTAGTTCTTCAGTTGGATCTGCCCTGGGGTTTCCAGTTTCAGTTCTGCTGACCAATTAGCAAGCTGGTTCTTGGCTTCATATCACAACCAAGCAGAAGAGTAACTGTGTTTCTCGGCTGATGCGTGTTTTCGCCCCCAGCCCCATTCTTATTCTGCCTTCCCAGCAGCAGCACAGTCAGACGGCTGTTCTGAATTAGGCCGCCTCAAATGCAGCAATTTTATAGGACTGAGATATAATTTAATCGCTTCCTTCTTTGTAACTTGCCCTTCTTTAACCTCCCGAATTAGCTTTTCTGATAGATTTGCTAATGATTCCTATTGTTGCATATTTTCGCTGTACTGTTGAATCATACTCTTCATATCCCTGCTCCTAGAACAGATCTTGGAGAGAGCCTAAAAAGCTGTTTTGGAAAAAAGGGTCCCTGATTCTCCTTTCCAAGGAACAGGAGAGAAGAGTCTGAGAGAAGCAGAGGTAGAAAGATGTATGCAGACTTGGTAGAGCTCACCTACCATGTGACTGTCATGACTATTAAAATTTTATCCCTGGACATATTCCCAACGCTTCCAGCCTGCAAGTTGAACACAGGACTCAGAGAATGAGACTTAGCAGTTTGGTTTTTGCCATGGTTGTTTTCTTTTCTTTTTTTTTTTTTTAAAGAAGAGAAGGTTTTTTGTTTTTTGTTTTTAATATAAATTTATTTATTTATTTTTGGCTGCATTGGGTCTTCATTGCTATGCGCGGACTTTCTCTAGTTGCAATGAGTGGAGGCTACTCTTTGTTGTGGTGCGTGGGCTTCTCATCGCGCTGGCTTCTCTTTGTTGCGGAGCACGGGCTCTAGGCACGCAGGCTTCAGTAGTTGTGGCCCACGCGCTCAGTAGTTGTGGCTCGCGGGCTCTAGAACACAGGCTCAGTAGTTGTGCACGGGTTTAGTTGCTCTGCGGCATGTGGGATCTTCCTGGCCCAGGGCTCGAACCCGTGTCCTGTATTGGTAGGCGGATTCTTAACTGCTGTGCCACCAGGGAAGCCCTCCATGGTTGTTTTCTGATGGTTGGCCAGGATCACTGGATTCAAGTTTCTTTTCCCTTTCATTTTGTCTTTTGTCAGAATAATCTTCATTTACTCTTTTGCTCTGAGGCTCCAGAAGAAGAGCTCTGTGGTTGTGAGGTAGAAAGTGAACTGCTATGACTAACAGTATGCTTATGGACAGCCGCTCTTTCCACCGTTTCCTAGAACATGAATGAGAGTCTTGGGCTCTCTCTCTCTCTCTCTTTTTAAATTAATAGACTTTTTTTTAGAGCAGTCTTAGGTTTACAGAAAAATTAAGTTGAAAGTACAGACAGCTCCCATATACCTTCCTCCCTCCCCACACACCCATAGCCTCCTCCCCCACCATCAGCATCCTGCCCCAGAGTGATACATTTGTTATAATCCATGAACCAACCTTGAAACATCATTATCACCCAAAGTCCATAGTTTACATTAGGGTTCACTGTTAGTGTTGTAAATTCTGTGGGTTTTGCCAAAAATATGGTGACATGATCCACCATTATAGTACCGTACAAAATAGTTTCACTGCGACAAAAAAAGTCTCCTTGTGCTCTACCTGTACATTCCTCTCTCCCCCCCAAACTCCTGGCAACCACTGATCTTTACTGTGTCCACAGTTTTGGCTTTTCCAGAATGACATATAGTTTAGAATCATACAATATATAGCTTTTTGCTTCTTTCACTTAATAATATATACTTAAATTTCTTCCATGCTTTTTCATGGCTTGATAGCTCATTTCTTTTTAGAACTGAATAATATTCCATTGTATGGATGTACCACAGTTTATTTATCCATTCTCCTATTAAAGGACATCTTGGTTGCTTTTAAGGTTTGGCAGTTACAAATAAAGTTGCTATAAACATCTCTGTGTAGGTTTTGTGTGGACATAACGCTTTCAACTCATTTGTGTAAATACCAAGGAGCATGATTGCTGGATCATATGGTAAGAGTATGTTTAGTTTTGCAAGAAACTGCCAAACTGTCTTCCAAAGTGGCTGTACCATTTTGCATTCCCACCAGCAAGGAATGGGAGTTCCTGTTGTTTCACATCCTGTTCCGCATTTGGTGTTATCAGTGTTTTGGATTTCAGCGATTCTGACAATCGTGTAGTGGTTTCTCTTTGTTGTTTTAATTTGCAGTTCCCTGATGAGGAATGATGTTGAGCATCTTTTCATATGCTTATGTGCCTTCTGTATATCTTCTTTGGTGAGGTGTCTGTTTAGATCCTTTGCCCATTTTTTAATTGGGTTTTTTGTTATTGTTGAGTTTTAAGAGTTCTTTGTATATTTTGGATACCAGTCCTTTATCAGTTAAGTGTTTTGCAAAGATTTTCTGCCAGACTGTTGTCTCTTCATTCTCTTTAACAGTGTCTTTCACAGAGCAAAAGTTT
Organism: Stenella coeruleoalba; assembly: GCF_951394435.1. Classification (NCBI taxonomy): domain Eukaryota; kingdom Metazoa; phylum Chordata; class Mammalia; order Artiodactyla; family Delphinidae; genus Stenella; species Stenella coeruleoalba. Next base: position 13,759,493 of record NC_137154.1, read on the forward strand.
TTAATTTTAATGAAGTAAAATTTGTCAATTTTTTCTTTTCATGGATTGTACTTCTGGTGTTGTATCTTAAAAGTCTTTGCCAAGCCCAAGGTCACCTAGATTATCTCTTATATTATCTCCTAGGAGTTAGAGTTTTGTGTTTTACGTCTAGGTCTATCCAATTTGAGTTAATTTTTTGAAAAGTGTAAGGTTTGTGTCTAGGTTTATTTTATAGTTTTGTATATGGATATCCAGTTGTTTCAGTACTGTTTTTGAAGAGATTCAGTTCTCTATTGAATTGCCTTTGCTCCTTTGTCAAAGATCAGTTTACTATATTTGTGTGGGTTTATTTCTGATCTCTTTTTTCTGTTCCATTGGTCTAGACATAGATCAAGAATAGGTCTAGACATAGATCTAGAATAGACATATTCTTTCACCAATGCCACACTATCTTGATGACTGTAGCTTTATAGTAAGTCTTGACGTCAGATAGTGTCCTCCAAATTTGTTCTTTCTTTGCATATTGCGTTGGCTATTCTGGATCTTTTGCCTTTCCAGATAAACTTTAGAATCAGCTTTTTTTTGATATTCACAAAGTAATGTTCTAGGATTTTGACTGGGATTGCATTGAATCTATAGATCCAGTTAGGAAGAATTGACATCTTAACAGTGCTAAATATTCCTATCCATGAACATGGAGTATCTCTCCAATATTTTTTCAGATCTTGTGTGATTTGTTTCATCAGATAGATCTTGTACATGTTTTGTTAGATTTATACTTAAGGTTTTCATTTTTTTGGGTGCTAATATAAATGATATTGTATTTTTAACTTCAAATTCCAATTCCATTTATTCATTTATTCATTGCTGGCATATAGGAAAGCAGTTGACTTCTATCTTGCAACTTAATATAATCACTTAATAGTTCCAGGAGGTTTTGTTTTTTGCTTGTTTGTTGTTTTATTCTTTGGGATTTTCTACATAAACAATTATGTTATCTGTGAACAAAGAAAGTTTTATCTCTTCTTCTCCAATCTGTATACCTCTTACTTTTCTTGTCTTATTGCATTAAGTAGGCTTCCAGTACAGTGTTGAAGAGGAGTGGTGAGAGGAGACATCCTTGCTTGTTCCCAGTCTTAGGGGGAAAGCATATACAGTTAACCCTTGAACAATGTGGGGAGAAAGGGACTCTGACCCCCGCACAGTTGAAAATCCATGTATAACTTTACAGTCAGCCCTCCATATCTACTGTTCCACACCCTGGATTCAGCCAACTGCAGATCATGTAGTACTGTATATGTATTTATTGAAAAAATCTGCATGTTAATGGACCCACATCGTTCAAACGCATATGTTTTTCTAGGGTCAACTGTCATTTCTCACCTTTAAATGTAGCTATGGGTTTTTTGTAGACATTGTTTATCAACTTGAGAAGTTCCCCACTCTTCCCAGTTTGATGATAGTTTTTATCAAAAATAGGTTTTAGAGTTTGTCAGGTGCCTTTTCTGTATCTATTGATATGATCATATGAGTTTTCTTCTTTATCCTGTTGATGTGATGTATCATATTATTAACTGATTTTGAAATGTTTAACCAGCCTTGCCTACTGGAATAAATCCCCATTTGGTCATAGTGTGTAACTTTTTTTTTTATACATTATTATATTCAATTTGCCAACATTTTGTTGAGCATTTTTACTTCTGTGTTCATAAAAGATATTAGACTGTAGTTCTCCTTTCTTCAATGTTTTTGTCCAGTTTTGGTATCAGGGTAGTGCTGGCCTCAGAAGCAGTCCCACTTCTGTTTTCTTGAAGAGATTATGGAGATTTGGTGTAATTTCTTCCTTAGGTGTTTGGTAGAATTTACCAATGAACCCACCTGGGCCTGGCACTTTCTGTCTTAAGAGGTTTTTAATGATTGATTCAGTGTAATAGATATAGGCCTATTCAGATCATCTGTTTCTTCTTGTGTCAATTTTGGTAGTCTGTGTCTTTCAAGGAATTGGTCCATTTCACCTAGCTTATCAAACTTGTGGGCCTTGAGTTGTTCATAATAGTCCTTTACTATCCTTTTAGTGTCCATGGGATCAGTAGTGATAGCTTGTCTTTCATTTCTGGTATTAATAATTTGTATCTTCCCTCTTTTTTTCTTTGTTAGCCTGGCTAAAGGTTTATTGATTTTATTGGTCCTTTCAAAGAACCAGCTTTTGATTTCATTGATTTTTTTTCCTCTGTTGATTTCCTGTTTTCAGTCTCACTGATTTCTGCTCTAATTTTGATTATTTCTTTTCTTCTGCTTACTTTGGATTTAATTTGCTCTTCTTTTTGTTTCCTAAAGTGGAAGTTTAAATTATTGATTTTAGATCTTTCTTCTTTTCTAGTATGTGCATTCAAAGCAGTAACATTCCCTCTAAACGCTGCTTTCACTACATCCCACAAATTTTAATTAGTTGTATTTTCATTTAGTTAAAAATATTTTAGGGCTTCCCTAGTGGCGCAGTTGTTGGGAGTCCGCCTGCTGATTCAGGGAACACGGGTTCGTGCCCTGGTATGGGAGGATCCCACATGCCGCGGAGCGGCTGGGCCCGTGAGCCATGGCCGCTGAGCCTGCGCGTCCGGAGCCTGTGCTCCACAACGGGAGAGGCCACAACAGTGAGGGGCCCGCGTACCGCAAAAAAATAAAAGAAAGAAAGAAAAAAATATTTTAAAATTTCTCTTGCAATGTCTTCTTTGAGCCATGTGTTACTTAAAGTGTGTTGCTTAATCTCCAAGTATTTAGAGATTTTTCAAGTTATCTTTCTGATTTCTAGTTTAATTTCCTTGTGTTCTGACAGCATACTTTGTATGATTTCAGTTCTTTTAAATTTGTTACAGTGTGTTTTGTGGACCAGAATGTGGTCTATCTTGGCCTAAGCTTTTTTTCAAGGAGAACATTACTAAGGAGTCTGGGTCCTATGCATTTGCTCTTAATTCTGAAATGAAGTGCTTCTCTTCCTTGGTCCTGGCACATTATTTGGGCCAGTCTCTTACAAAAGAACCTCTGTCTATGAGCTGTTGACTCCAGAGCTATACCTATAGAGGAGAAGCATACAGAGATTGGAGTAAATGATTAAATAATTTTAATGGTGGTCATTTATTAGACACACACTATTTGCCATCACTTTACAATTATTATTTCAGTAAGTTTTCCAAATAGCCCTATAAGTTGAAAGGATTTTTATTATCTTTTTACAGATAAGGAAACTGAGGTTCAGAGAGATTGATTTACACAAAGTGATACTAATATAGGTACTAGCAGGAAGAGTCAAAATCGGGTCCAGCTGATTCTGAAGCCCGTATTCTCAGAAACAATGTTAAAAACAGACACATGAGATCCCAGTTCAAGCCAAACTCTAATCCATGGCAGAAATGGAAAACTGGAAGTTTGCTAAAGGAATATTTGTATAATGCTGTGCCTTTTATTGGTTTCTCTCCAAAATCAGTATCTCCAACAGTTTTGGTGCCTTTAGCAGCAAGCATTCCAGTAGTAGTGCTTCCTAAGAGCACCTATCTTGGAGTAAAATGTAGGCTGTATTTATCTAACTTGGAGTTTCCCAACCAGGAATGATTTTGATCCCCAGGGAACATTTGACAATGTCTGGATACATTTTTGGTGGTCACAACTGGGTGACTACTGGCATCTAGTGGGAAGAGGCCAGGGGTACTGCTAAACATCCTGCAGTGCACAAGACCCACCCTACCCCCTAAACAAAGAATTATCTGACCCAAAATATCAATAGTGGAGGTTGAGAAACCCTGAGTCTAGCTTGTTCCATTCTGTTATTACTGAGAAAACCTTGATCCCTCAGAAATCCCTCAGCATTCTGTCAGGATTTGGTTTCCAAGGCTAAGTGCCTCCTATGTAAATACTTTGTGGGTCAGTCCATTAATTCATTCTGGCACATTTCCTGTACCTTGAGCTTAGTAGCCAGAGGCCTGTTAAATGGTTGGGCTTTTTTTTTAATAGGGAGCTACTTTTTCTTCCTGATGTTTCTTGAGAGACAGGCTCAGTTGGCCTGCAGCTCTTACAGAAGAGAACCTGGTGACAATAATCTGTTGCTGGCATCTTTAGCTCCCTAATCTATGTTTACGCAGCGCTGAAAATCAACTCTCCCTGCTGCCAGGCCCCATTCCTCCTTAACACTCTGGCACCACTGGCAGAGAATACCTCCCTAGTCTCTTCCACACAGTTCAACCATACATGATTATTTTATTGCACAGCTGTTTTCCAGAAGACGTTTCCTGAGGCATGGATATACAGGGTGCTTCTGGAGCTGTGAGTTGGAGCCTCAGTCATTTCTGTTCCAGTTGCAGATATATCCACAGCGCTCTTAAAGCATCTGGTATTTTCCTTAACTGTTTTCCTGTTTGTAGCTCTCGTCCTCTCCCCCAGATTTTAAGCTCCTACGATATGGGGTTTGTTTTTTCAATTTTTTTCGTATCCTGTCTTAGGAACTAGCATTTCTTTCATCATATACTAAGAAAATCAACTTGCCTTCTTCCATTTTGGGTTATATGCTTTTCTGTTAAAAGTTGGAGGAAATTATAAGGAACTAAAATCATTTGAGAGAGACTGGTGGTCAGAGGCTGATACCAACCATCTAGATAAAGATAAGCAAGCCAGAGGAACAATTCATAAACTCAATGGAATTGAGCCTGGGTCCAAATAAAACTGAATAATTCTTTCCTGAGTAGTGGACCTTGGAATTTAAAAAGTTATTTTCATTATCAAGGAGGCCTAGAAAACTCAAGAAAGTTCCTATTAAGGAAGCCCTATAGGGGAACTTCCCTGGTGGCGCAGTGGTTAAGAATCCACTTGCCAATACAGGGGACATGGGTTCGATCCCTGGTCCAGGAAGATCCCACATGCTGCGGAGCAACTAAGCCTGTGTGCCACAACTGCTTGAGCCTGTGCTCTTCAGCCCGCGAGCCACAACTGCTGAGCCCGCGTGCTGCAACTACTGAAGTCCATGCACCTAGAGCCCATCCTCTGCAACAAGAGAAGCCACCACAATGAGAAGCCCACACACCGCAGCGAAGAGTAGCCCCCGCTCGCTGCAACTATAGAAAGCCCTCGCGCAGCAACCAAGACCCAACACAGCAATAAATAGATAGATAGATGGATAGATGGATAAATAAATAAATTTATTTATTTATTTACAAAAAGAAAGTCCTATAGGTAGCTTACCCTCCTCATGACCCAGAGGTTCAGCAAAATTTCCCAAGTTAGATATCATTATTACAGAATTTTCTGTAAAGTTTAAGCAAAGGCATATATTTACCTCATTTAAGCGATATGCCACAGGGCCCTCAATAGGGATTTTTTTTTTTTTTTCTGCGTTGGGTCTTCGTTGCTGTGCACAGGTTTTCTCTAGTCGCGGCAAGCGGCGGCTACTCTTTGTTGCGGTGTGTGGGCTTGTCATTGTGGTGGCTTCTCTTGTTGTGGAGCACGGGCTCTAGGTGCGTGGGCTTCAGTAGTTGTGGCACGTGGGCTCAGTAGTTGTGGCTCACGGGCTCTAGAGCACAGGCTCAGCAGTTGTGGTGCACGGGCTTAGTTGCTCCACGACATGTGGGATCTTCCCAGGCCAGGGCTTGAACCCGTGTTCCCTGCAATGGCAGGCGGATTCTTAACGACTGCGCCACCAGGGAAGCCCCCTCAATAGGGATTTGAGGTCAGTGGGTCATTGACAGAACCCTCAAATGCTGTCTTTCTTAGGCCTTCAGAGAGATCATGACCATTTTGAACAATGTCTTTGAACCTGCAAGATTATAAAGAATGTATTGTTTGGATGGTATTGGTTTATCTAAAACAGTATTTCTCAACCTTTATTTTATCATTACCTTCCTAAGGAGCCTTTTTAGACATCTTTTTCCCTAATCACCCCCCTCCCATGAAATTTTAATATCACAGATAATGCTGTGTATCTGTTCATATACTGCAGTACTTTGGCAGGGACTGGGGATTGTACTCTCTAAGATTTTTCCCCCACCATGAATAGTTTTCACCCCCATGGGGGCAGTCCTGCCCATGTTGACGATATTTTAATCTAGAAGTATCATCATCTTGGGAATGAATTGTTTGTGCCTTTCTTAACAAATTGAAACAGGGACAAAGACTCTATCAGTAAACTAATGTTAAAAAAGAGTCTTCTCATGCAATGGCCTGAAGCAACTGAGGAAGAGTGAGAAGACTACTTTTCTCATATTTCATAGCTTATATGGAGGACATTTTCTCTCTGAACAACCTCTTGACCATCTGAGGAAAGAACAGGGAAACACCAGGAGTAGCAGAGCAATAAATGCAGCGTTCTAAAAGGAGGGAAAAAAAAAAAAAGACAAGACCCTCTTGCAGTGAAATGCAGAGGAGGAAAATGGTGATACTGAAGAATCTGGGTATAGAACTGTCCATTGTTCCAAGGTTAGTCAGCTCTAACAAGTTCAGTTTCTCAAAGTCAGAGTTGACTTGCAGCAGAGAGTACCATTTAGGTTGTGTAGCACATAAGAATGTTCTATTCTCCCAAGAGGGTTTGGCTCTGTCTGATCAGAAGGGTGGGTGTGTATGAAATGCACCTCGGAAGGAGGAGGAGGAAGAGATGACATGTTCAAGTAAAATGAAATACAACTGCAAATTAAAGTGTCACCCTGTTTTAAAAAAATCCCTTTTTTATTTAATTGGTTACCAAGGAAAAAAATGTCATACAGAAGTGTATGTCTCAGGGAAAGTTAAACTGTGAGATGTTACAAGTGAATCTGGATTCAAGGAAGTTCTCCTGGGGTGGGGCAGGGCAGGAGTTATAAAATACTGCCTTAATAAAAATATTCTGAGGGGGAAAAGCTAGGCTCATAAATTTCTATTGTGTTACATGCCAGAGGTCCAGAAGAGATTAACAAATATTACCTCATTTGTTCTTTCCTGTCTCTCTCTATCCTATCAGCTGAATGCTGGCTGCCTCTTCCCTGGGGGAAGCCTCCTCTTGAGATGTTTTATTAGGAGGAAGGTCATATACAAAGGAGATGCTTTCTCCCAAAGGGTGCTGCTTACCACAAAGACATCCAGGGACTGAATGCTTTTCTGTGTTAATGGTGTCCTACCATTTTTCATGTGTCTTTCCCAGAATTTTTATGAACACCCATTTGTCTCTTTAGATTGTGAGCCTACCAGATAGGATATATACAGTACGTGCCACATTGTTGGCACTCAGTAAATGTTATGTAATAATGGGAAGGGGGGCTGATTTATATTATACTGTACTATACTATACTATACTATACTATACTATACTATATTGTATTATACTATATTTACATGTAGAATTGTTCTTGAGAAACATGTCTGGTTTCTCTGAGATAGAGACTTGACAGATAGGGCTTGTCAGCTTTCTTCAGCCTTAGTTGTGATTCTTTTCTCCCTTTTCTACTAATCCTAGTTTTGTCTCATGTTTGCAATGGAAACATATAGATAAACACTATAATGTGCTCTCTTTGTCTTCTCCCCAACCAGGGGCAGTGATTGGTGATGGACAGTCTGCCGTGGCCAGTAACATTGCCAATACTACCTACCGGCTCCAGTGGTGGGACTTCACTAAGTTTGACCTCCCAGAAATCAGTAATGGTAAGCCAAGGTAGAACTGGGGATACTGGTGGAAGGTCTGACTCTTACTGGTGAGCCAGAGCTCAGAAACCCACATAGCACTGGATTTTTCATCGCCTCCTTGAGCAGCTGACTGCCGTGTGCCATTTCTGCAGTTCTTCTCTGACTCTCGTTAAGCAATTCAACAAACGTGTATTGAGCACCCACCCTGAGCAGTGAACAATGCTTTGGTACAGTGATCAGAACAATGCTAAGGTGGACACCAAAATGAAGATATCTGCCCCAGGAGTTTACCGACTAGTAGTTCATTGTCGCAAGCCTAGAAGTTTGGGTGGAACTGAGAGGAAGAGAAGGAGAAGGGAGTGTAGGAACTGAGAGCCAGACCCTTGAGGAAAGACTACAGTGATGATAAACTCATTTATTAATCTAGATCTGAATAGAACAAAGGGAGTGGCCTGATTGATGTGTGATTTACAAACATGTCTGTCTGTCAGTCCATTTTCCCAGCTTCTACGAGTCCTCAATCCCATGTCCCAGTTGTTCGATTGAAACCACATCATTTTTTAAAAAATTAATTAATTTATTTATTTATTGGCTGTGTTGGGTCTTCCGTTGCTGTGTGCGGGCCCTCTCCAGTTGAAGCGAGTGGGGGCCACTCCTCGCCATAGTGCGAGGGCTTCTCACTGCGGTGGCCTCCCCTGCCACAGAGCACAGGCTCCAGGCGCTCAGGCTTCAGCAGTCTTGGCACACGGGCTTCAGTAGTTGTGGCTCGTGTGCTCCAGAGCCCAGGCTCAGCAGTTGTGGTGCACGGGCTTGGTTGCTCCACGGCATGTGGGATCTTCCCGGACCAGGGCCTGAACCTATGTCCCCTGCATTAGCAGGCGGATTCTCAACCACTGCGCCACCAGGGAAGCCCAATCACAGCATTTTAGACATCTCATTTCACTTTCTATCTGATGACGGACTCTCACACATCCTTGGGAAGTAGTGATTCAGCCTCTGCTTGAACACTTCAGATAGGTCACACTGTCTGATGAGTTGGCCCTAGTCCATCGCTGCTAAATTCCTGTTCAAATGTTTTTTCTTATACCCAGCCACCATTTCCCTTGCTGTCACTTCCTCCCATTGGTCCTAGTTCTACCTCTGAATCTCCATAGAGTAAGTTTAATGACGTCTCTTCTAAGTGACAGTTCTCAAGCTATTTGAAGATAAACTGCCATTTCCCTTTAAATCATTCTTTTTGGGCCAGAATTCCTGAGATTCCTTTTAGGATCTGTTTTTCAAATCCTTGACAGTTCTGCTCATTTCCCCTTTAAGCTTTGAGGTGGCAGAACAACGTAGAACACTCCAGATGAGAGCTGTCCAAAACAGAGTACAATGATGGTTTGGACAGTGTTAGTTCAGCTTAAGATTTCAACAGCTTTTTCTGAAGCCACTATTGAGTTTGCAGTTACTTAAAATTCCTTGATGGGACTTCCCTGGTTGCACAGTGGTTAAGAATCTGCCTGCCAATGCAGGAGACACGGGTTCGATCTCTGGTCCAGGAAGATCCCACATGCCGTGAAGCAACTAAGCCCATGCGCTACAGCTACTGAGCCTGCACTCTTGAGCCTGCGAGCCACAACTACTGGGCCCGTGTGCTGCAACAAGGGAAGCCACCGCAATGAGAAGCCTGCTCACCGGAATGAAAAGTAGCTCCTGCTCACCACAACTAGAGAAAGCCCGTGCACAGCAACGAGGACCCAATGAAGCCAAACATAAATAAATAATAAATAAATGTATTTATTTATTAAAAAAATACTTGATAACTATTAATAAACCAAGACTTTACTGTTCTGTACGACTTGTGCAGTTCGAATGTTTTAAAAACCAAAGGTTTGTATTTGTTTCTGTTAAGTTTTATCTTAATAGTGTCAATTGCTCTTCTTAGTTCCTGCCTCAACATTTTTTTGAACTTTGATTCAGCCCTTTTTTTCCCAACCTTACATCATCTTCTAATTTGATAAACATACTTTCTCTCTCTTTTTTTTTTTTAACACTAAGTACTTTAATTCTTTTTTTTTTTTTTTTTGGCTGCATAGGGTCTTAGTTGCAGCATGAGGGCTCTTTTGTTGTGGCGGGAGTGCTTAGTTGCCCCGAGGCATGTAAGATCTTAGTTCCCCGACCAGGGATCAAACCTGAGTCCCCTGCATTGGAAGGTGGGTTCTTAATCACTGGACCACCAGGGAAGTCCCTCTGTCTTACTTTGTTTTTCTGGTTTTTAAAAAAATATTTATTTATTTACTTACTTGGTTGTGCCAGGTCTTAGTTATGGCAGGCAGGCTCCTTAGTTGAGGCATGAGAATTCTTAGTTGTGGCACGCATATGGGATCTAGTTCCCTGACCAGGGATTGAACCCAGGCCCCCTGCATTGGGAGTGCAGACTGTTTTTTTTTTTAAAATAAATACATTTATTTATTTATTTTTGGCTGCATTGGGTCTTCGTTGCTGTGCGAGGGCTTTCTCGAGTTGCGGTGAACAGGGGTTAATCTTCGTTGCGGTGCGTGGGCTTCTCATTGTGGTGGCTTCTCTTGTTGCCAGGCACGGGCTCTAGGTGCGCAGGCTCAGTAGTTGTGGTTCGCAGGCTCTAGAGCACAGGCTCAGTAATTGTGGCACACGGGCTTAGCTGCTCCGTGGCATGTGGGATCTTCCTGGACCAGGGCTCGAACCCATGTCCCCTGCATTGGCAGGTGGATTCTTAACCACTGCGCCACCAGGGAGTCCCGGGAGCGCAGACTCTTAACCAGTTGTGCCACCAGGGAAGTCCCCCCTCTGTCTTAACTTTGGATTGCTAGCAAAACTAGTGCATCAGTCAGGACTTTGCACCAAGCATTGTGGTATGTTCCTGTGGGCTTGCTCTGTGTCAGTTTTGGTTCACGAATTTGCACCTAGGCTTGGTTGTTCGCATGTGAAGCCCATATTTTTCTATCTTGTCTATAGGGTATTGTAAGAGTTGGTCAGATACCTTAAAGTAATCAAGATAGCCCCTTCTATAGCATTTCCCAGTATGCCAATCTTGGTATCCTTATCAGACCATAAAAATGAGGTCAATTTTTTCATGTCCTGATCTTAGTGAAACCTCAGTAGCAATCATTTTTTTCTAAGTGCTTTTAAGCCGCATGTTCAATAATATATTGTTTACTAGAAATCAAATGCAATCTACCTTTTCCCTTATTAAATACTGTTTGCTTGTTTATAGATTTCTGGCCCAGGTGTTTGCCATAATTTTCCCTAGGTACTTTGTTTCGTTATTTTATTTGCTTCGTTTCTTTTATTATAATCTGAAATACATTTACCAAAGATTTTTAAAATATAAAAGGATATACAGTGAAAAGTTTCCCAACCCTGCTCCCAGCTACCCACCACTCCACCCCATAGGCAACCACAATGAGCAGTGTCTTGCATACCTCTTCAACGATATCGTATGTATATACAAGTACATGCAAATGTTTGTTTTTCCACCTCTACTTAACCTAAATGGTAGCATGTTATACATACTTTTCTTTCTGTACCTTGCTTTCTTTACTTTATGTCTTGGTGATCTTTCCGTATCAGTACATAAAGCATTTACTCAATTCTTTTTTAATGGCTGCCTAGTATCCCACTGTCCTTTATATATATATATACACACACACACACACACACACACACACATACATATTTATTTATTTATTTATGGCTGTGTTGGGTCTTTGTTGCTGCACGTGGGCTTTCTCTAGTTGTGGCAAGCGGGGACTACTCTTTGTTTTGGTGCGCGGGCTTCTCATTGCAGTGGCTTCTCTTGTTGCAGAGCACAGGCTCTAGGCATGCGGGCTTCAGTAGTTGTGGCACACAGGCTCAGTAGTTGTAACTCGCGGGCTCTAGAGCGGAGGCTCAGTAGTTGTGGCACACGGGCTTAGTTGCTCCGCGGCATGTGAGACCTTCCTGGACCAGGCAGGCAGATTCTTAACCACTTTGCCACCAAGAAAGTCCCCCCACTGTCCATTTTTTAACCAGTTATTTTTTAACCAGTGTTCTGCTGAGGAATTTTTTTTTTTTTTTTTTTTTTGTCTGCTCCGGGTCTTAGTTGTGGCATGCAGAATCTTTAGTTGCAGCATGCGGGATCTAGTTCCCTAACCAGGGATTGAACCCAGGCCACCTGCGTTGGGAGTGTAGAGTCTTGACCCCTGGAACACCAGGGGAGCCCCTCTGCTGAGGAACTTTTAAGTTGTTTCCAGTCTTTTGCTATACAAACCATGCCACAGTTTGTCATTTTGCACATGTGCAAGTATAACATAGGATAAATTCCTAGAAATGGAATTGTAGGGAGGAAGAATATGTAGATTCGTGATTTCGGTAGATACTGCTAAATCACCCTCTGTAGAGATGATACCAATTTATACACTCGCTTGTGGTTCATGAGGGTGCATGTGTCCCTAAACTCTTGCTTGTAGAATGTGCTATCATATTTTGGGGTATTTATAAATCTGATGGTAAAAAATACTATGTAGGTGGGACTTCCCTGGCGATCCAGTGGTTAGGGCTCTGCACTTCCACTGTTGGGGGCGAGGGTTCAATCCCTGGTCAGGAAACTAGGATCCTGCAAGCCGCGTGGTGTAGCCAAAAAATAGTATGTAGGTATTTTAAATTTGTATTTCTCATATTATAAACCAGGTTGTGTGGCTCTGCGTACATTTAGCCACATGTGTTGCCTTTTCTTGGCTTGTCTCTGTGCTTTACCTATTTTTTTTTATTGTGTTATTGATCTTTTCCTTACCAGTTCTACAGGAGCTCTTTATAAATCAGAAAATTAACTCATAATAGGAGTTTCCTGGTTGTCATTTGTCTTTTGACTCTGCTGAAGGTTATTTTTGTCATAGAACTTATTTTAAGTAGTCAGAATTATCCAACTTTCCTTTTATGGTTCCTAGATTTTGTGGCAGCATCAAGAAGATCAGTTAGTACTTTTATATTTTAGTTTTTTCCTTTAAATCTTTGATTCATCAGAAGTTTAACCTAGTGCTAAATAAGCAGAGTATGATCCAACTTTTCTCCCACGTGCTACTCATTTGTCGCAACCAGTTTATAAAATGATCTATTTGTCCCCATTGATTTGGGATGTCACTTTCATCCTGTTAATTTCCTGTTGAGTATTTGGATGTATTTATTCTGTCTCTTCTGTCCCAGGGATCTGTCTTGATTATTCATGTAACAGCACCATATTGGTTTAAGTTTGAGGCTCTGTTTTAGAATCTGGTAGGACTAGTCTCCTCTTGTTATTTTTTTAATCCAAAATTTCTTGCTTGCTTGAACATTTTGGTTTTCTGTATGGACTTTAAAACTACCTCGCTTCTTCCCTTCACCCCCCTGAAAAAATTCTGTTAGTGTAATTAATGCGATCGTATTGAACATATAAAGTAACTTAAGGAGACTCAATATTGTTATGGTATCTTCTTATGTAAGAACATGGTATGATTTTTCAGTTTCTCCAGGTCTCTCTTGTGGTCTTAGGAATGTTTTAAAGTTTTCTTCGTGTAATTTTATACATTTTTAAAGTTTATTGTTACAAGCTTTAAAAAAAATTTCTATTTTACTGAATTTGTTTACTAATTATAGTTGTTATTCAGTTAAATCTCATGGGTTTTCTAAGTATGTTATCTGTAAATAGTATTAATTTTACCTCCTCTGTTCCAAGTTGTACACCTGTGATTTCTTCCTCTTGTCTAAGTGCATTGGCTGCTACCATCAGAACAATGTTAAATAATAGCAGGCATCCTCATATCATTTCAGTAGAAAAACTTCTAGCTTTTTCCCAGTAAGCATATTGCTGACTTTTGGGTTGAACCAGAACTAGTTTATTGTTTTAAGGAAGTCATTATTCTTATTTTATTGTGAGTTTTTAATCAAGAATATACTCGGAATTCCCTGGCGGTTCAGTGGTTAGGACTCCCCCCCAACCGCCCCCGCAAAAAAAAAGAATAGATGTTAAATTTAGTCCTACCTTATCAGCATCTCTGAAGATGATCATGTTTTTTTCTCTCCTTTGACGTAATAATGAGATCATTATGGTTTTTTTTAAACAAGTATCTGGAGACTTAATTGACCTTAAATTAATTTTTAAATCCCAATAGTACCAATAAACATCCCTTGATTATTATTGTTTTTAATTTATCTATTTTTGGCTGCGTTGGGTCTTCCTTGCTGCGCGGGCTTTCTCTAGTTGTGATGAGCAGGGTCTACTCTTCGTTGTGGTGCGCGGGCTTCTCATCGTGGAGGCTTCTCTTGTTGCGGAGCACGGGCTCTAGGCATGCAGGCTCCAGTAGTTGTGGCTCGCGGGTTCTAGAGCGCAGGCTCAGTAGTAGCAGTGCATGGGCTTAGTTGCTCCATGACTTGTGGGATCTTCCCAGACCAGGGCTTAAACCCGTGTCCCCTGCATTGGCAGGCGGGTTCTTTTTTTTTTTTTTTTTTTTTTGGCAGATGGGTTCTTAACCACCACCACCACCAGGGAAGCCCCGAAATCATTATGTTGATAGATTCTGTAATATTGAACCCAACCTTACATCCCTTGAATAAACCCCACCTGGTTCATGGTATATGCTTTAACATTAAATTCTTTCCATGTAGCTTGCTAATAATTTACTTAAGAGTTTTTTCCTTGAAATTTGTGAGATGGATCTATCCTGTTCTTTTTCATAAAATCTATGAGTTTTGGTATCAGTGTTATGCTTGTGTTACAAATATAATTTGAAAGTTTTTCTTTTTGTCTGGAACAGCTTAAATAGTATTGGAATTACTTGGTACTTTTTATACTTTAAAGGTCTGAGCCTGATGCTTTTTTCTTCCCTTTTTTTCACAAGCATAGGGAGAGGTAGTTCTTTGATAACGTTTTCTTTGTGAACTGTCCTGTGATGGTTAAGCAAATGAACTCTTCAGCTACAATGTCCAGGTTCAAGTTTTGCTCAGCCACCTTCTAGCAGTGTGACCTTGGTTACTTAATCTCTCTACACCTTAGTTTCCTTGTCTATAAAATGAGGGTTATAATAGTGCCAACCTCATAGGATTGTTAGGAGAATTAAATTAGTTAACATTGATACATGTCAGGCACTCTGAACGGCATCTGGCACTTTCTGTAGTAAATGGTCAGTAAATGTTAGCTCTTTTTATCATGTCTTTTTCTTGGAAATTATACCGTGATTCTTTGAGAGTATGGCTATAATTCTAAAGTCACCCCTGCCCCTGTTTTCAGTACTCTGAGAGGTGTATTTTCCATCTCTGTAAAGTGATGTTCATGTAAAAAAGATAGTTCTCTTTTAACCTGTTGCCTCTTCTGTAATTGGCTTCTGATCCTTCTGAAGCACGTTGTTTCTCCCCAGTTGGAGACAATTTTCTTTGATAGAAAAACCAAATATTCAGAAGAATACAGGCATTGGATATGCTGCTAGCAGAGCTGAGACGGTCTTTTTGGTTGTCCTTAACATTCTTTTTACAAGCCTCCACTTGTTCTGACTACAACTTCCTGTCATTCACCTTCTGTGTTCCTTCTTACTTCCTTTGATCATGGCTGTTGTAAAACCTGAGCTGATCAAAAAGCATCATGTGCAACCAGATTGACTCATTTAGTTTGGCTCACCTTTCTTCCTCATTTAAGTCCTGTGCGGTGTTAGAATTCTGCTTTTTAAAAGTGCCCTATTTTTCTCAGAGTTTTGGCCTTGGGAAATACTTGGCATTCTAGGAGTTTAGGGTGTATATGTCTGATGGTGGCCAGTGTTCCTTGCCATGGTATTACCCTCTAGAATGACAGTCATTTTCACCTGAGGCTCCTGTAATTAACTCTAACTGCTTTTCCTGGTTGGTCTGAATAAAGTCTAGTTACAGTTCTGAATCTGGTAGATTCAGCTGTCAGCAGAGTTCAGTTGGGAATCTGTAGGATTTGTTTCTGAACCTTGCATACTTCCCAGAGGAGGGAAGTGTTTGGCTTTGGCACAGCTCATGCCTGGGAGCCACTGGCCCTCAGTTTTACTCACGTGTTCAGCAGCCACTGTGTTGTTAAGAGGTCATCTGACTTATCTGAATTGAATTTAACTCTTTTCTAGAATTAGGCTAAAGAGTGTTACCACCTGTTTCTCTTAGTTGAGATACAGGATTAATGAATTACTATCTGTAAAGCGTTTAGAAATTTGTGAATAAGGCCTCATATAACATAGATAATTTTGAAACCACTCTCATGGGAAAAAAAACAGCTCATTAGATTCACTGTGGTTTTTAAGAGTGAACTCTTATGGGAGAATAGCATTAGTCACCAGGGTGCCCTGACGGAACGGACCTTAAGAAACCCAGGGGCTGAGCAGTGTGTGGGGCACACACACATCCAGAGAGGATGTAGTGATTGGTGCCGTTGGGAATGCTTATATAGTGTCATTGGAGCTCTGTGCAGGAGGTCCTATTCTGAACTCTGAGGGCTCAGAGATAGTGAAAAGGAAATTTTCCTGCTGATTTAAACCCCTTTGGGTTTTCCAAATCCATATCTAATGTATTTGTAAAAGTACTGCAACTGCTCATCGCTCCCGTGGCCTCATCTGGCCAGCCAGCAACAGGCTACAAACCGATCTTTGTACAAGGTGTTTGTTTATAATTTATGGAGCTGATAGAAAGGCAGAGCCCTCTGCTCCTCCAGGCATCAGTACTTCTTACCCCTCCCATTCCCTGCTAGGGCATTTTAACTTGGAAATCATTTATAATTAGGAGGAGATTACATTGCACAGTCTGGAACATGGCTTCCTGCTGTCTTCTGCATCGTTTTTGCTCCTCCTGGAGCTGCCCCCTGAAGCTCTTAAGCAGTTTTGATTTGAAAAATCCTTTCTTTCCTAGACTTTATTTCCATTCTCAGCTGCCCAGCTAACTGCTCCATCATCATTCCCCACAATTGTTTTGCCTTTAAGTGCAGGGCAGTTTCCTGGAGCTCCAGCTCAGGGGTCAAGGACTGTTTGGTGAGACAGCAGTTTTCAAGTGTGGTCCCAGACCAGCAACATCAGACGCCTGGGAACTTGCTAAAAATACAAATTCTCAGGCCTCACCCCAGCATTCTGTGTTTTAATAAGCCCTCCAGGTGATTATGATGCATGCTGAAACTTGAGAACCACTGTGGTAAGGCAAGGCAGGGAGCAGAACAAAGATTTCTAGTGGTGTGTGGGTTGCCACTGTCTTAAACTGTATTTAACTTCACCTTTTTCTCTACTTGCTTACATCATTATTGAGTCCAAAAAGGATGAGCTCTCCTTGTCATTAGTGCATTACTTTGCTATGGCCTGAGAAAAGAAGTAACAGAGACCCAGGAAATCTCTCCCTTTGTAAATTAACTCATCAAAATTTCAGCCTTACGAGAAGAAGCTGCATGAGCGAATTGAAGCAGTGACCACTCACCACTGTAACTGAACATTTCCATTTCCATTCCATGTTCCATCTGAACATTTCCATTTCCATTGCTTGTTGTATATTAATTTCCATGAAATTAATATACAACAAGCAATAAATGTAAATTGCTAATTGGAGCTTTGAAATATTAATGAAACTGTAAACACACCACCCACTACTCAGTGAAGCTACCAGATCACTCTGTGCCTACTACATCCCCTTCATTATGGTAGAAGTAAAACCCTAGATCCCTAGCTGTACAAGTTCTGAAAGGGAAACATGCTGCTGGAGAAGCTCCATTTTAATTTTTAGCATTCTCTTTTCACTTGTTATTTGCATATCTCTCTCTGAGCTCACTGCAGGAACTGGGAGCAGTTGTGAAATTGGGTGGAGTTGAGGGGAGGGGACAAAATTTGGGAGATGGCCATTGACTTGGAATCATCATACTACAGTACAAACACAAACACCATGGCTTGAATTTGAGGCTGACAAAATGCTTTTTGTCTATATGCCCAGTTTTTCGTGGGCTTAGAGCCGAGCCTCCCAAAAGAAGGAAAACCTTACTTGTACTTTCCCCCTCACCCGCAGACCCCTCTTAGTAATTAATCTGGCAGTATCTAGTTCAGTGCTTTTTTAATGTTGGTGGTGAGTTTTGAGGGTCATTGTAGGCTTCTATATGTTTGACTGAATTGCAGGTTAACACATACAAGCTAGATATCTGTAACAGCAAGATAGAAAAGCCGACTTTCATAAAATACTCACCATGCATTTTTGGGACATTAAATGTAGATAAAATGGAAACCATACAAAGCTGTCTTAAAGCCCACAGAGTCCCATTTCCTTTTCTGTTTATTTTCATGTCCTACTTAATACTTGTCATTGCTTTCTTTCTCTTTCTGCCTTTGATGGTTGCAGTCTAAATTGTCAGTTTGTTTTTACCTTTCTGAGGATTGTGCCAACATAAAGGTTAGAAAACCAAGATGGACTCACTTTTTTTTTTTTTAATTTATTTTATTTTTGGCTGTGTTGGGTCTTTGTTGCTGCACGCGGGCTTTCTCTAGTTGCAGCGAGCCGGGGCTACTCTTCGTTGCGGTAGGCAGGCTTCTCATTGCATTAGCTTCTCTTGTTGCAGAGCATGGGCTCTAGGCACGCGGGCTTCAGTAGTTATGGCACGCGCAGGCTCAGTAGTCATGGCTCGCGGGCTCTAGAGTGCAGGCTCAGTAGTTGTGGCGCAGGGGCTTAGTTGCTCCGCGGCATGTGGGATCTTCCTAGACCAGGGCTCGAACCCGTGTCCCCTGCATTGGCAGGCAGATTCTTAACCACTGCGCCACTAGGGAAGTCCCTGGACTCACTCTTGAAGCTCCCGCAGTTGCTTTGGTTCTGTATCCCCAACTGTAATCATGTGTCAGTCCTGGGACGGGGGAGGAGATTATCTTTTTGGCAACAGGCTTGGGACCCTGAGTAAGGAGCAGACAGTCTCAATGCTAACTAGATAAATCTAGCCATACAGGCTCGAGCAGATGGTGGGTTGGAAGTTGAGCAGTACAGAGCCCTAATGGTGATAGCAATGAGTATTTGGATGTCATTATCTTATTAGTTAGCAAACAGAACCATCCTTGTGGTCCCTCCTCAGCTTTATGTGTAATGGTGCTGTAGGTGTCAGCCCCCAGGAGTTGGCACAATAGCCTAATCGATGTGTTCTGATGTCTTTTTTGATCTCCTCTGTCATCTCTATGGCTTCATTAACAACACACACAGGGAAAGGGGGATGGATATAGAGTTTTAGAAATCACTCTGAATCCCTGATCCCATAAGTCTCAAGTTCCCCCTGGAAAGCAGCTCTTTGTTTTGTTTTCCTTAAGGTAATTTCCTGGGGAAACTTGCCCTTGACCTTCCTGGTCAGGCCATTTGACTTCCTGGAGTAGATCACCTGGAATCTGGTGAGGGCAGTTGAGCTTGCCTTTTTGTTTGTTTTAACCATAATGCCTCTGACAGTGGACATCTGAAGTGATCTCCTTCAAATAAGAGAAAGTGAATTAGTCTCTTTGCATGTAAGTAGATCTAAATGAGACAGAGCCCAGAGGAGCTTGATCCCTTTGGATGTGTTGTGCTGTTCTGCTCATGCCCATGGTGTGGGCCATCTGATTCCAGGCTCACATCAAGGGTAGGCTACTTCCTCCCGGCAGGGATTTGCACAATGGGCCTCAGAGAGGGATTCAAATGAAAACCGGAACAAATCATGCGGGCGCAGCCCCAGAGCTAGCTAACATCTCATTAGTCCTGTCATGTGGCACGATTCTCCCCACCGACAGGCATTCCTCCACCCCACCTCCAACCCCACCCGTTCCGTCGCTGGTGCTGAGCGTGCCTGCTGCCTGGCTGACTGTGCTTAATTCTCAGTAACTGCTATGTGCAGACTGGGGCTGCCCATGGTCATTGGCTTATGGTATGGGTGAGGGATAGAGCGTAGTGAGAAATGAAAATAGTTCCAGCCATCCAGCCAGGGCTAGGCTTTGTTTCTCTTCATCCTCTCTTGTGGAATTAGGGATTAGCATTAGCAAGGAGCCGTCCAGAAGACTGAAGTCCCTAAATGCTCCAGTTTTCTTAAATGAGAAAATAAGACGAAAACTGGTGAAATGATTTCCTTCTCCAAGGTCACATAGAGTTGGGGAGTAGGATTCTCACCCCCAAGGAAGTTTTACCTGGATCACCTATTTCTTGGAATCAGTGGGTTTACATTTTCATTCATCTCAGTTTTGGACAATAACAGCTGTTGAGTGGCTCTCCAGGAACAATTTTTAATAACTTTTTCCCTAGCTCAACTCTCAAATGATGTTTCCTAAGTGTGAGCTAAGACTCAGCATGTGGTTATGGTTGTGTTGACTCTCTGTAGTTTCCTATTAAAGTGGTAGAAGAGACATATCTTTTGTGTGTCTTGTGTTGCTTGTTCCATGACATTTTAGTTTGATAAGGCAGCCTTTAGTATTTCTAGAGAGGGTTCAGGTTCAGGCCCTTAGAGAGGCCCCCAGATTTCTTGACCCAGAATTTTTTATACCATCAACTCCAAACTTTCTTACCCTCTTTTCTTTCTTTGTCTGATGCAGCCTCCATGAATGTGCTGGTGCAGAACTGCAAGATCTACAATGATGCCAGCTGTGACATTTCTGCAGATGGCCAGCTTCTGGCGGCTTTCATCCCTAGCAGCCAAAGGGGCTTTCCTGATGAAGGCATCCTGGCAGTGTACTCTCTGGCCCCCCATAACCTGGGCGAAATGCTCTACACCAAGCGATTTGGTAAGGGATAGGAAGCCCAACCTAGTGACAAAGGGATGCTGGTACCTTGGCCTGGGCATTCCTAGGTGAGGTATAGCTTAGGTGGGAGTAATGGTCACATACTGCCCCTGCTTCACTGGGGCACGTGTCAGAGGAAGATTGCTTTGTGCTGGCTGGTAGCATTGCAGAAGAATCTCAGAATAAGAGTCCTCCCTACCACAGTGGCATCACCAGCATACTCCTGTTGTTATGGGCAGGAATAAGGGAGAGCTTTGTTCTTGGCCATGGCTTGGGGAAGTGGGCACACACACACTGCAAGGCCGTTTGGCATTGTGTATTAAAAGCCCCCAAAATGTATGTTCTCTTTGATCCAGTAATTTCACTTCTAAGGAAATAATCAGAAAACTATGCAAGATTTATTCAGAAGGATGTTCACAGCAGTGTTATTTATCATAGAGAAAAATGTCAAATTGTGAAGAGTTGCTTAAAGAAATAATGGTGCATTAATAAGGCAGAATACCATTTGGCCTTTAAAATGCTCTTACAGAAGACTATTTAATGGTGAAAAATGTTCGCAATGGATGAAGTGAAAAAAGTAGATTTCAAAATAGTATTTACAGTATAATAATTTTTTTAATGTGATTCTATGATAATACTGATTAGCATTTATTAAGTACTTTTTATGTGTCAAACACTGTACTCAATACTTTACATGCCTTCTCATTGTACTCTTCACTACAATCCTATGAGATTAACCCCAGGATGACCAAACAAAGATGAAGATTACAGAGAAAGAGAAAAGACTAAGAGGGAAAATTATTCCCTTGTAATAACAAGAACTCTGGGAGATGTCTCTCTGTTTTTCTGGCCCTCAGGTCCCAATGCCATTTCAGTGAGCCTGTCCCCGATGGGTCGATATGTAATGGTGGGCTTGGCCTCACGAAGGATCCTGCTGCACCCCTCCACGGAGCACATGGTGGCCCAGGTCTTCAGGCTGCAACAGGCCCATGGTGGCGAGACCTCCATGAGGGTGAGTGCATTGCTCGTGGCTTCACTGTATGGCGGCTCTCCTAGGCCTGGCTGGCAGGGTAATGCAGGACAAGGTTGTGGTCTCCCAGCCAGGACCAGAGATGGCATGCCCATAAGGAGCAGGAAGGACTCCAGTCCAGCCTAGTAATGACCAGCAGGCCGCACTTTTGGAAGCTCTGGACTGTTAAAAGGCAGGGGCTTTCTCATACCCTAAATCATGAGCTGGGTCCCCAGAGGCCTGAAAGGATCTTTGCATAAAGACCAAACTGAATACTTCCTTACCTCAACATGAAACCTTTAGTCTGGAGATACACAGAGAACCCAATGAAATATTTATGCTTCTTTTTAAAATAAATTTTTCAGGACGCAAGCTATAAAAAGAGATAGATAGTATACTATGAAATGTTCTTTTCCTGAGGTTGTAATCACGATGGAGGATAAGGACTTTGGGCAGCTGCTATGCTCTTAACTGTCCCATCCATTTCAGTAGCAGAGAAATGTTCTATTTAGGACCCTTTCTTGTCTGAAGCCGTCCTTGCTTGTATTGCCATAAAAGCCTTCTGAGCATCCTGGGGTTAGTGGCCTCCTGGACTCAACCTGTCTAGTTTCTGACTGAGATTATTCGCACATCCCATGGTTGCTCATTTGGCCAGGGTTTTGTCAAGGGGAGTTGAGCATTTGAACACTTGTCTAATTAGATGGTGTTTAAGCTCGGTCTCAATCTAAGAACCTGTGAATTCCCTTAGCACTTATGCTGTGCCATTTATAGTTTTATGTACTTGTTTATGTGTTGTTTTGTGTTTTCTTTAGCAGTGTGGTGTGTATGTTTAATCCACCCAATTAGGTTCAGTGTAAGCTTCTTACGGGCATATCCCCCGGGGTCCCTCATTTAGTGCCACACATGTAGATGCTTGTTGAATTCAGCCTGGAATATGAAGCATTTGTTTTAAAGAAAAAACCCTAAAGATAGGACCCATTATATACAAAGCAATAGAAAGTGGGTGGCCAGGTGTGGTGTCTCCAGCCTCTTGTCCCTCCTGTCTCCTACAAGGACCTTCTATCCAACTCTACTGAGCCACTTTCCAAGCCCCCTGAATTAGTAAGGCTCTCTCTTGCCAGGGTACCTTTACCTGGAGTGCCCTTTTCTCCCTGAAACCCAACTGCCTGCAAGCTCTTCCCCTTCTATGGAACCTTCCTAAACAGAATTGATCACTCCCTCCTGTGCCACCCCTGTACCTAGCACACTCTCTGTGTTAACACTCATCACACCAAACTGCAGTTATTTATTTCCACATCATTCTCCTCTCTTGGCCCATGAGCTCCTTGAGAGTAGGATCGTGTCTGTTTCATCTTTATGAACTCCAAATACCTAATAAGAAACCTCTCATTTAGGAGAAGCTGAATAAATGAAAGAGAATCTCAAGAAAAGCATCCTTATTGTTTCTAGGTGGTAACTAGCAGAACCATTGATGGGTGACATCGTGTCCTGCCATGCCTCTGAAAGGGTAGAAACAAGGCATTCTCTGCTCTTGACATCACAATGACAGGAAAGTTCTGATTCTTGAATCCATGTGACTAGAAATATTTGACATTGAGTGATTGGGAGAGGACTTTGCGGGAAGTTCATCAATCCTATTTTCTTACCTAGATAAATGAGGATGGAAGGTGAATTTTAGTTTAAATATTCTTATCTTAAGCAGATTTGGATGGTAAAAGTACCTGGTGTCTGCTTTTTACCACCTAGAGTCTTGATCCTTGCTGTTCTTCTAACCCTTCCTACCTAATTGTGGAATAATTGTTTCTAATCATTAAGAGAGGATCTGATTTCAGCAACACTAATGGACATCTCCAGCCTCTTCTGGAAGCGAGGGCTCCTGCCCAACTTTTGGGCACAGCCTGCCAGTCCTCCATCCTAGCAAGGTTCCTCTTTTCTATAAGTAGCCAGAAACATCTGGCTAAAGGCAAACAGCTCCAGGGCGGGAGCCAAGATGCTGTCACATATGGGGCCGGCAGCTCAGGGAATGCAGTTGGAGAAGTCTGCTGTGTAGGGGCTCAAGGCACCTAGCCAAGCTGCTGCATGCCTCAGGACAAGAGCTACTTCTCAGCATTCCCAGCAGGGCTTTTTTGATTCTCATTAGACCCCATCTGCCACTTAGGAGAGGGAGCTGAAGTAACTAGAAAGCTCTCATTTGGGAAGCATTTTTCTCACACAAGAGGCAGGATCCGGGCTTCTCAACAAGGTTTTGCTCACCCTGTGTCCACCCAGTCTGACTTTAAACCCCCATGCTACAGAAAGGTTTCTGGTTTTCCAGGTCTTGGTTGCCCCTTACGTCCAAAGGCACCAAAGCACTCAGCACATGTCCCTGAATTCAGTCACTGGTGGAAGGGAAGACACCAGCTTTTTTGGATAGCTGTGCTGTACCACCGTTTAAGGCAAGAAGTGCATTTTTGTCTGAGAACAGGGAGCGAGGGTTTAATGGGACAGTAGAGCATCTCCCTCTTTGCACAGGTAAGTATAGGTGGCTGTCTCCATCTGTAATGTCAAGCTCTGTCCTTGAAGGAATTTGTGGGTACTGGGCCTGTCCTAGAGCTTTTCTACCCAGAATCCCCCTTCTCTGTGATGTTACCTCTTGGAATTCACTGTGGTAACGTTCAGAGAGGTGAAATTGTTGGGCCAGCAGACATTCCCAGGAGAGCATCCTCCAGAGCATCGACTTATTTTAATTCCCACTAAGTGACCATCTCTCCCCAAGAGATGATCTCTTACACAATCCCATGTGAAAACTCCTGTAAAAATGAATTGCTAATTGCTCTTCGCCTTGGCATGCTTATTCTAAGCAGTTCTTCAGACCTTTGGATCAGTGCTTCTCAAACTGTGCTCCTTGGACAACCTGCATTAGAATGCATGGGGTCCTTGTTAAAATACAGACTCCACTTCAGACCAAAATCAGAATAAGAATTGGGCAGGAAGGGGACCGGGTATTTGTATTTGTAAAACAAGCTTTCCAGGGCTTCCCTGGTGGCGCAGTGGTTGAGAGTCTGCCTGCCGATGCAGGGGACACGGGTTCGTGCCCCAGTCTGGGAAGATCCCACATGCTGCGGAGTGGCTGGGCCCGTGAGCCTGCGCGTCCGGAGCCTGTGCTCCACAACGGGAGAGGCCACAGCAGTGAGAGGCCCACGTACCACACAAAAAAAAAAACAACAAGCTTTCCAGATGATTCTGATACGCACTTGAGTTTGAGAACTGCTGTTCTTAATGACTGCTTTCTTCATTTTCGGTTTCTGCCCTCAGCCTCTTCAGCAGAGGCAGAGATACAGTCTCAGGTTTACTTCTTATCGTGGTTTTATGTGTGATGCTTTGATCCTTTGCTAATTTTGTTGCAGGCACAGTGGTGTTTGTGTTCTATCTCCTATAAAACTCTTAGCTTTTTGGCTGTCCGTGCTTCACCTCCCATTTTTCTCAGCTGTTGTTGCTTTACAGGGTTCTCCCTTGAATATCTCAATGTGCTGAATTATTTTCTTCCCCACGTTGAGTTTAATTATTATCCTTGTTTCTAGGATCTAGGGTCCTCAGATATTTCCCTTCTCTGCTTACTAAGGCTAGGCTTAGTCTTCCCAATTTTAGTATCATTGGCAAATCAGGAAAAATAAGACTAGGCACATATTTTATCTCCCCCTTCCGTCTGTCGATTCGAGGCTCTTCCAGGCTGAATATGCTACTATCTCTGCCTCAGGGTCTTATGTGCCATCTGACTCCCTCACACTTGAGCCAGTAGGACTTTTTGTTAATTTCTGTTTGGTCTTTAAGTTAGACATTTAAAGATTGCTGAGCTGAAGTTTTGCTGAATTCTCAAAACACTAAACTGCCTGAGTTTTCTCTCTGCTTTCATTTTCTAATTGGAACAAGGCACAATATTGTAGCAGAAAACTGCAATTAATTTTCTAAAATTATGGTAACTTACACAATGTAATAACTTTGGTTGTAACCAAGTGAAAGCATAATAACATAAATATAAAATTACTAATGAAACCAGAAATAGTCATATAGCAAACTATGCCTCCAGTTTGTAATAAGTGCTGTTTCACCTAGGAATGGGGGCAAACGTCAGCGGTCGAGGTGTGGGTGTAGGTGGGGAGGCAGTGCTGGGGCAGTTTGGGCAGAAGTGATGGACAAGGGACTTGGGTGGGAGAAGAAGCCCTAGGACAGAAAGCAGTTTAGCTCTCCTTTCTTCATGAGACAGCATTGTGCTCTTTAAGGCCAAGCCTCAAACATCAATACTTAAGGGTCAATTTTATTGAAAGCTTTTTCTCTGTGGCTATGCGGTGAAACTGTATTCAAGGGTTGAGCAACTATTACCCAGACAGATTGTTAGTTTGGAGGGGGTGTTGGAAAGAAAGCCTGCCCCTCCCTCCCTCCACCCCTCTCTCTCCCCCCTCTTCTCCCCCCTCTTCCTTTTTTCTCTCCCGCCTCCCCCAACCCCTTCTTGACCCTGAGAGTTCTGCTCTTCAGTAGTGGATAGTCCCCTTGTATACCTTCTCCCTCTAGAGCTCCAGCTCTAAAGATACGCATCCCCTTCATTCTCAGTAGGTCCTAGGCAGCTGGAAAAGGAAGCAGATTTTTTTTAGACCTACAACCTACTTATATCTAACTGGCCAGTAGTTCTCAATGTGTATTCCCCGGGACTAAGTCAGCATCATCAGGGAACTTAATAGAAATGCAGCTTCTCAGCCCTGTCCCAGAGCTGCTGAATCAGAAGCTCTGAGGGTAGGGCCCAGCCATCCTTGTTTTACCAAGCCCTCCAGTTGAGTCTGCATGCTGAGTCAAGATTGAGAACCAATCATCAACTGCATGGGGATCCCAATTAGACCTCACCTGTCAGTATAGCTTTGTCGTTTTCTTTTTTGCTCTCACCTTGTCTCTGGAATCTCATCTGGTTTATTTCTATGGCTCCTTTAACCAGATCTTTCATATACTTTCAGGAAGTTGAGAAATTGATGAGTACCTCCTGCCCTTAGCATTTCTGGATATGCTAGCATCCTAGTGATGGTACTTTAAAGACTAATGCTGTGGAGACTTTTTCCCAATTCTAATTAAAATTCTTGCCTGCCCACAGTTGACTTTGTTGAGGCTCTTAACCGTGATCCCATTCCTGTTTGCCTTCGTGCTATAGAATACAGAGATTCTTAGGCTTAAAAAGTGAGAAGAAATATCTTTCTCTCCAGGACCTTTCCCATCTGAAGGTGTAGTTCTTGAGTTCCTTTTTCCAACATTCAACTCACTGTTATCCTTGGATGGAAGATGTCGCTGTGGTACCCATTAATGGATATCTTAGTGTCACCCTAGTTATAAAGAAACATTAGTTGGCTTTCTTTATTTCATACCATTTCATAGCCATCTTCACAGAACAGCCTAGTGATGACTGATTATTATTATTATAAGTTCATTAAAATGAACCACAGAAAAGGCTTGGTGTCCAGAGTACTCAAATTAGTCATAACTAAATTGTAGCTTAGACCCTGGGTCGGGATGGGTAGCCAGCTCTGCCAGCACTGACCAGCATTATGTAACTAACATGCATAGGCTCTTTTGGCTTGTCCTATCTCCATTCTTCAACATATAATCTTTACTGTGGCTTACTCCTTGCCCTGAATTTAGCCTGTGGTCAAATCCAGTCATCAGTACTTCCTAGATTCTAAAAGTTTGGTTTTCAAGAGTGACCTAGAGGGCTTCCCTGGTGGCGCAGTGGTTAAGAATCCATCTGCCAATGCAGGGGACACGGGTTCGAGCCCTGATGCGGGAAGATCCCACATCCTGCAGAGCAGCTAAGCCCGTGTGCCACAACTACTGAGGCTGTGCTCTAGAGCCCGTGAGCCACAACTACTGAGCCCACGTGCTACAACTTCTGAGCCTGCACTCTAGAGCCCGCGAGCCACAACTACTGAGCCTGCGTGCTACAGCTACTGAAGCCCGCGCGCCTAGAGCCCATGCTCCGCAGCAAGAAAAGCCACCGCAATGAGAAGGCCATGCACCGCAATGAGGAGTAGCCCCTGCTCACCGCAGCTAGAGAAAAGCCTGCGCACAACAACAAAGACCCAATGCAGCCAAAAAAAAAAAAAGTGACCTAGAACTCTAGTTCAATCCAGAGTATTCTCCAGCAATCTAAGGGAACTGAGCTGCTTCTTAATCTTGTCTGGGCTTGGGAGTGGCAAAAACCAAAAATAAAGATATTTTATTTTTGTATCCTTGAAGGGTACTATTTCTTCAAGGGGAGATTGGGATAAAAGAGAGACAGCTTTGTTGTCAGAAATGATTTACTCCTTCCTAAGATTTTGTCCTCATTAATTTTCTTAAAGCTGCTTGTCAGTTGATTAAAAGCTGCTCCCGCTGCAATTATCTTAAAGTTGAGTTCTGAGATGTGGTACAAAGCATCTATCCTCAAAAAGTTCCTTTCTTCAGCATGTTGTAGGAAAGGGGGAGGAGGTATGAGAGAAGTCAGGGGTGTCTCTGATGCAGTTTGTCAGAGAAGGGAGGGGGCAAAATAAAAAATTAAAAATAACGTTAGAGCTACAATCAAAGCCATTAATTTAGGCGAATTTTTCCATGACAGATTCATCTGACTTTGATGCTTTCTTTCCTCCATGGCTTTTTAGTAGAGCACAATCTATGCTGCATTTTATTATTTTCACTCAGCAAAATTTTATTGCACCCCTACCCTGGGCCAGGTACTTTGCTAGGTCTGGGAATACAATGAACAGAATGGATCTGGACCTTGCTCTCCTGATGCATACGTGCTGGACACCTGGCTTCTTAATGGGTCTTTTCACTGCTATATCCCCAGCCTTCACTGTGCTTGGCACACAGGAGGCGCTCAGCATTCATTCTGGGAATATGTCGCTTTGAAATCTTGTGTGCTGTGTATTCCCTGCACGTACATGAACACACACCCCTACTCACCAGCACCATCAGTGTGCCTAGCACGTGCCTCAGGAAATGGTAATTAAACATAAGTATTAGATATAATTCTTATGAAAATACAGAGTGTCTTGCTAATGACCACAGTTCTGCCCAGTATCAGTGAGTTTCTCAGGGTTCCAGTCACAGCACTGAGAAATGGTGAAGAGATTCCCAGTGGCTGTTTCAGAAGTGAAAGACAAAACATTTTGTTTTTTAAGAATTGGTGGGAGAGGCTTCCCTGGTGGCGCAGTGGTTGAGAATCCGCCTGCCAATGCAGGTGACACGGGTTCCATCCCTGGTCCGGGAAGATCCCACATGCCGCAGAGCAACTAAGCCCTTGTGCCACAACTGCTGAGCCTGTGCTCTAGAGCCCGTGAGCCACAACTGCTGAGCCCACGTGCCACAACTACTGAAGCCTGCGCACCTAGAGCCCATGCTCCACAATGAGAAGCCTGCGCACTGCAACGGAGAGTAGCCCTCGCTCGCTGCAACTAGAGAAAGCCCGCGCGCAGCAACGAAGACCCAACACAGCCAAAAATAAATAAATAAAATACATAAATTTATTTAAAAAAAAAGAATTGGTAGGAGAACCAAATTCTGCATTTGTAGAAGCTGAAGGTATTTTATTGTAACCCCCGTCCTGAGCTTTCTTCTTTCAAAAAAATATGGATCAAGTAAAGTGTGTGAATATATTGAAAGGCTCCCTTATCTGAGCTGAGTATCTAGAACAACTACTTATTTGGCCATTTCCTTTGAGATTTAGAAAACTGAGGAAGTTCAAGAACTTGTACTGTGCACAGAGGTGTGGGCACAGGAGGAAGCAATTATTTTAACTTCTGGGAGTTCCAGGAGCGTTGAGTGCCTTGGTATTCGATTCAGCACAGAAGTAGATCCCTCAGCTGAAGTAATCTCTGTGCTTCAATCCTAATAGCCAGAGATGGACTTTGGAAAGCATCAGGCCGATTGAAAAATAAAATTCTTGTTCTCTGACTGTCCTTGGGATCTCTTTGAGGGGAACAGGTGAATAAGACACAGTCTGTAGGTCTCAACAAATCACAGGAGATTGGCTGGAAATGACTACAAGGCATCAGGTTATCAGGAACAGAGGAGGGCAACAAGTTCCCAAGAGATAAGAAAAGGAGCTGTTTGCGCTTCTTTTCTGCTGGGGGAGCTTTGGTTTAAACAAGAGTGTTCTAGGCAGATTTGTTCCTGCTTCAACTGAACAAAGAGTCTGGAAAGTAAAGTGACTTGGTATTCCGATTTTTGTTTTTAAATAACCACTTTAAAATCAACATTCTATGAGTTCTAAACTCCAAAGTAGAATATAAAGAAGGCTTAGAGACAGTAAAAGAAATTAAAGGTTCTGAGAAACAATCACATTTTCCTAGGGATGAAGAAACTCCAGTAATTGATGAATCTAAGCAAATCAACCCAAAAGAAAAAAAGGATGACCGTAGTATCCTTCCCCCTGCCTGTTTTGGGATGTGTGCATTTCTCAGCCTGTGACAAGAAGTGTAGCCATCCATTTCCAATGAAAAGGTCAGCTGTCTCTTAGCATCTGCTTTCCACTGATTTTTTTTCCTCTTTCCAGAGAGTTAATTCTCCTCTAGTAACCCTCTCTAAAAGCTTAAAGCCTCCCTTGATTCTCATCACGACCCAGAAGGCATTTCTCCTCCTCACAAGTCCTTTCTTCCTCAAAGCCCGTTTGGCTTGCGACTTCTCTCATGGTCCTTCTGGCTGGCCTCAGTTTCCAGTTGTCCTCTTCCTTCAGCCAGCTTTCATTGTCTTGGTTAAAACAAGGGAGATCTGCCGACCACACTTGACCTCTTGCCACAGTGGCAAGGTTCCAGCTTTTAAGGATAATGAGATTCCCAAATGTAAACAAGAAAACCGCAAAGTTTTTTTTCTTTTAGCTTCTTATTTGGGCTGATCTGAGCAATGCAGTTTGCTACTTGGACTAATGGTGTGAGCTTTATTAACATGTGGTAGAAAAGAAAGCATCTTGTTGAGGGCAGCAATACATTTTTCCTCTAAATTTTAGAAGGATGGAGAGGAAGGTTTCCCACTGAGTTCCCCTGGCTACCTCTCGTTCTTTTCCTGTCTATCTTTGAACAAGAAACAAGACGCTTTTAGTTTTGACCTGGGAACTGTTTTCTTTTGTTCCTACTTCCTATTAGAGACTTTGAGGGATAGAGGCAAGTGGTACAAGAGATTGTCTTGGACCCCTGAAGTAGAGGAATTACCTTCTCCCACTCCTTAGAACTGTAAAGATCTTGGTGACCTGACTCATTCCCTATTGACATGCTGAGACTGCACTGACTCTAAAAAATTTGTTCCTTCTAGCTCATTGATCCCAATTCCCTTCACAGATGTTAGACAGAAATGAGAGCAGCCTGCCTGGGGAGGGGGGTTTCTGTCAGCATTTGTCATCTACCAGGGAATAGCTGCCCTGGAGACAGATTGAAACCAGGCCTCTGCAAACATGAATCAGCAGCCAGGTTTTGTATCCAACCCCACAAAGGGACCCCAGAACCTGATAATCCTCCTCCAGTATAATGGAGTTTGGTGGTGTAGCTTCATAAGGTGTCACTTTTGTCAGAGAGGGGGAGGCATTTTTGGCAGGTCCCCGGCTTTGTCCTTAACATCTGACAGGGAGCTTCTGGGCACCTGACTAGCGTTAAGGAAGGTTTTACTGGAGATATATTTGGAGTGCCTTAAAATAAAGACCAGAGCTTCCTTTACCGTCTCGGATCTTCGTTCTTGTCAGTGCTGATGAACTTTGGGTTTATGGAGCCAGCCCCCATTGAAATCTGGGAGGAGGCTCACAGATCACCCAGTCACTGGGTTGGAAAGACTGATGGCTGAAACCATAAATGGTTTGGGAGTAGCCAGAGCTATAGCCATCTGTCAGCATTGGGGAACTTGTTGCCCAGTATTGTCTTGTCTCTAGGGCTAATTGTGAGGAGTAGTTCCTGTCCGTGAGGTACTTTCAGAGCTGTTAAACTGCGGCCAGAGAAAGGAATGGAAACTACACCTCTGGGTGGTTTTCCAAATGGGCCAGATTCTCATTCCTCTAGGGTCCTTTCATTCCAGGCATGTGTGAAATAGGAACATTGGATCAGATGACTTCTCAGAACCTGTAAATCAGTGATCCTACCCATCCTGCATCCTCTGTGTCATCTCCTTCCTTCTCACCCCCACATTAGAGTGTGATAAGTAAGCAAGTGCTTATCAGGAGTTCTGGAGGCTACTGATCTTCACGTGGCATTTTCTGGCTTCCTGCCACAAAGCAGGATATAGCCTAATACCCAAACACTGGAGGAGATGGGCTCTTGGAAGCTGCCCTTTCAACACTGTTTAAGGACTTGGGCAGGGTGGGGAGCTGCCAGAGTCGGAGGACAAATCGATACCCCATGACTCCTATAGCCATGGAGGTTGTGAATATCTGTGCAGCAAGGTCTAGGGGGTCTCAGCCTTTAGTTACTTCTCTCCAGTTGCTCTGACCTTGTCTCACCTAAGCTGGGTCACCCATCATACTGGCTTCTTGATGGTTTTGTCCCCAGAGCAAATTCCTGTACTTAGAAGCAAATTGATAGTGTTTGCTTGTTAATCCCTCTGCAGCAACAGACTATAAAAGGTAAATTTGTGACATGTGAGAGGCTTTGTTTGCTTCTTTCCTGGTCTGGAACATTTCTAGAAAAGAGTCCTTATTCTTGTGAGACCACGGTCAAAACACTCAGCGCAACCTCAAAGCATTTGATTTACTAACTGCATTGTCTCCCTTCTTGCAAGACCACTTTCTCTGGCCCTCCTGGCCCATTGCCTGCAATAATGAATCATTATGATTTTAGGGGAGACTCTTGTGAATCCCATTAGAACTGCCACAGGCTCCCCTCATCCAACCCACTGAAATTAACACACATCCCTTCTGAACTCTGGGTGTATCCCCAACTTACATTATCTGACCTTTGGGAGAAGAAAAATTTAACAGATTAAGTGATCCCAGCCACAGTTGTCTGATCACAGCCACTTTGTCCTTTTGATTTGTATATCAAGTCATATTTAACCATATAGCCGATAGGTTGGACAGAAACCATGGATTATCTTCTGGAAAAGTGAAAACCTCTGTGAGAAAGGATGAAGGCCCCACACCCATCCCCTGACCTGAAGGAAAAGTGTTGATTAGGTACAAAGGGGAAAAGACTGGCATTGCCATCTCTGTGGACAGTCAGCCAGTAGTGAGGCCGATGGAGAGGAGTATCCATGAATTCATTCCAGGCTCCTGCCAGGTATGTACGTGTAAGGAAGGGATTATCCAAAAGTCAGGCAAGCATGTTCTGGATGACTAGTTTAGAAATTCATAAACTTCATTGGGCTCTTTTTCAGTAGTCTCCTCAGACCAAAGATTTAAGGAGCCCTGGTTAATTCTTAAATTTGGAGTTGAGTAAGATGGGGAGGACATAGGAGGTAGGAGGTTCTTAAGGCAGCAGCAGCCATGGGGCAGTCTGTCTTATGCCTCAAACCAGAGCCAGTTCCATATTTGCAACAGACCCATTCGACCTCAGGACCATAACAGGGCTGTTCCAGCAGTGTGCTATAAGCTGCCCAGGCACATTTCTCAGCACCACAAAGCTGGGGGATTTTTATAACAGGATTCTCTGTGTGTGTGTCATTACATCGAGCACACGTGCCGCTGTCTTCTCTAGTCCAGAGGCTGTCCTGGTAAAGGCCTTTCAGATAGCTACCCAAGGCACATGAACAAGTTCCCAAATGCAGGACTTCTTATCACTTGATTTCTGTAGATGGCGTGGACTCTTAGCTCAGTATTTACCTTTTTGGGGGAGCAGGGTCTCTCATCAGGATAATCAGAAAAATAATTATTATTATACTGACCTAAATTCATTTTTTAATATTACTTTCTAAATCACATTCTCATTTGTTCTCTCATTTTTTTCCCTTCCATCAACCCTTAGGTAAAGGGTTAAAGGTAAAGACAGATGAAGTTCATCCTTATTTTATAAAAACCTGAAGAGGCTAAAAGAGAAAACATTGTATTGACTAAAACTCCAGTTTATAGATTCTCAGCCTCACGTCCTTTTCATAGGGCCTGATGACGTGTTTTTCTTGCAGGTTCATGGTAATAATAACAAGAGTTACCATTTATGAGCTTGCACCACATCAGGCATTTATATACATCATTTCTTTTAATCTCCCCTATTATTTGAGTGTTGGTGCTGTCTCTTTTTTTTTTTTTTTTTTTCTTGGCGGTACGCGGGCCTCTCACTGTTGTGGCCTCTCCCGCTGCGGAGCACAGGCTCTGGACACGCAGGCTCAGCGGCCATGGCTCACGGGCCCAGCTGCTCCGTGGCATGTGGGATCTTCCCGGACCGGGGCACGAACCTATGTCCCCTGCATCGGCCGGCGGACTCCCAACCACTGCGCCACCAGGGAAGTCCGGTGCTGTCTCTTTTTAAACTGAGATCCAGAGAAGTTGTTACGCAGTGACGCCAGGACTCAAACCCAGATCTTTCTAACTCTTAAATTATGCCCTTCATTCTTCCACTGCCCTGCCCCTGTCTCTGACTAAAGTTGATTCTGGAACATTGTGTAGTTCAGTAGCCAGATATCACCTTCAGCCCAACCTGAGACAAGCTAAGCTGCCCCCTGAGAAAATAGTAGCTTTGGAAAGATGTAGACTAATGAAAGGAGACTCCCTTTGATAAATGGAACTGATCTGTTTAATGGTGATTTATATAAGCTAGAAAGAAATCATATACATGTGTGTTCAAGATTCCCATCTGCCCTGCTTCCTACATCTTATTGCACCTTTTAGGTTTCCTTAACAATAGCAGTTTTAACATTGCTTTTAATTAGATGAATTAAGAATGTTCTTTGATGTTATCACCCCCTCCCGCCCCCCTATCACCTTCAGTTCCCCATTGCAGTGAAGAGTGCTGTGATTTCCATGGTAACAGGACTACCAGTGGAGGTTGGCTCTCACTGGTTGGTCTGGTCAGAGGAAAGTTTGGGGCAGTCCTTCCTGGTGTGCTAGGCTCTGCATGGGGCTTTCCAGGGGGTTACCTTAAAAGTAATGAAGTGAGAAATGTTAAAGGCTGTGAGGAGAGCATAGTGAAGCTTCATGCAGAAGGGTCCAAGTATGCCCCTGGTATTTCCTGACAGTCCTTAGCCCTCACCTGAAGTAAGAGGGTCCCACCCTCCCCTGTGCTTCCCCAAGTTCTCAGATATATGTTAAGAGTCATCCCATTCCCAGTCCAACCATCTCGTTTCTTCCCTGTGGTTAACTTGCTTTAGGCTATAGGAGGGACTTTGTTCCCCTTGGATTTTGTTATTCTTGGTAACAGACTGTTTCTCCTCCCATTCTCTTTTCTT
This sequence comes from Stenella coeruleoalba, assembly GCF_951394435.1. Lineage (NCBI taxonomy): Eukaryota > Metazoa > Chordata > Mammalia > Artiodactyla > Delphinidae > Stenella > Stenella coeruleoalba. The sequence goes on from NC_137154.1 coordinate 13,794,176, forward strand.
CCCTATTTTTTCCTCACCCAGAGAGTTTTCAACGTCCTTTATCCCATGCCTGCTGACCAGCGGAGACATGTCAGCATCAATTCTGCCCGGTGGCTGCCCGAGCCAGGGCTCGGCCTGGCCTATGGTACCAACAAAGGAGACCTGGTGATCTGCCGACCAGAGTGAGTGGCTCAAGGGGCTGGCGGGGTGGGGACTCAGGGGGTCATCCAGGCTGAGGACTGGAGTCATCAGCATTCACCTGTGGATCTGGCCAGTGAGGTGGGGTCTTTTTTTTTTTTGAATTTTATTTATTTTTTTATACAGCAGGTTCTTATTAGTTATCCATTTTATATGTATTAGTGTATATATGTCAGTCCCAATGTCCCAATTCATCACACCACCACCACCACCACCCCCGCTGAGGTGGGGTCTTCTAGATGGGAAATTCGAATTCTGCTAGAGCCTGACTCGTTCTCGGCGTCACTCCTCAAAGTGTCCTTTTCACCTAGGGGATGGTAAGGTTAGCTCTCCATTCCAAAAATCTTCAAAAGACTGGTATAGTTATTAGGTGTTTTTAAATCTAAGGCAGTATTTTTTTTCTTTGTTTTCCCTCGTTCTCTGGTTTCCTAGTGATAGTAAAGTTTCCCTGCAGGCAAAAGCATAGATATCAAAGATTCTTTTCTAAACCCTTTTTGAAAAATTCAACAGGTGGTCTCAGGTTTGTGTAAATGCCATAGACATTAACTTAAGAAACAAAATTGGAAATAGAATATTGTTAAAGCCCTAATTTGTCAAGCTACGGATCTCTGACAGCCTGGCTCTGTCTGTGTCCTGCCTGTTTTCCTTTCTGCTTGGGGTTCTGGCTCATAATAGTGAAGGCAGATTGAAAAGCTTAGTTTAGAATAAAAATGATAATTAACTGGTCTTGATTGAAGTAGGGGGTAGGAGGCGACAGGGAACCAAAGCATCTCTGTCTTAAGTCCTGATGACACCCGCTTCTCCCCTTCCTCTGGCTTTTTGGAGGAGAGAGGTCTGTTCAGGCATCCTTTCACTCAAGACCCTGGGAATCAGCCAGGTCTGTCATCAATTTCCAGACCCAGCCAGGTGGGGAGAGTGAAACTCTGTACTTCAATGCAGATCAGGCTGATTGCTGCGTGGGCTACTGCGGGGTTCCAGCCGACTAAATGCCACTTCTGCCTCCAGGCCATCCTAATGTTGTCCTTCACTTGGTGCAGAGTCTTCTCCAAGGGTAGCCTGCAGATCACAGAACACGCACGGTGTGGCTGGTCTGGTAGGGTCTCTGGCTGCTGGGAGTGTCCATGTTGCCTTTTGATAGGGCCCTTGGTGATTTTTCCTAAAGTGTGTATTTGGGTCAGTTCTTGTGGCCTGGTAGGTGACTGGTGATTGAGCCCTTGTCAGCTGAGCTAGGTCGGTGGCCCAGGAGAAAGAAAACCTGGTTCTGATGACAGCTCTTTTATTCCACCTAGAATTTTCGGAGCCCCTTCCAAAGAGAAGCTGCTGTCTCAGCCTGACCTAGTCAAGCTGCTCTTAGAGCTGGGAGACTGCTTGATTCTGCCAGCTACACTCTCTTCAGACTCAGTGTCCACAGAGCCCCTTTCACTAGCTCCTGGTGCCTCTCCAGAACACAGCCTGCCTCTTTCATGACTGTGCTACTGTTAACCCAGGTGCTTTATCTGTCCATTTCTGCCCTCCCCGCAGCCTGTCCGTAGTCTCAGGATCAGTCTTCCCTGAACGATTTCTTTTTCCCCAAAGCACATTATCTTACCTCTTCCTCTTTTCTTAGAAATTCATAAGAGGACTCTAATAGGCATCTTTCCCAAAACTGGAAAAGAATTCTGGATTATAATTTCACTCTTACCAACACTGTAGTTACAGGCCTTTCTTCCCCTGTTTCTCCAAGACAGCCTTCCTTAGCATTGTTGTCTTGTCCCTGGCTCCAGCTACTAACCTTTGTCCCAACCAGACTCCCAGCCCCTTCTCTTGCAAAAGCGATCTGCTCTTACAGAGGCAGTGTCTCTGCTCCCAATTTGTCGTGGCCCCACAAGGCTTTTATGTCTACAACCCCAGCCTACATACTTGGTGTGAGTCACAGACATCTCAGCCAGACATGAAGCTGGCTTTGGCCTCTCTTTTCTCCCCATATGTCATCTTCAGCATCCACCGTCTCAGCAAGCTGGAGCCGTCTTGAGCTGCCTGGGGAATTCTCTTACCCACCAGCAACTCAAATCTCTTCCATGACAAGATAGCACTAATGGGCTTCCCTGGTGGCGCAGTGGTTGAGAGTCTGCCTGCCGATGCAGGGGACACGGGTTCGTGCCCCGCTCCGGGAAGATCCTACATGCCGCGGAGCGGCTGGGCCCGTGAGCCATGGCCACTGAGCCTGCGCGTCCGGAGCCTGTGCTCTGCAATGAGAGAGGCCACAACAGTGAGAGGCCCGCATACCACAAAAAAAAAAAGAAAAAAGATAACACTAATGTTTGACACAGCGAACAGCACCGCATCACAGACCAAGTTGTGTTGGACTCAGAGCTAGTTGAGCCTGCCTTTCTGGTGTTGCTGTTTCTTCTGATTTCTTGGGTCGTGTGGGTAAATGCCCCATGCCTTAGGGCCAGTGTTTAAGGGTACCATATAAAATTAAGATGGACATGACTTTGTCCCAAGTTGTCCAAAGCTTCTCCAGTTCTCAGTCACCTTCATTTCTGTACTTTAGGCAGGAAATACTATGAAAAATATTCAGGTAAGTAAGTTTAGACTCACCCGAGGTCTCCCAGCAGATCAGTGACAAAATGAGCCTTCCCAGTTTTCCGATCCAGAGCTCTTTTCTGTAGCTGATTCTTAACGTTTTTTCAATCAAAAACCCCTTTAGAATTCCGACGAAAGCAACATACTCTCTTCCACAGAAGAATATACCGCAAGAACACACAATTTTGTAACTCTTTTAAGACCTCAGGTGAAGAATATAGCTCTAGATCATGTTGAGGCATTTAAGTGGGTCAGGTGATTGATGCAGTGGGAAATGAGAGAGGATAAGTGAGAACATGTACATCTTTTTTAACAGTCTCTGAGTGATCTCCGGCTTCGAACGAGGAGAACAAATAAATAGGGAAGTAGAAGCTCAGGGTTGTTGCCTGCTGCCTGGCCCTGCGTGATGCAGCTCCCTGGCACACCCATTCCCAAGGGCACATGAGCCAGCCAGCCAGCCAGCTGGGCCAAGATTACAGCCCTCCCTCCAAAACAGGTGGTTGTCTGCCTTTGTCTCAGGCACAGGCAGCTTTACCACATTTTGTGCTTTCAATCCTGTTCTTGATTTTTCCTCCATTGTCTTAGCCTTGGCACGCTCTCCAAGCACAAAGACAGAGGTAACAAGCTCCTTGGGCATCTCTTGAAGGTATTAAAACCCCACTTGACAGTAGAAAAAAGCCTAAGGAAACACTCCATCTCTCCAGGCACAGAAATTCTTAGGACAGGTGAGGAGATGGACCACTGGCCCTTCCACCCATATACAGAGCCATTTCAGTGGCTGATAGCCTGGTGTCCCCCCCGCTCCCAGCAGTGAGATGCTCCTTTCTCCTTTGCTCTGCTCTCTGACCCGCCACCCCTCCCAAGCTGCTCCTGTGCCTCTGGCTGTCCGCCAGCCCAGCCAGCCCCCCAACCAGTAACCAGGGTGGGTATGAAGTGCCAGATTGATATGAGGGGCTGCTTGCTCACTTCCGTCTCATAGATCAGCCCTACAAACGGCGGGGTGGGGAGGTGCTGGGAAGACCTCTGAGAGTCAGCTCAGAAGACAGAATTCAGAGACTCATGTCAGAAGAAAAGTAGGCTGGGGGGAATTCCCTGGCGGTCCAGAAGTTAGGACTCGGTGCTTTCACTGCCGAGGAGGGCAGTTCTGTGTGAGAGCGTTTTCACCACCGAGGAAGCCAGACTGGCTCTTAGCTGTGTTCAGGGAGCCCCAAGGGTCCCAGCTGTGAGGAGTCACTGAACCAAGCCCAGAAGCACAGCTCACAGAGGCTGTTGAAGGAAGCCAGGAAGGCTGACCCTGACTGGCCTTCTCATTCTTCTTCACCCCTCTGTGTGTTTGTCTAGCTTCCAGGAAGAACCTAGAGCAAACAGTGGTGACTCATTCATCCTCCCTAAGGTCCAAGGAGGAAGGAGAGGGTTGGGACTGTTCTTTAGCTTACAGATGGAAATAAGCAACACTGAATATTGAACACTTAGAGTTTCATTAGCCAGAGGAGGGTATCTTCAACTCTGTTCCTTGGTACAGTGCCTGGAATTTCAACCAAATCCATGAGCTTGTTGTACTCAAGCTGGTCTGACCATAGAAGGTAGAACAAATCATGGCTGGAATTGGACCTCTTGGTGGGGAGTAGAGAGGATTGGGGTCGGGGGCGGGGGGAGAATGGAATAGGATGTTGATAGCCTCCGTCACTCCTGTTCTGTTTGGCAGTTGATATCCTCAGTAAGTGGCCAGAGTTCATAGCCTGGAGCTGATGGCGCATGCTGCCAGATGGAAAGTGTTGGAGGGACTCTTTGACCATCAGCGTCATGCTGGCAGTCGCAGCTCAGAGAGTGTGCCTTCAGGTGGCCTTTTCTCTGAGATGGGAAGGAAGGTGCCTGGTCACGCAATACATGGTTTGGTATAGGTTTGGTGTGAGCAGTTTGTTGTCACTAACCAGCCCTGGGTAGCAGGAATTACAGACAAAGGATTTGGCGGGGACCCACGTGGTATTGCCACCTGTCAATAAATCTTGACAAGTTCGTAAATCAGAGACTCCCTGGCAGCTGGCTTCATGTGGTGCCTCATGCAGCCAAGATTTGCTCATCAAAAATGGCAGTGGCGGCTTTGTTTGCTGGGGGCCTCTGCTTTTGTTTCTGGTCATTTGCCTCTTCCCTCACGTAAGGGCTTCTCTCACCTCTGCTCTCCAATGCCCTGTTGTTCTCAGACAACCCTCACAAAAATAGCTGAGTATCTGGTGACTCAGCTCCCTGTGGTCTCGAGGAGAAACAGCAGCTCGCTGAGATCCAGGAAACATGGCCCGCCACCTCCTGTGCGGCTGTGGGAGTGGCGGTGGCGGAGATTCGGGTTGAGGTGTCCCGGCTCAGGGTGCTGACCTCAGTCCTGGCCCCCGGGCTGACCGCAGGTGTTGTTACCCTGAACTTTAATTCTTTATTGATGTTCTTTCAGAGGGCTCGTCTGAAGATCACACCAAATCTGCCCTCTAAGAGGAGTTGGGAGGGGTTTAGTCCAGAACAGGGAGAGGAAGAGTACTTTTGTTTGGCTGTGGCTCTTTCCCACAGGTAAAGCCTAATCCTCAGAATCTTAGTGCCCCTCTAGTGATGGATTTGGGGTCCCAGTGCCTAGGCCCGTTTCCTTTCACCTGAGGTAGCACAGCCTCCTGACATGCAGTCGCTCACCGTGCAGGCCCCATCAGGCCCCTGCCCTATCCAATCCTCACATTTAGGAAGGAATCACCTTACGTCACCCCCCCACAACTCATCTTTTCCTGGCTAATCCTCACAACCCACTGACTTTCATTTGTTTGCTCTTTATTGAAGAAGTTCTGTCGTTAAAGGAAGGTGACCTCAGCCTCTAGGTTAAAAAGCTGGCTTCCGTTGGAGCTTTTCTTAGTCAGCTCAAGACGGGGTGGCTTAATCACCAGAAATTTATTTTCTACCATCTGGAAGCTAGAAGTCTGAGATCAGGTGCTGGCATGGTTGAGTTCTGGTGAGGACTCCTTTCCTGGCTTGCAGACAGCCACCTTCTCACTGTGTCCTCACATGATGGAGAAAGAGAATAAGATCTCTCTCTCTCCTTATAAGGCCAGAGTCCTTTTGGGTTAGGGTCCCAGTCTTATGACTTCATTTAACCTTAATTACCTTCTAAAGACCCTATCTCCAGATACAGTCACTTTGGGGGTAGGGTTTCAACATGTGAATTTGTGGGGGATTCAGTCTATAGCAGAGCTCTTCAAGCACATGTGCATGCCCTGTCCCTCTTAGGAGCAGAGCTAGCTTTTTTGAGTATCTCCTACAATCTCTACATAGACACTGGAGTTCTCATCAAAGGGCTCAAAGACAGCTGTTTCCCAACTCTTATCCCTCTTCCTTCACCACCGTCAGCAGCACCCCACCGTCAACCATGTGCTTGGTGCTAGGTAGCTGTCTTGCATTTTGGGACCCACCACTGGCAGCCAGGCTTGCTGCCTGAGGTGGCACATCAGTACAGAAAGATAAGAGGCCACTGCTTCCCTTCTGGCAGTTTTGCCTGCGTGAGGTTGGAAGAAACTGCTTGATACTCCATTGCAGGGAAAGAAGGAACCAGGAGAAGGTTGGCAGCCCAGAGAACTTGATGGCTAGAAGCTCTTCTCTCTGCTGTCAGCAGTCCAGCCCATTGCTGCTGCAGTTTTTCTCCTCCCTCCCCCAGGAGAAGTTTGTGAGCCCTCCCTGGTCATCTTCAGCTCTCCCAGTTGCTTGTCCAGCCTCTACGTGGCAGAGGAGCCGCTAGGGCCAAAATAGAAAGAGATGTGGGCCTCTCTGGCTCAGCAGGAGCTTTTTCCTGCTTAGACTTCTGAGCTCCAGGCAAAGTAAAAATGTAAAGGTGCCCTCATTTTCCTTTCTCCTGACCCCGTGGCTGTAGGGAAGACCCAATGGTGAGAGCCTGCACTCTCTGTTTCTGAGCACTAAGCACTCCCTTTAGACAGGGCTGTCCGTGGCACCTGGTATCTCCAGGGCCATCTTAGCTCCTTTCTCATATGTCTGAAGTACACGCAGAACTCACTGCCTGACTGGCATGGCTATTTTTTAGCTCTTCCTTAGCCCCAAAGAGGAGCCAGTTAGGCTCTGGGGGATGGAAGAGGCTAAAGCCACCACTCCAGGCTTTGGGGCTGTTGGAGATTTGTCTGGTCTGCTCTACACTGAGCATCCTGATGCAGGAATATCTTTGGTCCTGGCCTCAGCCCAGCCCCAGGAGAGGAAGGAGGGAATTGCAAGGAGTTCTGACCGTTCCGTATCTAATGCCTTCCACCTTTTCTCCTTCCCAACTGATTTTCAGGGCCTTAAACTCTGGTGTTGAGTACTACTGGGACCAGCTGAATGAGACTGTCTTCACTGTTCACTCCAGCAGCCGAAGCAGTGAGAGGCCTGGGTGAGTTTGTGAAAGAGGAGGCCCGCCCTCCCTTCTGCAACCAGTGGGCTCTGGAGCAGTGCCCTCAGACTGTGCTCCAGGGCTCTGTAGCTGCCCGTCCTCAACCAGAGCAGCTCCTCTTTGATCTGCTTCATGCGTTGAGCTTTTGCATGTGATTTTGTTCGAGAAGAGTGTTTCATGGCTAAGAAAGAGAACAGAACCTCTGCCCTCAGAGCCTTGATTTAAGACAGGCTAGGACACCGTCTAGCCCTCTCATTCTGGCATGGTATCTGGGCGAGCTGCGGTGAGGAGAAAGGAGTGGACACTGGAGAGGGATGCCCTCCCTAGGAAATTGCTTGTGGGCAGTCTCCCACGTGACCCAGGCCTCAGGGTCCAAGCTGCCCAGAGCTGCAGCCCTGGGACAGACCCTCCCCAGGAGCCAGTGAGAGAGTAGGAACCTGGTACTGATCCTCTCATCACTTAATTCATTAACGAAGACTGGAACATTTTGAGAAAAAGTCCTGGGTCAATGATAAAGCCAAAGCAGTCACTGCTTCCTAGAGGGAGTACAGGGCACAGCCGGAGGAGTAATCCCCAGAAGCAGCTACAAATAGGAGTGGCTGGTGACTGTCTTGAAAGTCCTGGGCTCCCTCTGCTGCCGGCTTGAGCTGTCCTGAGGGTCAGTGCCTAGGAAATGCCCAAGGAAGGGGGCGTATAGCTTGGGGCCTGGGCCTTACTCATTGGCAGCTGGCGCTCCCTGCTTTTAAGGGTCTATTTTCAGAAGGCCCCGAAGGAGGATCCCAGAGCAGCCTCACAGGAGTCCTGGTGCTTCTCCTCCAAAGTGGAGATTCAGTGGCAGTTCCAAGAATTTAAACTGGAATCTTGTCAGCATATAGTTAGAAGGAAGGAAAAGCTAAAGAGAGAAAGGGCCCTCTTGGGCTGCTCACCCTTTTTCCCATGGAGCTCAGCTAGTGGCTTCCCGAATCTAAGGAAGCGTCTTTTAAGATCAGCCATCTCTACCTCCCCAGAAAGGCCCTCGTTGTTTGAGTGACTGGACCAGCTGGGTTTGCAAAACTGGACGGTTCTGCGCCTCCTTTCATTGTCCCGGGGTGTGGACTGATCTGGAGGAGAAAGGACACAGGCGAGTTCACCGCCATCGGGAGGCAGCCGCGGGAGCGGGCCTCTCAGCCTGCAGGCCCTGGTCCAGGCTGTGCCCTGGGGATTGGCATGGAGCACGCGGAGCTGTGTGTGGTGTGCTGTCCCCAGCCCTGCCCGACTCCGCTCTGCCTTTCTCTCCGTAGCACCAGCAGAGCCACATGGAGGACAGACAGAGACATGGGCCTGATGAATGCAATTGGGCTGCAGCCCCGGAACCCCACCACCTCAGTGACGTCTCAGGGCACCCAGACTCTGGCCCTTCAGCTGCAGAATGCCGAAACACAGACAGAGAGGGAGATCCAGGAGCCGGGGACAGCAGCTTCAGGTCCTGGTGAAGGTAGGAGCCATGTAACACTAGAGGGGAAATGAGGCCGGGAGAGTGGCGTGGGGTGGGGGCTGGGACCATTCTCACCCCTCCCTGAGGCTCCCGGCCCCTCCACACGGACAGCTGGTGCAGGGCGAGCACCACTGCTGTCAGGGTGAGTGCCCCTCACATGGTGGTGCCTCCTCGGGCAGGAAGGTCATTCCCCTGATCTGGGTCACTTCTCCGGCAAGCCGAGCTGCTCTCACAGCTTTGCTCAGTCCCACCAAGGACCCTCATCTCCTTATCCTCTAAAACTTGGAGGACCCAGGGTGTTCTTCCAGAGAGAGAGCACAGAGAGTCATCTAGATAGAGAAGGCTCCCTGCTGTGAGCTCTCGTTCCAGAGACATGCACCCCAGGCCTCGGGCTTCCAGGACCACGCCACAGGGTAGCTTGTCTCCCCCTGCTGCCAGCCTGGCGGAGTCGGGACTGCCACAGGTGAGGCCCTCACACACCTGTGCTTCATGGCCATTTTGACTGCAGCCTGGCACGCAGTCAGCCCCTTCCTCTCACCTATTGCAGGTGTGGCTCAGCCAGCTCCGCCCTGGCTCTGCGCTGGCCTCACACTGCTAAGAACCAATTAGCACTTCCCAGCGGTAGCGCTCGAACCCCTTTGGAGTGTGTTGGCAGCTGTGTTAAATAGGCTGTTCTCGCTCAGTCACTGTCCTTACCCCCTACCCCAGCCCCTGGCTGCTCCAGGCTCCAGACAAGGCAGCCTCCAAACAGACCCACATTTCCTAGGTCCGTGTTAAGCCATTTGCTCAAGAGAGACCATGAGAAGAGAGGACAGGTGTGCATCGGGCAAGGAGTAACTAATCTGCCTGTGTCACCTCCAGGGAACAGCTTTCCAAACTGCAGCCCCCCAGCAGGGCACTGTCCCTGTCGCTGCCATGAACTGACACTTTTTACAGTTAAGTCCCTTCTTGGTCTGTGGCCCAGGCCACCTCCTACATCTGTTGGGTGGAAACCCCTTGGTGTAGAGGTAGCGGCTGCAGCAGCCCAACACAGCTCCGAGCCTCACTGAAGAGGAGAGAGCTGGAGCTCCTCCAGCCAACCCCAGGCGGAAGTCCTTGTCTGAGGCGGCCCCCCTGCCGCGATCTCGTGGCCGTTTACTGACTGTCTCCCGTGCATCAGCCGCTGGGGTTGCAAAGACAGATAGGCCTTGGTCCTTCCCCAAGGAACTGGACGTCTAGACAGGGAGGCAGGCACCCAGCAGGTAATTGCTTCACACGATAAGGACCTCGGGGCCACGGAGGAGGGGGGCCCAGCTCCCAACTGTGGGGCTCGGGGAAGGCTTCTGGAGGAGGCGACCCTGAGCTGAGTCTTCAAGGATAAGTAGGAAAATGTCAGGCCAAGTGGGATGGGGGCAGGGGGCAGGCATTCCTGGCGGAGGGGACAGCAGCTGCAAGGGCACCAAGTTCAAAAACATTACCATCTGCACCGAGGACCACTCACTAGTGGGCCCTTGTTCCTGGCCTGTCATCGCATGTTGAGACTGAGGCTGGATGAGCAGGAAGGGCAGATTACAGGGATCTGGGTCAGAAGTGAGGCCTTCAGCCTGAAAGTGAAGTGCAGGAGGGGCTCCCCACTTGAGGAGAAGAGCATCCACCGGTGTTTTCACCTCCCAAAGAAGCCTCTGATATTTCTTGATTAGCATCAGCTTATTTCTGGCCTCCAGTCAATTATAAGTTCCTTTCTTCCTGTTTCAGGATGCGGATGATGGGCTGGCAGGAGGAAGGAGGTTCTGTTTTCCAGTTTGAGACCAGAACCTGATTCTCTCCCAGTCTCTCCCTGCAAAGTAGAACAGGTGGTGGAGGGTGAGCCCTTCAGAGGCCAGAGGCACTCTTCAGCAGAGGCAGCAGTTGAATAGGCTGTTCTCTAGAACGGGAGCCTGGGCAGGGTGGTTCAGGATGGCTCGCTGCATCTGTCTGGCCTGGTGAACTTTGCCTGGAGCTCTGGACCTCCAGCTCTGAAAGGGACAGCATCATAGTCCCTTTCAGAAAACCCCACACCTAGAAAGAAGTATGGGGAGAAGATGTGTGGGGCATTGACCAGTGGGTGTGACTGGCCAGGCTTGTCCCTCCTGGGGCCAGGAGCGTTGTTCTGAGGTGCTTACCCCACTGACCACTGTCCACTACTGCCGCTCTGGTAGGGGGACCAGGAATCAAGAGTCTTCTTGGGCTCAGACTTCCTTCCTGGTCCGCTTTCCCCATCTAGCAGGCAGACACAGCAGCTACACACACACACACGCACACAGACACACAGAGACACACACACAGACAGACACACAGAGAGACACACACACACACACACACACACACACACACACACACACACACACACCCCACCCCCCACCCACCCCACCCCGCCTTCTGTCTCCCAGTTGGCAAAACTACTAAAGGAAACCGCTCTGGGCTTAGCTAGAAGGTGGGGCTGGGGCTGCTTGGGGGGTACCCCCTCTGCACCCCTCCACACACCAGGGCCCAGTCTATTAGTCTGGGCAGCCAGCTCCACTTGTGGTATTTACCATTCTGTGGCCTGCCCCTCCCCTGGCCCTTTCCCACTGGTTAGCACTGAGGGGTCCCAGGCTACTCATTTTCATGTTCTATGAGAATTTTATTAAAATCTATTCAGTTCTGTCTAGGACTTCCCGGAAGAGCCCTCCACAGGGGGAGTTTGCAGGTGTTGGCTTTTTTACTTGTCCAGCTTTAAAGCTTCCCTACCCTGTCACTCAGAAAGGGAGGGGAGGCATTCCCTGGGCTCACTGTTTGCTCCCAGCTCTGATACAGTGCCTGCCTGGCACACAGTGGGTGCTCAAGAAGTGTGTGGAATGAATGAATTGAGCAGAGGCAAGGCCCTGCCTCCGAGCTTGGCTGTGCTGCACTATTTGGGGAGCCCATGGCTCTGCCTCTGACCACTGAGAACGGTTGCTTGGACCTTTTTGTTGTCTGGTGAAGATGACAGACCAGCTGGGCCAGGGAAGAGCAAATGTGAAAAGGGAAGGAAAGGGTGCCCCCTGAGGTCAGGAAGGGCAGCTCCTCCTCTGATGCAATCTGGCTTCCCTCTTCTGGGCAGTGAAACCCCCAGAACTGGGCATTATGGGAAGTTACTGATCCCATTCTGGCCTCTGTATCCAGAACGTACCTTAGAACTTGCCAAGGAAATGATCTCATGTCAACACTAAATCAGTTTACCATTTTTCAGAGACAAAAAGAAATGCTTTTGCTACAGGGAAGGAGACAGCAGAATTAACCCCTGTGGCCGCCACTGCTCCTGGAGCTAATAGCTTGGATCCCTAGCCATGGCTGCCACTTCTCTCAGGCCCCAGTGTGTTTTCCTCTTGAAGAATGTGCTGGCTGCCTACCTTGGCTCGCAGCCTTGACTTAGAGCTCCCAAGAGACAAGCACAGCTCACAGCTCTCTAGGCTGAAGCTACCTACACCCAGCCCTGAGGAAATCGTTTGTGTATACATTTTAAACTCTTCTATCCCATCTTTTGTGAGTACTTACTTTATGTCTAGTATTGTATTAGGCACCATGAATCCACAGGTATTGCAAAGGGAATCTGATTCAGAGATGAAGCCATGTCTCTACCCTCAAAAATAAGTCCAGAAAGGAAACAGACATATAACTGTGTCCCCATAGCAAAAGGGTAACATGTGACTGGTTTTCAGAAGCCACCTTAAGTCTGGAACGCCTGTAGGCAGCCTGGGAGCCCTTTATTCACCCACACATTCGACAGGTAGATGCCAAGTGCAAGCCCAAAGATGAATAAAACTTAGTCCAAGACCATCAGGAACTTAGAGCCCAGAGGGAGAGGACTCTGACGCAGAGAAGTGTGGGTCACTGTGGGGCCCAGAGCAGGAGCAGCCACTCCCAGGTGGGGACCTTGGAAGGCAGGGTGAGGGAGGTGGTACTTGTGCTGGCCCTTGTAAACAAATGGACTTCGGATGTGGGGAAATGGGCAGGTGCGTGGCAGGTAGAACACCCACAGTGTGTGCAGGCAGGGGCGCTGGGCACACAGCAGCGCTGAGTCTCTGGGTTCAGGAAGGGGGATGGTCAGGGAAACAGCTAGGACCTGACCAGAGAGGGCCTTTAAATGTCACGGTGAGAACCTTAACTACTTGAGGACTCTTGGAGCTGCTGGGTTTTGAACCGAGTATGGACTTAACCAGAACTCAGTGGATCAGAGCTGAATTAGAATGGTAATAGCAGCAGCATGGAGGCTGGGTGGAAAGGGGAGAGAGAAGCAAGAAGACCATTTAGGAAAGACAGCCACAGTTGCGGTGAGAGGTGGCCAGGCCTGGAGCCACTGGCACAGTGAGAAAGGACAGGAGGTCCCAGACCCGAGTGCCAGCAGCAGGGCAGGGCCTAGCTGTGACAGCTCCCCTAGGGCCCCAAGGCAGACCTGCCCCGCCCCTCAAAGTGATCTACAGGAAAAGAGCTGATAGTTCACCGGGCACAGAGCCCAGCCCACTGAGCTCCAATGCCAGCAGGCCGTGGGCCAGCCTACTGCATACCCCAGGCCGGGCTGGGGAGGCCCTCAGTGCATAGCGTTCTTGGAGAACTGTGGCAGTGGCAGCACAGGGAGGTCCCCATGGGCCCTCTCCAGGTCGCCCTTTTGGCTCACAGGGTAGAAGCTGTGCTGGCACCAAAGCCCTAGGTTGACCTTTCCTCTTACCCCTACCCACTGCTGAACAGCTTTTCCCTTGAGAGAAGTACTCTGAGAGCCCTTCAGGTTCTCTCTCCTTCTGCCCTGGGAGTTGGCACTGAGCTGTCTGAGGGGGAAGCACGTAAGGGCAGCTTGCCTTGAGGGGTTGGAGGTGGGAGGGTAGAATTTACTAGAAAATGTGGAGAAAAGCAAGCTGGACATAAGTGAGAGCCCAGGCGGAGTCCCTACTCAGTGCTGGGGGGGAACTGTCTCACTGAGACCCAGAGGAAGAACTACCAGCACATACCTGCCAAGCACTTGCAAGGAGGGAAGAGATCTAACGGGACTTCGATGCAGCTAAGCTGCAGAACTGGCTGCCTGGAAATCCAGCTCTGACAAGGTGAGTAGAGAGAAGGCACTGGACAGTGTGGGAGCAAAGAAAGTCTTGCAAAGATAGCTGTTGACAACAAGTACCCCCCCAAAAATTCAAACGTCACCATCAAAGCTGCCCAGACTGCAGAATCCCAAAGTGGCCAACAGGTAGCCAAAGGAAACAAATCCGTACATAGTTTGGTAGAGCAGCCCTGGCAGCCTGGGAGCCTTGATCATAGTTGCCCACAGGCTTGGACTGCATGTCTGCCCAGTGGGGGCTGAACACAGGCTGGAGGAAGGTCCCTCAGGGTGGGGCTCTTCCTGCAGAGTCCAGGTTATTCACAACAGCCACCATTGACTGAGCACCCGCTGTGTGTCAGGTGTGTAACAGGCATTATCTCATTCCCTCTACCCGGCACCTTGCAGGTTGGATGTTTCATCCCTCTTTTGCAAGTCAGAAAATTGAGGGGTACTTCCCTGGTGGTCCAGTGGTGAAGAATCCGCCTTCCATTGCAGGGAGACACGGGTTCAATCCCTGGTCGGAGAACTGAGATCCCACATGCCATGGGGCAACTAAGCCCTGATGCCACAACTACTGAGCTCGCGTGCCTCAACAAGAGAGCCCGCGTGCCTCAACAAGAAAGCCCGCACGCCACAACTACAGAGCCCACATGACCTGGAGCCTGCACGCCACAGCTAGAGAGAGAAAACCCGCATGCCACAACTGCAGAGAAGCCCATGCACCACAGCTAGAGGAGCCTGCACACCGCAATGAAAGATCCCGCGTGCCTCAACGAAGATCCTGCGTGCTTCAGCTAAGACCTGACGCAGCCAAAAAAAAGATAAAGAAAAGAAAACAGGAATGTGGGTGTCAAGGGACTTATCCTAGGTCACACAGCTAGTGAGTGGCAGAACTAAGGTCTGAGCCAAAGCCTTGTCTGCTCACAGACAAGGGAATACTCAGGCTTTGGGGGAAAGAGCAGAACCTTCTCTCTTCCTCCCTAGAGGTGCAGACTGAAGCCTCAGGCTGGGGCAGTTGTCTGCCTCTAGCGAAAAATGAGGGTATCAGGCATCCAGCCCCGGGAGAACAGTATGTGGGAAATAACTTGGGAAAGTTGGTGAGTAAAGTGGGACAAGAGGAGAAGACAGAATGCCTTCTAGAGAACAGTTAAAAATCGTCTTCCTCGTGTGCTTTTAGGAAGTGACATAAACAGAACAATGAAGAGAGAGCACAGCTTTGAAACGGAGCAGAGCAGACCATTTGCCTTCTAGCCACACCCCGTACAGTGCCCTCGCTTTCCAAAGACCAGGCAGTGCCCCCTGTTCCAGGGCCAGGTCTGCCAGGTTACCCAAGACAGGGAGGAGCAGACACAGCCAGCTGTCTGGGTTGCCTGCATTAGCTGCATGACCAGTCTGCCTGTGGTATCCAGAGGGTTAAAACCAGACTCCCAGCTTCTGGTCCAGCCCTGCCTCTTAACCAGCTGAGCAGCCTCGGCCACCTAGGCCTCAGTTTCACCACCTGTAAAACAGAAGTATGAATTACGATTGTTTGGGGAGTCTTATCTAGTTTTCAAGTCCCTGACTTCTTCTTTTTTTTTTTTTTTTAATATCTTTATTGCAGTATAATTGCTTTACAATGCTGTGTTAGTTTCTGCTGTTCAACAAAGTGAATCAGCTATATGTATACATACATCCCCATATCCCCTCCCTCTTGAGCCTCCCTCCCACCCTCCCTATCCCACCCCTCTAGGTCATCACAAAGCATCGAGCTGATCTCCCTGTGCTATGTAGCAGCTTCCCACTAGCTATTTTACATTTGGTAGTGTATATATGTCCATGCCACTCTCTCACTTCGTCCCAGCTTACCCTTCCCCCGCCCATGTCCTCAAGTCTGGTCTCTACATCTGCATCTTTATTCCTGCCCTGCCACTAGGTTCATCAGTACCATTTTTTTAGAGTCCATATACGTGCTTTAGCATACAGTATTTGTTTTTCTCTTTCTGGCTTCACTCTGTATGACAGACTCTAGGTCCATCCACCTCATTACAAAGAACTCAGTTTCGTTCCTTTTTATGGCTGAGTAATATTCCATTGTATACATGTGCCACCTGTTCTTTATCCATTCGTCTGTCGCCTGACTGATTCTTGAAGTGAGGGATTGGCCCTCTTCTTGTTTCTGCTTTTAGCTAGAATCCCCCAGTTACTACTAGCGGTGGCCTGCCTGACTCAGAGGCCCAGGCCAGCAGTTAATTCCCTCCCTTCTGCTTTGTGCCTTCCAGGTGAGGGCTCGGAGTACGGTGCCAGTGGGGAAGATGCTCTCAGCAGGATCCAGCGACTGATGGCGGAAGGGGGCATGACAGCCGTGGTGCAGCGGGAGCAGAGCACCACCATGGCCTCCATGGGTGGTTTTGGCAACAACATCATCGTCAGCCACCGTATTCACCGCAGCTCCCAGACGGGCACCGAGCCTGGGGTCGCGCGCGCCCCCTCGCCCCAGCCCTCCACCTCTCGGGGACTGCTCCCAGAAGCTGGGCAGCTGGCAGAGCGAGGCCTGAGCCCCCGGACAGCCTCCTGGGACCGGCCTGGTACCCCTGCACGGGACCCACCCCAGGCAGCCCTGCCCACCTCCTCCCCCGTCCCCCTTCCCAGCACTGAGGGACCAGCCCTGCACTGCGACCTCACCAATAACAACCACCTTCCCGATGGTGGGGGCAGCAGCCTGGGGGAGGCTGCGGGCCCCAGTGGGGAGCCACGGAACAGGTAGAGACGTGTGTGCACTGGTGCCTCCCCTCGAACCGCTGAGCAGAAACCGGACCTCACAGCTGACTGGGAACTGTATGCACAGAAGAGCCGCGGGCTGCGGAAACAGGAAACAGGAGCAAGAGGGTGGGGGGTTGAGAGGGAGTCCGAGTCAGCCAGCGTGAGGCAGTCAAAGGGGCAAGGCTTGCCTCCGGGGACTAGAACCTTCTAGGATCTGGAGCCCAGGGGAGCCACAGGCTGCTGCGCTCAGTGTGAATGGAGGTGGAAATGGGTATCCCTGCCATGAACCCCCCTTTCTCCTGGAAACAAGGCTCAAGGGACTCAGCCCTGGGCAGAGAGCCCTCAGAAGGGTGAATAGTCTTCCAGATCTGGGCCAAACCATCCTGGACGGTGGCCAGTGGGCCAGCTTCTCCCTGTTCACCTGTTGTGCAGGCAGAGCCACTAGGAGCCCTAGTGCAGGAGGAGCGGCCTGGCTCCCAGAAATCAGCTCCATTTCTGAGCCTTCCAGAGCTTCAAGCTTCTCTTGATCATCTTACCCCACAGAGACCACAGTCAGGGGTCAGGCCAGGCCTCCAGATTCCTGAGGACAGGGACTTCCTGCACTTACTGTTGGGGAACAACCATGGAGTGAATGGGGCAGCCTGCTTGCCTGAGACAGGATGGGGTCAAGGGATGGTGGGCAGGTCCTCGCTCAGGAGTGGGGGGTGTAGGCTGGCCAGCCCCCAGCGCTTGTCCACCAAGCTCCTCCTTCCCCACCACCCCCCAAGGCCCTCAGAGCAGCACCTGTGGGTGTCAGTATTAGCTGAGCCTAGGCCAAAGCCAGCCCAAGGCTGGGGGAGGGGATGAGACTCCAGGTCAGAATGTGAGGTCTTGGTCTGTGATTTAAGGTGTTGCATGTGGAATCTTGAACTGTACATGTAGTTTCTAGTGGAGAAATCGAGGCTCTGATTATTTTGTTTTTAGTATGAAAATGTGATTTCTTTTCTGTTCGTAACTCATCATAGAAACATTGTGGTGGGAGGAGAGGGGATAGTCTGACTGCTAATGAGGGAAACACCAAAGATCTACATCATTAAAATGATGACATGCCCCTCACCAGTCTCCTCTCTGTTTGTTTCCATGGGGGTTGCGGGGGTGGGGTAGTGTTGGGGGGCTGGGAGAGGACATTGAACTGAGCCGCCCTGGTTCTCCCAGGCACTGTTTCTGGTACTGCTGTCCTCCTAGGTGGGGAGCCCCGTGATGCCCCAGCAGAAGCCACTCAGGTAAGGGCTGCCACCTCTGCTTCATGCTGCGTCTGTGTGCCTTCACCTCCTGCTTCCCAGGGGCCTGCTAAGGACTGGAGCAACCTTCACAGTGACAGGTGGGTAGGTAAGAATGATCTAAGGTTGCTCGTCGTGATTGCTTCCTACCCAGGATGATGGGCCTGGAGTGAAGATGTAACTGGCCAGAAAGCTAGCTCCCCTGCAGTCCTGGGAAAGCACCCATAATGGGTGTCTGGGTGAGCCAGCAGGGAGCTTGGCCTTATCTACAGGCATCCCCCAAAGATGCCATTTGCTGGCTGCTCAGGTTTCCCTTTACTTTGTGTCAGTACAGCGCTGAGGGGTGTGCTGTGGTCATGGGCCTTGGACACTTAGTTTTAAGTCAGTTAGAAAGCGGAAGAAGGATGTTTGACCCTGCTCTCACAGAGGCATACAGGGAAATCAGAGCCACCGCAGGACTTTTTGCCAGCAACAAGTACTTCTTGAGTAACTTTTGTGTGCTCAACTCTGTCCCAGACACTATGGGGCATACAGAAGTATAGGTTCTGCCCCAGCAGAGGCAAAACCAAAAGATAAATGGGCAGGCAAATAATACAAAACACTGTTAAGAGTTATATGGTGAGGAACACTAGAATTTTTTGGAAAACTATTATATTACAGCACACTCTGGACTAAGACACATCAGCTGTGAGACCTTGGGCAGGCCACTTGCCTTTTCTCTTGCTTCATTTTCTCCCTCTAGGAGGCAGGGCTTTTACTCTGCAACCTCTTAAAGTTAATTCCAGCTCTGTAAGACAAGGCCTCCTTGAAGAGGTGAGGTTTGAGCTACGCATTAAAGGATGAAAAGAGAAGGGCGCCCACTGCAATGCGTGACCTCCACCCACATACTGCCCCCAGTGGGAGGAAGAATTACATGGTCCATGATTGGGGACTATGTTGAATGTAAACCGTGTGCCAAGGATTCAGTGTTTATTATCTCTCAGTCCTTAGCACAAAACGCCTCTGAGGTGGGTACTGGTACACCCAGATCACACAACTAAATGGTGGAGCCAGGGTTTGAACCCAGATGGGACCCTGACGTATTCTGTTACTTTGAAAAAGGGGGTATGAGGAGGCTTTGTGGATGAAGTGACCCAAATTCAGTCCTGCCTGGCCTCGCCTCTGTCCTTACTGGCCAAGGATGAACCCAGCCCCTGCCTGTTGGAGGCCCCTGTCAACACATTCCGTCCCCATACCAACCTCTTTCCTTAGAAAGCCCTTGCTGTGTGGGTAGAGCCTCCCCAGTAGGGCCTTCATGGGCCCCCTTGCATATCATGATGAGGTTATGGGGCCAGCGGGGCAGAGCTCAGCAATCCCCTTGGAGATGAGGAAATAGGTTCAGAGCAGTTCTGTGGACCCAAGATGTCTATGGACCCAGTTGGATCAAAGAGAGTACAGACTAAACCAGGTCCCCTGGTTCCTGTCTCAGCTCTCCACGTTCTGGGATTGGGGGAGGCCAAATGCCCTACACCATAGTAGGGATTTTGGAGAAACTGGAGCAGGTTTGCCTGACAGCTTCTGGAAGAATTCAAGGCAGTGGTTGGAGACATTTCTAGTGATAAGTTTCTGTGGCCTCCAGTGGCCTTGCTTGTTTCCCCATCTTACAGTTATAAGTGTCTGGCCTTCTCCCAGCCTGTGTGCGTGTGTGCACACACACTTTCACCCTCCTAGGAGGACCACCCCTCTCCTGGACCCTAGGAGGGATATGAAAAAGGGAAACCAGTGAGTACAGACTGTCATCTAATTGTCATATGAACCAACCAAGCCTGTTTCCTCATCTGTGAAGTGCGAGCAAAAACAATAGGGCTTTTTCATCCTTTGGTTATGAGAATCATGGGAGCCCAGATCGTTCATGTAAAGGACCATGGCTTCTCACTGCAGCCGACTGCCAACTCCAGCCGTCGCCTTGGGGAGCGTTAGGACCCGACCTCTGCCTCATTGTTCAGCACAGAAGGCTCCACACCAAGAGCCCCAAAGGGCTGCCTCTTGCCTGAGTTCCCGCCCCTTCTCTGGCAGCTCCTGCTGCCTCCTGCACTGGTGCGGCCTCCACCTCCCCCGCACACACAGCCCCCCGCCCAACCCTTGGGGGAGGGTGGAGGAGGGGCGGGACTTGAGTTGATTTTCCAAGAGAAGAACCCATCCGTCTTAAGGTTAATTGGGTGTTTGCGCTCAGACAGTTTGGGGTGACAGGCCCGGGCGTTGTGGGAGCGAGTCGGACCTTGACCGGCCCGAGGAAGGGCCGTCTCAGAGGGAGGCAGAAACGCTGGAGCCTGGGCAGGCGGAGCAGAACCCCCAAGGTCAGGGCAGAGGTGGAGCTCTCCGAGGTGCTGAAGCCTCCCTGCTCTCAGTCCGGCGAGCGCCCCAGCGGACCCTCCTGCTCGGTGCAGGCAAGGCCCCAAGTCCCAAGGCTCCGGCCCGCGTGGTTCCCGGACACTTCAAGAGACCAGCAGCTCGCCCTCTGGGGTCTCGTTCCGGGCTCCGCTCCAGGTGACCTTGGGCACTCGGCTTTCCCGCACAAGCATCGGTGAACCTGCCCTCCAGGCCGCGGCTGGATGAGCGGCGCGTTCTTTCCCGGGGCTGGAGAAAGGGTGCGCACCCACTCCCCGTTGGAGCGCGGGAGCAGGGAACAGGGCGGCAGGAATGGGGGGCGGGCGGGGTTGTGTGCGATGAGCCGGCTCCTCTCTCCCTGGGGACCGTTGCCTGGCTTCTCTCTCCAGCTCCTTCCCAGGCCCCGACGGCGCCCCTCTTCTGTGGCTGCCCGGTAGCTAGTACGCAGCCTCGAGGCTCGAAACTGCCGGCCCTCGGCTCTCTGCCCCGACGGAACCGGGGCGGCAGAGCCTACCCCAGCCACCCATAACCTCCTGTTGGGGTCAAACACTCGCGCCTCCGTGGTCCAGCTGCGAGCCGGGCAATATAAAGAGTGAGGTCCGGGCGGGGCGCGAGACCACCTACGGGTCCCGGGGGCTTGGTCAGAGCGGAGATGGGAACGCAGCCAGACGGGGCTGCCAGCTCCCTTCCCAGCCCACGAGGGGGCGCCGCGTCCCCATGACAACGCGGACACCCCACCCCACCCCCCAGCCTCCCGGGAGGGCAGCGCCCCCCGCTAAACAGCACTGGTGACCGTGGGCGGTGCCCCCATAGTGCCCGAGTGGAGAGCTGCCGGCCGGCTCCAGGGAGGGGCGCGCGTAGCTGGGGTCCCCGACGCCCGGGGTGGTGGCCCCCGCGCGTCCCCGTTGGGTGGCCGGCCCGGGGCGGGCGGCGCGGGCCCACCAGGATTGGCTGCTTCCCCGTGACATCACGCGGCTCGGGGAAAAGTGCGAGCGTGAGCGCGAGTCGGAGCCACAGCGCTGGGAGCTGCGGGCGGAGCAGGGGCCGCCCCTCTGCACCCCGTCCCCGCCCCCGGCCCGCGGCCCGGCCGCCCGCCCCACCCGCTGGCCCGCGGGGCCACCTGCTCGTCCAGCCGTCTGTCAGGTGCGAGGGGAACTGGGCGGAGGTGTCTGGTAAGTGACTCCGCGGCAGCGCGGGGGCGGGGGACTCGGTTGGGAGAGAAGGACGCGTGGCTTCTGGACCCTCTGAGGCGCCCCGAGGCGGGCCCGACTGGGCCAGGGCCTCAGGCTCCTTCAGGGGCGAGCGCGGCGCTGGGAGCTCCAGAGGGCCCGGGGGCGAGGGGCCCGCTGGAAGCAAGGCCCGGAGTCGCCCGGAGGCATCTCCGGGTGCGCCTCTGGGAAGGAATGGACTCTCAGTGGGTCGGGTGGTGGTGGTGGTGTGTGTGCCCGCCCACAGCCCGCCAGGAGCCAGGGGCAGCCGTCGGGGGCGGAACCCCGCACTTCTGCCCTCCTCTGGCAGCTCTGCAGGGCGCCGGGCGCTGGAGCCCCAAAGAGCCTTTTTCCCGCCCGTCTCCCCGCCCCCACCCCCCAGCGCTGCCAGCCCACTCCAGTCCGTGGAGTCCTCCATCAGCGACCTTGAGCTCCGACGGAAAACACCACTGCCCTCTCCTGGTGCCCCTCCCCCCTCCAAGACTCCCCACCTCTTTTGCCCAGGCTCAGAGACTGGGAGGTCCAGCGCCAAGGCCCGAGCCCCAGGGCGGAAGCTTCAGGCTCTGGTACCAAATCCCCTGCGCGCTTTCTCTCTCCCCGCAACTCCTGAGTCTCCTCTCCCGCCCCAGGGACAGATCCAGAGACCACAGCCTTCCCGGAGCCCTAGAGTGAACGACTAGGAATCGAGGACCCACCCCCACCCCCGGCGTCCAGGGAACACGCTCCCATCGCGTCCGGGAAGGGGGGGCTCCAGGACCCGGGAAAGCACGGTGCCCACGCCCAGAGGCTGCAGGAACTGCGCTCTAGGGAGTTGGGGGAGGGTGGGGCACGGGAGAGCCGGGTCCCCTTCGACAACCACGGAGACATGGAGGAGCCTCCAGATGGGCCCAGTAATAATTCCCAACGAGGCCCGACCAAGCACCCTCCTGCCAGGCAGACTGGGCGCCCTTTGGCGATAACTGCACAGTGGGCACATTGAGCTGAACCTAGCGTCCCGCAAGCCCGGTTGAGAGACTCTAGCAGCAGCCCCTCGACA
Source organism: Stenella coeruleoalba (assembly GCF_951394435.1). Taxonomy (NCBI): domain Eukaryota; kingdom Metazoa; phylum Chordata; class Mammalia; order Artiodactyla; family Delphinidae; genus Stenella; species Stenella coeruleoalba. Next base: position 13,816,471 of record NC_137154.1, read on the forward strand.
GAAGTCAGTCCCAGCCTGGGACTCTGCACCGCAGCATTGGGGACGCAGACACCAGAGGACTCTCTGCTAAGAAGACGCCCCCAAGGTCAGGAGGTCTGTCGCAGCCCAGATTGTAGTCCGGTCTTGTCCTGCCGGCGACTCTTCCCCATGCACAGGCGGGGCGCCATCTAGACACCGGTTCTTCGCCCGACCTTCTTCCTACTCAGACAGCCGAAGTCTGGGCTGAGCCTCCCTACAGGGGCATTTAGAATGTGGAGGGTCACCCACTGTGGGACCTGCATTTGCTCGTGTACACAAGCTCACAGGTACAGGCACACCCGAACCGTGTGCATCCCCCAGGCCGCAGCACTCCAGGCGCACACACGCATGCACATGCACGTGTCCACACCGCGCGAGCATGCTCACATGCACACGGGCGCACTGGTATCCAGGCGTGGCCCAGCGCGCGCACACAAGCACATGCAGACAGCTACTAGCTTCTACTCGAGCTTCCCAGTAATCACACACAAACAGAACTCGCAGTCGCCTTCCCGCCCACACTTTCCTCGCCGCGTGAGGGGTGGAACCAGGCGCCCTTAACTTTCCCACCATTGAACCCCGTGCGGAGCCAAAGGCAGCTACGGGGTGAGGCCTAAAGGCAGCTACGGGGTGAGGCCTGTAGAGGGGGCCCCAAGTCCCTCCCCTGGGAGGCCCGGCCTGGGACCTCCACTGCTCTCCCAGTCGCCTTGGAGTTGGGGGCGGTGGCGAATAGCGGCCATCCTCTCCAGGTCCGGAGCTGGCACCCAGGGACCGACATTGCCATCTAGCGGTGCGCACATGCCTGGGCGGCGGTTGCTCGCCTCCCCAGGTTTCGGGCGGGCCTGCGTCCCAGAGAAACGCTCCAGAGGAGGGTGCAGTCAGAACGTCTGCGGGTGACCCCCAGGGGTCCAGAAAGATAGTTTGGGTGGGGAACAGGGAGAGTGCCTTGCCGTGTCTGCAGCTGGCAGCTTCCCCAAGAGGGCCCAGAGAGGGACTAAACCCTTGACCACCTGATTGGAGACTAGCTGTACAGATGGAGACAAGAGGTCTCTTTTCTTCTGGGAAAGCTAAGTGTGGGAGCTGGCAGGGAATGAGAAGGGGCCCTACCCAGGCCTCCCCTGACCCACCCCTAGTGGTGTGGTTTTGAGGAGGGGAGAGCAGAGGCGGGAAATCAACTCTAGAGGCAGTAGCACCTTGCAGTTAAGAAGGTGGCTCCTGGGTTCTAATCCTGCCCCCGCCCCTGCTTACACATTGGGTGACTTTAGGCAAGTTAATTAACATTATCCTCATCTGTAAGAAGATACTTACTTCAGTAAGATGAGCATACTTACAGCACCTGCCTTTTCAGGCTGCTGTAGGAATTAAACCCGATAATCTGTATAAAAAGCTCAGAGGGATTCCTGACTCATAATTAACACTCAATAAACAAGAGCGATTATGTTTTTCCTATTTGGTACCTCGAGCCCCATTCTGATCTCACTGGCCTGTGTCCTGAACCTGGGAGGCTAGAACGAGGGTTTCCTTGGGGCTGGCTGACAGGTCACTCCTGCCCACCCTGTGCCTACGGGCAGGTGCCTAGGAAGGACAGCCTCTCCACGCTGGGTGCCTCTGCCCTCCCGCCCCTCCTCAGAGGGTGGTGCCTGAGGTTCCATTCTGGAGTCTCTCAGCACTGAAAAGGGCTGTCAGAGACCCCCCCCCGCCCCCCAGGAGAGGGCAGTATCTGGTCTTTGCCCTTGATTCCTCTGTGACCTTGGGGGTGGTACCACCCCTCTGTGAGCCTCTCCTGTGAACCAAGGATTTGGGCATGAGAACTGAAACTACCAGGCCAGGAGGCTGGGTCTGCATCTGCATCTGTGATGGTGACTTAAGGGGACTGAAGCCAGGCTTGGAGAGGGGGCGTCACCCTGGCACCTGGCTCCAGCGTCCAGTGCACGTTAATGCTGGAGATGGAGTTGAGTTGCTGACCCCCACTGCTGCCGGGGAGGGAGGCCGCCCTGGGACAGGCATCCTCTCTGTTTTGCAGATGAGAAAGAGAGGAGCAGGAAGGTGAGGTGGCTTGTGCAAGGCCACATGGCTAAGAGCCCGCTGGCCGTGGAGCCTGGGCTGTGGGGCGCATGCTCCTTCCTCCACACCCCACTGTCTCTCCTCTGCTTCTCTCACACAGACGCACAGAACTGCATATACGACAGGGAGCTGTGGGGCTGGCATGGCTGTGATGGGCCCGTGTGCGTGTGTAATGGTGCGTGTGTTGGCGGGTGTGAAGGAGGCTGGGCTGAGCGGCTGCCCTGGCACAGTGCCCTGGGCGTGGGCCTCCCTCACACGCAGGGGAGAAGAAGAGGGGGAGGAGACGTGACGAGGCTCTGGGGAGGAGCCTCGTGCTTGGAGGACCCCAGCTGGGGCGCCGTGGTGTGTACCGGTGGGCCGAGGGGTACCCTCAGGGGCTGGCCACAGGCTCCCCTGCTGCAGCCCCTCTCTTCCCTCTGGTACACTCGCTCACCCTTTGGGTTCCCTGTCAGGCCTTGGGGAGGGCACTGGCCCCTGGGAAGCCGTGTGTGTCTTTCCTCAGCTGATGGGCCCTTTAGGCTTCTGATTCTTCACAGGTCTTAGCCCCTGGCTGCTGACAGACCCCAGCTACCCTTGCACTGCATCCCCACGCCCTGGGGACGGAGGAGGGCTCCGGGAGGGGATGCCACAGTGGCACTTCCTCCTCCTCCTTCTTGGATTCCTAGTTCCATGTCACCTCTTCTGGTCCTCTGGGAAGACTTCCCCAAGGTGGGATCACTGGCTCTTGTGGCTCTTTGGGCCTCCCTCTACCAGAACCCTTAGCTCTGGGACAGCAACATGAGATCAAGGAGCTGTGGAACCTCAGGCAGTTTATTTAACATCTCCGTGCCTTATTTTCCTCATCTGTTAGTAAAAAATAACAGTATCTGGGACTTTCCTGGCGGTCCAGTGGTTAAGACTCTGTGCTTCCACTGCAGGGGGCTTGGGTTCATTCCCTGGTTGGGGAAGTAAGATCCTGCGTGCCGAGCCACATGCCACCCCCGCCCCCCACCAAAAAAAAAAAAAAAAAAAAACACGGTATCTACTTCATAGGTTTGTTATGAGGATGAAATGAATGAATACTTATAAAAAGTGTAGAAAATGCCCGGCACTGAGTAGACAATAAATGTTAGCTGGTAGTATATATTCTTTCCTTTGTCCCTAGTGCCTTCTGTAGGGATTGGAGGGCAGGTCCCCGGGAATGTTTGGTTAAGAAATGACCAAATGGGTAAATGAATGAATACCTCTGACCAGAGCCACATACTGATATCTGGGACCTCTCTTCGCCCCACCCCTCCACCCACACTGGCCTTCTGTCCATGCCTCACACATGCCTCAGGGCCTTTGCTCTTGCCATCGCCCTTGACTAGGCCACTCTCTGCAGCTCTTCTTGTGGCTGCCTCCTCCTCCTCATCCAGCTCACCTCCTCGGAGAGGCCTTCGCTGGTCACCCCTCTGACTCACTCACCATCACCTGCCCTTGTTTTCTTTCCAGCACTTTTTTGTGGCTCACATGCTTGTATGTCTCCCCTGCTAGGGTTGTAAGCTCCGTGAGAGTGGGGCCTGCGTGTGTCTCCTTCACTCTGTAACCCCAGCATAACCCCAGCGCATACAACAGTGCTTGTACAAGAGTAGGCACTCAATAAAGGACGAATGACCAAATACAGGAGGAAGTGATGGGACAGAGTTCTCTAAGGATGGAGTTCTGCAGGATGGTGATGCTCCTCTGTCGCCTTGACTCCAGTGTACCCCACCTCACCCCTCTAGTCCACTTCAACCATTCACCCCTCTCCTCTCTCCTTCCTCCTCCAGACACTGCCCGCCCACTGCTGCTAACCAAAATGGCGAACTTCACACCGGTCAATGGCAGCTTGGGCAACCAGTCTGTGCGCCTGGTCACGTCAACCCATAACCGCTATGAGACAGTGGAGATGGTGTTCATTGCCACGGTGACAGGCTCACTGAGCCTCGTGACTGTCGTGGGCAACATCCTGGTGATGCTCTCCATCAAGGTCAACAGGCAACTGCAGACGGTCAACAACTACTTCCTCTTCAGCCTGGCATGTGCTGATCTCATCATAGGCGCTTTCTCCATGAACCTCTACACCGTGTACATCATCAAGGGCTACTGGCCTCTGGGTGCCGTGGTGTGTGACCTGTGGCTGGCCCTGGACTATGTGGTGAGCAATGCCTCTGTCATGAACCTGCTCATCATCAGCTTTGACCGGTACTTCTGCGTCACCAAGCCCCTCACCTACCCCGCGCGGCGAACCACCAAGATGGCAGGCCTCATGATCGCCGCTGCCTGGGTCCTGTCCTTCGTGCTCTGGGCGCCTGCCATCTTGTTCTGGCAGTTTGTGGTGGGCAAGCGGACGGTGCCAGACAACCAGTGCTTCATCCAGTTTTTGTCCAACCCGGCGGTGACCTTCGGCACGGCCATCGCTGCCTTCTACCTGCCTGTGGTCATCATGACGGTGCTCTACATCCACATCTCCCTGGCCAGTCGCAGCCGAGTTCACAAGCACCGACCCGAAGGCCCTAAGGAGAAGAAGGCCAAGACCCTGGCCTTCCTCAAGAGCCCCCTGATGAAGCAGAGTGTCAAGAAACCGCCCCCAGGAGAAGCTTCTCGGGGGGAGCTGCGCAACGGGAAGCTAGAGGAGGCCCCTCCACCGGTCCTCCCCCCGCCGCCACGCCCAGTGACTGACAAGGACACCTCCAATGAGTCCAGCTCGGGCAGCGCCACCCAGAACACCAAGGAACGACCACCCACAGAGCTGTCAACCACAGAGGCCACCACGCCCGCCACACCTGCACATCCCCTGCAGCCACGGACCCTCAATCCGGCCTCCAAATGGTCCAAGATCCAGATTGTGACGAAGCAGACAGGCAACGAGTGTGTGACAGCCATCGAGATTGTGCCTGCCACGCCGGCTGGCATGCGTCCGGCGGCCAATGTGGCCCGCAAGTTTGCCAGCATCGCCCGCAACCAGGTGCGCAAGAAGCGGCAGATGGCAGCCCGGGAGCGCAAGGTGACTCGGACCATCTTTGCCATTCTGCTAGCCTTCATCCTCACCTGGACGCCCTACAATGTCATGGTCCTGGTGAACACCTTCTGCCAGAGCTGCATCCCTGACACGGTGTGGTCCATTGGCTACTGGCTCTGCTACGTCAACAGCACCATCAACCCGGCCTGCTATGCCCTCTGCAATGCCACCTTTAAAAAGACTTTCAGACACCTGCTGCTATGCCAGTATCGGAACATCGGCACTGCCAGGTAGGCAGGTAGGGGTGCCACTGGAGGTGCTGGTGTGCGCTGGGGACCACGTGTCAGCTGCTGCCAGGGAGAGATGCGGAGGCGCTTCTCAGTGTTCACGTTTGCCGAAGAGAACTGACGTTCCCGAGACCCCGTGAGCCTCAGGAAGAGGCTCCGGCTGGATTCAGAGACCAGGTCTCTGCTCAGGCCGAAGAGGACCAGCCCCAGGAAGTGACCAAACTGGACAGTCTGACCCATCGCTCTTGTCCTGCCTCAGGGAGCTGGGGAGCACTGGCCTATGTGGGCACCTGCCCCACTGTGACCAGCCAGCGTGGCTGAAAGAACGGACATCTGGAGGGGAGCAGAGCCCAGCACCCCTCTGGGAGGAGCAAAGGGGCCAATGCTTGGGAAAGGAGGCTCAGGGAGGGAAGGGTCCCCCATCCTGCTGTAATCGGTGCTTTCTGCCCCCCTGTACCCCGCATGTAGGCTCAGCCTCCTCTTCCTATATCTCTGTCCAGGGGCAGAAGTCTCCCCTTGCTGCAGCTACTCAGCAGGGCTCTGGTTGGGTGGGCGGGTCAGTGGGTGAGCTGGCTGGAGGCCAGGCAGAGGGGGCTTGGAGCACCCCCTACGGCACTACCCTGGCCACGTTCAGGATGGGCTAGCAGGGAGATCAGGGGTTCACTCAGAAACTGGGGCCTGGCCACCTACCTCCCCAGGCTGAGCTGAGTGGCCCCTGTCATTCTGAAGAGTTGCCCTCCCTCCCCAAGGAGAGGGCTTGGCTCAGGTCACACACAGTGAAGGTGGGACTGCGGTGAGTGGTATTCACGGCTGGCCTCTGCAGCACGAGGGACACCCTGGTGGGTCACCAGGGAGAAAACGGGGGTGGACTTGACCCACACACAGGCTTCAGTGACAGTTGGAGCAGGGCTGGTGAGGCAGGCAAGCGACCCCCATCTCTCCTCTCCCAACTGATAGAACCTTCTGGATTGGCAGTGGGCTGGACCAAAAGACCTTTACCTGGGGGAAACTGAGATGGGGGGAATCTGTTCTAGTGAGTCTCCTGGGTTCCCTCCCCCAGCCCTGGCCCCTGGAGAAACAGGACTGAGAGGCTCAGGGGACTTGATGGGGGGCACCCTTCCAGGGGTCAGTAGGGGGCCCTGGAAGAAATTTTCATAACCGTTTTTTCTCCATGAGCTCTGGGGGGCACTCACCGCCAAGTCTTCAACCCCCTGAAAGCCACCGTTCCCTCCAGCCCTCTCTTTCCTCCATTCTCCCACCTCCAACAAATCACCACAGCAAACTTCCTGGGAAGGGGCTTTTATATATTAAAAGAAAGCTTTTATTGGGGAAAAAAAAAAGACATTTATTTCTTTCTTAGTAATGGCATCATTGGGGGAAGAAGAAAAGTGGGTACAGGGGAATCAAATCCCTTTGGGTAAGGCTCAAGCTGCCTAGAATCCCTTGTCCCTCCCCACTTTGGGCACTTGGGGTGGGTGTGGGCAAGTGGAAGGGAAGAAGCAGGGCATGATTGATAAAGCTAATGAGTAGGCAAAAGGCACTGGTGGGTTATATCCTGGGCCAGGAGAGGGAGGGCGTGGGCCAGGCCTCCGAGTAAAGCCAGGGGCTCCTTGGCATCCAGGCCTGGCCGCTAGTCCTTTCCCTTCCCTTTCTTGGCTGTAAAACAAGAAAGAAAGACCGCATTAGCAGGGTTTGGGTGACCCACTGGAGACCCCCTTCCCCCCGACACAGACATTAGAGAAGAGAAAATTCTGCCCCCTGGTGGTTCTCTATCAGCTAGCCTGGAAGCCCGTGGGACAGGACAGCCATTATGATGCTGGACATTCCTCACTCCCCCCAGCTTAGACTTTGGGGATCAGAAAACCTTCAAGTTCCCGGTCTCAGTCCTGGTCCCAGCAGCCCTGGACAACAGCCTCAGTCCCCTCACCTGACAAGTGGGCAGATTCCACTCTGCCCTGTTGGCCTCCAGGGCTGCTGTGAGTCAGGAATGAAGCTAAGGGAAAGAGGAAGTAAGGACTGTGAAGTCCTTCCCATATAGAAACTGCCCCCACCTGCTGGAGAGATGACAAAGCCAAGCTGTCCCTGTACGATTTCCCTGAATCCCAAGCCAAAGGCTCCAACAGAACAGCTGACTTTGTCCTTACTTGAGCCAGGATTTCAACCTCCCGAGCACCCTCTGCGGGGGCCCTCAGTACCGCCCACCTAAGGTGTCTCTACCTACAGGGAAACCCGGTACAGACACGTCAAAAATTCACTGGCCGGGATCCAAAACTTCAGGCTTTACCCACTCCCTTCACAGGTAGGGGCAGCCACCTGTGATGACCCCACCCCTGGCCCCTCTGCTAACCTTTGGCCTTGGCTTTGGTCTTGGGGGTGCAGGGCTTGGTCACACGGATGGTCTCCTGGCACTGGGCATTGTACCGCGCCTTCTTCAGGGTGCCTTGGCGGGCTTTGGTGCCTGTGACCCCATCACATGCCCCCCAGCTCTCAAACTTGTACTTGCAGTCGGCTGGCGGGAGAGTGCCCGGGTCAGAGCTGGGTGGCCTGTGGCCCCCTCCACGGGTCTGCTCAGGTCCCCGTGAGGCTGGGCCCCCTGCCTACCCTCCGCCTGCGCCCCACCTCACCTCCAAACTCCTTCTTCCAGTTACAGGGGACCCGGCACCGGATGCGTTGCGTCTGGGCCCCGCAGGTGCCCTCGCGGAAACCCACGCCGCAGTCCTTGCTGCTGGGGGTGCAGGGCCCCCAGATCCACTCCGCGCACTCGCTCCCCGGGCCTCCCTTCTTCACTTTGTCTACAACGCATGGGGAACAGAGCTCAGGACCCGGGCCAGGAGAGACTCACTCGGAGACCCCTTCCTGGAGTCCCGGCCTCGGAACCGAGGCTGCCGGCCTCACCTGCCCGGCTCCAGCCCTCCTTAAACCCCCCACCCTCCATATCACCTTTCTTTTTGGCCACCGCGGAGGTGAGCGCCAGCAGGGCGAGGAGGGCGAGGAGGAGGAAGCCTCGGCGCTGCATCCTGGGGGTAGAGCACGGGTCAGAGTCCTCACTGGGGGCCGCAGGCGTGAACCTCCCACCCCCTTTCCCCAGTTTCCAGGCCCAAAGGGTCGGGCTGCTACTGCGGTGGCGGCGGACTTGGGGGGCTGGCCCCTCCCCGCCAGCCGGGGCGCACAGCGGGAGGAGTCGCCCCAGGGGCCGCCTGGAGCCCGGGACTCAGCTCAGACCCCCACCCCGCCTCCAGCCCCCACATCGGCAGCGGCCGAGGGGCCGAAGCCGCCGCGCGCCCTCCGGGGCCCCGCACGCTCACTCGCTCGCTGCCCGCGCTGCTTCGCTCCCTCCCGCGCCGGGCCCGTCCCGCTCCGGCCGCCGCGGCCCCTTTTGTCTCCAGAACCGGTCTGAGCCGGTCACATGGGCCCCCGCCCCCTCCCCCCCACCGACGAAGGACCTGCCCCGCCCCCTCCCCTCAAACCCGCGCCGCCCCCCGACCCCGGCGTCCCCGCCTCCGCTCCCTCCCCGAGCCCCCCGCGCCTCTACCCCCTCTTCCCGCCGCTCGGCCCCACACCCTCGCCTTGCCTCGTCTCGCCCGGCCGGTGCCCTCCGCTTTCAGACGCCGGGCTCTCCTGGCGTCCCCATCCCCAGCCCCGGGTCTCCGTCCTGTCCCGGCACGCCCTGTCCCCAGTCCCCAATCTCGCGCTCCCTCGGCCCGGGCCCCTGTTTGCCGTCCCCGCCCTCTGCCCCCTCCTCGGGGCCGTCCCCTTTCCCCTCTGGACGCCAGCTTCCCTTCATGGCCACGGAGCTTTAGGTGGAGACCAGGAGGGAGCGCGGAGTCCCGGGTGTGTCACAGGTCCCGGCGCGGGGCCCGCGTTCGAGCCTGTGTGCGGCTCTGTCCGTCGAGCCCCGGGTGCAGTGATTAACCCCGTCGAGGCCCCGCTCCGCCTCCCAGGGCCCGCTCGACTCTCAGCGCCCCTTAGATGCTGGGGAAGGAGCGCCAGCCCCCGCCTCGGGTCGCTTCACCAGGTCTGCAGTGAGATGCTCTGCTCAGTGTCGGGATGGGGCTCGGACGGGGGACCCCAGAAAAGCGCACGGGTCGGAAGGGCGCGGAGGCCACTGCGCCTTTCTCCACGCGCAGGTTGGCGGGGGGCGGGGGAGCTGGGGAAGGAGGAGCCCGCAGGCCTGGATTTGGTTAAGATTTAGAGCCGACAGCAGCCGTCTGAGAAGTTCCAGACGCGGCCCGGCAGCGGCTGCAAACGCCCACCCCTTCTGAGCCTGGAGGCTCGGGGATCACCTCATCCGATACCCTAAACAGCGAAAGCAGTTGAGGCCAGGAGGAGGGGGTTTGCCCCAGGCCATAGGGCGACCCGGCCCAAGAAACCAGGCCTCGCCCCCGCTCCACCTCTTTCACTTTCATTGTTATCTTCCCCGCGGGAAGCGGGAAGCAGGAGGAAATCAGCTCCTCCCCCGGCCACGACCAGCGCGGCAGCCAGGCAGAGGTCAGGTCCTGGGCAGCCCCTCGGACCCCACCCCGAAACGGGAGCCAGGATCCCTCGAAATGAGTCTGGGTCTGGGTCGACGGCGTCCAGTCCCCCACCCGGAGGATAACCCAGCAGATTCCACCGCTTCTGGAAGACCTCCCCCACAAAAAAAGAAAAGCGGAAAGGAAAAAAAATCCACTTTACTGAGTCACACCCAGCTGTAAACATGTCACCGTGAAAGCCCCCACCCCCACCCCCCAGGCCACACAGTCGGAGGTGAAATGACTGGGTTTGGGAGGAGGGTCACCGGGTAGGTGCTAAGCAGGGCAGCGGGCAGGCAGATGCAGCAGGCTCCGTGTATTCGGGAAGAAGCCCTGGGGGCGGGGGTGGGGGGGGGGTGTCAGGGCGGGAGAGGGGCCCAAGCTCCCAGGAGCCTCAGAGTGAGGGTCCTCAAGGACCCGGAGGTTTAGGAAGCGTCTTCCTGGGGGCTCCCTCACAGGGCCTCCGGGCTGTGGGCCCTCAACTCCACGGCACCCACTGCAGGGAAGGTGAGGGCCCCCCCAGCCCCCCCAATGGTCTGCCCAGCCCAGTCCAGTCTCCTGGTCCCCTGTGAGCCTCTGGGTCAGGCTGTGGCCTCAGGGGGCCGGGTGAGACCCCACCCCAGCCCCTGGCCCCCAGCTCCTCAGAGTCCAGCCCTAGGTCTGGGCAGCTCCACAGGGAGCAGCACAGGGCTCCTTCCCTGGGTCCTGGGTCCCGGGTCCCTCTGTGGCCCTCCGCCTGGAATGTGGCAGTGAGGTGGGCGAGGAGGGGCTGGTCCTCTGGTGGCCCGTCGCCCTGCTGCGCAGCGGCCTCACACAGCCGTCTCCTGGTCCTCCCGCTGGATCATCTGGTAGTGCTGCCGGTTCTCCAGGTACGCGGCCAGTTCCGTGTCCTGAGCCCTCTCAGCCCGCTGCCGGGGAGTGTCGCCCTGGATGAGGGGGGGCTGCCATCACCTCAGGGACCTGTCGGCCCCAGCAGGCTTAGAAGACGGGGGCTCTTCCCTCGGGAGCAGCCAACTCCTGCTGTCTCAGGTTCTCGGGGTCTGGACCGTGCTGGCTGAAGGACAGCTTTGGATCCCCGGAGGCGGCCCTCCCCCAGACCCCCCTCTCCCCGGGCTGGAGTTTGGGAGAGGTTTGCTTGCGTGGATCCCCTGCCTGCCCTGCTAGTCTGCTCACCTGCTGGTCTGTCTTCATGAGAGAGGCCCCGGCCTCCACGATGTAGTGGCAGATGGTACGCTGGCCCAGGGCTGCGGCCTGGTGCAGACAGGTCTCCCCGCTGGGGGAACAGGGGCTAGCTGTGGACCCCATCCAGTCCTCTGAGCCCTCCTGTCTCCCAAAGGCCATTAGAAAGGGCAGGAAGTTCAGGGTCCTGGGGCAAGGGGGGGGTGGCCCAGAGGATGACAGATGTGACCAGGAAGGGTTTATGGGCTCTGACAGGACCAAATGGGAGGGGCTCGATAAAGACGGGACAGTTTCCAGGGTAACTGGGGTCCTGCACTGCCCGCATACTCACTTTTCCTCCACAGCATCAAGGATCTCTGTGGGGGCTGGAGAAGGGGGAGGGGGAAGTCAGAGAGGCCTAGCAGCCTCTCCCTCCTCCCAGGGGCCCCAGTGGCACAGCTCACCGTGGTCCAGCAGGTAGCGGACCACCTCCTTGCTGCCGGTGCTGACGGCGTGGTGCAGGAGCGTGCGGCCCCGCTCGTCCCGGTGCATGAGGTCGCCCCCGGCTCGGTGCAGCTCCTGGAGCTGGGGGCAGGAGGCAGAGCAGGGCTGGGGCTCCTCAGGGCCACCCTGCTTCCAGCCACAGAAACACCCCCCAACTCACACAGGCCCCAGGCTCCCTAGGGGCCTCTGGGGGTCTTTCTGGAGCGCAGGGGAGACACGATGGGCTTCTCTCACCCCAGGCGCCCCTGGACACCCCGGGAGCACTGACGACCGAGCCTTGGAGGCTGCGGTTCCTCTAAGGCTCGATCCTGTCTGAGTACCAGGGACAGGCAGAATGCGCTAGGAAGCCCCTATGCAGGGACACCGACTGTGGGCTGGACAGGGATGGGGGGCATGGCTGACGGGAACAACCACACGGAGGCCCCACAGAGGCCCAGGCGACGACAGATGACCGCACCTCAACAGATCAGCTCTTGGCCCAGCCCAGAGGCCCCACTCCCCAGGGCCTGAGGGGGCTGCCAAGGGGAAGAAGCCCGAGCCTGGCACTAGTACCTTACAGAAATCGTTCCTCTTGGCAGCCTCGATCAGCTCTTCACCTGCACAGAACACCTGCCTGTTACTCTCTGGCGCTGGACGCCTAGGCATGTGTCGGTGTGTGAACATACGTCTGAGGTACTATTGTGCAGAGAAGGGGGCCTGTTGGGGCACGTATGCCAAGGGCTGTGGGCTCATGGTGACTGTGACGTAGCTGTGTTCTTGTGAGGCTGCGTATGGGCTCCAGCCCACCCGACCCCACCACCCCACCGAGCCTCGGTCCTAGGACCAGGGAGGAAACAGGGGCCCTGCAGGGAGAGGCCTCACCTGTAGGGGGTGCAGCATCCCCTGGCAGTGACCTGCAAACAGAGCAGGATGAGATGTGGCAGGGCTACAGGTGACATGGCTACAGCACGGGCCCAGCTTGTCGCCCTCCCCAGCCCCAACCCGGGCGCCCTCTGTCCTTTCAACAGTTTATTGAGTGCCTCCTATGTGTCAAGCGATGTTCTGGGCACTGGCAACACAGCAGTGAACATGGCGGGTGGAGAACTTGCTCTCAGGGAGCTTACATTCTAGTCAGAGAGACAAGTAAACAAATAAATAAGGTATTTTGAAACAGCAAGAAGTGCTACAAAGAATAGGAGACAGGGTAGTGTGATTGAACAGCAACTTCAGGTGGGGCTCCTGGGAGACCCTGAGGAGGAAACACCCAAGCTGAGAGATGAATGGAGGGGCAGCTCTGTGAAGATCGGGGAGGCAAGGAGAAGTCCAGAGGTGGGCAAACTTGTGCCTTGAAGAACCCAGAGGCGAGTGCGGCTGGACTGTGGTGATGGAGCAGGGAGGGCGCTGGTGGGGTCAGAGACCACCAGGCTCAGGCTGCGTGGGATGAAGTGACCAGGTACGGGGGAAGGCACATTGACTGCAGGGTGGGTGCTGGGGAAGAAGGTTCCAGGCTGGGGGGAGAGAGCAGGAGGCCAGGGGCTCTGTGGTGTGCTCAGACACGGCGGGCGGATGGTGGGGTGGAGGGCTGGCAGGCTGGGTTCAGTTTGCTGCCTGTGGGTCAGTGGGGAGGGGCCAGTGGGGACCGCAGGCAGCTGGACGTGCGTCTGACACTCAGGGAAGTGGCTGGGGCGGAAGACAGGGCTTGAGGAGCCGCTGCCTTACGGGTGGGATTTACAGCCAGGGCACTGGCTGAGGCCTGGGACTCACCGGGGCCTGGGTGAGCAGGGCGAGGTGGGGAGAGGGGAAGAGGGGGTTGGGAGGTCGGGTCGGGCAGACGCCCCCAGCAGCTCAGGGTCCAGGATATAAATCTCATCCTGTGCGATCTCGGTCACGTAGTTGAGGTGTTCCTGCGGGTGGGGAGGTCAGGGCCGAGAGTCAGGGCCCTGCAGGGTGGCCAGGGTGGTGGTGAAGGGGCTTCCAGGCCAGGAGACCTGGAGAAGCCTCTGCTGTGAGCAGGAACGCTGACAGGAGGCAGGCGGGCCAGTGGCCCTGCCAGTCCCCTGTCCCCTCCCCCATTCTCCTCTCCTCTCCTGCCACCCAAGCCCATACCCTGACCTCCACACAGCGGGCCCCCCAGCTGGCCAGCCCCTTTCTACTGCTAAGCGTTTACCCAGGTGACCAGGCCTCTGGCCTGAAGTGCCTTTCCTTCCGTGTCTGATGGATGACAGCTGTGCCGTGAGGGCCGCCCCCACCCCACCCCAACCCAGCGAGCCCTGTCCGGGCACACGGGCTCCCTTCTCCCGTCAGCACCATCCCTGTGCACGGCCCAACCGCGGACACTATGGGACGCAAGGACGGCTGTGCCCGGCTGTGGAGGGTGGCCTAGCAGGACAGGGGACACTGGGGCCCCGGAGCCGGCGGCGGACGGAGCAGGACGGCGAGTGCTCACCTGCGCCCTGTCGATTCTGTAGAAGCGGCTAGCAGTGGTGGCTGTGGGGAGAGACGTGGCTGAGGAAGGGGGCCCTTGTCCAGGCCTAGGTCTTCTGCCGCCCCACCTAGGACCCCCAAGGGAGGGGGCAGGACACGGCCCGGGACCACCCTGAGCTGGCCCTTCGGGGCCACTCACCATCCAGGAAGCACCACTTGGGGGAGAGTTTCTGGCACGTCGGAGACTTGGCTCCAGCACCTTCGGGCTCCTGTCGAGAGAAGCAGAGGCCGGGGCTGGGGGTGACCAGAACCCGGGGCAGGAGGGGGCAGCCCAGGCAGGCCCCAGACCTGCTCCTCACCTGCCTGAGCCTCTCGATGTGGGCGCGGCACAGCTCCAGGTCGCTGTCTCCCGGGACCACCACGGTGCCCAACGGCACGGCTGGAGGACAGAGCGGCTGTCAGCAGCTGGCTGCGCTGCCCCCCACCGCCCTGCCCTCAGGGGACCCGGCGCTCCTCGGCGCCCCCAGCCCCGTTCGCCACTCACAGGCCTCTTTGAGCTGCTCCTTGTCATAGTGCAAGGCCTCGTAGTCGTGCATGCTGACCCTGCTCACCTGGATCCGCAGCTGCTCCGGCACTGGCTGCTGGCTGCGGGCGGGGCGACCACACAGCACTCGGCCAGGGCTCTCCTGGGCTTCCCGTCCCCGCCAGGCACCGAGCCACGTGCCCCACCCAGCTGCCTCGGGGGACTGTGAGCCTCCTTTCCAGATGGGAAAACCGAGGCTGGGGAGGGGCATACTCGCTGTGCATGGGGGCGGCGCTCCGCCGCTTGGCCTTCTGCACCATGGTGGCCTGGTTGCGCAGGGAGATGCGGATGCATGAGGCTGCGAGCTTGCAGGGCTCACCATCCACCTGCACTGGGATGGCCTTAGACGTGGTGAGCAGCACCTCTCGGCACTGTGTCAGCCGCTCGCCGTGCCCGCCCACCTGCAGTGCTGCCTGTGGGCGCGAGAGGCTCAGGCCAGGGGCCGGGGAGGGCAGGACCTCAAGCTCTGCTTTTCCCAGGGATGCTCTGGCCAAAGTGAGAGTGACCCCCCGCCCCATGGAGAGCAGACGGAGGGTGAGACCCCAGCCAGAGAAGGAGGTGAGGGTCAGCTCTCCTGTCCTGGCCAATGAAGGAAGTTTGGTGACTGCCCCCCCCTTCCATCTCGGGGCCAGGCTCTGGGGCACTGTGGGGACAGGGCCGGGGCAAAGCAGGGCCGGGGTTCTAGATGGTCCCCGTGCTGGCTCACTCACCAGGGATGTCATGGTAAAGCCAATAACCTCGAGGTAGCCATCATCATGCCGCTGGGGCTCAAAGTCATGGTGCTCCCCAGGGTGGCCCCAGGGCATGGTGCCCGCACAGTACCTGGAGGGGAGGGCACCACAATGGGCTTCAGAGGACAGGCGTGCAGGACAGAGGCAGCAGGGCCCACACAGAGCCCTTCCCTCCTCACCTGGGGATGTTCAGGAAAACAATGCACTGGGGTTTCAGGTCCTGAATCTTGGGGGTCAGGTCAGTCCCGTCACACTGGAGGCGGGAACGGTGGAGGGTGTAGAGGGTATATGTACCCAGGTGGTCTCCCTTCCACTTGGCCCGCCCACCCTGCCTGCCAGCATGGCCCACTCACCACCACGCGGATGTGCTTGGCCAAGTCCTTGGAGCTGCCCATCAGGAAGTCGGAGAAGGCTGTCTGTGGGAGACAGAGGGCGTCACCATCTGGTGACAGGTAATTGCCTTCACCGCTGCCACGCAGGGGTCCTGCGGCCTGGGAGACACAGGTGGGCAGGGGGCACAGGCGGTAGAACAGGTGGGCATGGGAATGGTGGGGCATAGCTGGCAGACCCCAGACTCACCCCGGCGTAGAACATCTTATTCCGAAAGCGGCTGTTGAATTTCTCTGGGTTGGCCTCTGGGTGGTGACAAGAAATAGGGGACAGTCAGTTGTTCTGAGCCTGCTGGGGCTTCCCAGGCTGGGGTCAAGAGGGAGGGTTGAGAATGAATGCCTTTTACTGGGAAGGGCAAGATCTGGTCCTCTCGGGGACCCCCTCCTGTATCCCTCCCTCCCCAGCCTCCCCAGGCCTCCTCAGCAAAAGTCTGCCAACCTCGAGACTCGTGAAACTCCAGGGTGACGTGGGCATCAAAGCCCAGGCTGAAGTAGTTGTTGAAGACATCCAGCGGCAGCTGGAGAAAGGCCAGGGACGGGCATGAGGGCTGGCCGGCTCAGCCCCCGCGTTTTCAGCCCTTTCCCACACAGTCACGTCCACCAGACAGCTCTGCCCCCAGCCCACCGGCCTCGGCCCTGCCGTCTGAGCTCCCGGGCTAAGTGCCCCGCGCACAAGGGCACCCCGTGCCCTGCTGGCCCTCTCTTCCCATAGCCCTCCCCTCGACGGGCCGTGTTCTGCAGGAGCCCCACGAGAGCCGGGACTTGGTTTTGCTCGCTGCTGAGAACAGACGGTGCCCGGCAGTAGCAGGTTCTCAGTAAACATGTGCTGAGTGGCTGAGTGACAGCTACCTCGTGAGGCGAGTACCGTTACTCCCTCCTCCTGTGAAGAGGTCGAGGTCTGGAGACACCAAGAGTCACCCTGGGTCCCAGGATCCCAGACACCCCCGGCCCTGCCCCGGCCGACCCACCCGGTCGGTGGCCCCCTCATCTCGCTCCTCAGGCCCCGCCTCGGGGTTGGGCTCAGCACGGAGGTCCCAGCGGTCCAGCTGCACCACGTTGCCCTCCTCTACGTGGGAGAGGATCTTGGACACGGGCTCATCGGTGTAGCCCTGGGGGGAGGCAGGAACTGAGCCCCTCCGGGGTCTGGGCCTTCCCTGCTGCCCCGCCCTCCCCAGCTCCCTGCCCTGTGGGCACTCACCCCACCCCAGTTGAGGGTGCGGGCCAAGTCGTTGCCGGTGCCCAGGGGCAGGATGGCGACGGGTGGCGGTGGTTTTAAGCGCAGCTGGTCCAGGGTGGAGAGGATCCAGCCGACCTGCAGCGGGCAGAGCACGAGAGGCCAGGTCAGAGTGCGAGGCCAGGGCCGGGCCGGGCCGGGCTGGGCCGGGAGGGGCAGGAGCGCTCACCGTGCCATCGCCCCCACAGGCCAGGATCCGCAGGTTGTGCACCCGGCGGTACATCTCCAGCCTGGGGTCAGAAGACAGGAATGGGGTCAGGGTCCGCGTGCTGTACCCCGAGCGCCAGGCGAGCCCCTGCCACCATCCCCACGAGAGCCCTGGCAAGTACTTACGCCTCCTTGGGCCCTCCCTGGCTCAGGTCAAAGACTTGCCGGGGATTGAGATACCAGAGGAAGGACTGGATGATCTTGGCGCCCTGTGGGAGACCAGGAGCCGACAGGGACGGGGCGGCGGGGGGCGGGGGGGAGGCAGTCAGGGGTGGCGGGCTGAGGTGAGGAGATGCGTGGGGAGAAGGGTGGGAACTGTGGGAACAAGGCCTAGGCAGGGGCGAAGGGTGGAGACAGAATTGGATTTTCTCAGCGTCCCTGGGAAAGAGGAATGGGGCAGAAGCTGCAACAGAACCTGGGAACAGCTGCTGCGGGGAGGGCCGTGAGCTTGACCCCATCCCTCCCCCAAGGCGCTCAGTGGAGAGGGCAGACTGTGGGTACCTGGTTGCCCCCACTCTTGGGGTTCACGAACACCAGCAGGGGCTTCATGAGGGGGGACGGGGTGGGCCTGATGATGAAGGGTCTCCAGCGGCCCTCCTTGGAGACACAGAGAGCCCATAAGGCTCTTTCCTGTCTTGGCAGACCCCGCCCCCGTTCCCTTGTGATCACACCGGGTCACACCTCACAGTGGGCCTGGCCATAGAGAGGCACCTCGGATCTGACCTCTCACCTTCCTCAGGGCCGCAGAGCCCAAACTGACCCACTGGTGGCTGAGCTGGCAGCATCAGCCCAGGGGGCTCAGCATCCCCCCAAACAGGCCCCTCTCTCCTGTTCCCCCCCTCCAGCTGCCCACCTGGTCCCAGGTCTAACCTCAGGCCCTTTCTTGCTAGATTTCCTCTTGAAGGATGCCCTCTTTTTCTTCTTGCTTGCCTTGAGGGTATTCTGCAAGGGAAGCAAGGATGTTGGTGACAAGGTGGGTGGGCCCAGGTGGCTGGCAGACCCTAGGTGTCTGCGGGGGTCAAGGGTGCGGGCAGGACTCACCTGGGGCCTGCGGGCACGGAGGATCCAGGTGGGTGGGATGACCACGGCGGCGTGGACCCCCAGGGAGCACGGCTCCTCGATCTGCTGCAGCATGAAGCAGGACACCTTGCTGTGGTACTAGAGGGGGTTGGTTGGCATGGCTGAGCCAGACCCAGCTGAGACCCGGGACCCCCAACCCAGCGCAGCCCGGGGGCCAGCCCGCAGGTAGGGCGAGCAGCACTCACGGCTTGCTTGCACCAGGAGCAGCTGATGGCCACGATCTCCTTGCTGTGGAAGGTGAACTTCTGCTGGAAGCCCTAGGGCGCACAGGGTGATGAGGGCAGCCGGGACCCGGCCTGGAGCAGCAGACCCAGCCCCCTTCCGGTGCCACCCTTTCTCCACCCAGGGCAATGGAGCACGTTTTTTAAAAATAAAAGAACTGTAAAATGAGTCCCTAGGGTAGGGAGGGAGGCTGAGCCAGGTGCCCACAACTCTCTTTAGTTAATTGCGTGATCTGCTGCAAAGGGGTCCACAGCTAACTCCTGCCTGATTCCAATCCCTCCTTCCTGACCCAGGCTCGCCAGGCCCGCCAGTGCACTCTGAAAGTTCTTTATGGTACCGATCACATTCATTCCTGCTCATTCCACACACGTTCCTCGCGGGCCTGCTGTGTGCCCCACACTGCTGGATACTGAGTGGACGGAGGAAAGAGGGACCTCTCAGAGCCTGAACTTACTGAGGGAGCAGACAAGAAGCAGACAATAAATAAGTCAACGAAACCACAACCACTGTGGACTGTGCTCAGGAAGCCCCCTGCAGCCTGTCTGGGAGCCACATCCTCCTCTAGGAGGACAGGGACCCGCTACCCAGCTCGGTGCTTGCCACCCAGCAGGCCCTAAACATGCATCGGCTGAGTTAATGAGGGAAAAAGTCTATATGCTTCTCAAAGGGCTCACTCGCGACTTCAGAGCAGCCCAGAGATGCTGCTCTAGAAGGCTTTCCTCCCTGCCCTCCTGCTCTGCCCAGGGACCTGGCTGCTCTGGAACTGGCTGGGCACTGCAGCCAGGCTGAGAGTGAGCCCTGACCACGGTCAGTGATGGACGGGCCACACGAGGCTCAGGGGCCGTAGGGCCTGGGGCCAGTGGGCAGCAGGCTGGCCAACTTCCTTGGGCAGGGCCTCACCTTCCCACAGTGCCGACACTTGCCATCCTGGCGTCGCCTGTGTACCCAGTGGTGCCGCACAAAGGTTGGCTGGCGGAGGAGAGAAGCGTCACCGGAGTAAGTGAGGGGTGGAAGCTTTGAATGTGGCCTGTGCCCCTCAATATATCAACAGTGAGGGGCAGGGGCTGCAGGACGCTCTCTGCAGTCCTGTGTGTGAGAAGGGGCTGAAGACTTCTCCCCGTGGCCCAGAGGTCAGGGCTCAGAGGAAGTACAGAGAGAACTGGGAGGCACAAGAGGTAGGCAGTGCCCTACCCCATCTGCAGGCAGGGCCAACCGGGCCTTCCCCTTTGAGACCCTCAGAGCCTCAGCCCTGTACCTCCCTGGGCCCCAGAGCCGCCTAGAAGGAGCTGAGCCCCTGGTGACACTCTGAAGACACTGCAGAGAGGTCCACTCAGGAAACCTGGGGCCCTAACTACCCTGGGCACTTACCTCACGGACGTTCCTGGAGCCTGATTCACGGAAGGATGGCTTGCAGCGGAAATTTATCTGTGAAACATGAAATGATCACCAAAACATCAGAACCTCCCTTCGTGGGGTCAGGCATATGGCCACCCCCTTCAGGAAGGCGTCACTCAGAGGCATCCTTGCAAGGTAGGGACAGCCCCCAATTATCCTGGGAGCCCTGAGAACGTGAGACACCTCTTCTCAGAAGCCCTCCTACATCCCCGCTCCTCTCCACTAGCCAGAAGGAATCTTTCCTTCCTCTGCCCAGTGTTCTGGGATGCGGGAGACAGCAAGCTCTGTATCCGTCTCCCCCACTAGAACAGCACCAAGGCTTACCCCTCCTCCACCTTTCCTCACCCTCCAGCACTCCCGACTCAGGCACATGCCGGCAGCCCAGTCCTCGCTTGCTGACTGGTCCCTGGAGATGGTTAGCTCATTTGTGAAATCCTGGTTTGATTTTCACCTTAGGGGGTGGTGTGATGGGTCTATAGTGCCTGGGGCTACACTGGTTTCTCTTCTCCTAACTGTCCCTGCTTCAGCCTTAGCAGAATTGTAGGGAAACCTCACACTACGAGTTGGGGGGTCGGGGAAGCAGTCCATGTTAGCCTTGTTCATGCCATTGCTAGTCCTATGGGATTTCTCTTATGCTGGTCTGGGTTTCTGCTGCCTGGGGAGCACTGATGGGCCATGGCAGCCCTCCCACCCTCTGCCTGGACCCACCCGCCCAGCATTCCTTCCACCTCCCTCCCTGGAAGCACATGGCCCAGACGTGCCCCCAGCTGCAGACACACTGTGGATAGTGGTCCTTGGGGAAAGGTCTTTACAGTGGCAGCGTGGAGGGGACTGAGCCAGGCTTCAGGGCCGCACAGGACTGGCCCTGACACAGCTGAGTTGCACAGCTTCAGCAAGGCATGGCCCCTTCTAAGTGTTAGTTTGGGAACTGATAAAATGGTGTCTTGGTCATCATTCATTACTTCATCTGGTTGAGTAATAGTCTACAAGCCCCACTCTGTGCCAGGCTTGTTCTGGGCAGTGGAGTCACAGTAACAAATAGAGGAGGAGCCAGGATGCAAATGCAGGCACCTCAGCTCCAGGGTCCTTGGCTCTTCACCACTACGCACACTGGGGTACCCCCGGCAGGTGATGTTTGTGTAACATGAAAATGCGTGTACAGATACACACGTGTGTGCACTGGGAGGGCTTTAGCACCCAAAGGGGAGGGGCCGGAGAGCCTGAGCAACCACACTCACCTTCTCTAGCTGTTCAATGCAGGGGGTGTGCACCACAATCTTGCACGCTGCACACTTCCTCCGGGACACTGATTTCTGCTGCAGGAAAGAGAGGGCCCCTGAGGCACCAGGTAACTCCACCCGGGATGCTGCCCCAGGGCAGGCAGAGAACTCCTCGCACCTGCCCCAGCACAGCTGCCCACTGTGTGCACCGGGAAGCCCCAGCCCTGGCATCAGGACACAGCCCCATTCCTCTCACCATCCTCGGGCAGCCCACCGCAGGGGTGCTTAGGTGAGAGCCTTGTTTCCGCCTTCCCCTGGAAGGGCAGCAGCCTGTCAGGCCCACAGGAATCGGTCTACAGGCTTCTAGACCTGGCTCCACCACCAGGGGGCAGTGTGCTGCACAGAGCTTACTCACCAGCATCTTGGCTACACAGTACTGCTCTCCAACATAGCAGAAGTCCCCGGACACGTTGGTCTCAAACCAGATGTGCTCCCCATACGTCGCTGACTCCTAGACCACAGGATGAGCACGCTTAGTGCACCCCTGCCCTGCCCGACCAACCCTCCCTCTCCCAATACAAACCTGCTCCAGCTGCCACAATCTACTTTGCTCCATCCTGTTTTCCCCACTGTCCCTTGGCTTTAAGGCTTGGCTCAAACGTGGCCATGCCAGGTCTGCCCTGACCCCACAGGCCCACGGGCTCTTCTCGCAGCTGCCCACAGTACCCTCAACCCGACTGCTCCGTGGCCCTGAGCCCGGCGGGGACTGGTCCTCATTTGCCCCTTGCAGCTCCCGGCCACTCACGCTCCAGTCCACAGTGCTCCGGATCTGCCGCTCAGGCTCACTGCGCGGGGCCCCGGGAGCTGGAGGAGGGGGTGCCAGGTGCTGGAGGCCTGACTTGGTGATGGCTTTCCTACAGAAAAGGAGATAGCTGAGGCTAGCTGAGCACTCGGTGACTCTGCTTCCTTCCCCTCACCTAGGATCTCTGCCCTCACCGTGACCTCAACACCGGGTCAAGACAGGGATGGCGGTAGGGAGGGCAGAGGATGCCCTAAGGCAGCCCAAGACTCTGAGAGGATCCCCGAGGAGACTGGGCCCTCCTGAGGGTCCTGCTTGGCTTCCGAGCACGGCTCAGAGCTCTTCCCGAGCCGGGGGCCCTCAAGCCAGCCCCCGGAGGCCACTCGCCCTGCGGGCTGCAGCTATACCTACGCAAGCAGGGCACTCCAGGTCTGGGGTCCGGCTGACTTGCGCCGCAGGGCTACCTGGCGTCTGCGGGACAGCGGGCGCACGCAGGCAGGCATCCTGGGGCCAGCTGCAGTGCCCGAGGCTCTTCGGCCCCCCAGGCTGAGGTGCTGGCCTGAGGGCCGCTGCGGGCTGAGGGGCCGGTAGTAACCGTGCAGGCCCCAGAGGGCGCGGTCTTTCACCACGTCAGCGGGCAGCAGGTGGGAGGAGGCCCGGCGCCGGCGCCAGCGGGGAATGGGCAGCACGGGCAGGGCTCCCCGATGCGGGGATGGCCCCGGTCTCTTGGTGCCTGGCTGGGTGGCCGCCAACGACGCAACTGTCACATCCTCCTCCTGGACCCCCTCCTCCTCATCCATGCCCAAGAGCCCGGCCAAGAGCAGGGGTGCGCCCAGACGCAGGGCCCCAACAGTGGCAGGCTGCAGGGCAGGCACCTCATCCACGGTGAAGCGGGGGTTGCAGGCGGGGGGCGCGGTGCTGGAGCGCCGGCGGCTGGAGCGCGGGGCCCCCACCCCACAGCCCAGGAGGCAGCCCTGGAGCTGTGCGCTGGAGCGGCGCCGCTGGACCAGCGAGGAGGAGGCCTGCCCTGCAGGCGAGCGGCGCCGGGCCTTGCCTGTGGGCAGCCCCACGCCGCCGGGCCGCCTCTGCCCCTCTCCAGGGCCTGGCGCCTTCCGCTGGAAGTGTCTCCTAAAGAAGGTCTCCATGGCAGGGGCAGGCGGGTGGCTGTCGGGTGGAGACCGGGGGCATGAGGAGCTGGGCCAGGCCACGGCGTACCCTGTGCCCGGGAGCCCCGTCACAGCCGCTGCCCTTTGAGCAGAGAAGGGACACTTGGGAGGCATTGGGGGGGCGTCTGTGGCCTCTGAGCTCCATAAACGGGGTGCCTGGGGGTGCCAGAGGATCCAGCAGGGAGCCTGCACTCATCACTGTTCCCTGTGCGGCCCCAGGAGTGCTGGGTAGGAGGGGCTGCCAGCTCCCCATCTGGGATCCCCTGTCCAGGCACCATGATCCACCAAGCTCTAGCCCAAAGGGCTTCAAGTCCCTTGCCTGAAGCTGATGGAAAAGAAAAGAAAAAGGAAGGTGGAAGCCTGGAGCTGACCTAGACAGGCTGAGGGGCTGAGGGCAAGGCTTTTCCTCTCCTTAGGCCTTTGTTCTGCCACCAACACAGGGCACGTTAGGCTTAGGTGTCCCCTCCCGGAACATGGCACCAACCAAGCCATGGTAAGAAAACGAGGCTCCCTGAAGAGAAATTCAGTCCTGATACGACCCCCTGACTTGCAGTCAGGCTGACAGTGGCACTAGAAATGGAGAGGATCTGACGTCTGCCTTGGGGATTGAAGGCCCCCCGAAAACTGGAGAGGCAGCTGCACAGGGAGAGAAGCCACCAGGGGGACTTTGTGTGGGAAGCCACGAGAGCCGAGACAGTGCCTCTGCCTCTGGGTGTGTGTGCGCTCTTGCTCTGAGGGGCCGACAGTAAGAACTTTTCTGGTCTTACCTTTCTGAAGAGGCACAGTAAGGACATTCCATGTGTGAAAATGCTGGATGATGTCAGAAAACCCTTCCAGCTCTGCTGCTGAGGAAGCCCATGAACTGCACCTTGACCTGGGGGCCAATGCTCGAAGCCCAAATGCTGAGAATTCCAGACACTAAGCTACCCAGAGCTCCTCCTGCAGGAGCCTTGGCGACCACCCTTGCTCACCCATCCTCCCTTGACCTGGTCTGAACACAGGCTCCGCTTCCTCTGCCAGCTCACCTACCCCCTGCCGCCCCTTCCGCACAGGCGGCTGGGAGGACCTGCGCCCTCACCTCCCCCTAACAGTGCGGGAGGGACAGGAAGCCTGGTATGCTTCAGGGGGGCAACGCCTCCAGAATTCCCAGGGACACCTGTGTCCTGCCATCAAGTACTCTCCTGGGCCCTGGCAGCCACAGGGAGGTCTGAGTCACGGCCATGGGACACCTGCCTGGGGCTGACAGGAGAGATACTTCTGCTAGCTGAGGGCCTCTGAGAGAGAGTGGGAGCCCTGGACAAAAGGTGGAAGATGATGCGTCTGAGGAATCGGGGCTGGGCTGCATGTCCAGCGCCTACTCCTCCCATCCAACACCCCCACCCTTGATTTGCTACTGCCCTGTGGGCCCGGGCAGGCAGTGTCAGGCAGGGCCCTGGATGGCTGTGGAGGTACTGACACGGAGGCACCCATGCCTGGGGAAGCAGTGCTCGGGTCTGCCCAGCTCCGGGTCTCTGCCTCTTACAGTCTGCCAGCCTCTGCAGGTGACAGGGAGAAAGGCAGGAGAGCTCTTGGCTTCCTCCTAAAGTCAATGCCATCATGGCTTACGTTTACTGAGCACCCACCTGTAACAGGCACGGTTCTAAGCCCTCTGCAAACATGTGTACCATTTTATAAACCACAGCACCCTAGGGACTTCCCTGGTGGCGTAGTGGTTAAGAATCCACCTGCCTATGCAGGGGACACGGGTTTGAGCCCTGGTCTGGGAGGATCCCACATGCCGCGGAGCAACTAGGCCCATGAACCACAAGTACTGAGCCTGCGCATCTGGAGCCTGTGCTCTGCAACAAGAGAGGCCGCGACAGTGAGAGGCTCGCACACCGCGATGAAGAGTGGCCCCTGCTTGCCGGAACTAGAGGAAGCAAAAAACAAAAAACCGCCTGCCAATGCAGGGGACACGGGGTCGAGCCCCGGTCCGGGAAGATCCCACATGCCACGGAGCAACTAAGCCCATGCGCCACAGCTACTGAGCCTGAGCTCTGTAGCCCGCAAGCCACAACTACTGAAACCTGCGCGCCTAGAGCCCGTGCTCCGCAACAAGAGAAGCCACCGCAATGAGAAGCCCGCGCACCGCAGTGAAGAGCAGCCCCTGCTCGCTGCAACTAGAGAAAGCCGGGCAACAAAGACCCGACGCAGCCAAAAATAAATAAATAAATAAAATTTAAATAAACAAACACATCACCCTAAAGAATAGATACTGTATCATGCCCCGTTCCTCATGGGAGACTGCGGAGGTAACTTGCCCAAAGTGCACAACTAGTCTGTGTGGAGCCGCTGCTGGAACCTGCCTCTACCTGAACCCCAAAGCCCGCGCCCCAGAGACGTGGCAGAGAGCAGGGACTTCCCTGCTGGGCCACGAGCTGGGACTAAGGTGGGATGCGGGGGAGGGAAGGGAGCCATAACAAGGACAGTAGCGGTCCCATTTACCCATCACCTACTATGCGACGGGCCCTGGGCGAAGTGCGTTCGTTTATCACCTCGTTTGGTCCTCACTACCACCACCTCCTGAGGCAGGATCGATGGCTCCATTACAGAGATGAGGAAACAGGCTTGAAGGGGTGCAGTAACGTGCTCCAAGATCCCTCGGCTGGTCAGCGGCAGGACTGGGACCTGAACCCAGGGCTGCCTGACGCAGGGTCTGCTCTGCACCCAGGAAGAGGAGCCTAAAGGCCCAGCTGCCCACTGCCCCAGGGCACTGGCTTGCCAGCACTGCCCCAGGGTATCAGCTTTCCCTGCCCGCCTGGTCAGGCCGCCCTGTGACAGCTGCCCAGCCCGGAGGAGATTAGTCAGCCGAACACACCGCCTGATGCGAGTGTCACCCAGAAAACAAAAGGCCACAGTCACTGGGGGTGGGGTGGGGTGCGGCAGCTGCTCTCTGGGTGGCAGTGAGGGCTGGACCCTGCCTACTGCCCCAGACCCACGACAAGAGGCGCCGGCAGGACGAGGTTGCCCGCACATCCGCCTCATGACACGGGGGCGACTTACAGGTGCTCCCCTACCGCGTTCGAGCCCACACACTGCCCCGGGGTCTCCTCAGGGGCCTGACGGTGCAGTCACTGCGAGCGGGGCGGGGCAGGCTAGGCCAGCCTGGCCTTGTGTGGCCACGTGCAAAGCCCCTCCCTCACGGGCCTCAGTCTCCTTGTTGGTCCAAGGAGGCAGTCAGCTGGCTGACCTGACGCCTTATGACAAGCTCTCCTCTAAGGCACCCACTCCTCTACGCTCCCCCCAGGCCCCATGCTTCCTGTTCCTCCCGTCTCCATAGAAACCTCTGTCCTCTGGTCAGCAGTGGCCTGACTCCTGACTTCCTATCTCTGCTGAGGCTTTTCCTGGGTCTGCTCAGAAGCCCAGCCTGGTCTCAGGCCTGTCCCAGCCTTTCCCCTGCTTGGGCGTGGAGCTTCTCCCCACAGCACAGCTCCGAGTGGCAGCTTCTTGTCACCTCACGCTCTGTCACCTTCCACATACCACCTGGTACGTGTAAAGGTCACCGGAGGACGCCCCACAGGGCTCTAACACCAACAGCAGAGCACGAATGGCTGCCCCTCAGCCTCCCAGTGGGGGACCTGGGGTAATCCTGTCACACCCGAAGGGAACAGAGTGGGAAAGGACTCACGGGCCCCGTCAACTGGCTGCTGGGAGCCTGGGGAGGACAAAGGATGCTACAGGGAGACACGCACAGTGGTGGCTGGCCATGCACCCCGGTGAACAGCACCGAGTGGGGCTGCAGGTGGCCAAGCTAAGGCAGCTGCCGGGGGTGAGCGGACACGAGTGCCTCAGCTTCATCGGCGACTGGCTAGGAAGCACAGGACTCTTGGCCTCCCAGCCAGACTGTCCCACACTTTATGTTAGCTTCAAGTGGAAAAGCCCATGAGCCTTGGCATCCTATATCTGCCATTGCTTTCCTGGGCTGACCAACTAACCTTTCTGAGTCTCAATTTTCTTATCTGAAAAATGGGGATGAAACGACCTAGTTTAGGAGGTTTGACATAAGGGAGGTTCGGATGAGATAACAGTAGAAAGTACCTGACTGCGGCTGGCAGAGAGGAGGGGCAGGGCAGGGCCTACGCCTATAGCAGACACCAGGGCGTGTGGATAGTGTCACCTCCTGGGGTCTGTCTCTGCCCACGGTGGGGGTGGGAACCCGGAAGGGGAAGCTGGAGCTCCCAGGATGGCCACCCCCACCCCCTGAGGAACAGAGCCTGGCAGCCAGAGCCGCCTGGGTGTCTGCTCCTGCTGTGATGAACGCCCTCTGCCCCTGGCGCCAGGTCTGGCCCCCGGGGACCCCTCTGCTTCCAGAGGTGCTCACACAGGCCGCCCTGTGGGATTCAGTCAGAGTGCCCGTTCCACGCTGCGGACGGGCCCCTCACGCCCCTCTTCCCGGTGCAGGCTGGGAAGGGTGCCGTGTGGCCCCATTTCCAGCAGCCCCAGCGTCGGGGCCTGGAGCTGCTTCCCCAGGGTCTTGCTGCTCAGAAGCCACCTCTGGCTGCTTTGCTCCCACGGCCCTGAGGCTGAGGTCGGAGGGGAGGAGACGGGGACGGCTGGAAAGGGGGCCTGCCTGGGGCTGGTGAGGCAGGGTTCCTAGGTCTCTGTTCACTAAAAGGATCCTGCCCAAACCAAACCAAACCAAACCAGAATGCACGGCGGGGAGAGGTGGGCCAGGGCTGCATGGCAAAGGAGGCGACCAGGCCAGTCATGTTTACCTCAACAGGGTCCTGCCCTGGCTCGGGGACAGGAGCTCAGACAGGAGCTCGGTTGGCCTACGCTTTGCCGGTCCCTTTCCATCAGCTTCAGGAGCCTCGACTGGGGATGGTGGTGCCCGGGCCCGCCCTGATCCACCCCTCCCCAGGCCCACCCAGACAGATCCAGGAGGGAGGAAGCAGAAGGCAAGGAAGGGTTGAGGCAAGCCCCTTTGACCTGATCTGGAAGGCAGGGCGGCAGGCAGGAGGTGGGCCAGCGGGCTGGGGTCCTGGGGCGGGGGGGGCAGACGAGCCCCGGCTCCGCTCCAGCTCCAGGCCGGCCTCCGGCTGAGCAAGTCCTAGTTTGGGGAGTGAGCTGCTGTGGCTGCTCCCCTACCCCTCCCCCTCGCCACCCTCCTCCCCCACGCCTGAGACGGCCGTTATGAAAATAACCCGATCGGTAAGTGACTGCACTTCCTCTCCCAGCAGTGCAAGCAGGAGGCAGTGGGCGGGCACACACTCGCGCACGAGCCTCGCCTCCTGGCTTCTCTTCCCAAAGTCCCCAGAGGCCGGCTGAGCAACAGCTCAGTAGCCTCCCCTCCACGCGGCCCCCCGTACAGCTCCGCCCCTGCCTCAGCTCCGGGAGGGTTGGGGGGAGAAGAGGCAGGTCACCCTACACCCTCTCGCACCCACTGGACAGGTATTCCGGGATCTGAGGAAAGCAGCTGAGACAGCTAAGCACCGGCTTCAGACAAAATAACCACAAAAATAAGCATCTGTGGCGTGTTTCACGACTTACTGAGCACTTTTCCACAAGCACTGCAGGACAGGAGGCTTGTAACTCCCCTGTGCAAGGGACATTTTGCTCCCAGCTGAACCCCCAGGGCAGCTGAGGCTCACGGAGGCCCGTGACTGCCCACAGCTCACAAGTGGCTGAGCGGAGCCTCCTGATCCTGGGTTTCCCAGCCCTGCCAAGGGGGCCTGTCAGATCCAGAAGCCAGCCAGCCCATGTCACACCCATCCTGCCTAGAACGCCACCCCTCCGTTAACACTCCTAGCCCCTAGGATCTAGAGTGGCAGCTCTCAAACATCCTGGTCCCAGGACCCCCTTACACTCTTCAAAATTATTGAAGCTCCCCAAACGGTTTTGTTTATGGGGGTTATAGCTATTAACACTGATCATATTAGAAACTAAAGCTGAGAAATATTTAAAATACTATTTATTCATTTGTTGAAAAACAATAAACCCAGTAACTGTTAATATAAATAACATACTTTTATGAAAAATAAACTGTATCTTCTAAAACAGAAAAGTAGTGAGAAGGGTGGCATGTTTTAATTTTTGCAAATTTCTCATGTCTCGCTTAATAGAAGACAGCTAGATTTTAACATCTGCCTCTGCAGTCAATCTGTTGTGATATGTTGTTTCGGTTGAAGTACATGAAGAAAATTCTGCGTCCCACTGGCAGTTAGAGAAGGAAGGAGCATTTTAATAGCCTTTTCACGCAATTCTGGATGTTCTTCTCCGCTACTACACCCAAATATGACAAGTGGTATTTTCTTAAAGGTTAGTGGCCACGTGGAATCTGAACTTTTCACTGGTCTGTCTTGCATTCTGAATTTTGAAACATCAAGCATAGGTCATTGGAAAATACTGGTTTACTGAGTTAGGCAGATCTCCACACACTGGAACAAAGTTTCCAAAATTGTAATTTTCACTCAAATTTTATCAATAGCAACACATTTTATCAATAGCAACAAATACTGATACTGTTTTTGAAGCGACAAGCTCACTTCATTCATTTTTGAGAAAACGTCTGCTAAATATCCAAATCTGAAGAGTTCTGTCTGTCGTCAGGTGTTCTTTCAAGTTTAAATGGTGTTCCTTAAAAAAAAGAAAAAAGTGACGAGTAGGGCTCGCAACTCAGTCACAAAAGTGCTTTTTCAAGACAGCCATCACGGTTCGGTTTGCAGCAAAAGTACTGTATGTATGTTTCACATTTCTTCACACAGAACTTTTAAAAAAGTGTACTCAAGGATTTAGGCTTTAGAAGATTAATATATTTACTGCATTTTTCTTGTTGTGAGTGTGAAGAATACAATGGCTACAAGTCTATGTTGGGGCCACTGCCTTTGTCGGTGCCGAGGCTCCAGTAGTTTTACCCACAGTTGCTTTTATACAATGAGTACAAATATCAACACAGTGAGAAGGACACAAACTAGGGCAGCTCTGAAAGTATTATTATGAAAACAGTTTTGACCTCAACCATCCCCTGAAAGGGTCAAGGGCAACCCCAGGACCATACTTTGGGAACCACTGATTCAGAATAAATTCTAAATCCTCTAGCCTAGCAAACGTGGCTTCTGCAATGTGGCACTAACTCAACTTCCTATGCCTTGATACAACCCTTGGTGCTAACCAAGGCAACTTATTCTCTGCCCCCTAATCTGGCTGAGCCCAAGCTCACTGCTGTGTCCTTGCACATGGCATACCTTCTGCCTGGAATACCGGCCTCCTTCCCCACCTCGTATCAAAATCCCACCTGCTCACAGCTGCCCCAGCCAAGAGTACCTCACTCCCACTGATGACTCCACACCACCCATCTGGCTCCTCTGCCATGGGACCCCTGGAAGTCCTGATTCTCTCCAATCCATATGCCTCGTTCCTCCCACCCACCAGACAAGCTCCTGGGGGGCCAGGGGCCAGATCTAGTGCAT
This sequence comes from Stenella coeruleoalba, assembly GCF_951394435.1. Classification (NCBI taxonomy): domain Eukaryota; kingdom Metazoa; phylum Chordata; class Mammalia; order Artiodactyla; family Delphinidae; genus Stenella; species Stenella coeruleoalba. The sequence continues at coordinate 13,846,852 of NC_137154.1, forward strand.
CTGGGCAGCTCAGCACGTTGTCTGGCAGTGAGTCCAGTGTTTACTGCTGATGGGCTGAGGAGGAAGGAACAGGGAATTCCGTCGGGGAGGGACCAGAGCCGTAAGGGGAGGAGAAGGGCTTCCTCCACCTCGGGTACCCCACCCAAGGGCTGACCACAAGGCCCAGGCTACTTCTCTTTGCTGGGCACAGGGGGATGGCAGCAGCCTCCTCTCCAGAGGACCCAGAGAGTGACAGCTGAGGCTCCTTTCCGGGCTGGGTGCCACTGCCCACTCCACGTTCTCCAAGGCTTTCCTTATGAAACCCGGCAACAGGGTTTGGTGACATGAAGTCACAGGTGAAGATGTGGGCAAGGAGGGGAGAGGAGCGGTTGCCTCAGATGCCGTGGGGTGGGGGGCAGGCCAGGACCCCAGCTCTGAGCTCCTTGCTGAAACATCCCCAGTCTCTCTCTCCTTGTATCCTGAGTCCCTGTCTCAGGGTCTGGCTCCTGGTAGGCCTTGGAGAAATGTCTGTGGAATTAATGACCGGCTCATGCCTTTAGAGCCTCCCCTCTAAACCATGCTCCTACTGCCACCAGAATTCATCCTAAAGTGTCCACGTATCCTTCAATGGCTCTCTACTGTCAGGGAACAGAATGCAAAGGCCTGGGCCTGGCAGTCAACAGGCTTCTCGGCCTCCTCTCCCATCTCGCTTTCATACTTTTTACATTTTACTTGACAAATACATAACTCACTCTGTGCCAGACACCGTCCTAAGTGTTTTACAAATACTAACTTTTTTTATTCATAAAATGTAATAGTAGTATTATCCCCAGTTCATACATCAGAAAACCGAGGCACAAAGAGATTAAACAACTTGCCTGTGATCACGCAGCTAGTAAGTGGCAGAGCTGGGATTCCAACCTAGGAGTCTGCTCCGGGTCTGTGCTCTCAATCCCTCACTCTACCTCTAGATGCGTCTGTCAAGCAACGCACAGGGGTCTCTTCCTGCCTGTGTGCGTGGCACCTGACCGTCTCTCTGCCTGGAACACCATTCTCTTCTTCTGCTCCTTCATCTTTTTCCTCTCATATTTTCGGAGCTGGCTTAGATATCGGCTCTGCCGGAAAGTTCTCCCCAGCCTCCTCTCCCGGGCGCTAGCTGCTCCCACGCTCAGGCCCTCTCTTGGTTGTTCTGGGCCATCAGCGCTGGTTTGCAGCTTGGTATCCCCCACCAGACCGTGCGCCCCTGGGACCATGTGTTACTCATAATTGCATCCCCAGGGTCTAGAAGTGCTGGATGTGGTTTGAAGAGTGAATGGAGGGAAAGGTGAATGGTCCAGGCTCAGCCTCGAGGATCACGCTGAGAGCAAAGGGCTGTGGGCCAGCGCAGTGACCCAGTGGCTGGCCAGTTCTGGAGGCCTTCCTGCCAGCCTTGGGTGGACAAGTTGCTGGTGTGGGCTGAGCTCCTGTGTCTCAGAGGCACATAGTGAAATCGATCCCTGATGGGAATGCCGATATGTCTCCCTCTGAGTCTCGCAACACCTTGCTGGGAGCGTTACGAAGCCCCTGCTGGCCCCCACGTCCCTCTTCTCTTGTGACTGGTCCCTCTTGCTGCCTTCTCCTGTGTCTGCAGCAGGCTCCCATTCCCCATCTGCCAGGAGCAGCATTCCCCCTTATCCCTCATTCAAAATTTAACTCCCCCTCTGACTCTTCTGACCAAGTTGCTCCCTCCTCCATCTACTAGAAGATCTTCTTAGAATCAGCTGTCAGCCCCCAGGGCCCCACTCGGCCTCCCAGGCTTCATGCACTCCACACAGGGTTTTTTTGTTTTTCTTTTTCCTGCCTCGAAGACAGAAAATGTGCCTCCAATCTTCCTGAGAGGTCACAGGGGTCAAAGGTGCTTTCCGAGGATTTGGACTCAAAGGTCCAGAGGTGTCCTGCCTCTGACCGGCTACGCAACCTCAAGCTGAGTCTCTTACCCTGGCTGGGCCTCAATTTCCTCATCGGATTAATGGGGATAATACCACCTTGTCTTCCTCATGGGATATTGCGGGCTTGAAAGAGAAAGTGTTCATGGTAACCCATTCCTCAGTTTACCAAAACTTTAAAGACAGAAAAATAACTCCAGAGGCCTAAAAATTAGGACAACCACTTTAGTGCACAACTTGGCTACAACTGTCTAAGCTGAAGATACAGTGCTCTGTAACCAAGCACTGGTGGACAGAACCCACGAGGAGCCGTGTCCCAGCGCAGTCTCTGAAGGATTACTTGCAATGGCAAAAAAACTACCAACAACCTAAATGTCCGTCAACAGTTAAAAAAAGGAATGGTGTATGGCAGTTAAAATGGCTTCACACTACTTCTCGTGTTTCAAGACAGTTAAATCTCTGAAACAACATGGAGGGAAAAACCTAAATTCAGAATACGTACAATACACCATTTAACTCAAGGGCAAAGCCATACAAAACAGTACTATGTGTTACTGTGGATGCATACATACACAGGAAAAAAAAATCTTAAAACAGGCACGAGAATGTAAACACCCAAATCAGGACTGTCGTTTCTCCTGGGGAGGGAGACAAGGAGGCCTCCATCTCTGTCTAAGGCAAATATGGCATAATGGTAAGATTTGACCAAGCTAAGTGGTAGGTGTTAACGTTATTCTGTATACTTTCCTCAGGGCAAATACTTAATGCTTTTCAAAAGATTTTAAAGTATTAAAAAAAAAAAAAGGCCCCCAGAGGGAGAACAGCTTCCGGGGGGTGGCCCTGGGTCTTCCATGGGTGGATTTCAGCAGTGGCATCTGCCAGGAACAGCACTCCCCCTTACCCCTTGGAGCCCCAAGTATTCCTTACACTGTCTCCTGGTAGGAACCCCATATCTGTGGAGCCGGAAGGAAGGTCTCACCCGAAAGGATGCCTTTCAGAGGAGGGCGAGTGGCTGACAGGTTGCGTCAGTGGGGTGTCTGCGTGGGCTGGGGCCCCCTTTCACAACCACCCCCGCCCCAGTAAAATGTCAGCTAGCTGGGGAAGGGGGGCGGAGAGACAGGCAAGCTGTTAACCCGCGAGATGCTGCGGCGTGGGCGGCGCGGCCCAGGCTCCTAGACAGCTATTTTGGTTCAGCCCTGGCAGGGGAGAGGCCTCTATGTGGGAGCTCTGAACTGGCGCTAGGCCAGGTGCAAGCGGCGGGGAGGTCTCTACAGTGGAGGGAGAGAGCTCGGGGGCCCTCCCTCTCTCTTCAGACCTCTCACCGTGAGGCCCCGTGCGCTGTGTTCTCCTCCTTAACACCTCCCCCCAGGCCACAGGCCCCCCACTGACTCCAGGGTGATATCTGGAGCTCCTGTGAACACGTCCCTTGAGTCGTCTGCTCCCTGCACTTTGAAAGCAAGATGAAAGGTCCCAGACTTGCTCCTCCACTCCAGATCCAGCCAGGGAGCCACATGACATCCTCCTTACAACCCGAGTCTCCCTACCCAAGGGTCTCCCCACCCCACCCCGCTCAGCCTTGCTCCCCCTGGGGCTAGGATCCTGGTGGCAGTTCTCCCTTGGGGTTGGGGCACAGATCATTTCAAGGGCCTCACTCTACTCCCACACAAGATAAAGATCTCTCAATTTCAAGGGGTTCAAGCACTTAAACCCCTTCTTAGGCTCTACCAGTTTGGTGATGGGAAAATAGAAGAATAGAAGAAAGGAGTGATAGCAAGTAGGGCAGCCTGGCGTTATGAAAAGATACTTGGGTTTGGGCTCCAGCGTAAGCTGCATGATCCTGGGCCAGGCCCCTGACCTCGCTGAGCCTTGGTGTCTCATCTGTAAAATGGGAATAAAATCAACTACAAGATTGTTCAGAGGATTACATGAAATTGATGGATTGACAAGCTTCTGGCCACCGTTAATGGCCAGAGAGAGATGAGCTGGCACATGCCCTGCATCCAGATGAGTGTAAGAGGGGCGGCAGGTGGGAGTGCTCACCTCCTCGGCCTCTCCCTCCTCTACCTGGGCCACAGAGCCCTCGGTCTCATCAAACCTGCTCTGCACCACCTAACCATGCCTCTGGCGTCTCAGCTGAGGAAGGGGGCAGATGAGGAGAGACGGCAGAATGATAGCTCCTCAAGGGCACCTGGTCACTGCTCTGGCCTGCCCTCTTCCACCTGAAACTGCCTTCCAAGACTCCCACCTGTGACTGGAGTGCCCGGCAGGCCCGGTGCTGAGAAGCCATACGGCAGCCCCATGTGAGGATGATATCCTAAGGGCATCAGGGGCTCCCACACGTGAAGCACAGGGGAAGCAGTTCAGGGGGGCAAGAAACGAGTGCCTAGCATCACCCAGAGGTGCACCCTGCTAATCTCGCCCAGGAGTGAGGGGAGACGGTGAGCCTGGATGCAGGGGCAGGGCTTGCCCCCTCCCGCCCACGCTGCCCCGCCCCCCATGCCGACCTAGAGAATTACTCAGGTGGTGGCAGCGGGGAGGGGAGGCGGAGGGCAGGTCGGAAGGTGCCGGATGAGGATTTCTCCGAAAGCAGGGAAGCCTTTGGGATCCTGTGATGTGGTACAAACTGACACGCTGCTGAAGTTAGGGGACTGGCACTGAAGTCCCAGATAACCCCTAGTTAGCTGTGAGACCTCAGCCCAGTCCAGGTCAATGCACTGGACCTCAATCTTCAGAGAGGGGGAGGGGGAGGGCCAGGTGATGTGGAAGCTCACGCCCAGCCTGCCTTCTGCCGCACCCAGAGTATCAGGTAGCTCAGCAGCGGGGGTCTGTGCGGGTCCACTCACAGAAGGCCTGTGGTACAAGTGGACGGACGGCAGCAAAGGGACTCTCCCCTCTCACGGCCCCACTGTGGCAGCTGTCGCCCCCTTGTGTCACTCTAGCGACACTGCAGGTCAAGTTTCCAGTCAGCTCCTGGACCTGGAAACTCTCTCGCCTTTGTCGGGGGACAGGGATCCAACCTCTGCTTCTCTAAGGACCAGCACAGGCCAAGCCTCGGGGCCAGCATGCCCACTCGGCTCCCCCTCTGCTCGGGGGGCGACTGGTGAATTCTGGAGAGGGCTCTAGGAAGCGGCAGAGGCAGGCCTGTTTCTCCCTCTCCCAGGGTCACTCAGTCCTTCCTCCGTCCTTGCCTGGGAGGACACCCACTCTCGTGCTCTCTTCTGCCAAGTGAGAGTCCCGGGCGGCTCCACATCCTGAGACTTGACCTTTTCGGAGGACAGCACGGAGAAAAAATGACGAGCTGCCCGCCCCCTCCCCTGGCCTGTAAGCCAGAGCCGCTGGCGGGTGTGTGGCAGCAGAGGGAAGACCGCGGGCTCCCAACCCAGGTCCCGGCCTGGCCGGCTCCACGCTGGCACACCATGTCGCGTGGGGAACAGGCAGAGCGAGGCGAGCCGATGCACGGCTCAGTCACCGAGGCCCCTTTTTCTTCCCAAATCTGCGGGAACCCAGGGATTCTGGCTTACACCTGCCTCCCTTGGCCACCTGGGCAGCTCCCAGAATTAGCCTGAGCAAGACAAACCACTCAAAGAGGCACCTTTTGCCCCCAGACATCCCGGCACCACAGCCCAGATTCTTGCCTCCGAACGTGGGGCATCCCTCAACACGTCCCTTCCGGATCATTGCAAAATCAACCCAAACCGGCACTGCTTCTGCTCAGGCTGCCCGGCGGGGACGCTCTGCCACCCTGGACTTCAGGACACCTGGCCCCGCGTGCCATCACCTCTAAATGGGACCTACTGTCTCAAACTTGTCCCACAGGTGCGTTTTCTGCCCTCTAGGAATGAATGACTTTAAGCACTAATGAAGGGCAGGGGTGGCAGAGCCAACGCTTAGGCTCCCAGGGGCTCTGCAGGCTGAGGTGCCTTCCGTCTAGATGTGTGAAGTGCTGGTAATTTCTGATGCCGCTGAGGTGCAAAACCACAAGGTGTTAATCCACAAGCTGCGTGACGGACAGGGCCAGAGGGTGAGGGGGTCCTCTCCAGGTGGGCCCTGGAAGAGCAGGAGGAGGCAGAGTCAACTTCCCTCCCACTTCTGACTGACCACCCCTCAAGGCCAATAGAATCTGAACGGTAAGGACAGAGGAAACCCAGATGCCCTGGGGAGGGCAGAACCTACACCTCCTCATGTGGCAGTGGCTGACGTTTCCCGGCAAGGACAGGCGAGGTGGAATGGAGCTGGGGAGGAGCATGGCTCAGCCATGTGCCTTACTGGGCTAAATAAAAAAGGGGAGACGGCAAACTGCTCCCCAGAGTCCAGAGGGTGAACCAGATGTGGGAGGCTGCAGTGGGCTTTAAGAAAAAGCCTCTTTAAGGAAGATGCCAAAGAGGCTGCCATTCACAGACCGTTCTACCAGACCAGACCAGGAATGGCAAACATGCGGCCCATGTACCATCACTACACCTCCCAAGCCCACAGCAGAGAGTGCTAGACGATTCTAGAACTCTACCACTGAGCCAAGATCCGAATGCAGAAGTCTCAATACAGCTTCCGCAGCCATGACCAATCTATTTGTTATCCTCCCTTCCAGCCACTGTCTGTTTGCCTTGCAGGTCCCTCAGCCCCAAGGCCTGAAGTGTGTATGGCTGGGTGGGGGAGGGGAGCAGGAAGGGGTAAATTCAGAGGGTGGATGCCCAGTGAGCAGCAAGAGCCGGACTGAGAATGAGCTTGGAGCCTGGGGAAAGACGGAGGGCTAGGTTCAGCTGGGGCACTGGGGAGTTTTGAGACTGGCAACTCGTAAAGGTGGCAGGACCAAGTAAACAGCATTAAAGGGACGGTGCCAAGGCGGTGCACTATTCCAAATATCTGTCCCCCCAGCCTCCAGTCAAAGCAAGGGGAGGCAGATCAGCCCCGTGGACATCTGATTCTCCAAACGCCCAGGCTTGTCAGGGGGAAGTCTTTAGTCCGCTGCCCTCTCCCTGACTCTACTGGGTTTTCCAAATACATTCATTTCTGTGTGCCCCAATGCCCCAGCACAATGCAACTATGCAGGGGAGACTCCTTACACACTCCCGAAGATGCTGTTTGATTTTATTCTCATTAAGGCATCCTGTCAGATCACTTACCATCCCCAGAGTGAATGTAATACTGTGGTTCTCAAACTTGGTAGCACCTTAGAAACACTTGGGAAGCTTTATAAAATGCCCAGCCCCGGGACGTCCCTGGTGGCGTAGTGGTTAAGAATCTGCCTGCCAGTGCAGGGAACATGGGTTCGAGCCCTGGTCCGGGAAGATCCCACATGCCGCGGAGCAACTAAGCCCGTGAGCCACAACTACTGAGCCTGTGCTCTAGAGCCCGCGGGCCACAACTACTGAGCCTGAGAGCCAAAGCTACTGAGGCCTGCGCACCTAGAGCCTATGCTCTGCCACAAGAAAAGCCACCGCAATGAGAAGCCTGTGCACTGCAACGAAGAGTAGCCCCCGCTCGGCGTAACTAGAGAAAGCCCATGCACAGCAACGAAGACCCAACGCAGCCAAAAATAAAATAAACAAAATAATTTAAAAAAATAAAAGGGGCTTCCCAGGTGGCGCAGCGGTTAAGAATCTGCCTGCCAATGCAGGGGACATGGGTTGGAGCCCTGGTCAGGGAAGATCCCACATGCTGTGGAGCAACTAAGCCCGTGCGCCACAACTACTGAGCCTGAGCTCTAGAGCCCGCGAGCCACAACTACTGAAGCCCGTGTGCCTAGAGCCCGTGCTCAACAAGAGAAGCCACCGCAATGAGAAGCCCGCGCACTGCAAAGAAGAGCAGCTCTGGCTCGCTGCAACTAGAGAAAGCCTGTGTGCAGCAACGAAGACCCAGCGCAGCCAAAAATAAATTAAAAAAAAAAAAAAGCCCAGCCCCATCTCCAGACCTGATGAGTCAGACATGCCAAGGGTAAGATCTAGGAATCTGTAGTTCCTAAAGCACCCGAGGTCACTGTGATGTTCTGTTTGGGAACCTGGTATAGAGAAAAGGATGTGGGTTTTGGAATCAGACTAGAGTTCAAACTCTATCTCTGCCTCTTACCTGCTACGTGACTCTGGGCAAACTACTCATCTCTTTGAGCCTGTGTTCTTCTCATCTATAAAAATGGAGAAATAACATCTGTCCTGATTATTTTAGAGAATTATGTAAAGGTACTTGCTGTTCTCTTACTTCTTATCCTTCCTCCTGAATGTGTCTGAGGTTCACTGCTACACGCACAAACCTGTGCCCTTCACAAGGGGCAACAGCCAGAGGTCAGAAGAGCCCGACACTTGGTACCCTGTGGGCAGGGACAGGAAGCCTCTGGCGGAGCCCCTCCCTCCCCCTCACAAGCCTGTGAACACTGGAGGCTACATCCTGCAGAGCTGGGTGTAAACTGCTCCGGCAGGCAGGGCTGTGGGTGACAAAACAGAGGTACGAGAAGCTTTGTTCCCTGCCCCGTTTTATGTGGCATTGAAGCCTGCCTGGTTTCACAAGGGCCTACAGAGCTCCATCTGCCAGTGTGAGGATCCAGATCTTTGTGTGTGGCAACACAGTGCAGGCACAAAGAGCAGGGCCCTGCTTAGGGTAGGGCAGGCAGGGGGCACAGGTCAGCATTACAGGAATGCCAACTTGTACAGAAAAAAACGACCCCTGTTATTGGTGGGTGAGGTCAACCCTGGGAAGGGACAGGGCAAAGCTCGGGGGGCCAATTGCCATGAAGCCTGAACAACTGAAGAAAAGTGAGAGGGAGGCCCTGGGCAGACTCCAAGCGGTCAGAGTCCAGTCTGAGTTGGCTCTGGGGTCCTGAGCTGACAGGCTGCAAGCTCCGTGGCCACTGTAGAAGGACAGGGTAAGCCAGGGAGAAGTCCAGGGAGCCAGGTGGAGTCCTCATGGGGCTCCATCTCCCCTCACCTTCCACCAGAGCTGCACTGGCAGGAAGCGGCTCCCAGCCAACACCAGCACACATGCCACGGGTTGCCTGCACTCAATCTTTCCACACCCTCCCCACAGTTCCTCACCAGAGTCCTGGTCAAAGCCCCGTCAGAGGCACAATATGGTGACATTTGGCGTGCTGGGGGAGAGGCCAAGATAGAGCTTGAAGAGTCAGCACCCGATCCCTTTCCCAGCAGGGCTAGACGCGGGTAGGGGGAGATATGCCTGCTGCCTAGCAGAGCAGAGGTTGAGGTCTCCCTGCTAATTAAGAGCATTGTAAAACAGGTGGCCGGGAACCCCCAACTCCAAGGAGAAGCTGAAAATGCTGAGCGATTAGGTCTGTGACCAGTGCTCCCGGACAGGCATGGGTCGTTAACAGTAGTATCAACGAGGCCATGTTCTGCGGATGTCACGCAGTGGTGGTAGGCAACCCGGCCACACCGAAGACCAGAGTGGCGACGTGACCGCCCACCTCCCTGGGGCCAGGAGGCTCAGAGGGGGCCCTGTTCCATCAGTGCCAAGAAGGGGATCGTGACCAGTCATGGGGGACCTACCTGCTGGTGCCAGGGGTTTAGGTAATTCTGTCTCCCTGCTGGAGAGTTGGAAGCCGCCCCTGCCTCGGTACCACACAGAAGGCGCGCTAAGCTGCCGGTGCCAGGGAATGACCCCCACTCGGTGCCAGTGCCCGGATGCTGGGGGATGACCCCCACGCAGAGCCAACGCCAAGACAACCCGGATCGCCGGTGCCCGGGAACACCCCGCTCGGTGTCAGTACCAGGTGGCCGAGGGATGCCTCCCGCCGCCGCCGCCGCGCTCACCTGTGCCCGAAGAGACGCAGTCCTGGGAAACGCCGCTTGCTGAGACGCCGGGGCGCCTTGTCCGGTTCGGGACCGGCGTCGCGCTCGCAGCCGCTGGACGAGGCGGAGGCCGACTCGGAGTCGCTGCTCCGGGCCTCGGGGCTGCCGTCCCGCGGCTCCATCCGGCCCTAGCCCCGGCCGGCGGCGGGCCCGCGGAAGACGCCCATGCCGGGCCGGCGGCCGGGGCTCAGCAAGCCGGCTCCTCGCCGCCCGCCGCGGCCACGGCGCGCGCTCGCTCCGCCCGGCCCGCGCCGCGCGCCCCCGCGCTCCACGCCCAGGTGCTGGGGAAGCAGCCGCAGTCGCCGCTCCAGGAAATGCCGCCAGCTGCGGCCGCAGGACCCCGCATAGCTGGCCGGGCCGCTGCCTGCCCGCCGCCGAGCACGCCCCCTCGGCTACGCGGTGGCACCGGCCCGCCGCGCCCTCTGCCGGCCGCCGACCGAGCTGCAACCCGCCTGGGCCGCCAGAGGGGGCGGGGGGTCGAGAGGGGGCGGGGCAACCGAGCCCCGCCCACAACCCCAGCTGGTCCGCCTCCGGGATCAGAATAGGATCTCCAGCCCGACACAGCCGCCCCGCGCGCACCCAGGCACACGCAACCTTTTTTTCTCCCTCTTAGCCCCGTCTCCCCGCACCAAACAACCTACATACTCACAAGTGAACACTCGCGAGGGTGGCTATCACCACCTTCCCTCCCACATCTACAAGGAATAGACACCTCTCTCGCACACCCTGTGCCCGTCACAGCCACTCATACAATCTCCACTCCTACCCTCTTTGCTCTCCCAAATCACGCCCTCGGGAACAAAAGTCACACAGTGCTCCCCATACGCACAGAACAGACACGCTTCTCACACAATTATGCTCACTCATTACACAAACTAACACTTCCCACACCAGCCTCTCACACTCAGAAATGTATACCAGGACCAAAGTCACTTAGTGACCCTCACACACACTAACAACACGTTTCTCATTCAAATTCATCTTTCTAAATCCAAAGCTGTTTCTAATCCTTTCACACTCCTAACACGTAGCACTTTCCCAACACAATATCCAACGGAACCTGTAAATCTCTTACACTACAGGAATCACCTGCACACCTCTTACATACTCATAAATACATACACAAAAGCAAGGACCACACTCTCATTCCCCAACATCCATGCCCTCAGTGAACATATACGTCTTTCTCCTATACCCAAATATAACCCAGGACAGCGGTTACATGTTGCCACATCCTTCTTACATATACCTCACCCACCCAGAAATATACCTCGCAGCCACACACAAACACACCCCTATGGGCAGCAAAGGTTGTCCCCCTCAAGAGATGAGGACGGCAAGTGGAACCAGAGCAGTCGCCTGTGGCGGCACAGCCAGTACACGTGCTTGAGAATCAGCAGCTTGGGGGCAGCCTCTGATAGCCCCTGCAGGGCTGACAAAAGGAGCCCAGGAAGTTAGAGAGTATGGGTCTGCTCCCTCCAAACCCTGCCACCCTGATGCCCATATCGGCTGCCTGCTGTTTCTGTTAGCACTCCTCTCTGCAAAGCCACATCCTGTGTCACTTCACTTTCACCCTCTCTGGGGTTCTGGCAGCCCCTTTTCCAGCCTCAGCCTGCCACACATAGCCAGTGCTGGGAGCTGTGACATGTGGGCAAGCCTGCCGTTTTAAAAAATAGCCAGCATCTAGAAGCTCAGAACCTTCTCCCAGCTTCCTTCAAGTTTCCTCTAGGCCTGGAGACCAGGGGAATGGGGCACCAGCCCTCCCAGCAGCTGCAGGTGCCAGGGTGGTAGTGAAATCTGCAAGTGGGCCGGACACGGTCCTCCCGGGGTGCGTGGGTCCCTTTGGGAAAGTTTCCCAATGCTTCTGACACCAAGCTCTGAGGGAGGAGACCAGAGGCTACTGAAGACCCCACTGAGTCTGCACAAGGCACCCAATGCCACACTCCTGTGGGGACTTCTCTGCCCAGACCCCCCCGCGGTTAGCTCCCTCGACTCCTAGCCTTCTGCAAGCTCAGGCCCCACCACACCGCCCCAGCAATTCAAACAACAGAGCCCTTCTCACCCTGCCAAGAACCCCTTTGCCCTTTTCTGCGCCTCTGCAGAGCCACTGGACACAGGGAGGGGCGTAACCCCACTTCTGTCACTCCCCCAACCCCAGATAAAAGACTCATGGAGGGACTGAGGGCCAGAGGTCCCTGTGCTCATTCTCCGGCCACCCAAGTACCTACTGTGACTGGGGGGCCTCAGCTGGGATCTGTGGCACGTCCCAGGAGCGGTAGCGCCACATCTGCCTCAGTGCGCCGGGCCGCTCTCCTCCTTCTGTCTCCAGAGCCTCCGCGGGGCCCAGAGCCGCAGCCTCATCGCAGCCTCCCCCGGTACTGTGGCCGGCCCCCAGTGTGCTCATCCTGCCCGGCGACTCTCTTCCTCTTTCGGCACTTCCTGACCAGGGGGCCCTGCGAGAGGCCGGCCGGCTGCCCCGTCGAGGACCATAGGCCTCGTAGGCGCCTTCCGCTGGCCAGGGTAGGAGGCTGGCTGGGAAGAGGAGCTGCCCCGGAGGGCAAGAGGCAGGTGAGGACAAGCCCAGCCCAGCAGCCAGGAGACAGCACCAAGTCAGAGGCTGTCAGGCAGCCAGCAGGCCTGCCCAGGCTGGAATCTGAACCTGGGCCCCAGTCTGACCTTCCTCTCCACCTAACTGCTCCGATCTTCACCTCTTGGTCCTGCTGAGGTCTCCTGCTCCCTCACAACCTCTGGGTGCACTGGGACCGTGCCCAGCCCACACACAGCTCTCTCTCCTCTCAGCTCTGTGAGCACCACATCGTCTAATACACGGACAGTGGCGGAGTGGAGAGAGTAACCAGAATGGAGCTAGAAGATGTGGGCGCACGTCCTGTTTCTGCCACTTACCAGCTGTGCACCCTGGATCAGGTCAGAGAGGTTTACCTCTCCAGGTCACCTGAAATCCTTTTTGGAGTAAGGTAGGCTACAAACAGATAAACCGGTGAATATGCGTGTCAGGGAGCCTTTCTGAGCCTCAGTTTTCTCATCTGTAACATGGAAGGGGGCAACAGTAATAACTGAGCTTGTGGAGTTTTAGGAGGATTAAATGAGAGGCAAAAGGGTTTACAAATGAATTCATTCAATAAATATTTATTGAGTGCCTTCTATCTGTGCATCAGGCACTGTATCAGACTAGATAGCAGTGTGCAAGGAACCAGCACTCTAACATTATGTTGCTTAGATTCTATTCTAAACAAATAATATATGAAATAATGTCCGGTAATGAGATGAGATGAGCTATAGAGAAAAATAAAGCCAAGGCGAAGGGGGAGGAGGATGATGACGGCGATGTTACTTAGGTTAGGGGGACTGGGGAAGGCCTCCTGAGGTGACATGTGACAACAGACCCGAATGAATTGAGAGAGCAAATTATGTGACAGTCTGGGAGAACAGCAGTCCAGGTGGAAGAAACAGTAAGAGCAAAGGCCCTTTGAGTAGGAATGTACTTGATGTGTCTAAAGAATAGCAAAAAGGCCACACTGGGTGGACTTTGAGGCCATCGTGAGGATTTGGTAAATAAATAGTAAGGCGTACGCTCGCTCTTTATTATCAGGGTTGGTTCTGGGATGGAAATCATACCTTCCTTAAGCACTCTTTAGTCATGCTGCTCTATAATTAGTTCTTGAGTTCTGTATGTGTTTGTTACCCCAGAAAGATTGTAAATTTCTCGAGGACAGAAAGGGTGTCAGTTCAATTCAGTTCAGTTCAATAAACGTTTACGCTACAGAACCTGCAGACACAGGAATGTACACGATGCCATCCCAGCCCTTAGAAACCTCCATCTGGTGCTGTAATCACCTTTGTGTCCCTCATGACTGGAACATAATATTTCTCGATAACTATTTGCTTAATAAATCATGCTATGTCATGACTAATTAATACTTGGTAATAATAAAAAATAGCTAATATTTCTTGGACATTTCTGTGCCAGAAATCTTTGAATTCTTGTGACAATCCTATGACATAGATCTTGTTATTTTCCTCCTTTTACAGATGGAGAAACTGAGGCACAGAGCGGCTAAGCTCATTTGTCCAAGGTTACCCAGCCTGTAAATGGTAGAAATAAGAATTTCACCCCAGAGTCTGTGCCCGAAAACGAGATATCCTATTGCCCCTCTAGGATTGGGGACATAGCCAGGTGATGCCGCTGAAGCTTGGCAGCCCCTTTCCCAGTGGCTCTCCCTCCAGCCCATCACCCTGCCTCAAGGCAGGTCCTGTGTGCTGTGGCCCAGCAGAGACTCTGCCAGCCAGGCCAAGGTCTATTCTAGAAGGAGGCTGTTGCAGGGCCCTGTCCTCCTCTCCTAGGGATTTTGCAAGTAGCTTGAACAGTTAAACAGAGGAAATGGGGCTGGGCTTGTTTTCAGTCTGAGGCTTCTGGCAGCCCTGGAGTAGCAGGGAGCAGGAAATGTGACGCCTGGAGGGGAAGCTGGGCAGGCTGGAGGCTCTGAGAGGCAGAGCAGTCCTAGCTGTGGGACCACAGTCCCCCTGGGCTTGTACTCACTGAAGCTGTCAGTACTTTGCAGGTGGGGTGGGGAGGACAAGGCTGGAAGGGACAGGTGCACAGGGCTGGGGAGGATGCCCTTGGCAGTTCCTAGGACAACGTGTGCCAGCACTGGGGAGCTGGGGACCCCTCAGAATCCACCCAGATACACACAGGAAGAGGAATCTGGGTAAGAAAATTATTCTGGGCTTTTTTGAGGCCCCAGAGGGTGAGGTGTTCTACTTTCTGTGGCCTGGATGAGCAAGTGGGAGCTGGGGAAAAGAAATGTACCAGGGCACCAAACACTTAACCCACGATCTGGACAGCCACTGCTCTCACAGCCAGCCAAGCCAACCTCCTTGGCCTGACCTTCAAGACTCCTCGTGTTCTGGTTCCTTTCTTTTTTGCCTCTTCGTCCAAGCTTTCCCTGCAGAGATTTTCTCTCAGCTCACACCATGCTGGTGCCTGCCTCACAGTAAGTTCTCAATAAACATTTCTTCCCTCTTTCTTCACACTTCTTTTAACATGCTGCCCTCACCCCTGCCATTTCATTCTGCTTATGCTGCTCTCCTTGCCCTGTCTGCCCATAAATCTTGGCCAATCAAAATCTCCATCTTTCAAAACCCCAGCCCAAAGAGCAAAAGTGAGAAGGTGGAAAGAGTTGGTTCAAACCCCAGCCCTTGCTGTGTGATGCTGGGCAAATCACTTAACATCTCTGGGTTGGATCAGATGATTTCTAAGATCTTGTCTAGCTCTGACAGTTTCATTTGAATCTCCTTCCCTGATCTCCAGGTTTTCACTCACTCATTCATTCATATGACAAACATTTTATAAATATCAATACCTACTAAGTGTCGAATGCTGCTCCAGAGCCAGCACTCCCATCCCACTGATGTGTCTCTGACACTCCCCTTTGTTCCCCCCAAATATTCCTCTATTATGTGACCTTTTGTGCATATGAGTCTTGTCTCCTTACAAGAGTCTTGAACCCAGTGTAGCTCCTAGCTCTGTGCGGGGTGCACAGTACGTGCTTAGTAACTTCGTATGAAAGTCGGAATGAGCTGAATATAGCTGTCCAGCAAGCAGAGCAGAGGGAGGGGGGCTGGCTTCCCGTTCGCATGAGTGGCTGTGGTGAGACATGAGGGACTTTGGGAGCCCATGTCCCTTCCCAGCAACTAAGCCTGTGATCCAGGTACCTGCTGGGGGCCCTTGGGAGCAACCTAGAGCCGAAAAGCACCTGCTGACCTTGGCCCCTGCCCAGGTTCTGGGCCTCTACCCCCACAGAGGAGACAGATGTACCTGAGCTGGGTTGCAGGTGCTGCTGGCTAGTGACAGATGGAAATTTGATTAGGCTCCTTCTGGGTAGCCTCATTAAAGTCACGTGTGGGATGAAATCTGGAGGAGGGGCTGGGGACCCTTTCCCACTGGGGCAAGAGAGCTGTGGGTAGAGCACAGGCAGCTCTGCAGTGAAGTGTGGTCCCTCAAACCATGATCGCTCTTGGAAACTGCCTTTGGCACCTTCCAGGTCCCCAGGCTGGAGGGCAGAGGAGCTTGGGTGTCTGTCCCCTTGCTCGGGGTCAGCTAGATCTGCCCTGAGGAGCTTCCTGCTGCTTCGGGCCTGGACTGCAGCACCAAGCTCCCAGGGCAAGATCCGCAGGTCTCCTGTCCTTCAAGCCTCCCGTCCCCATCTGTTGGATCACAAGCCCTGATTGCAGAACCACCTTCCAGCCCTCACACCCCTTTGCTATTACCCCTCCCAGGGATATGTGCACTTAGTACAGAGCCAAAAGAAGAGAGCCTTAAGGATGAACGTCCAGGCCCTTGAAAGCCTGACAACGGGTTTGGAGTGAAGCTGAACTGAGTCTGGATCCTGGCTCTACCAGTTACTGACTGCGGTCTTAGCAAATTGCTTAACTTCTCTGAGGCTCAGTTCCTCAACTGTAAGATGCTGCCGAGTGATCCTCAAATCCCCCCCTATTCTGTGAGTCCAGATGAGTCTTCCTTCCCCAAACACCTGTAGGCCAAGAACACTGGTTAAGCACAGTGGGGCCCAGCAGAAACCAGATGTGTTCCCGGTGCCTTCCCTACCCACTTTGTGCATCCTTAAAGACAGGTCTTGGGCTTCCCTGGTGGCGCAGTGGTTGAGAGTCCGCCTGCCGGTGCGAGGGGCGCGAGTTCGTGCCCTGGTCCGGGAGGATCCCACGTGCCGCGGAGCGGCTGGGCCCGTGAGCCGTGGCCGCTGAGCCTGCGCGTCCGGAGCCTGTGCTCCGCGATGGGAGAGGCCACGACAGTGAGAGGCCCGTGTACCGCAAAAAAAAAAAAAGACAGGTCTTCCTTAGCCTGTGCTAACCCTTGTCCTTGGGACCTGGATCCTTGGGGGCTTCTCGGTATGCCCTGCTCTGAAATGGCACCAACTGAAGCAAAGATGAGACTCTAACCCAGGCTTCCTGATGTCTTTTTAGCAGCACAGCAGAGAAGAACCTGTTCAAGTGCCTCTGCTGGAACTGGTCCTCCCAGCTCCCCTCCAAAAGGCCCAAGGGACTTATGTCCCCTGGTGCGGGAGGTGCGGGGCATGAGATGCTGAGGGGGCCTGTCTCAAGCATCCTGGGCTAAAATAGGCTCAGATAAGACCCTCCTTCTGGAATCCCAACCCTACAACGCCCGCCTTCACATAAGCCTGGCCCCACCTCTAGGCACAGCCTTTCTGGCCTTTGACTCACGAGTCAGCAAGAATCTTGGGTCCCTGAGGGGAGGAAGGAGTTCCGGGCCGGGCCTGGGCCCGCGCCCTTCCCAAAGGAAGGAGAACGATAGACCCCCAGCTTCCTGCTTCCTCTGGCAGCGGGCCCCCTCCTCCAGCTCCAGCTCCTCTCTCTGCCCCCGGTTTTTGCATTTTAAATTCAGGACAGAATGTGATCTCTTGCAGCTCTTTGCTTTATCCCGTTGCTATTTAAATTACAAATCGGCCCCATCTCCCTGTCACTCTTTGGTTATTTTTAGCTTCTGGTAAATAGCAGCAGGGAGAGTTGGATCAGGTGCCCCTCCCTCGAGGAGCTTGGTACCCACAGTCCCATGCCCACAGCAGGGGGCACCCTCCCCTGCCAGCTGACACCCCCAGTCGCTTCCCCCCAGCCCCTCCGTGGGGGTGGAGGGGGCAGGGGGAGGATTGCAGCCTGGGACGTGCACAGAGGCTCAGCCCTTGCTCTTACCCTTTGTTAAACTCTGCCACTCCCAGGTCTCATCAGCCATCCATCACTCAGGGTGAACCTCGTTCAGGGGCCTTCCTGAACCTCTCCCCGGCCCCAACCCACAAGAAGGTCCAGCTATAGAGGGCAGAAGATCTAACTTGTGTCTCACCCATGCTACAAGTCAGGAACTTTACATCTCTTATCTTCTTTCATCTTGCCAGCCACCCTCTTGTACAGGTATTATTGTTCCCATTTTCCATAGAGGAAATGGGGTCAGAGGTGAAAGTGATTTACCCAGCTAGCAAGGGGCAGAGCTGGAATTCGAACCCAGGTTTCTCTGACCCTGAAGACTGCATGCATGTGCATTGCACTGCCTCTCTCAGTGCAATGCATGTGCCACTTTGCCCAATGCCCGTGTTAATTCCTAATGCCCACCATCAGCTGTCTTTCCCATGTGTTTGTCCCATCCCATCTGCTGGATCGGGGGTTGGCAAACTATGGCCAAGGGCTACATCTGGTCTGCTGCCTGATTTTGTATGGCTGTGAGCTAAGAATGGTCTTTACAATTTTAAATGGTTGGAAAAGAGCAAAAGAATATTTGTGACAGTAGAAATGATATGAAATTTAAAGTTCAGTGTCTATAAATAAAGTTTTACTGGAGTCCAGTCACGCTCACTGGTTTCCGTATTGTCTGTGGAGGCTTTTGCACACTGTGACGGCAGAGCAAAGTGACAGAGACCATGTGACCTGCGAAGCTGGAAATATTTACTGTCTGGCCCTGGATGGAATCATACTTTTTTTGAGAGAAGAATGTTATCTCATGCTTCCATCTCATACAGTGTCTGGCCCAGGGTCAGAGCTGCAGACAGAGGTGCTGACCCTCCTTCAAGGTCTTTCTAGGGCCACAAAAGCACCCAGGACTGGGAAGCCCCCTACCAGCCACACCCCAGTGATCCAGCTCACACTTTACCCTTGCTCTCTCTCCTCCAGCTTCTCCACAGGTGAAGTCAGTGGTTTCTGAACCTACTTGACTGTCAAAATTACCTGGGGAGGTTTTTAAAAGTTGGCATGCCCAGGCCCAATCCCAGACTCTCTGTAACAGGATCTCCAGGAAGGGCTTTAGAAATGATTTTAAAAGAGATGCTCAGCTGATCTGATTTGGGAACCACTGGGCTTATCTCCAGAGGTTCAAGTTCTGCATCTTCTGACTGCTCCTTTCAGACCAAATCCAGTGTCCCTTGTACCCCTGGCTTCTCCCAGGCTGGAGGCCACCCTCCAATGGTCCCTTGAGCCCAACCCTGAGCATTTAGGACTTCCTTGAGTGTCTGGGAGTTTTCCTCAGGCCCAGATGCAGACACAAGATGTCCTCCCACTTCCCTCTCCCCGAGAGTTTCCACTGGCAGAGAACTGCCATCTCTCCATCCCCCTAAAACAGCTGCCAGGGCTGCTTCCAGCCCACACCAGAGCTGTGGGGTAAAGGGAACCTATTTCCCAGAAACCTCCACGTCCCTAAAAGCTCCTACTGTGCTGCTGAAAATCCCCATCCTCACTTATGTCAGAGGCAGCCAGGCCTCAATCCTGCTTCTGCTGCCACCCCTCGCCCTCGGATTTTTTTGCCCCCGCATTTCTGTCTAAAAGCCTTTTCTGTCTGTGAATGGCTTTCAACTGCTTTTCTTAGCAACTCCTCACAGCGGGGTGGGAGGTCTAGTTGCAAGCCAGAGCTGCGTGGAACTGTGGCAGGCAGAGGATGTGGGAAGGGCCACGGTGGGCCTGGCTCTTGCCAGCCCCCAGCGGCCTGTATGAGGAAGAACAGCATTGGTCACAAGGCTGTTTAGGATGGCAGCCACAGGGGAGGGCTGAGTCATTCCACTGGGGTCCCCTGGGCAGCCCAGGGCTCTGTCTCTTTCCCAGGCTTCCTCTCCCCTCTACACAGGGTGCTCTTCTTGACCTGACGCTCTGTCCTGCGCTGGTCCTAAGATGGAGCTTCTGGCCTAACCGCAAGGTATGAGGAGGTGCCTCACTTGATCTGTCCAGGGGTGACAGCTGGCACCCGCCCTGGTGCTTCTTCTGCAGCCCTCACACAGGTGACCCGGAGGCCTCCTGATCTTTTCACAGTCAGAGAGGAGCCACAGCTTGGTGACCCTGCATCCTTAGTGACTAGAGGCCTCAAGTCTGGGCTGTGGAGGGGCCTCCATTCAGGAACCACCCTGGGGGAACCCCAGCCCTTGTGGCTATCTCTGAGTGTGCGTGCGTGTGAGTGTGCGCACACAGCATCTTCTATCGCAGCCTTTTGATTATTCTCTGCCCCCATCCCTCTAAGCCTCTACCCCACTCTGGCACTCTGGCTTCCTTTTCAGCTCCAGATGCTCTTTGTTCCTGACCTTGGGTCCCACTCTTATGTCATAGGTGAAGACCTGAGGCCCAGAGAGAAAGAGAGATTGTCTAGCTCAAGGACACACAAGTCACTGGCAGAGTGAGAATACAAGCCAGGCCTCCCGACTCCCAGACTAATATTTCTTTTATTCTATGCCCCATCACCCATCAGTCTCTTTGTACTCTCTCCTCCCCCAGGGGACTTTCAGGGGCCCTTCCCTCTGCAGCTAGGGGACGGACGACGCCCTTCTCTCAGCACGGTGTTCTAGAAGAACTCAGTAACATAGCTCAGTGTACTCCCGATTCCTAATAGGCCCCAGACAGTGAAGGTAGGGCCCATGGGGACGTAACTTCCTGCCCGTTTATTCTGAGCATCTCACTTCATGATGGTGGAAAAGTCCCCTCCTGTTCTCTCTCATCTTCCCCGAAGTGATGGAGGCCCGATGGTCTCATAGCCATTAAAAATAGTGGGGTCCTTCAAGCTCCCAGGACTGGGTCAGTTTTACGAAACACCCTCCCAGAAGCCCCACGTAGCAAGGCAGCCTCAGACACATCCCAAGTCCTCGGGTTGTAAACAGGAAATTTGTCCTCTCTAAACAGGCCGATGGTTTCAAGGACTGCAGACACCTCGTTGTCCCTGCTGGACCCTTCAAAGGTCCCTCTGGGCCAGGGGCTTTAGAGGGGCAGCAAGTCCTGGTTGAGGCTGTGGTCTGGGAGAGGAAGAGGATGGCGAGGGCCGCCCCTGTCCTGCCTCCACCGCCCTCCTCAGATCCCTCCTCTGTGTAATGTAGGCACCCTTACTGAGGGGCAGTCCTCCCCCACCCCATCCCAAATCATAAAAGTGGTCTCTGGGGCCCGCTCCAGCTGATTCCTCTGGGCATAGGTGGTGGGACCTGGGAGGCTGGGAATCTTTCACAGGCAGAAGACGTTTAAGAAGATTCGGGTGGGAGTGCAAGTTTCAGTCTGCCACTGGGATGCCGGTGAAGGTCTGCTTGGGCAGAGGGGTCCAGGAGGGGATTCCTTCCCCTTCTCTAGGCAGCAGGGTCTCAGCCATGGTGGCAGCAAGCATCATTTCGGTCACTTCCACAGGCCAGTGCCTAGCACAGGGTCAGCCTACAGGAAAGCTCAAGTAAGGCCTATTGAATGAGTAGGGGGTCCCTCTTTCCCCTAGAAGAAGAGCCAGGAGCATCTCCTGGCTCTCCCCAGCAGATAGAGGTTCGTAGGATCATGTCTTGGTTATTTTTCCCCTCAGCGCCCAGTACCGTACCTGGCACACAGCGGGCATCAGTAATTTCACGTTGAATGAACAGGGCTTTCACTGTTCATTAGAGAAAGGGTCCCAGAAGCTCCCCCTTGGACACAGAAGGCAGAGACCCCTTGGTAGTCATTTCTGAATCCCCAGGGCCTAGAGCAGTGTCAGGCAAGCCGCAGGCGCTCAATGACTGCTGACTGAAAAGGGGAGTGGTCCCAAGCGCTGGGCTCCCCTCTGCCCGCAT
This sequence comes from Stenella coeruleoalba, assembly GCF_951394435.1. Classification (NCBI taxonomy): domain Eukaryota; kingdom Metazoa; phylum Chordata; class Mammalia; order Artiodactyla; family Delphinidae; genus Stenella; species Stenella coeruleoalba. The sequence goes on from NC_137154.1 coordinate 13,868,140, forward strand.
TCTTACCTGTAAGACACCTGCTTTCGTAGGTGCATCTGGCGGAACCGCTCCTCCACCGGGGGTCCAGCGGCCATGCCCCGGGGCGCCTCGAGCCACTGATGCTGCGAGACCTCGGCCTCCGCCCCCCGCCGGCAGCGTCGCCGCACCACCTCCTCCTCGGCTGCGCGGCAGCCTCCGCCAGCCCCGTCCCCGCGGGGCCCTCCGCCGCCCGGCCCCTCGGCCATCCTCAGGCCGCCCTCTTCCCGCGGCTCCTGCGGCCTTTCGGGGTTCCCTGCTCAAGTTCAGTCTCCTTTCCTCCTGGGCCCGGGAACGCGAGGCGGAGAGGGAGGGAAGCGCCGGGTCCCGCACGCCCCTCCCGACGCCGGGGCTCAGACGACGGGAGCGGCAGCTGCTGGACGCTGCGCCTCGGAAAGGCCGGCGGGGATCTTCCCGGGCCCCTCGGGAGGGGGTCTTGGTGGGTGTCGGGGTGCTGCGTGGTGAGCGCTGGGGCGGCCCCCGGACGGCTGGAGCCGGAGCCTGAGCGGAGCCAGAGCCCGGGCGATGAGCGCGCGCCTGCAGCCACCGCCGCTGACGCGCACCGGAGTGTCACCTTAGAGACACCCGCCAGCCCGCGGGGTCCGGTGCGGAGGGCGCCGCCCGGCCCAGCCAGCCCGGCTCGGGCACTGGAGGAGCGAGCCCGGCCCAGCCGGCGGCGGGCACGAACCCAGCCCTGGGCGCCCGCCAAAGCCCACCCCTGCGCCCCCTCCCCTGTACCCTGCAGCTTGGCAGCGGCCAATCACCGCCCCGCCCGTCACTCAGCGGCTGTGATATACCCACCTTGTCCCGCGCTTTCCGGCTTCGGCATTCGCCGCTGCGGCGGGCAGGTGGGGTGGCGGGGGCGGTGACACGAGCTGGCTTTAACCCCGTCGGCGCCACGGGACTTTACAGACCCAATTCGATTTGGGGAAGGGGCACAGGAAGGAGAACATACTCTCGGACGCCTGGAATGTGGGGATGGACCCGATTGCCGGTAATACTGCCTCTAGGCCTAGAGCTCTTCTCAACCCATCCGGGAAAGGGACCCAGCTCGGGGTGGGTGTGGGATGGAGAGCTTCCGGACCCTGGAGCCTGGCAGCCTCCTCAAGGCCCAGCTGCCTCTTGTGACCTGCCCCCCTGAGGCTCCTGGGCCAGAGTCTCCCAGAAGTTTGAATCAGCCTCCTGGGTCGGGAGGGGGGGGACCCAACTCCGGAAGGAAAGACTAGAGGTCTCCTTGGGGTCTTCTTCCCCCTGGAAATCCCATGGTTCCTCCTTGCATCATCTCCTCTTGTCATTGGGGTGTTCTTCACCTGAGCCTTACATCTGGATGATGGTGGGACCCTGGTTAGCTTCTCAGGTCTAATGCCTCCTATCTACTACCCCAGACTCATCTTTCTGAAGTCAACCTTTGACCGCAGCATTTACTCTCCCTCTGTAGTATTTAGTGGTTCCCCCTTGCCTATACTTCAGCCTGGCATTCGAGGCCTGCCTTGACCTTCCCACATCCTATCCTCCAATTCCATCCATTTCCTTCCACTCATCTGTGTTCCTTATTCTGGGAATTGGCATCAGGGCTGTACAGCACTGTTCATCTGAAATCTCCTTCTGTTGCTGTACTTCAAATTCTGAGGATCCACTAAAATGCCTCCTCTTCCAGGAAGTCTCCCTGGATGGCTCCAGCTGAAAGGCACTCTTCTTCCTCCCAGATCCCATTGCCCTCTGCACCCAGTGTCTAGTCTAGTCTGTCTTATCTTTTCCCACTGACTGTGAGCCCAGGAAGGTGGGAAGGACCAGATTCTCAGAGGTAGAGAATGGATTACAGAGTGGGGAGAGCTGTACTGCTCAAGGCTCCTCCAACCCTCGCCAGCCCTACAGTGGCTGTCCTGCTCTGTGCTTTTGCTCACGTTGTTCCCATTGCCTGGAATATGTCCCCTTCTCTGAAATCCTGTCTATCCATCAAGGCCATTCTCAGGTGCCACATCTCCCATGAACCCTTCCTGGCACTCCACTACAGATGCTGTCTCCCTCCTTCAGCCCCATAACTATTTCCTGGGCCCCTCTCTGGGCATTCCCCTTCACCCTCTAACAATAATTAACATCTCATTTGATTCTTACCACAAGCCTGGGTGGTGGGTATTATCACTTCCTCCATGTTACAGATGAGGACCCTGAGATGTCATTCAAGTGCTTTATTTGCTCAAGATAGCTCAGGTGAGGTGAGTGAGTGGTGAGCCAGGATTTAAATCTAGGTCTTTTGGCCCCAGAACTCATGCCCTTTTCCACTCCCTCGTGCTGCCTGCCACACAGGAACAGCCTCACATTTGCCCGTTTCCCTCATCTGTAAACTCCCAAAAGGCAGATGCCCCAGCTCTGCCTCCCCCCTCTCTCCTGGTCCAGCAATCCCATCTTGGATGAATGGTATAAATGGAATTGCATTAAACAGCTTGGCCACAGGGGAGCTTCCTCCCTAAAGCCAAGTTCTAAAGAAGCCCTGTTGCTGAAGAGGGTGGGCTGGGGCACTTGGGAGTTCCTCCTTCCCCACATCTTCGCCCCTGAGATTGCCTTTAGGATTGCTAATTTTCCAAACACCCAGGCCTCCTATAACAAGAATTATGGTAGTTCTAGCTGGATTTGACATTCCCTCACAGCTGCTTAGCTGCTGGGTTGCCGGTTGGTTTCTTGTTCAGCTCTTTCCTTCGAAGCTCTCCCCGCTCAGTCCTTTTTAAAGTGAAGCTTCTCCACTCTGTCCTCACACCTTCCCCACTTAGGACCAGTTGCTGACTGCATTATTTTTTAGCTGTGGCTCTGCCCTCTTCCCAAGAATCCAAGGGAAAAATGAAAGCCCCCCTCGCTCCCACCCCGACCCGCTTGACCACCTTCTGCAGCCTCTCCCAGCTGCAACTCTCTCCATGGAACCACTGCAGCCATCGTCTCTGCGCTCAGAAAACAATAGCTAATGCCTTTTGAGTGTTTACTGCATAACTTGTGCTAAGGCCTTCATGTACAAGCTTTCATTTACCCCTCACAGCAGCTTTAGGAGGGTGGGTACTATTCTTCAGTTGAGGATGCTGAGGCTTCGAGAGGTCCGGTAATTTTCCAAGGTCGCATACAAAAGTGCAGCATGGACGTCAGACCCATACTCTTAACTGTCACTCTGATGACAGAGAGACTCGGGCTCCTTTGGAGGTGAATTCCCAGTCTGTCTCCTCCATCCCAATGCCCCAAGGGGCACCTGTTACCCACATCAAATAGGTGCCCCATTTGGCCAGATGGCTTCTGGGGTGGTCCACCCTCTGGAATTGGAGCCTGGCCCTGGCCCATCCCAGCTCCAGGCATCGCCCACAGCTGCTCTCCCTGCTGCTAGAGCTTTGGTTTCCAGGTGTAACAAAGGGTTTGTTGTGGCAACCTGAGCAGGATGACTAGCCCCGTGAAAGCCATCACACGTGTTTGCAGCAAGGCCAGCTGCCAGAGCTGACAGCAGAGGGCGGAGCTGCAGCTCCATCACTGGGGCCATACTGGGGATGTGCCCCCTTAGCGCTGAGGAGGCGGGATGTCAACAGGTGGCTTGTGCGAGGGGATTAAGCCTGCCTCCTAACATAGGTGGGGAAGACTGCCTGGGATGGACAGGCATAGGGTGGTGACCGCAGATGACCATGCTTTGACCAACTTGCCAAACCCTGGGCTCCAGGACGCCCCACTGTGCTTGGATTTTGTGCAAGGATAAGAAGCTCGGCTGTGGGGAAGGAGGGAGGAAGCTGTGCTGGGATGAGAGCTGGAGAGCTGGAGGGGCAACATAAGCTCTGAAGCCAAACAGACCTGTCTTCAAGTACCCACTTTGCCACTTACTAGATGTATGACCTTGGTCAAGTCATTTCACCTCTCTGAACCCCACGTTGTTCATCTATAAAAATACTCAACCTTTAGGATTATTTTGATTCCTAATTGGACATGTAAAGTTCTCAGTCCAATGCTTGGCGGATGGTCACAACTCAATAATGGGAAGATGCTAGATTTCAAGCCCTTTGCTATCAGGAGCTGGGTCTTGTTTGTGCTCCAAGGTCAGCATGGTGCCATGTACATAAGGGATACTCCGTAAATATTTGGTTTTTTAAAATTTTTAATTTGGGGCTGTGTTGGATTTTCGTTGCTGCGTGCCGGCTTTCTCTAGTTGTGGCGAGCAGGGGCTCCTCTTCGTTGTGGTGCGCGGGCTTCTCATTGCGGTGGCTTTTCTTGTTGCACGAGCTCTAGGCATGCGGGCTTCAGTAGTTGCGGCACATGGGCTTAGTATTTGTGGCACCCGGGCTTCAGTAGTTGTGGCTCATAGGCTCTAGAGAGCAGGCTCAGTAGTTGTGGCACATGGGCTTAGCTGCTCTGCGGCATGTGGGATCCTCCCGGACCGGGGCACGAACCCGTGTCCCCTGCATCGGCAGGTGGACTCTCAGCCACTGCACCACCAGGGAAGCCTCCAGACCCAAGACTTTAACATACCACTTGGATGCTGACAATTTTCTCATCTGCCTGGGATCCCTTTCTGGCAAGCCCTAGACTTGCATGCTAATGTGAACATTCTACAGGCAGCTCAAATGCAAGATACGATAAAACGAATTCTTCTTCTCTCCAAACCTGCTCTTCCTCCTGCATTCCCTGTCTCAGCGAAAGTTCTCATCCACCACCACCGTGGCCTCCAAGTCAGACATCTAAATGTCATGCCGGGCTCCACCCTCCCTCTTGCACTCCACAGCCAATTTGATGTCAAAGCCTGTTGATCATTCCTTCTAATTATCTCCAGAATCTGTCTCATCTTCACTATACCCGCTGCAGAGCCCCAGGACAGGCAAATCTGATTATCTCCGGCTTAACAATATTCAGCGGCTCTCTATCACCTTCAGGATAAAATGTTCTTTCTTTAGATCCCTGCAAGGGCCCTACTTTCTATCAGGGCCGGGATGAGGGTGAAGCAAGTTGGGGCTCCTAGGGTGCCAAATTTAAGGAGGTACTCACTCTCAGGGCTATACAAGCGCCTCCTTAAATTTTGCAGGCTAATCACCCCCCTTGCCTCAACCGGGTCCTGGCCCTGCTTTTCATGGCTCTGTGTCTGCACCTGACATTCTCTCCACCCCAAACACCCTGACCCCTTCTGTACCTCGCCAACTCCTACCCATCCTTTAAGACTCAATCCAAGTTGCCCTCCCTGACCCACAGAATCTGAATTACATGACATTCTTCTACATCTCCTTAGCATCTTGTACACCCCTCCATCACACTGACTCTGATGACTGGTTTACTCCCCAGCCTCCTCCACAAGCCTGGGGGACCTTTGAAGGCAGTTTGTTGAATGACTAATAGAGAGAATGGATGAATCAATCAGGAAAGGGGGTGTGCTAAAAGTTATTGTTAATAATAATCATAGCTTTGGCCCAGAGCCCAGACTTTAATGGCCTTGCTGCAAAGGCCTGTGTGTTCTAGCAGTTAAAACTGATGCCCCGCAGCAGGCAATGAGGTCCCCATCAAGTGGTCAAGATGAGGCTGTGGGAGGAGGATAGAGGATGGGGCTTGAAGGCCAATTCTTTTTATTTTTTAAAGATTATTTTTTGATGTGGACCATTTTTAAAGTGTTTATTGAATTTGTTACAATAATGTCTCTGTTTTATGTTTTGTTTTTTTGGCCGCAAGGCATGTGGGATCCTAGCTCCCCAACCAGGGATCGAACCCGCACCCCCTGCATTGGAAGGCAAAGTCTTAACCACTGGACTGCCAGGGAAGTCCCTTGAAGGCCAATTCTGCGGCTCCATAGTTCTGTCTGGTCTTGTCCATCTTTTCCTCTGGTGGGCGGCTGGCCCAGGCGCCATCCCACCACCAGGCCCCTTCTTCCGAGTATGAAAGTATCATGCCTGCATGATAAAGTCCAAATGCCAGAGCAAGGCATTCAAGGCCCTTCTGGATCTGGGCCCTGATCACTATCCAGCCTCAGTTCTCAGCATCCTTGCCCTTTACTTTCTGGCTGTTCTGAACTATTTGAGGTTTTCTTGAAGTTTTCCTGCTCTCTCTCCCACCTTTGAGGCCTTAGCCCAGGCTGTTTCTTTCTGGAATGCCCCTTTCTCTCTCCTGCCTACTTTCAACAGTCCTTCATGTCACCTCTTCCAGGAAGCCCTTACTGCTTGTCTGGGTGAGGCACCCTCCTCTGTGCTTGTAATAACACCCTTAGCTTGGCTCTTAGCTCACTGTATTGACACTGCCTCTGAATGCACAGCTGATCTTTCTCAGAGCCAGTGTACGTTGGGCCCTGTTCTCAACACCTTATATGATTTACCTCATTGAATCCCTACAACAGCCTCATGTACTGAATCTTAGTTATATCCTCTTTTTATAAACGGAGAAGTGGAGGCTCAGAGAGGTTCAGGTTATGTAGTGTCTTAGCTTCCTACACGGCATAAGGAATTACTACAAACATGGCTTAAAACAACACATGTATGATTTCAGTGTCCATGGCTCAGATCTGGGTACAGCTCAGCTGGGTCCTGTGCTCAGGCTCTCACCAGGTGGCAGTCCAGGTGTTGGCTGGGCTGGGGTCTCATCTGGAGCTGAGGCCCTCTTCCAAGCTGCTCAGGTTGTTGGCAGAATCCGATGACTTGCCACCATAGCGTGAGGCCTTCAGCGCCTAGAGGCCACCCTCTCCATGTGGTTCACAGCAATATGGCTGTTTGCTTCTTCAAGGCCAGCAGGAGACTATCTCTTCAGGAAGGGCTCAGTCCCTCTTTTAATGGCTCTCGCCTGATTAGGTCAGGCCCACCCAGGATAACCTCCTTTTTAATTAACTCAGAATCAACTGATTTGGGAACTTACTTACACCTGCAAGATCCCTTTACTTTTTCCATGAAAGGTCACCTAATTACGGGAGTGACATCCCCTCACATTCACAGGTCCCCTCCAGACCTTAGGGGAAGGGATGAAACAGGGTGTGTATGCCAGGGGGCAGGAACCTTGGAGTCATACTGGAATTCTGCCCACTGCACATAGCTAGCAAGTGGCAGCTCCAGTAGCCAAACACAGCTGTTCTTACTCCGAAGTCTGTGCTTTTAATCCAGCCGAAGCAAAGGATACAAGAACCAAGAAACTGGCAGGTCTTAGGAGGACCAACCTGAGTATGGCGTGTACAGTGCCTGGTGCAGTGCCTGGCCACCCTAGGTGTTCGTTATCGCAGTCACCACCCCCTAAAGGCCATCTTGGTGGCTTATATGCCTTTCTGCTTCCATACTCAGCAATCGTAGGTACTTGGAGGAGCCTTGGGGTGGGGGAATTGCTGCAGAATTCTTTGACCATCTAGTCTGAACTCTCGCCTGGCTGGAAGAGGGAACTCAACGCAAACGCTTTCTCAAACCCCTCACCCCCAATCACCTCCGGTCAGGATATAAAATAAACTTACCCTTCTTACTCCTTCATCCTTCAGTCCCACCCCCCCGCCCCCAGCCCAATGATGAAGAAAGGCACAAAGTCAGGAATTGATGCTGCATCTTTTTTTTTTTTTACTTATGCCTTCTTAAAGCATGTGCTGAGCTGTTGGGTGAAGCAGTTTGGCAATTAAAAAGGCCCAGCGCTTGGGCAGCGGCAGGGGGAGGCCAGGTGAGGGGTGGGGGGGACCCTCTTTCCTGGGCCAGGGAGCAGCAAAGCCCGCACTAACTTCATAAAATATAAAACAAGGGAGGGGTGCAGGTCGGAGGGAGACTTGTAAAATACAATATCTTAGGGATTGGCAATAATAAAAAATAAGGTTCATTATTTACAAACAATTTCTGTTCTTGGTCTCTGTACAGTGGGGGGAGGGGTGGGGGTGTGTGTCGGTCTGTTGACGTGTGTGTGTGTGTGTGTGTGTGTGTGTGTGTGTGTGTGTGTGTGTGTGTGTGTGTGTGTGTGTGTGTGGCGGGGCTGGGGCAGGGAGGCAGTGGTCCTGTTGGTCGTTATAAGAAAGGTAACCCAGTGAGTGGTTTATCTGAGAAGGACGGATGGCTGTGGAGTGGTGGTGAGAACAGAGTGGTTGGCCTAAGGGGACAGTCCAAATGTGCGGGGAGAGGAGAGGCCCCAGTCAACATGTGGGGCAAAGGTGGGCTGGGGGGAAGACGGACCCCAGGGGGCAGGGGTACTAGCCGCATCCGGGTTAGTGAGTAAGACAACCCCTCTTCTGAGTGCCAGAGGGTACGTCCTGTGTCCTTGGTCTTCGCACGGCCTAGGAGAGTTTGATGGTGGTGTTGGGGCCCAGATCCCTAGAGAGAGAAGAGAAGTCAAGGGTGACTCTGTCCAGGGACGACCCTCTCGCCCCTCTGCAAGCTGTCTGGACACGGGAGGGACAGGGCCTTGGGAGGGTGTGGCTGAGGACATGGGGACCAGAGGCAGGCAGAGGGCGGGGGGAGCCTGGGACCCCAGGAAGGGAAGGGGTCACCCACCCACCTCTCGTGGAACCACTCCTTAGGGTGGGAGAAGTCAGGACTGGTGCTGTTTCCACCGACGTCCTTGGGCCAGGCCTCACTCAGGTACTTGCTGGTCTCGTGGGTGCTGTCCAGGTGGTCATGCTGCAGGTGGTCCTGGGGTCGCTGCTCTGCCGGCCCCCCGGGCTTGATCTCCCAGCCATCCGGGGGCTCCACGGGCAGCAGGGCGCTGCGGCCATCCTCCCACGAGCCTGGTCCCTCATCATAGAACAGGAGGCTTCGGGAGGGCACTGGAGAAGGAGCTCATGGTGAGCCACGGTGCCAAGAGGCTCCCTCCCCATCCAGGCCACATTCAGGGCCTGGTGTTTAAGGACCTGGGCCCTGGAATCTTACGGGCCTGGATCTGAATCCCAGCTCTAGCAATTCTGAGCTGTGTGACTGCAGGCAAGTCATGCCTTTGCTTTCACCTTTCTGAGCCTCAGTTTGCTCATCTGTAAAATAGGAATACGGGGGCTACCCTCCTGTTGATGTGAGGTTTAAATGAGATAATAGAGTGATTGAAACTGCACTCAGAGAAAGTTAGATCTTCCTAAGCAGAGAGTACTGGGCTGGGGCATCTGAGACCTGGGTTCTGATCCTACTGTACCACTCACTTTCTGTGAGACCTTGAATTAATCTTTTTCCCGTTCTAGGCCCTAGTCTGCCCTTCAGGGAAATAAAAAAAAAAAAAGAAAACACAATTTTTGGATCTCTATCGTGTGCCAGGCGTTGCAGGCATCCTTTAACCTATATCAAATCATTAACAGAAACTCTTGGAATGAGATATTTTTAGCTCCATTTCACAGAACAGGTAATTGAGGCTCCAGGTTGGCAGGCACGCTGTCCCAGGCTAGTCTGCACTGAAGGTGAGATGCAAACCCAGGTGTGCCTGACTCCAGGACCCACCACCGCCCTTCTCACTCTCAGGGCCCGGATCTCACAGTTTATGTGAGCGGAGCCCCTGGAGCTGTGCGGTGCACCAGCTCTGTAAGCCAGCCTGCTCCAGAGGTCATCTCCTCTTCACCCTGCGGACACTGGGCCTGAAACCCACTGCGCTCACTCGGAGGGTTTTTTTACGGTACGTGCGCCTTTCACTGTTGTGGCCTCTCCCGTTGCGGAGCACAGGCTCCGGAGGCGCAGGTTCACAGGCCATGGCTCATGGGCCCAGCCGCTCTGCGGCATGTGGGATCTTCCCGGACCGGGGCACGAACCCGTGTCCCCTGCATCGGCAGGTGGACTCTCAACCACTGCGCCACCAGGGAAGCCCTGACCATCAACACTCCCTCCCTCTCCCCCTAACCCCAGGCTCCCCATCCCCCGCCGCCCCATTTCCATTCCTTCCTCTCCAAGGTTCCCTGTACCTCCCAACACACATAGGCCCCTCAGGCCTTGGGAAAATGGACACGTGGCTCTCAAGACCTTACTTCCCTGCCACCCACCTTCCTTAGTAACTAACTGTCCTGTTCTCTCCTTCTCAGGCTGCTCTGGTCCAGGGAGTGGTTTTCACTCCCCGCCTCTGCTTCCTCTTCCCCTAACCCTCCCCACGCCGCTTCCTCCCCTCAAGGCCCTGCAGGCTTAGCTCATTCTCCCTGAAGTATCCCTCCTTCTTGAAACTCACCCCTCCTCAGCTCCTCTCTCTCTGACCTCCCATCTGTTTCCTCTTCCTCCTCCTGCCCTGCTGGATAATTCGCTCCTGGTAAATGATGAGGGACTGTCTGGAAGTTCTTCCACAGGTCTATCTGAAGTATCCTCTGCTTCTGGAAACCCATACTATTCTTTGCTGCACCCTATACCAGTTCTCCCCTTGCCACTGTGTGTTGTATCTTTTCTCTCCTCTTGTGAGCTCATCAAAAAGGAAGCGATTGCGTTCATTTAGTAGGTGCCTGCTGTGTACCAGGCACTGTGCTAACGGCCTTTGTGCACCGTGTCATTTAGTCTTCACAACAAATGTGCTCAGGAAGTGTGGAACTTGTAACTCCCATTTTCAAGATAAAGTAATTGAAATTTAGTGTGAACACACATGCCTGAGGTCACGCAGTTAGTGAGTGGCAGATATGACTGACTCTGAAGCTCTATGCTCTTAACAATCCTCACAGTCCCCTGTGGGATAGTGGCTATCTGAGCTCACACTACCACTACCCCGCCTCTGCCCATGACAGACATTACCAGTGGATCCTGGCACTCCTTCCTGTTGATCCTGAGTGGCGCCTCAGAGTCCTTCTTAACACAGTGCTTCAGGCAGCCACCACCATCTTACGGAAAATGTCCCTGGAGCTGAAACTGTTTTCCTATCCCAGTTGTAAAATACTGATGGTGCTTAGCAGATGTCCCTACCAACTGGCACCATAATACATGGGGGCTAGGGTGGAAACATTCCTGTTATTCCCTAAACCTACCCCCGCAAGCCACTCCTGGGTGGGCTGGGAATCAGGGGCTCTTCACTGTAGTCCTAATTCTATAACTAACATTGAACACATCATAGACCCTTTGGGGGCCTCAGTTTCCCCATCTGCAAAATGAGGAGGTAGAATGAGACGGCACCAGCCCCAAACCTGGCTCCTCTCTTGTGTCTGGCTTCTGCTCTGAAGTTGGGGCTGGCATGGGGGGAAGGCAGCCTGGTTCAGAGCACTCACTCTGACTGGCAGTGTAGACGCTGTCAGTGGCCATGGGGTCTTCCTTCACAGTCTGGGAGCCGGAGGAGAACTCAGGGAGGCAGGGCACGAGGGAGCCCAGCACCAGGACAAAGCACAAGGCTGCCACCTGGTAGTGGAGAGAGAGCGGAGGGGCTGCAACCCTGGCCACCCCAATCCTCCCCCTGCCCCCGAGCCAATGGGGGCAAAAGGCTCAATATTTTTCCAGGAAAGCTGCTGCCAGAGCCAACCACCTCCTGCACATGGTGGAGGAGAAGGTAGAGGCTGTCGGGACATATCAGCCCATTGTAGGGGGGCCACCCCAGGCAGGGCTAGAAAAGAGGGGGAATTGGCCAATGTGGTTATCACCTATGGGGTGGAGGAATCAGGAAGGGAAGGAAGGGGTAGGTGTGGGAGGAGGCTGAGATTGGGGCAAGGGAGGGGAACGTATCTTCACACCAGATTCCCAGCAGGATTCCCAGGAAGGTGGGCCAGCAGGAGGAGGTTAAGAGTCACGGAGCCCAAACTAACCCCTGCCTCTACTGGGGCTTTGCCACCTGAGAGCTTGAGGATCTCGGAGGGCCTGGGGAGTGATTAGCCAGGAGGCAACAGGCTGTACAGCTCCAGGAAATGTGGAAGAGGGGCTAACAGAGGCCTGAGCCACAGCCTAGGCACCCACCCTCCATTCCAGAAAGAACCAGGTCCATACTTCCTCTCATCCCCCCAGGCCCATCACTCCACTCCACTGGGCCTGCAGAAGCTGCCTCCTCACGGGACTCGCCCTGCCATCCTCTAGCTGAGTTCACGTGAGTCACTACATATCCGCACCGTGTTAGAACTGGTCAGGGAAGGTCATGTACTGGAAGGTTCCATGGACTTGGGGAAAGAGGCTGGGGTCTGCTGGAGCCAGTGCACCAGGTACTAGGATGGTTTACTCTGGTGACACCGCCCACAATATGGCCAGGCCCTTGAAGCTCTGCCCGCCCCCCACCCGTAGAAAGCCAGCCTGGGGAAGACCTGTCCTCCTGTGGCCCTGTGGTGAGGGAACAGCACCTACCATGAGGCAGGTCCCAGTCTGGGTGGCAGCCATCTTGTAAGGCCTGGAGATCTTGTTGGTGACCAGAGTCTGGAGTTTCTGCAGCTGCTGGAGCAGGGTCCTGAGGAGGGCACAGCGGTCACCCGGCAGGTTCTGACCCAGCAGGCATCTCTACCTCAGGGAGCTCTCCCGGGGAGGAGCTGGGCAGCCTCCAGACATGGCTTCCACGCCAGGTGCCCGTTTCAGTCAAGACAGAAAAGGTCACCTCCCACGTGGCTCCTCTGTGGTGTGGCTGGGTCACCCTATGGAGGCTCAGGGGTGCCCCACGACGCGCTCCTGGCCAAAGGGGGGGTTGGAGGCGAGCCTGGACCACCTCAGCTGAGGCCCCTTTCTTTTTCTTACCCTGCACCAGCCACAGCTAAATTGACCCTCCCTCCTTTGTATCCACGGCACCTTGAGCTGATACGAAGGACACATCTGGCAGCTGCCTGGTATATGGTGAGGAGCAAGTGTCCAGGAAATGGTAGCTACCAGTTTTGTTAATTTTGTTGCTGTTTTTGCTTTTATCACGGCACCGGTAACACTTCGTTTATTTATGAATGTCTATGTCAGCCTCCTTCACTAACTATGGGCTCCCTGAGGGCAAGGACTGGGTCCCTCCCGGCGACGAATCCTCTGGGTACCCACAGAGGGTGCCCAGCCCACCCTTGGTGAACAAATGTTTAATTCTCTCTTTCCTCCACCCAGCCGGTCGGTGGGGTTGCAGTTCCCAGAATGTACAGCAGGTGGCGAAACAGCTCCAAGGGCCTCGGCCTATTTGGGACTAGGGAGGAATCTGGGCCAGAGGAAGGGGGTGAGGGGTGAGGGCTCCCGCCCCCCATCCCTGAGTCAGGGGGGCATTCTCCAGGTCATTCAGGGGAGTGGCTGGATCCCGCTGGAGAAGCTGGGGGAGAAGGAAGGAAAGAAGGAAAAAGCCTTCTGTTGAGCACCTGCTACATACTAGCTGTTGCCTGTTATTTTAATTACTCCCAGCCAACACTTATTACTCACAAACCTACTGTGGGCTCATGGCTGGTCACTATCAAGAATTCAGAATAATAACAAGAAAAAACGAAGAAGAAAAGCTAACATGAATGGAACATTCTCAAATGCCAAGGACAGTGCCGGCCCTTTACTTGCTAGGTCTCATCGCATCGTCACATGAATCCTGGGAGATACTGCTTCTATCATCTCCATTTAGACAGAGAAACTGGGGCCCAGAGAGGTGTACGTAACAGTTTTTCCAGGGTCACAAAAATGGCACCCAGAGTTGTGACTTTCCGCGGCAACTGCATGCCAGGCCCTGTGCGGGTTCCGTAAGAATGTTTCTCAAGCTTAATTGTGCACATGAGTCACCCAAGGATATTGTTGAAATGCAGATTCTGATTCAGTAAGTCTGGGGAGAGTCCCGAGATTCTGCATTTCTTTCTTTTTTTTTTAAAGGTTTTTTTGACGTGGACCAGTTTTAAAGTCTTTATTGAATTTGTTACAATATTGCTTCTGGTTTATGTTTTGGTTTTTTGGCCGCGAGGCATGTGGGATCTTAGCTCCTCGAACAGAGATCGAACCCACACCCCCTACATTGGGAGGCGAAATCTTAACCACTGGACCGCCAGGGATGTCCCCTGAAATTCTGCATTTCTAACAAGCCCCCACGTGATGTTAATGCTGCTTGTCTGAGAAACTCGCTTTGGGTGGCAAGCATGTACACTGGTAGGTTCTAACTTTAAGGTGCATCAGAATTACCTGGAGCGTTTATTAAAACACAGACCATTGAACCCTCCCCCTGGAGTCCCTATTCAATAGGCCTGGCATGAGGCCTGAGAATAAGCATTTCTAACAAGTTCCCGGGGGCTGCTGCTGTGCTGGTCTGTATCATCACTTTTAAGCACCTTACCAGCCCTGTCTGGTATCTAGATGGGAAACTGAGGGTCCCAGGCTGCAGAGTCCCTGTTTCTGGGGTTCTGCACTCAGTGACCTCTCCTCTCTCCTCCTCCCAGAGCTATGCCATAGCCAGGCACTGGCTGCAGGAGGGCAGGGGCCGGGGGACGCAGGTGGAACCACCCACCTGTTGGCATTCTCCAGGGTCTCCACCTTCTTCCACAGTTCGTTGTTCTCCGATGTAAAGGTCTCCACCCTGCGGGGGCCAAGCAGGCACAGGCTCGGGGGCAGCCCCCAGACTCACTGCTGCCCCCGTAGCCCTGCCCACCAGCATCCTAGTCCCCATGCTCCCCCCGCCGCCCCTGTGAGAGAGGGCTGGGGCGAGCAGGCCAGGCTGGGGAGTGGGGCCCAGGCCACCCAAGCCGCCCACCTGCCCAAGACCTCTTACTTCTTTTCTAGACACTCCACGTACTCCTTCTTCTTACGGCGGCTCTCCTGGGCCGAGATCTAGAGGGGGAAGCCCCCAAGCGGGAGTTACACAGCACATATCCGCTTCCTGGGGCTCCCCAACTTCAGGGCTGGCATCACCAGGGGAGCAGAGCCCTCCCCGCCGAACCAGGGAAGCCCCAGGGCAGGGGCAGGGCCTGGCTCACGCTTACCTTGTTCTTGATTTTCCTCCGGACCCTCTTTAAGGCCTTCTCCTCAGCTTTGGTGAGGGGGAGTTTCGTGGGGATGGGGTAGCCCTCAGCAATCAGGGTGCGCTTTTCCTCCTCCGTCAGGAGCAGTGGCCCCGACGTCCCCTGTAATTTCTGTGGGAAGGGGGACACGATAGTTAGGAACCAGACAGCCCTGCATTCAAATTCCAGGTCTGCCATTTACTCTTCGCGTGACCTGGGCAAGGCACTCAACTCACTGAGCCTTGGTCTCCTCATCTGAAAAAGGGGCAGATCTGAATTAAATCCAATAACATGTATCAGGTGCTCAGGACGTTGCTGGGAGCCTGGCATGTTTGGCCCTCCGTATATTGCTGGGGGTGGGGTGGTCCCGAGATCCCATCCTGGAACCCACAGCTTCAAAGCTTACTTGTCCAGGGCCCCCTAAACAGCACCCACCTCAGACACCCACCACCTCTTGGGAGGTTCCACACCCATCCCAGTGGATTCTGGGCCTCCTGAACATTGTTCTCCAAACAGTGCCCTTTGGGGGCAGCCTGGGCCGTCCCCCTGAAGGTGAGGAATGTCAAGTTCTAGTCCTGGCTCTGCAATAGCGTGGGTTTGGCAGGCCTCTTGGACTCTCTACCTGTTTCCTATTTACCCCAAGGCACGATTAAAAGACTGTCACTCCCATCTGCCTGGCAGGCACCTCTCTGAATTCTGATGGGGGTGGGGATCAGGCACTCAATTCCTTGACTCTAGGGTCAATCCACCCCCCAGCTGCTTACGTGAGGGGCAGTGAGGAGCGGGGAGGTGGAGATGGCTGTGGAGGAGCGGGCCATGGGCCGGATGGGGCTGGAGGGGGGCAGAGAGCGGGGACTCTGGGAGCCGTCACTGTCGCTGCCATGGCTGCTGGGGGGCGTCGGAGGCATCTGCACCAGGTCCTCTGGGGAGAGCAGGAGAAGCCAGGTTAGCAGGGTGGCGCCCCAGCTCTGGTCGCACAATCAGAGTTCAGCATAGCACGGGCCTAAGCCAGCCCGGAATGACTGTGGGACTGGCTGTTGGGGCCTTGACCGCTATAACATCGGAAGCCCCTCTGCCATGTCAGAAAGACGAGCTGATGTCCCAGAAGACAATTCCTGGGTGCCACCCCATCTCTGACTCCGCAGAAGCCTGGCTCCTTTAAGCCTGGTTCTTGGTGGGGATATCACAGAGGCTGGATTCTTGGGGTCCCTCCCCTACCCCTGACTTCACAGGGCTCAGGAGCTTTGAGACTCCAACTTGACAACCCCAGGAGGTGACTGGAATCTGCCCATAGCAAGACCCATGGGGATCAGGCTGGGCAAGCCGCAGCCTCTGTCCCTTTCTTTCCACTGCAAAACCCCAGGGTGTCCATTTTCAACCTCAGGGTAACAGGACAGCAGGCACTGGGCTTTCAGCAGACCCACCAGGAGCACTGCTCTCCCCAGCATGCCTTCTGTGCTGCCTCTCTGAGGCCACAGCATCAGGAAGATTGACGCCCTGCAGGTGGTCAGGAAGAGGCCTGGGCGGAGCCAAGAGGACCAAGAGCCTTGCTGCAGGGAGAGCTCCCAGACCAGCACAGAATGCCCAGATTTAAGTCCGGGTGCGGGAACCTGGAGCTGACTGCACCGCAGAGCCGGGCTGAGGCTGGCAGGAGGAAGCACGGCATCCTTCCGGGCTCGACCCATGACTGGGCGCCTCCTGCAGGAGTCGCCTCTCCCTTCTTTGGCTCTCATTTGCCTCTTAGGGATGCCAGACTGTAAAGACCACTGAACTTGGACTCAGAGAGACCTGAGTTCGAGTCTTGACTGTGGCCACAACTGTGTGACCTATAGTTATGTTTACTTAACCTCTCCCAGCCTCGCTTCCCTGCTGAATGGGGCTGAAAGGACTCCTTGCACGGAGCCAGGAGGATGCAATGGGCTAATGTATGGAAACACGCTTTATGAATTGAAGGGCACTCTGCAATGTAAGGTGTTTTCACACTGGTCCCTTTCTACCTCCTGTTAATTCCGTATCTTCTCTCAGAGGCTGGGACCAAATTGAGGGTGAAACTTGGGCCTTATTCATCTTTCTAAACCTTGTGGTACTTAGTCCAGGGCCTGAATAAGCACAGTAGATGCTTAATCAATGTTTGATGAATTAATGAGGTGGGGTTGGAAAGATTCAGTTAGCCCTTTCTCTTTCTGGTCAACCCAAGAAGCTTCCTCTGTTCTCTTCTCCCCTGTCAGGTCTGGGGATGTGCTTTCAAGGCTCCTGGGGATCTGCCATCTTTAATCCATACACTGCTGTATAATTGGTGGTTTGTCTGTGGCTCACACTACTGTGTGATCTACTTGGGTACAGGGACTGTCTTCTCTCTCTGCTTCCCCAGCTCCTGGGACTAGGAGATGTCCAGTGAACTCTAGTTGGATGGATGGATAAACGGATAGATGGATGGATGGACAGATAGATGGATAAATAAGTAGATGGATGGATGGACTGATGGCTATAGAGTGGACTTCAATGAATGAATGATGGGAAGGGTGAGAAGGTGTTGATAGTAGTGATGACAGCTGTAGATTGTGTCAGAAGGGGACTGGAGGGATGGAGAATGGGCAGGGTGGGGAGGAGAGAATATTCTGGGGAGAGGTGGGAGGTGTCGAGGGAGATGGGTGGGCCGGACCAAGGGAGTAAAGAATGCGGTCTGCCCAAGACTGGAGAGGAAGAGTCCCTCTCTGGACACACTTACCTGGTGTCACTTTGAGGAACTGGTTTACCTCCTGAGGCTCTGCTTTGATCACTGGCAGCTGAGTCATCTCTCCCGGGGCCTGAGGAAGAGACAGGTCCAGCTCCGTCAGCTGCCCCGGGGGCCCGTCCCCACCATGCCATCCAACCTCCCTCTCTCCCTGGGCCTGGGGGTCTGCCCTGCAGCATTAAGGAAGTATCTGGGCCCAGGGTTCCAGGCACATTCCAGAGGAGCAGAGGCAAGTTCTCGTGCTTAGAGAAGTCAAGTAGACCTAAGAAAAGAGAATGGTGGCCAAGTAGCATCGTTTAGCCTCTAAGCTCAGAGAAAGGAGGGCCTCCTGTGGCCTCTGAGGCCAGGGCCATCTTTCTGGTGGAGGCTGACCCTATACTGACTGTGAGCCCATGTGGGTTGCCATGAGGACGGGAGGTAATGTCTGGCAGGTTGTAGTTGTTCAATGAGCGGTAACAACAGCACAGACGAAGGAGGCATTAACTGGCTGGGGGCCCAGGGAAAGCTCCCTGAGCAGCTGAAGTTTGAGTCCTGATGTATAAATAGGAGTGTTCCAGATAAAGGATGGGGCAGTGTGTAGATGAGGGGAGAGGCATTCCAAGAAGAGGGAAAAGCATCTGCAAAGGCACAGAGGCCAGACAGAGCACAGCTTAGATCTGGAAACTGCAAGTATTAAGGGTGTCCAGAGTGCAGGGGTGTGTGTCAGAGGTGGAGTGGTGAGAAACAAGACCAGAAGATCTGGGGGGAGGGTATGGGGAGGGGGTGAGTAGAATCCAGACAAAGAAGTTTGAAACAATGAGGAGCCCCTAATGGGTTTTTAAGCACGGGACTGATAGAATTAGATTAATGCTTTAAATAAACATGCATTCCTATTTCTTTATGCCATCCCAACTTGCTGTTCCAGAAAGGACATCAACAGGCATGGCTTCCTACACACGAGGACCAACACACATACAAGGGGTGTTCTCTTTGAGAAGGCGCTGTGTTGGGTGTTGGATTTCAGGGCCATCTCTCCCCTCCAGGTCTGCAGCCAGCAGAGAGGTCATGATATCGTGGGTGGGACCCAGAATCCCGAATTTAGGCAGGTGAGTAAGAATCCCAGGAGGTTAAGGCTGGCAGGGACCTTGGAGATTCCCTGGTCTACATCCCAGCTCAGGCCTCCAGTGACAGATGAAGGGACTGCGATGCAGTAGGGTGACAGCTCTCATGTGGGTCCCACGCTCATCATTGTCATACCAACTCCTGGTTCCTGTGCCTTCCACTAGGGGGTCTCGGCCTACTAGAGTGGGAAGTGTGGGCTCTGGGGTCTGGCGGCTGAGTTTGGAATGCAGCTCCATTGCTTCTGACTGTGCAATGTGGGGCAAGCTGCTTAACCCCTTCCACCTCAGTTTCCTTCTCTGAGGCATGCGCACAGCTTCCAAGACCCTGGCTGCCGCTGCCGTCATGCCTTCCCTTCCTGCTATGGCGAGGGCTGAGGAGTCGCAGAGCCAGTCCTAGAGGTGGTCCGCAAAGATCCTCCCCGTTTGCAGCCAGCCCTGAATCCTCAGGTCCCTGGTGGAGTAGGAGGGGCTGACCTTTCTCACTTTTGGTCCCGTACATTTTGATCAGGTGAGCTGTGTGGCCAGCAGGGGGCAGTGCCAGCCAAACCTTGACTCTAGGGATTTCAAGGTAACCCTCATGCTGTAGACTCAGGGGTAGGACCCCCTTAGCAGTAGTTCATGCTCCCATTTTACAGAGAAGGAAGCTGAGGAAAAAACAGGGAAGGCAACATGCCCAGAGCACAAGTGAGAGCAGAGCTGGGACCCAGGCAGGGCATCTCCCAGGAGCCAGGGGTCTGGGATGTCAACTTTGGATTTACAGCCAACTGCTCTTATCTATACATTCACGGCGGTGAGGGCTGGCATGAGGGTGTGGGTTAAAAATACTCATCTCGTGAATATAAACAATTGAAATATGGCATAATTTTTATCTTTCCATTTAGGTGTTTCTTCCTTTTTAAAAATCCAGACACTTTGAGAAAATTAAGTGGCCTGGGCTGTCTCCTTCCCTGAGACCCTGGACTGGGCCCCTGATGCCCAGCCCTGCCTGGGTCCCTGTCATTTTTCTTCGGCACACAGTGAGGGCCCCAGCTTATTCCGAGGGTGCTGTGGTTTGAGCCCGTTCTAGGATGGTGAAGGGATGGCTCAAGGGATGGGCAGGGGTCTGGTCTGGGAGTTCCGACTCTCAGTCCTGAGGGTCACATTGCTCCCTGTTCACAGAGACCCTGTGTGCACAGGGCTTTGGATTGCTCTTCCCACAGAGACCCATCATCCCTCCTCCCTCCCTCAGCCCCTACTAACAGTCCCCAGGCTCACCTGGTGGGGGATGGGCAGCCTGGTCAGGGGGCTGAGGCCCAGCAGCGGGGTGGTGGCCATGGCAGCAGCGGCAGCCATGGCTGAGGAGGCAGCCAGAGGGTCCATGGGCAGCTCCGGGCTCTGCTCCTGCTTCACCATGACTGAGCACAGTTTGTGTCCCAGCACCCACGCTCCGTGTTCCATATCTAGGGAAGGGGGCAGGACCCAGGCTCAGGGGACTCCTAGAGCAGAGGGCTCAGCCCCTCTCCTGGCCTCTTGGAGCTGCTCTGGACAGGACTGTGGAGAGATGCTAGGGTATACCGGGAGGCAGGCGGAAAAGGGCAGGGGGCGGCGCTTGTGAGGTAGGAGGGCGGAGTGGGCTGGGGTCAGAAGAGGTGGGGGCATCTTCTTCATTCAGCAGTTTACAGAGTGGGCTTGGACAACAGACCCCTCCTGACTGGCTGTGTGACTTTAGGTAAGTTGCTTAACGTCTCTGAGCCTTAGCTTCCTCATCGGTAAAAGTACCTGACAAGAAGTAAATGTTCAATAAATGGCAGCTATTGTGAATACAATTATTGTTATTCAGTAAACATCTGCTGAGCACCGTGCTAGGTGCTGGGCATCTGGTGAGAGTCACGAGCAGTTTAGTGCAGTTAGAACGCAAAGGGAAGGAGAAGATGGGGTCAGAGAGGCCAGTGGGGATGGCATGGCCTTGGAGCTGCGACTTTGTCCTAAAGGTAACGGGGAGGCACTGAAGAGTTTTAAGCATGCTCAGATTTGTAATGTTAAAAAAGATCATTCTGCCTGTGTGTGCAGACTGGCCTGGCAGAGGGAGGCAGGGAGACCCGCAGGAGGCTGTTGAAATTGTCCAGCGAGAGAAGGTGATGCACATGCTAAGGCAGTGGCAGTGGGGATGGTGAGGAAGGAACATACTGGAGATACATTTAGAAGGAAGAATCCACAGGACCTGGTGCCTGGGGGGGCATGTGGGGAGTGAGGGCTGATGCTCAGGTTTCCCAGGGCAGTTTCCACCTCGTGGGCCTCCTGGCCTCACCTGGGTCACAGAGCTGCTGGGCATCCCGCCTTTTCCTGATGGGTGTAGCCCTGCCCCTGTTGGCCCCAGCACCTGGCTCTGGTGAGGCAGAGGTCTGAGGAGCCAGCATGGGTGGGCTAGAGGGGACTCTAGCCTTTGGAACCCACTGTGGGTGGGGAGAGGGGTCAGCAGCTGCCTGATCCCACCTCAGAGGCTAGGCCCCACCCTGCTGGGAGGCTGAGGGCCTCAGTTCTGGGCTGCAGGCTGCCCCTGGGCTCCAAGAACACCCACAATCTTCCCAAATTACAGGGCCAGCCCGCTGGCCTCCGGGAAGCTGCCCCCTGCAAAGGACCCACAGACAAACTGCTCTAAAAATAGACTTGGGGTGGTGAAGAATTGCCGGGCTGGGAGGCTGTCCACCCCACATGCTACCCTTCCCCAGGCTGGGGTCTGACACCCCATCGAGGTGACCTCCAGAGGCTGGGCTGAGGCCAGGGCACACAGGGAAGTTGAGACCTCCACAGCCACAAGCCCTGGAGCCACTTAAAGCCCCAGAAGGTGTCCCTGCCCTCAAGCGGCTGGATGGGGGCCGGGTACAAAGTCCCGTCTCTGCCCCTGGGGAATCGCAAAGACCCTCAGAGGCAGCTCACACTTCTTGCACTGAGTCTAATTCTAACTCTTGCTGCATAAGAATTTGTGTATTCCTCCCACCAACCCTGGCGGCGGGCACTGCTCTTCTGCCCATTTAATAGTTGAGAAGATTAAAATACTCACTCAAGACCATTGTCCTCCAAAGGGAAAGAGGAATAAGAGCCCTGTTCATGGTTCTAGACACGATAGTTTTAATAGGACTTTTATACACATAAGGAAATAGTCGCTAATTTTATATATATATATATATATATATATATATATATATATATATATATATATACATATACACACATACACACACATACACACACACACACATGAAATGTGCTGGGCACTGACTGAGCTGGGTACTTTTCATATATATATTTTTAATCCTGGCCAGAATTCTCAAGATACCTAGAGTCTTCATTTTGTAATTGAGGAAACCGAGGTCCAGAGAGGTTAAGCAACTTGTTAAAGATCACACAGCAGCCGGTTGAGGCGCCGGGATGCACACAAAAGCCAGTATCCTTTAGCGCCCCTTAATGCCGGCAAGTGTGGTGGGTGGCATGGGTGTGAGGTTTAGAATCAGGGGGCCTGCTTGCTCCCAAGTCCCTGCTCTGAATTTACTGTGTGCGTAACCTAAATAACTCAGCTTTCCCGAAGTCTCATTTTCCTTATCAGACAAATGGGGAGTATGATAAAAGTGATTCTGACCTCACCTGTGAGTTGTGAGAGACAAATGAGATAATAACACGAAGGTACTTTGTGAACTGGAGAGTGCTATAGAAATGTTTATTGTTATTCCCATTTGTAGATGAAGAAACTGAGGCTTATCAAGGCTAAGACATATGTCCAAATATGATGGAGCCATATGAGGAAATGCCCAAAGAGACCATTTCTAGGTGGGGCACAGTCTGGAGTTCTCAAATGTTGATCACCTGAGAGGAAAAACTCAAAGGGCCCTTTGCTTAAAAGGGAGGGAGGTGGGGGAGAGGAGAGCTTTAGAGAACCCTACCTTTGGCAATAAAAGTAGGGTGCAGGGGAGTTCCCTGGTGGCCTAGTGGTTAGGATTCCGGGCTTTCACTGCCGGGGCCCGGGTTCGATCCCTGGTCGGGGAACTGAGATCCTGAGATCCGTGTGATGTGGCAAAAAAAAAAAAAAAAAAAAAATAGGGTGCAGGTGTTTCGCCCAGGTAACATCTCAGAGGACATCACAGTGTGAGGAGGTGGTAAGTTTCTAGAGTCTTGGTGACTTGTCCACATTTATTGTTTAATCCTCCCCTCCCCCCCAGCTGTTCCCTCTAAGGCTGGTTCCCAGACCTAAGCATGCATCAGAATCACCTGGAAGGCTGGATCCTCCCCACAGCGTTTCTGATCCAGCAGGTCTGGGTGTGACCTGAAAATCTGCATTTCTAACAAGTTCCCAGGTGCTGCCCCTGGTCTGGGACCCACCCTTTGCACATCACTGACCTAAGTCAGCCAAAGACCCTCTTGAGAAATGCCCTTCTGGGTCTGACTTGCGGAAGAACAAAAAGGCGGGGGGCACCTCGGGTCTGGTGTCCTTCCTCTGGGTCTGGTGTCCCTCCTCTGGGTCTGGTGTCCCTCTCGGGTCTGGTACCCTGGGCCCCGCCACCCCTTCTTACCTTGGGTGGTATCCTCCATCTTGATGGGCACAATGGGGCTCTGAGGTGCCGAGTCACCGCTCAGGGAGTAGCTGTGCTCGGCCTGGATGCCCGGCGTGGGGGAGTCCAGTTCCATGTCCAGTAGAGGGCTCTTCTCGTCCAGCACGGGGTCATCAAAGAAACTGCTGAACAGGTCGTTGGAGAAGTCCTCCATGTTCTCTGCAAAGTGGTCCAGGTGCTCAGGGAAGTGCTAGCAAAGGGGGAGGGGAGAGGAGGGAGTCAGCTCACCCTGGAAAGGGGGCGCAGATGCTGCTCTGGTGGTGCCACCAGCCCTGCCACCAACACCACTGTCCCCACAACCTCCCCATTACTCTTCCCTCCATCATTAATACCACCACCACCAACACCAACTTCTCCCCAGCCCACATCATCATACCAACTATTACCATTTCTATCACTACTGTCACCCCGTCATCACATTACTGCCACCACCACCTCCACCACCGTCTCTAGCCTCTCTGTCAGTATCCTCAAGGGTGAGTCCTGGATGGTGTGAAATAATCCAGGTGATAGGACACAGGGCTTTAGTGCTGGCTCTGTGACCTTGGTCAAATCACTTAGATTGCCCAAGTCTGTTTCTCAGTCCACCCTACTTCCTTCACGGGAGGACTAAGTACTAAAGATTAAGTGTATCTATGCCAGCAAGTTTGCATTCCAAAGGCAATATCAGTGACTTTTGTATTCTCTTTTGCTGGAATGCAAGGTGGTGAGATTATTGAGGACTCTGCCCCCCTCATTAGTACAGTCCCCATTTGTCCACATGCCTCCAGTGTCTCCCTTTTCCCAGCCATTCTTTATACCAAGAGATTAGGCTCCAGAGCCATATCATTTGGATTTGAATCCTGGCCCTGATGCTCCTAGCTATGACTCAGTGCCGTTCAAACTGTGGGTGGTGACTCATTAATGGGTTGTGAAATCAATTTAGTAGGTCACGACCAGAATTTAAGAAAAAAGAAAACAGAACAAAATAGAGTAGAAAAATATCAGAGTGCACATAGGGAAGTTAAATACTTGGTAGATTTTTTTAATCTCAGTTTTGTGTGTGTGTGTGTGTGTGTGTGTGTGTGTGTGTTCTTGGGAAGGATGTCAAATATATTTCTCAGAAACAAAATAGTCTGAAAAATATTGGTCTCCACGATCCTGGGAAAGTTGATTAGTGTCTCTATGTTTCATTTCCTCCTTTGTACAGTGGGGGTGATTATAGTTCCTATCTGCTAGGGTTATTGTGAAGATTAAACAAGTTAATGCATGTCAAGCACTTAGAATAGTCCCTGGTACATAGTAGCTACTCAACAAACCTCTTATTAGTAAAGCATCCAGTGGCTGGCACATAGGAGGTGCTTGTTTTTTCTCTCTAAAGAATTATAAATATGTAAGGAAATGTTGTTCATTCTTTTTTTTTTCTGGCCGCGCCACACAGCATGTGGGATCTTAGCTCCCTGACCAGGGATTGAACCTGCGCCCCCTGCAGTGGAAGCACAGAGTCTTAACCACTGAACCGCCAGGGGTGCTCCCTGTTCATTCATTTTTTACTGACTGAATGAATTTGCTGGGGCTTTGCTTCTGGCCCTGGGGTCCCACCTGGAGAGTGGGTAAGGATTGACTTCTGGAGTCCGGAGTTGTTGGCTTTCTGGCCTGGAATACTTGGAGCCTGTCCTAGTCTGGAAGGGATGAGCAGAAAAGCCCTCTGTCTGAGAATAAGATTCAGAACCACATGAGCATCTGTGTGTGGGGGGCAGGGGATGAGCCCAAGCTCTGCAGATAAGCTTGCTTTTGACTCCTAGCTCACTCCTTGCTAAGTTTACTTCACTTCTCTGGGTCTCAGTTTCCTCATCTGTAAGGGGGAAATAATAGTTCCTACCTCACAGTGTTGTAATGAGGATCAAATATTTGTTAGGTGCTTAATGCTACCCTCATAGGATTATGAGGATAAAATGAGGAAATACATATAACACATGTATACAAATAACATACATATATATCTGTACAGCAAACACATGTAACACTGAGAACAGGGCCTAGAATGCAGTGAGTGCTCAATAACTGTTAGCCATTGTTATTATCAAAAGCCTAACTCTGGGCCTGAGGTGAACGGAGCCTGGAGCCAATGCAGGGAGGTGGCTTGGTCCTCCCCCCAAACAAAGCATGGATCAGAGAATCCATGATAAAATGAGCTCAGAAACCCATCGTCTTAAGTACTCTCTCCTCTCCCCAGCTTGTCAGAACTTACCATCCCTATCCTACACTTTTCTTGTGGTTTTAACTTTCTGAAGTGCTTTCATACACATTGTCTTATCTAATCCTTACAATTACCCAAGGAGACAAGGAAGTTGCGTATCTATATTTGACAGGTAGGGAAACCGAGGCTCAGGGAGCCAAGGAAAGCAGGGAAGCATCCACAACCACAGTCACACCCCAGTCCTCCCCCAATGGCAGCAGACGTTCCCCTCATCGGGAATTGCCTGCCTGTCAGACTGTGAACTCCCTGAGGTAGTAGGGTCTGGACTTGTTTACCTGCTGGGTCCCATCCCCTGGCCCAGGATAGACACTCAACAGCTATTGGTGGAGGGACAGCGCCTTGTACCCCAGAGGGCAATGCCATCAGTATGTCATTCGTCCCATCAGTGCCTGGGGTGCGGCAGTACCAGGAAGTCAAGGCTGAACAAGTCTCCAAGACTGTGATCTCAGCCAAAGGCCATTTACAGTGTGCAATGCCCCCCAGCCACCTAGCCAGCCACAGTCTGGACTGTGCTAGCTACACCCTCAGCAGAGTCTGGGTCAGCCCACCGGGGGGCGCCCTCTCTCTCCCTCTGTCTCTCTCTCTGTCTCTCTCTCTCAGGGTCTCTGAAAGGCCTGGTGTGAGGCCCAGTGGGAGGGGGTTGTGAAGAGCCTAGTGAGTCAGCTGCTAAGGTATTTCTGCAGCAGCTGCTTCTCAGGCGATAAGGGTTTGCCAAGCCCTTTCCCCGGGCCTGGGAGAGGAGAGAAGCTTCCTCCAGTCTGGGCCGGGGTCCCTAAAGGATTCCAGGCAGATGAGCCAGGTCCGTCTCAGAGACCCCTTTTGGGGTGCCCGCAGGCACCTGCTGAGGGAGATCAGTTGGTCCCTGCTTTGTGAGCAGTCCCACCCCACCTGCTGGAGACAGCAGCAAAGGCCCAGCAGGACAGAGCTTCCAGAGGGTGGGAGCCAAGTGGAAGGGGAGGGCGGCCAAGGGGCAGGCGGATTGGGGGTGGGGGACACTCAGAGAACCCAGTCCTCCTTGCTCAGGGCTTCCCTGTGTGCTGGGTGGACCTCTGGGGGCAACGGTGGGATGTCCCATCATCCCCAGGCCCACCTCCTGCTCATGCGAGCGTGCCAGAGGGCCTCCCTTTAGAGAGCTTTGAACCCTATTTCTATCTGGTGTCTGGCCCCTCAGAGCAGCCCAGTTATGGCTGGTTTATACCATCAATTTAGAGGCAGAAGGGACCTGAGAAAGCCCATGGTCCACACCCCCTCTCCCCACTTGCTAATGAGGAAACTGAAGTCCAGAGAGGGACCTACCAGGGTCACACAGTGAATTGGTGATGCTGAGGGAGAGGTTATCCGCAGCTCTGGGGCTGCACAGGAATGTGGAGCAACTTCTCCTTCCTGTCCTCTCTTCTTCCTCTGTACCCACCCTCCCCCCAGCCCTGGAAAGCCCCCTCTGGAGATCTCAGGCCTCCTCAGCTTGAGCAAGGCCCCTTGTCCCTTCTCCCACCCCCCCAAAACCACACCCAGCTCTTTCTCCAGTTCACACACAAAAAGTTCAGGTTTCAGACTACCTGATGGAAAACGATTGGGGCAGCGAATCAACGTTCTGAGGGGGATAGGGTTCTACTGGGGGTGAGCGTTCTACCGGGGTTGCCTTTCCAAGCAACTGGGGTGGGAAGCCAGAGAAGGAAATATTATGATTTGTTTCCCTCCTTGTTGAAGACTTTTTCCAACAGTCTTGCCAATGTAAGCTCCTTCCCGGCTGCCACGCGCAGCCGGCGCCGGCTCCCCTCTCTTGGAGGACAGGTCCCGAGCTCTCGGGCTCTCAGCCCCGCGCACCCCTCCCCCTCCGCAGCATCTCCTCCCGGAGCCGGGTCCCAGTCGCCGACCCTTTAAGTTTAAAGGAGAGTGTCCAGTCGGCCCCACGTGGCCCAAGAGAGGTTAACGCCGGCGCGCGGGGGGCCGCCCCGCGCCGGAACCCAGCATGCTCATTGGTCGGATCTGCGGAGGTCGTGGCCAATGGGAGGAGGCTGCGAGACACCCGCCGCTGGACCCGCGGGGAGGGGGCGGGACGAGGGCACTGGTCGCGCGGGGGAGGGCTCGCGGCCTCCGCCGAAGGCGCGAGCTGCGCAAGGTTAGAGTGTGTTTGTCTTGTGTCCCTTTCTGCACCTGAGGCAGAGGCAGAAATGGCCCCTTTGAGCTTTCAGGTGCGCCTGGCAGTTCTGTGGTGCCCTAAGACCCTTACCAGCTGTGTGGCCTCGACCCTGCACCGGGAGCCCGAGGAAGTGAAGACAGAGGGGAGGCCAGGCCCCAATTCTTAAATTCCTTCGCGGCTCTTCCAGCTCAGCGACTTCCTTCCCTCCTCGAATAATCCTACCTTGGGCGCATTGATGGGGCAACGGGAGTCTCTGTCCCAGGTAGGGGGAGGTGGGACACTCCAGGGCGGTAATAGCGCCGTCTGAGGCTCCTCTCAGTTCCCCTCCTCTAATTCCTCCCTGGGGGTCGATGCAGAGAGAAGGAAAAGCTCTGGGGACGCGGCTGTCACCTGAGGGTGTGTGTGGGAAAGAGGTTTCCCCACCTGCCGCAGCCTGAGAGCGCCCCTTTCTCTCTGGTCCCTACCCCTCGGCGCCTGCACCCGCATCCCGGGCTTCTCCCCCTCCCCCAATCCAGGCTGATTCAGTCTGTGTTTGGGGGAAGGAGGGAGGAGGCCGGAGTGGGTCCAGGCTGAGCTGTGGGATAAGGAGTGGGGGGAATGCCGAGCCCGAACATTCCTTCCGAGAGAGTGAGCTCTGGGGAGCGATGGGAGGAGAGTCCTCTCACATTTCCCCTTCCCCTCCCCCGCAGGTTAGCCCCCCCCCCCCACCTCCTCCACTGACCCATACATTCCGGGACGGTTACTTGCCTCGTGGTCACTAGAAAATTGCCCCCATTTCTAGCTGAAGGGCAACCAGTCTGAGTCACTGTTGTGCCCTGTGTGTGGCGGTGAGGGGTGGGGGGTAGGGTCAAGAGAGAGCAGGGAGGGGCTTGGGGAAGGGAGGTGGGCCCCTGGGTACCCAGTGGTCCTCCTAGTCCTGAAGCATCACCATCCAGTCATTTGGGGATAGGGGGAGATCCAGGCATCTTCCCAGAGCTAGACTGGAAGGCTGTCCTAGGAAGGAAAAAAGGCCCTAGACTCAGACTCAGGAGGCCCCTGTTCAAGATCCATCTGTGCTGTGAGACCTGGGCAGGGGCAGGTGGTGTCTCCTCTCTAGGCCTGTTGCCCCATCCATTCCCCAACAGAGTCTGTGTTCCTACTGAGGCAGGGGTGGCAGGCATAGGGTGGAGTGGACTAGTCGTCAGAAAGTGGCCTCTTTTCCTCTGCTCTGGCATCTCTGGGGACTGTGAAGGGACAGAGCCAGTTTTCCTCATCCCTGGAGCCAGCCCCTCCCTGAGCCTTCCTGGCAGGGCACAGGGGTGAAGGGAAGCACATTGTTCCAGCCTCCAACCTCACTCTCATCCCCCATTCCCCACAGGCCCGGGGAAGGCGGCTGCTGAGGTTTCATATTTTCCCCCTACCAAACTCTTCACCACAGAGCCCGAGTCCAAATAAGCAGAAATGCTTCCCTGTGTGTGTGTGTGTGTGTGTGTGTGTGTGTGTGTGTGCGTGTGTGCGCGCGCGCGCGCGTGCATGTGCGCACATGCTACACAGACGTGGGCTGTGAGGTTCTTTCTTACACAGGGAAACACCATCTTCCTGACACCACACAACATAAGATCCCCACATTTAGACACATTCAGACTGTTCCCTGTACAGCCTGGCACAGATACTAATGCACATACACACTCTCTGGGCTCACATAGGCTGACACTGGCAGGCACTGACACAGACCCAACAAGGAAACACTCCTCAGATGTGATCAGACAGACACAGACTCCCATGTGCGCACATACACACACATACGTGCAGTTACCCGAGACAGTCACGGTCACAGACGTGGGCATGCACACTCTCACACAAACACACACAACATCTCACAACACCACAGCGCTGAATGCTGACTGTGCCAAGCCACATGCCTGAGTCATGTGACCCCCAGCGAGGGAGCGTTGGGAGTCCCGGGCTTGCCTGGGGCTGGGACGGTGAGGGCTGGGACTGGAGGAAGAGGTACCATGGGAACTGAGCTCTTCCGTGCCTGTGTGCTGGAGAAAAGAAGTGGGAGAGGAAAGGGCAGGCTGGTGCCCGCCACAGGCTGCCGCTGTGCAGAGCAGGGTCCACGGTCTCTGCAGCCCCCAGCCCTGTTAGTCTGGCTCTCCAGTTCCCCCTCCTGACACTGTGGTAGCCCTTCCCTGGCCAGACCACAGGTCCCTCAGGAAAGTGAAGAGCTGGCCTACAAGTTCCCAGCCAGCCCCTGGCATCTTCTGACCGGGCGGCCCATGTGCTGTGGCGCAGCCTTGGGGTGGGTGCCAGGTACTGTCTGGGCAGAAGGAAGCGATGGCCGCTAGTGCCGCCGCCCAGGGCTGGGATTAGCTGTGACTGGCACCACTGAGGGCACAGCAGCCCAGGGTCTGGCTGCTGGAGATGTTGGTCCATAGGCAGTAGCCGGAGGATCCCTGTGGGACAGATCAAGACACTGGAGACTAAGTGCCAGGGCTGGCGCTGGGGGCCTCTGGAGAATAAGGGCATCTAGTCCCATCCACTTATTCATCACTCGTGCATTTGTTCAGTGTTTACTGAGGACCTACTGTGTGCCCAACCCTGTGGATACAGAGATGAACAAAGCCCAGTTCCTGCTCCCAAAGGGCTTCCTGACTAGTGGTGTGACCACCCATTTATGAAGGTAGGTGCAAGGCTTGAACTCTGATCTGTCTCCAGAACATTCTCCACCTTGGGATCTTCTAACATAAATATGACCATGTGACTCCCCTGCTCACTATCCACTAATGACTTCCTCTGTCCTTAGGCTAGTTTCCAACTTCCTTAGTATAGCTTGAAATGATCCAGCCATGTCACCTCTGTGTCTCGCTGTGTCCAATTCTCATCTGTGTCTCCAAAGCCTAGCACTGGTCCCAGCACATGGTAGGTGCTCAGCTCTTTGCTGAGTGACTGAGTGGGTGAATGAAGGAATGTGCCAGTGAGCAAATGGACTGAGGCCTTTCCTTCTGCAGCTGAGCCTCCAGGAGTGACTGCCCTGAGTTCCGCTCTGCTGCCAGCCTGCTTCTGCCCCAGGCAGTTTCCATATGCCTGGACGCCTTCCCTCGGCTCCTCCCTAGTGGGGCCCGTTGCACCCATTCTCTGGGTTGTTCTTTCCCAAGGCCTTTTTGCTCTTAAGCCCCAGCCGGACCAGGTACCTGGGGACCACAGCCCCCAACTCAGCTCTGGAGGAACTGTCCCCAGGGTTAGGCCAGGTCCCAGAGGATAAACGAAGCCCAGTGGCCAACCGGCCGAGCTGCTCTTCCGGCCCCTGGCCAGCTGGAAGGCCCTCTTGGGCTGGAGCCTGCCACCAGGCTCTGGCTGGAATTCCCTTGGCCTCTTCCCTCTCCTCTGTGCACTCAGCATTCGGCCTCTGGCTTCCTCAGCGGTCCCGGGCCTGTCTGAGTTGTCCTCAGGTTTTATTTTTGGAAGAAGTTGCATTCTCTCTCCTTATTTACTCCCTTCCTTCAGGGAAGGTGTGGGACCCCTGGGCTCGGCTGGGGATCAGGCTGTGACTCCAGCCCCTGGGGTTTGGACTTCCCTGGGGCTCCAAGGAGGGGACCTCCAAAGATTCCTGACCGATCTGATGCTTCAAAGCCATCTGACTCTGCCCTCCTTCCCCCACCCAGTGTGTGACTAATGCCTGCCCCTGCCCTTCTTGAAGAGCCCCACGATAGCCAAAAGAAATCATTACAATTTTAGAGCTGAAAGGAATTCTGGCATCATTAGGTCCATCCCCGTTTACTTGTAGAAGCAATGTAGTTCAATGGTTATAAGCAAGAGAGGCAGACAGATCCAGTTCTAATCCTGGCTCTGCTGCCTACTGTGTAGCCTTGGGCAAGTTACTTAACCTTTCTGAGCCTCTGTCTCAGCTATGAAATAGGGGAACTTATATCTACGCCACCTGTGAGGTTGCTGTGAGGGTTAAATGAGACAACATTTGTAAAGTGCTTTGTACAATGCAAGACACATAGAAGGCTCTTTTCAAATGTAGCTATTATTATTATTATTATTATCATTATTATTACAGAGAGGAAAACTGAGAGCCAAGGGAAGGAATGGACTTGCCCAGGATCACACAGCTCAAGGTAAGCAGCCATTCCCAGAGTCTTTCCTCTGTCTCCATCTCCCTTCCAAGGAGAAGGGAGGGGGCAGGCACCAGCCCAAAGGAGGAATCTCCTTGAGTCAGTCGCATGGGCAAACCCCTGGATCTTCCATGGCTGCCTCCTGCATCAGGCCCGGGCCCTCCTCTGACTCAGGCATTTCCTCCACTGCCCTAGGGGCTTCTTGCTTACTGGAGGTGAGAGGTCCAGGGAGGAGACCCCAGGCTGAGGGTCCACCTCAGCCCCAAGGTGGACCCCAGGCCAGCGGGACTATGAGAGGAGGGGGAAATGCTGGGTCCTGACATCACAGAGCAGAGAAGCTGGAGCCACAGCCATGCAGGCCAGCTGGGGCCCTTCCAGCACGTCCAGATGTCTCAGGAATGTGCTGAGCTGGGAACCACCTCACTCCTTCCCTCACCACCCCCAAGCCCTCATCCCCTCATATGCTTGCTCAAGTTCTGCCTCTGCCCCGCCTCCTACCCTTCCTCTTTCATCTCTCCCTGGGAGAGCCTCGTGTCCACTGTCCCTCTGGTTCCTTGCCACAGTCCAGCTGCCTCTCAGACCTCTGAAGGGGTCACCAGAGGCAAGAGCCCTTCCCCTTCTGCAGACCCCCTGGTCTGACTATGAAGGGTGCGGGGGCGGGGAGATGGAAGCCTGAGCTAACTGGGAGGGGAAAGTTCTGAGCAGATAGTGCCTGCCAGATCGCAAATGTGGAACTGGTTTGCAGCCCTGGGAGAGAAAGGGGTGAAGGCTTTGGGGTGGTAGAGGGCAGGGTTGGGCCTCTTCTCCGGGAGGATGATGAAAGGGGCTTTGGGTATCTTGTCCCAGTTGATGGGTGGGAGGGCCAAGGAGAGGAGGTGCCAAGCTGGGCTGGGCTCAGAAGGAGGGCTCAGATCCTTCTAGGCCGCTGGGATCAATGGGGACGTGCTTTGCCTGATACTGGAGGGTCCTGAGAGTGTGAGGGAACCCCATTAGGGTCTTGGGGTTGGGCCAGGAGGCACGACATGGTTCAGACTGGAGCTCTCAGCCCCAAAGAGGGACAGCTTGTGTCTCCGCAAGGGTGGAGTTGCCTTGGGCCTCCCCAGGCCAGCCTGGCCCCAAGTGCTGGGGATGAGAGAGCCAGAAGGGAACTGGTGCTCCTGGCCAGTGTGAGAGTGACATCAGGGCAGGGGGTAGAAATCAGAGGAGAGAAGGGACCTGGGGTCAGTTGCTGCCTCGGCCTGCTCTGGGCACAGAGAGGAGCCCACAATGCTGTCTTGGGGGAGAGGCCGTGATCATCCAGACAGGCTGACAGCTGGGATGCCCTAATGGACTCTAGACCTCCTAGCACTGACACGGTTCAGGGGAGCTGGGACCACTGCCCTGTCCAGCTCAGAACTATCATTGAGAACTATCACTGGCTCCCTTCTGCCTGCTGAAAAAACTCTCAGCTCCTAAGCACAGCATTCAAGGTTTGTCACAAATTGATCTCAACTTTCCACTATAGCTGGAACCCCTCATCTTTCCTTTCCCTCCAGCCTCATTGGATGACTGCTCCCAGTTCCTTAAATCTGCTGTAAGCTGCATGGCTGCAGGGCCTTTGCTGGTACCATTCCCTGTGCCTGGAAGGCCCTTGCCTTTTATCTCCTCATTCTAACTCCTATCAGCCTTTAAGGCCCAACTCAGTGCTGCTTCCTCCAGGAAGCCTTCCTTGATCACCCAGCTGGAGGAGTCCTCTCCATCTTATACCACTGAAGCATTCATTAGCCACTGGTTAATATGGTGCCTTGAACTCTAATTATCCACAATGGGACCCATCTCTCCTTCTAAACTTTAACCACCTTGAGGGTAGGATATAGGATGGATTTCATCCTCGAACCCTCTGCAGGGCTTCACACAGGGACTGGCATACAGTATACCTAATAACAATAATAGTTAATATTTATATGCCAGGCACTGTTCTAGTTCCTTCCATGCAGTACCTGATTTAAGTTTCAGAAGATCAGGTAGCTACTATTAGTACTGCCATTGAATGGTTAAGGAAACTGAGGCACAGAGAAGTTAAGTAGCTTACCCAGTTTATTCAGTTAGCAAGTGGCTGAGCCAGGATTTGAACCCAAGCTCTGATTGCAGAGCTTGTGCTCTTAAGCACACATGACAACACTGGATGTTGAAGGAATAATGATCGATTTCCTGCTGTCCCATCCCAGCACCTAGGGCCAGATACAAAATATGGTCCCCCATTCCAGGCACTGTGTCCTCACATGGGGCCCCAGATTTGCTCATCCCTGGCCATCCCTCTCCTGATGCCCAGAAAGACATAGCCCTGAGAAGAGGCCTGGGGTCTTTTGCCTTTACCCAAAGAAAACAGCCTTTCAGCTCCAGAGAGGTCCAACAGGTAGGCAAATAAAATCCCTATGGTTAGGGGTCAACAAAGGGATGAAGATGGGACATTCCTCCAAGGGCAGTCCAATGCTGAGGACCGTCCTTTTGGGCAGGGACAGCAACAATCAGAATGAAAACAGCAGCAACAACTACTGTTTATAGAGGGCTTGCCGTGTGCCATGCACTGTGCTAGGCTCTTTGCAAGAGTTGTCTAACTGAGTCCTTGTAAGAACCCTGTGTGCTACAGTCATCCTTACTTAATGGATGAGGAAAATAAGCTCAGAGAGGTTAAGGCACCTGTCCAAGCTCACACAGATGACAAATGATGAGAGCCAGGATTTGCTCCCAGGTCTGGGCAGGGCTAAAACCAACCACTAATGGTCACCCCACACCACCTCAGGTATGGCTTGGCTCCCCAGCGCTTGTCGGGGTATCTGCCTTCTGACCTGTGGACTTGCTGTCTGGTCAGGTGGGGTCTGGGAATAGACACCAGGTCTCAGGAGAATTTCTGTTCAGAATCTGCCCAGAGTGGAATGGATTTAGAGTCTACAGCTCAACTTTTCCCCAAGCTCATGCAACTTTGAGAGCCCAGGATATTGAGAGCTGGGTCGATTTCTTTAGCTGGGTAGTGAGTACCCAGGTATCCATTTTATTACACTTTGTAATTCATACACATGCATTATATATATTCTCTTATGTGCGTGATATATTTCATAATAGAAAAGGCCACCATAATTAGGAGATTGGGATTAACATATACACACTACTATATATAAAACAGATAACTAACAAGGACATACTGTATAGCACGGGGAACTCTACTCAATATTCTGTAATAACCTATATGGGAAAAGAATCTGAAAAAGAATGGAGAGATATATATATATATATAACTGATTCACTTTGTTGTAACCTGAAACTAGCACAACATTGTAAATCAACTACAATAAAAATTTAAAAAGAAGAAAAAAGAAAAGGCCATCATGATAGAGTGAAAGGTAGAGGTAGGATTTAGGTTAAGAGTCGCTACTTGATAAATAAAATCCACCTAAAAAAAGAAAAGTACCATCAAAGCTGAAGTGTGGGAGTGTCCTTTCTCCCATTACCCATCCACCCACTCGTTCATCCATCCATCACCGCTTCTCATTCCTTCCTTCCATCTATTCAATAAATAAACATTTCCTGAGCACCCAGTCACTATAGCTATAACTAGTGAATAGATAAAAACAATTGCCTGACACTCCCTGCCCTCAAAGAACTCTCAGTCTAGTTCAGCAATGAGGAAACCAAGGGGAAGTGATTTGCCCAAGGTCACACAGAGAGTTAGGGAGATGAGGTGAGGAGAGGTGAGAACATTCTAGGCAGCAGGGAACACATAGGAAAAGGCTTGGGCCTGTCTGCCTCCCCAGCAAGTCCCCTCAATTGCTGCTTTCAAACTGCCTCCTGGCTCTCCGTGAGGGCCTGAAGAGCCTGCCTTACTCCACTGCTGCTTTCATTTTTGTTATTCTTTTGGAAGAAGAAGAGGGGGACAGCTGCTGCTGTCCAGCTGTTCTGTCAGACCACACAGCCCAGCCCAGATGTGTCAGCCTCTCTGTGATGGGTGAAATGGCTCCTGGGCCAAGGGCCAAGGAAGCTGCAGTGAGGGCTCTGTCCCGGGAGAGTTGGGAGAAGCGGCACCTTCAGCCCGGCAGCAGAGAAGCCCAATATTCCTCCAGCTGTCAAGTTGGCCTCGCTCATGATGTGGTATGTCCAGTTCATAAGGATCAGGATTTTGACATTCCAAGGAAATCACCCTTGATCTATTTTCTCTGATGGTCAGAGTTCTGGGCTGTTTCTTGCCCCTCCCAGCTTCCCCAGAACCAGACATCCTCATGCCTACCTTCTGCCCAGTCCTGCTCCCCAGTTCTACCATTTGCTCTGCCTGCTGAAGCGGGTTACTTCGTGTTCCAGCCAGAGCAATGCTCATGGTCTTGACTTAACTCCACCCAAATCTTCTTCCTCCATCCTGCCCCCTGGAGCGCTGAGACTTCCAGAAGAACAGCCTGTTCTCCAGCATCTGGAGCTGGTTTCTTGAGGGAGGTTCAAGAGCAAGCCAGGTCCCACAGAGGGATGCTCTGAGAGGGCTTTGGTACCAGGACTTGCAGGAGGCACATCGTATGGGGAAGGGAAGACACAAAGCGGGGCTGGCCTTCGTCCTCCCCTGTCCTGGCACAGTGGCCAGGCCAGACAGAAACAGACCCTCCTGGGGAGTCCTGGAAACTGCAGAGAGCAAAGGTCCAAGTTCCCAGGTGGGCCGGGGAGTGGCATCCTAGAGTGAGGATGAGGAGAGGGCAGGGGATGGGATGTGTGGTCTCTCCTCTGACAGGCCAGGCAACGTGCTGGCTCTGCCCTTAAAGCTCTAGGCATCCATGGTGCCCTAAGGATGGGAGTGAGTGAGCGTGACAGCGGAGCCCCTCGGATATCTGAGATCCCAAACGTTCCTGCCCTGGAGGGCAAAGTCCAAACCAGAACAAGAGCGGGAGAGAAGATGGTGATTTCTCCTCCTTGACTCCATGGGGCCCTGTCCCGAGAACAGCATGCAGATGTCCCCTCCTCTGCAAGTGTCAGTTTTCTCATCTGCACAGGGGCCAGTGATGCTTATATAACAGGCTCAGCAAAAGGGACACGGCCCCAGTCCTCCCTGCCGAAATACCTTCCAATAACTCCTTTGCCTATAGGGATGGTGACATTGGAGAGGGAGGGTGGGGAGGTCACCTCCTCTGAGAACCTTCCATGATCTCCAGCCCGGCTGGAGGCTCCTCTTTGGGCTCCCATCATGCTCTGCTGCATCATGGCACCCCGCGGTGCTGCTCTGTCTGCTTCCCTCTCTGTCTCTCTCATTTGGCTGTGAGTGGCTGGAGGTCATTCCGCACAGTGACCAACACTGGCGCTCCTTTAGTTCCCAGTTGTTAAAGGACGGATGTATGTATTGAAAAATAACCAAGCGAATTCCCAGCTGGTCCAGGGAAGCCGGAGGGACTTCACAGCAGATGGGGACACAGGCAGCATTTTTGTGGGACCCAGTCCGCATCACCCTCAGGGCTGGCTAGGCCAGGACCTGAGAATCCAGGGCCCCTTCTGGAATTATCAGTACACTTCTTGAACACTCAGGCCTGTCTTTTTAAAAACAGTCTCCCCTTCCCTTATAGGGACTGCCTATAAGGGAGTCTGAAGTCATTTTCTCTACAAATACAGTAGACCCTTGAAATAGAGCAAAGTACACTACAATGTGACCAAAACTTGGCTTCTGTCCTATGTCTGGGACCCATCTCAAATAAAGGTGGGAAAAGCTCTTATCTTTGTGGGGCTGGTAAAGAAGTGACTGCCTCGTGCTCCTCTGGAACTTCCTCAGCTTGGCTTGCTGCATATGCACTAAGGTTTCACAACCTTTACTTTTGTGCTTTTTGTGATAGTACAGACCAACTGAAAAATACCACTTTTCATTGATCCTACAATAACATAACTCCACATTTTGTATGATTGAAAATTTTGGACTCAGCTTATTGTTTTATGGTTGAGTTTTACTATACTAAACGCCTATTTTGTGCCACAGTACTGTGCTAGGTTTATGGCAATGAACACAACTGACATGGCCTCTGTTCTTAGGGAACTTGCTTTCTCACAGAGGAAGTGGATAATAAGCTGATAAAATAACAGCAAATTGAGATACGAGCTACGAAGAAATCAAAGGACTGAAACAGGGACTTCCCTGGCGGTCCAGTGGTTAAGGCTCTGTGCTTCCACTGCAGAGGGCATAGGGTTTGATCCCTGGTCAGGGAACTGAGATCCCACATGCTGTGCAGCACGGCCAAAACAACAACAACTACAACAACAACGGACTGAAACAAAACAATAAGGGGTCCCACTTGAGGTGGTTGGGGAGGCTTCTCTAACGAGGCTTCCTTTGAACTGAGTAAGATGAGATGGAGAGAACTGGAAAGCATTCTAGATGTCAGGGATAGTATGTGCAAAGGCCCTGTGGCAGGACTAGAAAAGACTTAGTTTTAAGCTGGGTGAGTGTGGATCCAGGAGTCCCCGCAAACTGGACAAGGGGAAACTGGGGAAGATGGAAGCCCTAGAGCCAACTGGTGCTCAGGGTGAAGCCTAAGCCACAAGTTCAAATCTGCTGTGCATCTGTCAGCTGTAGACTATCCTACACCAGGGGTTGTGGGGGTCTGTGCCAAGGGTAGGGATGACTCAAAGCAATGATAACTCATTGGAAACCTTCCTGAATTTCAGAGACAGTGTGGGCCGCAGTACCCTGATGGCTGGGAGTAGAGAGCATCCTTTTTCCTCTTCCTTAAAAAATGTGGGGCTGGCCTGAGGGTTAGGGAAAAAGGATTCATTCAGCAACGGTTGGTTGAAGCCTCCTCCTTGCCAAGCACTGTACTGGGCACTCAGCAGTGAACAAGACAGTTAAACGCCTGCCCTCAAGGAGCTCATATCCTAGTGGGGGGAGCAAAACCAAAATAAAAAGCTGCCCAAAACAAACTTAGTGTTTTAGAGGAGAAGGAGGTGTCTGGGGCGATCTCCCTTCCTGAAGGGGAGCGCTGAGATTTGGGCTCCTCCATTAGTTTTTCTCTATTAGTTCTTTTGTAGTGGATTCTACCTGGAGACCAGAGTGCCTCGGCCCTTGGGTCCTCTTTCCTGTTGGTGAGAATTTAAAGAGAAACACAGGCACATGCGCTCGCACCCCTCCCCTTTTAAGGGCTGTTAAAGGCCCACACACAGACATAGGAACACCCAAATGCACATACTTCTCTAATCTCCCTAAATCCCCCAAAGGCTGGGGTGGTGGAAATAGTCATGGTAGTGGTTCTCTGCTTCCCTACTCAGCTCAGGAGAAGCCAGGCTGGGGGCCTGAGGAGCAGTGATCAGGTTTAGCCCTCACCACCCCCCTTCCCCTGGGCTGGCCCCCGTCCTTGTCACTCCCACACCTGGCCTCACCAGCTGCTGGGAGGTGAATGGGTGTGCTGGGCAAACATCCTTGCAGCTTCCTGCTGTGCGCCTCCGAGACAACAGGCCTCCTCTTCCTCCTTCTCCTCCTCCCCACGCCCTCCCAGATGGGGCTTCTCTGGGATCCAAAGCCATTTCCCTCTAAAGAAACCAGAGTCATCCTTTCCCCTGAGCCGGAGGACGGACCTAGTGTCTCTCTCTGGAGACATGACCTGTTCTCCCTCTGGTCCTTTATCCCAGTTCTCTGAGCGCCAGGCCCTCTCTCATACCTGCCCAGGGGCTGAGGGGTCACAGGGTCCAAGGGAAGACGGCTCTAGGGAGGCCACGTCAGGAACTGTGGGAGAGTGGGGAGGGGATGGGAGGAGAAGCACCCTCATCTGGCAGGAAGGGCAGCTCCTTCCGAGGGATGTCTCTGAGAATCACATAGACAAGATTGCAATAGGATGAAGGTATTCTCACAGAAGGAAAAATACAGCACCCCTGGCCACCTCTAAGCACACATGGCTTATGCAAAGTATGCAACTCATTCTCCTGTCTCTGTCCAAGCGATTGCATATTTCTTACACAGTTGTGTTCAGGGTAAGCATCCTTTTTGATTTTTGCCTTTTGTACAGAGTAATAGAGCACACACGGTTTCCACCGTGACTTTATGGCTTTTATCTGGATTTTTAAGGATAGTGAATAACCTACCCTCCATTTTCCAGACCGAGAAGCACACAAACTTCACCCCTTTCCATCTTTAACCCTGGAAACACTTTCCTGTCCTCA
Organism: Stenella coeruleoalba; assembly: GCF_951394435.1. Classification (NCBI taxonomy): domain Eukaryota; kingdom Metazoa; phylum Chordata; class Mammalia; order Artiodactyla; family Delphinidae; genus Stenella; species Stenella coeruleoalba. The sequence continues at coordinate 13,907,918 of NC_137154.1, forward strand.
TGCAGGATGAAGAGGGAGTTGGGGATGGGGTTGGTATGGGGTCCCAGCTGGGAGGGACCTTAGACATCTAAACGATGGAGGCACCAGAGAAGGAAGGTGACCTGCTCAGGGTCACAAAGCAACTCCTACCAGAGTATTCTTTACTACTACCCCATCTAGTCTCCAGAGCATGTTAACTATGGAAACTTACCTGGCAGGCATCGTCCTGCATTAATCTTTAATTAATTTTCTCACTAAATCTCTATAATAACACTATGGGGAAGCTTCTGTATCTCCATTTTTCAGATGAGGAATCCAAGGCCCTCAGGAATAAAAGTCACTTGTTTGAACTGCCCAGCTGGCTGGTGGCAGAAGCACAGCTAGAACCAAATTTCCTGATTCCCAGCCCAGGAGTTTTCTTTCCTCTTAGAAATTCTTTCCTCTCCCCCTGCCTCACCTGGCCTTGCTTAGGCCTGAGATAAGGAGCTTTCCCAGCAGGGCTTTCCCTCCCCAGGCCCAGTACTGGATACCACTGTCTGATCATGATCATGCCTCCTTTCCTGTGCTGGACCAAGGCCCAGATGAGCAGCTGGGGATGCAAGGCTGAATGGAGCAGCAGGAAGAGGCTGTAGGCGGCAGAGTTCATTCAGAAGAAAGTCCAACTCAGAGCTGCTGAGGGCTGAGGGAACCTCACAGGGGGGCTCTGCCCATAAAGGTACACGCTGCAGCAAACTCCCTCCCTCTGACCAGTACCTGTTACCAACTCCAGGAGGGGCGTATGGAACCCCAGATCCCTGCTACTTCATTCCTAGGATCTGTGCCAGACCATCCTTAGAAAGAATGATCCAACCTCTTCCCATTTTACAGACACGGAAACAGGACCAGGAAGGAAAGCTGGTTGCATGGCCCAGGCTCACAGGGAAAGGCAGAAGCAGAGGCAGGACTAGAACCCAGGTCTCCCCACTGCTGGTTCAAGCCCTCTCCCCTCTTCCCCTCGGCTTGTCTGCAGAAGTGTGCTCTCTCTGACTGGAACCAGGGGCCTTCCTAGAGAGCAGGGTGACCTGGATCTACTGCCTAATGGAGGACCGGGAGACCTCTCACCCCATGCCTCCCTGACTCAGGTTCCCGTCCCTGGACTTGTTCCCCACCAGCAGCCTGGAACAGTTTAGGTGGAAGTCCAAGATGCCCAGTCCTTTAACTCTCAGTGCATTTGGCTCTTGTCTGCCAGGTTTATCTTAGTCCCAGGAGTTAGAGGCCAGCAAATAGAGACCCTTGAGATGATCACTGGGGGTGTGTGTGTGTGTTTGTGTGTGTGTGTGTGTGTGTGTGTGTGTGTGTGTGTGTGCTGGGGGGGAGGAGGGGAAGAGGGAGAGACTGGCAGGTCACTGCATGGGGTGGGGGAATCCCCCCAGATCCCCCAAGCAGCCCACATTTCAACCCGGCAGGCCCTTCTGAACCCAAAGATTTTCTCCCATTACCGAGCCCATCCCCCCGCCCCCCAGGGCCTTAGGGCTGAGCCTGAGAGAGGGAGGGAGGGAAGAAGAAAGAAGCCACGTTTCCTTAGGGAGGGAGGGGAAGAGAAAGAGAAGGACAAGCCCGGAGACAGAGACAGTCACGAAGCCACAGGGAGAGAGAGACAGTCAGGGAGACATAAGGGACAGAGAAACAGACCTAGAGAAAGACCTCCCTCCTTCTGAGCGATCACCCCGTGCTGCCCTGACCAGTTGAGGTCCCTCCCTGGGGTATCTCTGGCCTGACTTCCTGGGGAGGCCAGGGCAGCACCCCACATTTCCGGGTCTGGCTCAAAACCCGGGTCGGCCTCTGGCCCCCCAAGGGGCGTCTGGTCTCTGGCCCTCGAACACTCCCCTGTGCGCCCCCCAGCGGAGAACCAGACGCAGAGCCACCGAGGTCTTAAAGGGGGCGCAGGAAAGGGCGCCGCCAATTTGCTCCCAGTCTGGTCCCGGAACCCCAGGGTGGGTGGAGGACGATTAGAAGACTTGGGGGGGGGAGCAGAATTGGTGTTTCTTGAGGTCGTATCAGTGGATCCGATGGCCCCGACGCCTCGACGTTCCCTTCCCCTAGAAGGCCGAGGCCAATGTACCCATGGACGGAGCCTCCAGGAGGACCGTGCACGGGCGCAAGCTCAGAGGCTCCAGGTTCGGGGTCTAGGGAGGTGTCGAGGGATCTAGTCACCAAATCTCAGAGCTCTAAGCACGTGTCTCTCAAGGGGACCCTGCACCGAGCCCCCTCCCCCACTTCTGCCCAGTGCTGTGTAGTCCAGTCCTTCAGGGGGCCCCAGGTGCACCGCGAAGAGGAGTAAGGAGTGGTGGAAGGAAAACACAGACTCTTCATCTTACCGCATTGTTGAGGAAATCAGACTCGTTCAGATCCCCCAAGTCCAGGAAGCTGGATCCGGGAAACAGCCTGTCGGCCGGGAAGGGCTCCAAGACGGCGTCCATCGCGGCAGGCTCCGGAGACCCCCTTCGGCTGGGCTTCCCTCACTCCAGGGCGGCGGCGCGCCCGGCCCAGAGCTCCGGCCCGAGCGCTGGCAAGCGGGCGGGGGGCAGGTCCCGGGCAGAGCCCCGGGGGAGGGGCGGGCAGAGGCTGCGCGGCCCCGGGTAGGGGGCGCGGGGGGCGCGGAGGCCTTAGGGCAGCGGCGCAGAGCTGGCTGGGCTCAGGGGCCCCGGGCGCACCGCGGGCATTTAGCCGACTCCTCCTCCTCCCGCTCCTCCGGGGGCACAGCTGGCTTCCATGGGGAGCCCGGGAGTGGGGCTGAGGGCTTGAGGAGCCCCCCGGACTGGGTGGGAGCCGGGGGCGGGGGAGCTGAGCGCTCCCCCGAGACTGGGTGACTGCCGGGCGCTCCGCTCTCTCTGCGTCTCCCTCTGCACGGCTTCTGTCACTTTTCCTCTCTGTGAAACCGGGAACCCCTTGGCTGGTTAGCCCAGCTGGCTGAGGCGCCACTCCTCCACATCAATATTCACGATAATTTCATATTAATGAGGAGAAGGAGCGGCCTGAGGAATCGTCCCTCCTCTTTTAAAGAGACAGCTGCGAGCTAGTCTTGCCAATCTTTTTTCTCTGAAAAGATAGGGGCTTGAAGCAAAATTGTTCTAGAGCCAATAACTGTGTTCCTTGAACCTCAGCATCTTAAGGCTTTGCCAACCACACTCCCATAAGCTCACGAGGGAGCTGAGTTATTTCTGTTCTTCCAGGCTTATGCTAGGGCCTGAACCAAATCCAAAGTCAGGGAATTCCATCTCTTGGGCCCCTCAACAAATCTCCTTTCAATGGGAAGATTTTCAGGTCTCCTCCTCCAGGAAGCCTTCCCTGACCCCCAGGCTGAAGCAGTTACCATCACTATACACCCACAGGGCATGGTGTGCTTACCTCCATGTGCTGAGTCTAATACAGTATTGTCATTGTTTGCTCATGTGTCTATAAACCCACTGGACTCTGAGATCCCTCAGGGCGAGGACTGTATCCAGCTTTCCTGTGTGTGAAAGTGCTGGGGGGGACAGGAGAGATGAGGTAAGGACCCCTCTTCTCATCAATCATCGAGTACCCCTAGTGTTTCTGAAGAGCAAGAAGTTGGAGAACAGTAGTCATGGGCTCTGCGTGAGCCAAGATGTAGGCTGGCTGCATGCTCCCTGGTCACAGGACACTCCCAGGCCCCCTGGATCCATTACCTAAGTGGCCCGCTCCAGAGTACAGCTTAATCTCTTGAAAGGGCTGATAAACAATCACCAGGCACCTGAACAAATGCAAGTGGTCAGAAAGTCACTCCCTCCGCGGGCTGGGCACACTGTTCCTGCCCAGAAGTCATTAATAGGATTAAGTGTGTCCTCCCTGTCTGGAGCTTTTAATTAGCTCAGGAACCAAAAGCCTTTAAGAAGCAGAGATGTCATCGCAGTTAAGCCAGGGATGTCACCCAAATTGCTCTCTCAGTGCCAAGGTGGGGAAAGGGCACACAGCTAGGCTGAGATAGCAGCTGTTTGCCTGGGGCGGGCGGGCAGGCATGTGGCTTTCCCCCATCTCCTGATCCAGTTGACATAGTTCTGGAGAATGACGTTCTGACCCTCCACATTGTCATATGACTATTAGCTCCTGGGCCTCCCGGAGAGTTTGCTCTTGAGAAGCTGGGAATACAGCCCATGCTCTGGGGACCAGTTCACCAGCAATGTAACTCTGAGAAGTTAGGCAGGGCCAAAAAGAAATCAGTTCACTCTCTAAACAGTGCCAGGTAGAATTAGGGTGCTGAGACCATGGGAGTTTTCCCCAAGTGTGTCACCTCTGGCCAACTGGGGAGCAGTCAGATACTGAGAATGTAGCTGATCCTTTGTGGGCGTGGGGGATTGCCGTCTCTGGCTGGGCAGACAAGTCAGTCCATGGTGGGTGAGCTTGCGACTGCAGGTGTCTGGAGTCCTGGCTCCCGAGCTGGAGTCCCTGCAGGTCCCCAGAAGGAACAAAAGTGCCCCTCTGCCTGAGGTTGGCTGGAAATTGTGCCTGTGTTCCTCCCAGCCTGCTCTGTAATTAGAGACATAAGCACCACTTAAGTGACTGGGGAAGATTATACAGTTTTAGATAAATAAGATTAGCGTGTCCTCTCTTTCCTGATTCTTACCCAGGTGAACACCCCAGGAAACCATTGAAAATAATCCTGGGGAGACACTCTGGTTCCAGCACCTCCTGTGGAGTCTGAGAGGCAGGAGGTCCCAAGAGAAATCCTGGGGGGAAGGGACGGGGAGAGGAGAGAAGAGGAATGGGCAGTGTGGAGCCTGGCACGTACAGTAGAGAAGGATGGCAGGGGGTTTGTTCACACATTCTACAAGTATTATTGAGCACCTGTGAACAGTCCCTAGACCAGGCCCTGGGGATACAGTCGTGATTAAGTACTTAAGTTCTAGAGTGAATGAGGAAAGAATGGGCAAAAAAAAAAAAAAAAAATGTTACGAAGATAATTTCAAATAGTAATAGGACTATGAAGGAAATAAAATAGTGTGATATGATTGAGTAGGTAAGGAAGCCCTCTCTAAAGAAGTGATGTGTGATCTGAGAACTGGAGTCATTTATGGGGCAAAAATGGAGGGAAAAGCATTCCAGATAGAGGGAACAGCAAGTAGAGGAGAAAGCAAGAGAAAGACTGGGAGGGGCAGGCAGTGACATGGGAGAGAGAGGATGAATGTGAAACCCCAAGGCCCTATACACAGTCACTATGGTCTCACTGATTCTATTCAAGTAGTGAAAAGAATTGTGCCTGTTCAGGTTAGAGGGCCCACCTGAAGCCTTCTGTAGCAGTCATCCCTTCGGTATCTAGATCTCTTAAAGATTTTCCAGCAGAGGAAAGTAGACAGCTCACCAGGTCTGCAGTCTGGGTTCTGACCCAACAGGGAGGGTCTACTTCCTCCAGGCCAGTCCTGAGCTTGAGGCCCAGATGCCTCAGGCCCCTTCTCTACATCTGAAGGGGCGGGGGAAGGAGGCCCAGATTGGTGCTGCAAAATACTCCAGGTCAAGAAAAGCTCACAGACCGTAGCCCCTCCGGTTGTGGCCTCAGGAAAGTCTGGTTGGTGCGCTCAGCAGTGGCTCCAGCTGTGAAGCATAACGCATAAAGATGCTCCAACCCACACAGCGACGCACAGGAGGGAAGGGACAGAGGTAAGCTTCCTGCCTGTTCCAGACACTGGAGGTCAGGTGGAGAGAGAGGCGCAGGGAATAGGGGGAGGTAGGGTGAAGGACCTGCCTCTTTAGGAAGCCTGGAGCTCCGATTTTCCAGGCTTCCATCCTGGAGCCTCCAGGAGGGTGCAAGGCTGGGTGTTTACACTTGGCAGGCAGGCTCTGGGTGGTGGTGAGAAGGTCGCCCAAAGTAAACCTGCCTTGTTTGCCTGGATTGTAAAGGAAAAAACGCTTTGGCACACTCTAACAGGAACTTCTGAGAAATGAAAACATATTCATCCTGGAGATTAGGCTGACTTCCGGGGCACAGAAGGGGGCCCTTTGTTCTCTTGTGGCTCCCTAAAATGGGCCTCATGGCTGCTCTCCCTGTACCCCCCACAGGGCTAGAAGTGGAGTCCCTGGGGTTGCACCCTGCCAAGAGGGCGGAGGTGGGCCTCAGGCCCCAAGCTCTCACTCTTCTCCATCCCCTTGGCCTGTGGTTCCTTCCCTGCTCCCCCCGGAACCATAAAAATACCTGACATTTATTGAGAACTTGCTTTGTGCCAGGCACTAAATACTTGACTTATATTACCTCGTTTAACGCTTGGAACAAGCTTGTGAGATAAATATCATACTCACTGATTCTGAGATGCACACTTACACCTCTGAAATCAGAATGTGTCTTATAATCGGTAGTATGTTATACTTGAATGGACAGTGTTTCTTCCTTCTTAGCGTACAGTACAAAAAAAATGGTGTAGCGTACAATTGATGACATCTTAGATTCGATGAAACATGATATTATTATCATCCCCGGTCTGCAGAGGAGAAAACCGAGCCTCAGAGAGTTTATATGACTTACCACTCCTTTATTTTGCAGGAAACTGAGGCCTCGAGCCATGAGAGGCTTTCCTCAGGTCAGCCAGCTTCAATGAGACAGAGATAGGACTGAAATCCGGGCCTCCAGGCTCCTCACCCAGGGCCCTTTCCACTCACCCCAGATGAACTGGGTTTGCTCACTAGGGAGAGGCAGGCGCTGAGGGGAGGGCCTTCCAGGGCCTTCCTCAGCAGCGAGTGAATCACCAGCCACTCTGCCTTGGAGAAGGGCCTTAAAGATAGATTTTTTTCCCTCTCCAAATTCTCTGAAGACTGAAGTTCCTTAAGGACTAAAAAAACACTTGTTTCCCTTCCAGCTCCTTTTCCTGGTAATTATTTTAGCTTCTCTTTCCCTGAATTTCTGCTCTACTGTCCCATCTTTGGACTGGAGGCAGGCCCACCCCTTGGCCCTCGGTCTGCCTGCTGCCTGGGGAACAGCTCCACCCGCTTCCTGCTTTGCTCTCGGCCCTGCTCTGATCTCACCCTTCTTTCTTCCACCTCGAATCACCTGCACCAACTCTGCTTCTAGATGCCTCTATAACCCAGGCTGCTGGCTCCAACCCCTAAGACATACACTCAGGCATACTATTTCCTCCATCTCCCTCGCTCTCTGAGTCTACAGTCAAGGGAGGAAAGTCAATAAGGCTAGTCTTTCCTCTTGCCTCAGTGAGCCCCCATGTTGTCGGGGACACTCCCCTGCCAATCCTGCTTCACTTAGGGCTGCAGAGCTGGAACTGTGGGAAGGGCAGGGGCATGGAAAGTCAGAGGCTTGACTCTGCCTGTGATCTACTGCACTGTAGATCTACCCACACCCTACCCCGTAGCCTCAGTTTCCCCAACCTCCAAGGCTGGTGAGGCTGAACGGCCCGTCACCAGGAAGCGGAGAGGCAGCATCAGGCGTTTAAATCAAAGGCTTTGCTAAAATGCAACTAGGCACGGTTCACTTCAGCGGGGACTGATCGCCACCCAGGTTAAGCCAGGGCCTCAGATTCTTCCCAGTCAAAGGAGGGTTTTGGATAGCATAGTCTCTGAAATTCCATCCTACCAGCTCTGAACCGCTATGATTCTGTCTCCCTCTGCCCAGAAAGCAAATATAGGCCTTGTGTGTGAGGAGCCCATGTGTTCTCTGGGCATCGATTTGGCCAGGAACTGAGTGTGCTGCCTGTGGTGGTGTGACTGTGCGCACACATGCCGCTGGGTGGATGATCCCGTGTCTGGAGGTGTGGACCTACATGTGGGGCTCCTGCCATCCGTGCACATGTACAATCCTCTGGAGGAGAGAGTGCCGGTTCACACCGAAGAGCAGGCCCACCCCCCTGTGCACATCCATGCCAGAGCGTGCGGCTGCAAATCTGGTTTCCATCTTCTTCCAATAGGCAGCTGGGCTGGGGGAGACTGAGTGGAATATTAATTGTGCTTTTGCACGTGGCTGAGCTCCATGAATGTGGTGGTCGGAGGGAACAGCCTGAAGCTATGTGGGGAATGAGGGGGAAGCCACAGGAGCGGGGTGCCCTGGGGTTTACGGGCACACTTGGGAGGAGGCAGAGCCCTGAGACCCAAAAGGGTGGGTGGCAGGGGGAGGGAGAGGGCTTCTGAGACTAAGAATCTGGGGACAGCGGGGAAGATACTAGCTAGGTTTAGGGTGATTCGGATGTTTGCCTGATCCGGAGCCCGGCACATAGTAGGTGTTCAGTAAGTGTTTGCTGAATGATTAAATAGCTGACTGCTCGAGTGCATGAGAGATCTCACAGATACTCTTACCTGGGAGAAGATGGAGGACTGAGTAGGAAAAAGGAAGTGGGCACATTTGAAGCACCTACCATAGCAGCCCACTCTGAGGGTCACCGTCAGGCATTTTATTTTATTTCAAACACAGAAAGGCCTAGGAGATAGTATCACCCTTGCTGCACACACCCTCCCCTCCCCACTTGCCCTTTTTTGGAAGGCCCAGGTGAGAACTTTTTCTTTGACTTCAGGGCCCAGAAACGCTGGCTGCTTCCGAGAGGTGGGTCTATTTTTTTTTTGCCTGTGCCGGGCAGCATGCAGGATCTTAGTTCCCCCACCAGGGATCGAACCTGTGCCCCCTGCAGTGGAAGCATGGAGCCTTAACCACTGGACCGCCAGGGAATTCCCAGAGGTGGAATTTCTATCTATTTTCTATCTATTTTCTATCTAATGGACACTCTGGATTTTATAGCTCACTGCCTTTCCTTCTTTACTTGGGCTGTCAGGAAGCTCAGAGATGAGTTTGCTGGGGCCCACCTCTTGCAACAGGGTCTCATGGGGGTGCATTTCACAAACTAACTGCATCCCTGGCTTCATCTTAGCTTTTTAATCCCCCTTCTCCATATCCTTTTCCCTCTATTAATAGCCATTTAATTCCATTGTCTGTAGGGTTTCTCAAGAAACTTTAATACACCCTGAAGTGAGACAGGTATAAATACAAAAATATTTTTACTTTTATAGGTGAAGAAGGTGAGGGGACTTCCCTGGTGGTCCAGTGCCTCAGACTCCACGCTCCCAAGGCAGGGGGCCCAGGTTCCATCCTCGGTCAGGGAACTAGATCCCTCATGCTGCAGCTAAGACCCGGCACAGCCAAATAAATAAATAAACATTAAAAAAAATAAAAACAATTAACCATAAAAAGAAAGAAGGTGAGGCTCAGAGAGGTTATGTTATTTGTCCAAGGTCACACAGGTATTAAGCAAGAGAGTTGGGAATTTGAGCTTGGATCAGTTTGACAGTATTTTCACTGTGCCAGACTCTAGGAGTGGACAAGATGCACAGCAAGCAGGAGGCTTTCAGGAGTTGGGAGGAGCCTTTAACTCTCACTGGCCCTCATCCAGTCTCTGCTTCTTTTTTTAAATAAATTTATTTATTTTATTTATTTTTATTTTTGGCTGCATTGAGTCTTCGTTGCCGCATGCGGGCTTTCTCTAGTTGCGGTGAGGGGGACTACTCGTCATTGCTGTGCGCGGGCTTCTCATTGTCGTGGCTTCTCTTGTTGCAGAGCACGGGCTCTAGGTGCGTGGGCTTCAGTAGATGTGGCACGTGCGCTCAGTAGTTGTGGCTTGCGGGCTCTAGAGCACAGGCTCAGAAGCTGTGGTGCACGGGCTTAGTTGCTCCATGGCATGTGGGATCTTCCCGGACCAGGGCTCGAACCCGCGTCCCCTGCATTAGCAGGTGGATTCTTAACCACTGCGCCACCAAGGAAGCCCCAGTCTCCGCTTCTTGAAGAGCAGGTCCAGGTGGGGATTCCCATCCCAGGTCATTCACAAAGAGGGGGCACTGGGGGTCCTGGGCATCCCCAGTCTTCAAGGACCAGTCCTAGGCCCCATAGCTAAGCAGAACAAACAGAAAACCAGCAGAGCTGGTCTTGGCAATCACCAGTTGAAGTGAATATATATTCCAGATGCTCTGAGGAACGTTTCTGGAGCCTCCAGAACTGAAGGGCGGACCAATTCCCCGGAGGAAAGGAATGGATCTGGGCCCAGGGGAGCCACATTTTTTCTCAGCTCTATGGCAAGCAAGCACCAAGGGTCCAAGGATCAGGGCAAGGAGCTCCAGTGCTGCATATTCCGCACCTCTGTTCCTCGCTATATCCCTTCAGACCTGCCCACCTAGAGTCTGTCTCCCGTGGGGAGCCCCTGGATGATGACTTTGGGATTCCCCAGGGAGGCCTTATACTTACCTGTTAGTGAATTCATTCCTTACAGGGGATCACGCATGTGCTGCACAAACCTGGGGACCCCTGGGGAGGGCACAAAGGATGAGCCTAATCTAGGGGAAAGGGGTGTGGTTATTCTGAAAGCCGTAGCGGAGAATGACAATGTCGGTCAACCCAGGGGACACCGTCACACTGACAGTGACACAGAGCCAATGAGTAAAGACTCATTTCCAGATAAGCCCTGAGGTCTCCTGTGTGGGATGCCTTCAGACACAGCCTGCATGGCCTGGAGGAGAAATAATCATAGAAATAATGGTTTTCACAAACTGCCATTTGTTGTGGACCCGTTGCCCTTCAGTGCTCCGCCAGTTTGCAGTGCGCATCTCAATCTTCTGAATCTATAAAGAGCTCCTATAAATCAATGAGACAAAGGCCAACAATCCAATAAAAATATGGACAAAGAATATGAACAGTGAGTCTGGTACATTTATACAGTACTATTTATCATGTCCCAGGATCTATCTAAGCCCTTCCTCTGCATTTTCTCATTTAAGCCTTACCACAAGGCTTGGAGATAGATAACATGATTACTCTGTTTTCCTGAGGCTCAGAGAGGTGAAGATACTTGCCCAACGTCACACAGTGACTTGGTCTGACTTCATAGTCTGTGTTCTTAAGGTACGAGTTGGGATGAGAGTCACCATTTATGGGGACCCAAGGCCTCAGGAAAACCTGGCAGGCACTGGGGAGGGACAGTGATGGAGGGTCAGCCAGCTGAAGTGAAATCCTGTCTACTCAGCAACTTGGGAAGAAACCTGGAACCCCCAATACCTAGGGAGAGGGTTTTGGGTTTTGTTTTGTCTTTTTAAATTTGCTGAATAGATAATGCATCACATGACTCAAAAAATATATATATATAATGGGGCTTCCCTGGTGGCGCAGTGGTTGGGAGTCTGCATGCCGATGCAGGGGACATGGGTTCGTGCCCCGGTCCGGGAGGATCCCACATGCCGCGGAGCGGCTGGGCCCGTGAGCCATGGCCGCTGAGCCTGCGCGTCCGGAGCCTGTGCTCCGCAACGGGAGAGGCCACAACAGTGAGAGGCCCGCGTACTGCAAAAAAAAAAAAAAAAAAAAAAAATATATATATATATATATATGTATATATATATATATACATATATATATATATAAAATAATGAAAATTAATCCTCTCATCCCTACATCCTATGTCCTAACCACTAAGTTCCCACACTTCAACCAGCATATGATTAATTTTATTACTTTCTTGGGCATCCTTCAGTGGGGTGTGTGTGTGTGTGTGTGTGTGTGTGTGTGTGTGTGTGTGTGTGTGTGTGTGTGTGTGTATTCATATGTATATACATCTTTTCTCTCTTTTTTATTTAACCAAAAAGGAGCATATTAAATACACTGTTCTAGGGACTTCCCTGATGGTGCAGTGGTTAAGAATCCACCTGCCAGTGCAGGAGACACGGGTTTGAGCCCTGGTCCCGGAAGATCCCACATGCCGAGGAGCAACTAAGCCCGTGCACCACAACTACTGAGCCTGCGCTCTAGAGCCCGCGAGCCACAACTACGGAAGCCCACGCGCCTAGAGCCCGTGCTCCGCAACAAGAGAAGCCACCGCAATGAGAAACCCACACACCACAATGAAAAGTAGCCCTGCTCACCACAACTAGAGAAAACCTGTGCACAGCAACGAAGACCCAACGCAGCCAAAAATAAAATAAATAAATTTACATTAAATACACTGTTCTACATCTCCCCCCCACACCATTTTATCTGTTTTGGAAATCTTCCACATTAGTACATAGAGAACTTCCTCATTCTTTTTTTTTTTAAGTAGGTGCGTAGCTACCAATTGTGTGACTGTACCATAATTTATTTACCTGTCCCCAACTGATGAACATTTAGATTGTTTCCAGTTTTTTACTGTTAACAAATAATGCTATAATGATAGCCTTGTTCAGGCACTGTATATATGTAGGATAAAATCTCGGAAGTGGTATTGCTGGGTCAAAGAGAATGTGCATATGTAATGTTGACAGGTATTGTCAAATATTTCATATCAACTTACCCCCTCACCAGCAGTATATGAAGCTGTTGGTTTCTCTACAGTCTCTCAAACAGTGGATATTATCAAACTTCTGAGTGGCTTCGTTTGCATTTCTCTTATCATTAGTGAGGTTGAGAGTCTCTTTAGATGTCCTCGAACAATTTATGTTTCCTTTTCTGTAGACGCTTTTCATTCTCTGACTTTTAAAAAATTGGTGGTTGTTCTTATCTTATTGATTTCTAGAAGCTCTTTATATGTTAGGGAGATTGTGATGTGATTTGCAGCAGCAGTGGGGCCAAAATTGGCCTCCCCTCTGGGAAAGGCTGTGGAGGTGGATTCTTGCCCACATCTCCACCCTCTCATCCAAGCCCAGCCATTGATTCAAGGAGCATTCATTGAGTATCTCTTGAGTGCCAGGCTCAGTGCTTAGGCACCTGAAACCAGAGGTGAATAGACAAAGTTCTCAGGTCGCTGGAAGTTCGGTGGGGTAATCAGACAGGTGGTGGTCCAGTGTGAGATGAACTGTAGTTCAGGGGTTCAGAATGAGTGCTTCAGGAGCCTGTGGGAAGAAGCAATAGCCTCTGCCTATCCCAGTAGACTCTGACACCTGTCACCTGTGTCCACCTGGGGCTGCCGAGGCTCTGCCTGCCTCCCCTCTCCCTGTGGGTTCAGCCCTCAGACTCTGATTGCAGAAATGCTCTGCTCCAGGAAGATGGCTCCCTCAGTACATATTTACAGAGTGCTTACCACACACCAGTCTTCCCTGAGCTCATCCTGTCGGCTCTGCCTCCACGTGGCCTCCTTCCCTGGCCTGCGCTGATCCTCACCGCCTGATTCTAACCTGTCATGCATTTCTTTTTACTTTTTCTTCTTTTTTAAAAGTATTTATTTATTTGCACGCCCTGGGTCTTAGTTGTGGCACGTGGGATCTTAGTTGCGGCATGTGGGATCTTTAGTTATGGCATGTGAACTCTTAGTTGCGGCATGTGGGATCTAGTTCCCTGACCAGGGATCAAACCCAGGCCCCCTGCATTGGGAGTGCAGAGTCTTAGCCACTGGACCACCAGGGATGTCTCTGTCGTGCATTTCTTGCCACCTGTTTGGGGGTGTCCGTGCCTCCACTGCTCAAAGGATTGTAATCTCTTTGATGGTATGATGGGAGACTTTCCTCTGGGTCCCCTCCCCTTGGTGCTTAGTATCCGGTGATGCTCAGTGAAGGCTTGTTGGATGATTGATCGTCAGGTGGCTTGGATGTTAGGGAAGTTGGAAATCATGGCTCACCTGAATTGGGCTGTGTATGTCGGGGAGGTAGGGATGGCCCATTAAGCACGGGAAAAGATGGTAAGCCAGCCCCAGCATCAGAGGCCAGCCAAGAAAGGGTTAAGCTTGCCAGAGTTTTGTATATGAAATGGCACCGGGGGGAAAAAAATACAGACTAGCAATTGAGCCCTGTCTCATCCTGGTTCAAATGACATTGTCTGAGCTTCCCCAGCCTCGCCTCCTGCACTAATTACAGACCTTCCCTAGGGAGGGAGACCAGGGCCCGGAGGTCCTCATTACAGGCTCGCTCGCTGGAGGGAGCAAACCCCAATGACTGAACTCAATGACCAAACAAACTCTCTTGAAGAGAGACCCGGGGGTTCCTCTGTATATCGCTGCTGCTGCCTGGCTGGGAAAGGGTTAAGAAGTAGGCATGCATTGGAGGGACAGGCCAAAGGGAAATAGTGGGGGGCCAGGCTCGGGCTAAGGTACCCCTCCCCAACTCTACTTGCCCAGGCCTGCGCTCCCTTCTTGCCTTTGCCCCCCACGATGGCTGCCACCAGGGCTGTGTCAGGGCCTCCTCTCTGTGGTCAGTAGCCGGCCGCCTCTCCCTGTGGCCTGTGGAGACCTCGCCTTCTTTAATCTTCCATTTATCTCGAGGCCTCGCCCCTGTGAGATCGGCTTTGATGTGGGGCCTGCTCCCAGGGGAGAAATCAAGGGTTTCTGAGGGCCAGTCTGGACTCTGCCCACTGCCCCCAGCCCAGGCGGGGCCCAGAGGTCTCCCAGCCATCAGGGCCAGACAGACCCCCAGGGTGACCTCAGCAGCCAGGGCGAGAGCTCTGGGCCTTGACCTTCAGGCAGATGGAGGGGCTGCTGCCCCAAAGTGGAGGAGAGGGCTCCGAAGTAAGAGTTTTGTTAGCACATTGTGTAATTTATTTTTGTACCTGTCTCCCCCACGAGGCTGTGAGCACAATAACGACAGCAGCAGCAGCGTTCTTGCGTGCCAACCTAGCACCAGACACGAGGCTGAGCGTCTTCCATTTATAACACCATTCAGTCCTTATAACTGTGTGCCATGGGTATCATTTCAAAGGGGAGGAAACTGAGGGTTATTGATTCATTCATGTTCATAAAGATTTACTGAGCTCCTACTATGTGCCAGGCACTGCTCGAGGCGCTGAGAAAGTAGCAGTGAACAAAGTGGGCACTTTCCTACCCATCTGTACTGAAGGGGAGACAGGCCATCAACAAATGGTCAAATACACGTAGTATCATGTTCTATAGTGTAAAGATACGGCCTCGAATAAAAGTATCGTCTCGAGTCAGGGCCATCGTTTTGGACTCAGTGGCGTCCTCTTCTGTGAGGAAACAGAGACCTGAGGGGAGGGAAGGAGTTAGTCACGTGACTAAGGAAGAGAAGGGGCAAAGGTCAGAGGTTGGAGGGATCTTGTTTTGCTCCAGGCACAGCCAGGAGGCCCGTAGGATGAGGGGTGGACAGTGAGAGGAAGCGAGCTGGGTAAGAGGGCAGGAGCTGGCCTTGCGGGGTCTGCTGAGGAGTTTGGAGCTTATTCTGTGTGTGATGGGAGCGATTGGAGGGGTTGAGCATGAGACGGACTCAGAACGTAAGTGGCGGAGGCTGACAACCGGCTCCGCTCACATGGCTGGAAATGGAGATTTAAACACAGGTGCGGTCTGACTTGAGGATGGCAGCTATGCTGCTGTCTTCCACAAGGGACAGGGACTGTGTCCCACTGGCCTCTGTGTTCCCTTGCCCAGCAGAGGGCCTGGCACAGACTGAAGGTCCAGCAAAGGCTTGGGGATCGGTTCTGGCACTTCCACTGGCCAGGCAGTGAGGTCGGGCAAGTCATTGAGATCTCTCTGAGTCTCAGTTTATCCATCTGGAAATGGGGGAGAAAACAACATCTGCCTTGCCTGTAGGACCCCACCTGGTGGGGGGCCAGTGAGACCTGATATCCGGGAGGACTTTGTGCGGTGGGAAGTGTCAGGAAACGCTCTGCTGTCTGATTTCATCTCTCCTCACCCCCAGGACAGCTCTTGACATCACTGCTTAGGGGCACAAATGTGTCCTCGTGGCTGTCCTGCCCCATGGGGCAAGGCATGCCCGTGTCACCTGCCTTCGGTACGTGTGAGCCTGTGTGTATGTCTGTTTACCTGTGGTGACAGCACCTAGAGGGTTGCTGCCTTGGCCTGGTGGTCTATGGGAACTTGACCTCCAGACTTTGGGGAGAGGGAGTGGAAGACGTAGAAACAGGGGCTTCTCTCCCCCTCATCCATATTGGGGCCCCTGGAATTCCCATAGCTCCTTCTATAGCCTCTGTCCCAACTCACAGTGGAAGGATTGTCTGTACACCTGTCATTCTATCCCACCTGCCTGTGGGATACTGATGGCCAGGACTGCACCTTGTTCTTTGTACCCGAGGAAGCAACACAGTGTCTGGTGTATGATGGGTGCTTCATAAGTGATGGATGGAGGAATGAATGGTCCATAGTCCCTGCCATCAGAAGGGCCTGGAGTTACAGGGCTTCTGGACTCTACTTTAGCAATGTCACTGCTCCTAGGTGGGCCTCAGTTTCCTCTTCTACAAACGGGGTTTTTGTCTTCATTCAGTCCGTCATCTCTTGTGACTGTTACGGTACCATGGTACGTTCTAGGGAAACAGACACTAATTAGAATCAGTGCTGCCCTCAAGAAGCTGAAAGGTGTCACAGGCAGAAACTGCAACGATTGCAATGTAAAGTGATAAATGTCTTTATGGAGAGAACCAGAGTGGCTCAGAGGAGGGAGTGGTCCGCTCTGCATTGAGGGAAGGACAGGAACATTTCACACTATAGAGGGTTCTTAATGTGGGTCTTGAAGGATGAGTAGGTGTTTGTTAGATAAACAAAAAGAGAAAAGGGCATTCTGGGCAAAGGGAATAGCATGCCAAAATCCTGAAGGTATGGCAGAGCCTGGCACCTTTGGGGCACTGCTAACAGTTGGGAATGGCTAAAACTTTTCAAGGCAGTGAAGGCATGGTGAGGGGGTAGGATTGGAGAGGGTAGCCCAGTGCTATTTCCTGCAGGGCCTTGTAGGCCCCCTAAAGGATGCTAAGAGCCGTTCTGAAGGCAAATGGGAGCCACCGGCAGATTTTACAGAGGAAAATGGCATGACCAGGATTGCATTTTCCATAAACCACTCTGCTGTGGTGTGGACAACAGGTTGGAGGCCAGCAAGACTAGGTAGGATCAGCAAGTGGAATTATGAGGCTGCTGCTGTTATCCAGGCGGATGTGATAAGGTCTCGCACAAAGTCAACAATGGCTAACGGTTCTCCAGTGTTTACAGTGTGCCGGCCATGCGCTGTGATAAACGTTTGCAAATATTATTGCATTTCATCCTCATAGCTACCCTGGGATTACATGTTATTATGATTATCACCTGTGTATTATAGCTGGTGGCACAGAGGCTCAGTCACAAGGCTAATAAGGGGCAGAAGAAGACTTAAATCCATCCACCCTGACTTCAGCCCCCAACATTCTGCTCACTGATGAGGGCAGTGGGTGGAGACAAGGGCTTGGAGTCCAGAGCTGGGTAGCAGGTGGGACCACCAGGACATCGGTCAATGGGATCAGCAGTGAACCCAAACAAACGAGCAGGTTTGAAGAACCCTGCCGCTATAGGTCTGGGATTCTGGGACAGTGTCCAAGCTCAGGAAAATTCCAGTGTGTCTCTGGTGCTCTTACCATGGACCTCCCCATGGCATGCTGACACGAGGCCGGGCGCTCCACCAGGCGTCTCTGTTGCAGCTGGAGTCATCACTGCCTTTACCTCTTTTCCTGCAGGAGTTCTGGGAAAAGGAGCCCCACCTCCCAGTTCAGGCCGTGGGAGGAAATTTTTGCGGCCTCCCCTGTCCTTCCAGGACCCTGCCCCTCACAGAGAGCACTACTAGTGTGTGCACACTGGTTGGTGGGTGAGCCAACACTGGTCGTCTCTGGACCAGGTCCTGGTCTTCACTTGGAGACCCATTTCCTTGGGCCCTGTGGACTCCCATACCAGAGTGGGGCAGAGTCCCCTGAAAGAGTCTGGCTTTTTGTTCAGAGCTGGGAAGATGGCATCTGCTCCCTAGTGGCAGTGTGGGTTCTGTTTGTGCTTCCCCTCCTGGGCCACAGTTTGAGATGCTGGCCTCCTCATTTACCTCTGTGGCCTTTTCCAGGCCTTGCAGCCGGCTGGGTCAGCTGATGTCAGGAGGCTGGTGGACCCTGAGCAGGGCTGCCGATTCACCCCCAGTGGGGAACCCTTTGGCCTCCGTGTAGAGCTTTGCTTTGTCCTTCACAGGTCAGGGTGCTGCTTTTCCTTTTTAATAAATAAAGCTGAACCTGACTCACAACTCAAGGGAGGCTCTGGTGCTCAGTCACCAGCATCACCATGGTAACCACGTCATCCATGAGCACTTGAAAAGGAAGTCATCAATAGCAACCTGCCTCTTCCTTCTTACCTCACAGCAGCCCTGGGCTTCCACAGTCCTGACCCTTGGGGCTGGGTGAATGGCCCAGCTCTAGGCCTGGGCTTCCCCAAAAGCAGGCAGTTGAAAGTAGGGACCTGAGGTTCCCACTCATGCTTACCTATCTGCCTCTTGGACATCCTTCCAGAAGGACCTGAAAAAGTCTCTTTCATGCTGGGGCACTAGGGGCAGACATGAAGTCCACATTTTAAAGCCATGAATCCATGGCTTTGTCCATGATTTCTGTTGGGAGGACAAAATTGTGTGGTGGGTACAGCTGCAGAGATGATAAAACCTAGAATTAAAATGAATGTGAGGATGTTAATAATAATAATAACCGTTTATTGAGCGCCTCCACCATGAGTCAGGCAGCGTATAAGAAGCTTTATATACCTTGTCTCCCTTGCTGTAATTACTTTTCTAGAGGCAATTTTAATTAATAAATTAATTTAAATTAGTTAAATAATAATATCCAGAATTGGTTGAGTGTCAGACACTGCTAAGCACTAATGTTTATTTTCCCATGGGAAGCGCTATGATTATCCCCATTTTACAGATGGGAAAACTGAAGCTTAGAGAGGTTAAAGAATCTGTCTGAGGTCACTCAGCTACCAAAGGATAGAACTAGGGTTTGGGTTCAGTTGTGTCTGGCAGTCACCCTCATTATTTTATTATCTCCGGAGGCTTAGTCAAGGCACAAACTACATACTGAGCAGAGAGAGGCTCCAGGTTCGCCTGGTATAAGAGCTTTTCTCCAAGAGCCTTGATTGACATTTTTCCCCCAAAATGGTTCCTGGTCACCCTCATCAGGGTCAACTGGGGAGACTGAAAGAAATGCAGATTCTAGGCCCACCAACATCTATTGCATCAGATTTTTGGGTGTGGGCCCTAGGATTCTGTGTTTTAGGCAACTCTCCATGTTGAACTCTAACACTGGAGAATTTAAAGTAGACTAAGTTCCTGGAGAGCAGGGACCTCGTGTTCTCTGAGACATCCCCAGGGCCTGCGCAGGGCACGGCCCTGAGTAGAAGCTCGGAAAGCATTTGTTGGACTTGAATGAAAAATGAAACAGGCCCCATTGAGACCCCCCAAGCCTCGTCAGGGCCAGGTCCTCCCTTGGCTCTGAGAGTCCACTGGTTTCGTCCTACTCACTCCCTACTCCCACCCATCCCCCATGCCCGCACCCCCACCCTGAGCAGAGCTGCCCACTTGGCTCTGCCCACTCCGGTGACTTCCCTTGCAGCGGGAACAGCGGGATACAGCTGTTGCCAAAAAGCTCCATTTTTGGGGGTAGAAACAAACTCAGGCCCATAAGTCAGCTTTTAAGGCAGATACTACCCTAACGCCCCAGCCAAATGTCTTGGGTGGGTACCCACAGGGTACAGAGGAAAGCTTGGGAGCTCTTCCTCCGACAAGTTTTAACCGTAGAAGAGGCTTATTTATCAGAGCCAAACACCCAAGTATCAAGTAACAAGGCACTGGATCTATAAGCAATGCTATACGCATATTAGGGACTATTAAGCAGCCATTAAAAATGAAGAATTTTGAAGAATATTTAATGATGTGGTAAAGTGTTCACCAAAAACATAAGAGAAAAATACAGAATACAAAGCTATATGCACTGGAAAGATGTTTGTGAAATGTGGCAGAGAGGCCAGTGCTCCCCCAGCACCCACTCTCCCCTTCTGCTGTAGTCATAGAACCCCTACTTAGAAAAGATCCTATTTCCCAGGGGCCGTGGGGCTGAGTTCTGGTGGGTGGGGTATAAGCAGAAGTGATGCATGTGAATTCCAGGGAGTGTCCTCTGAGGAGAGGCAACTCCATCTTTGCTTCTTCCTCCCGGTGCAGCCGTCTTGGGTCCCGAGTGGGGGGACACCTGTTGAGGATGGGGACCCCCAGTTAGAAGAAGCCTACCTAGGTCCCTAATGGTCACAGAGCTTCTGTACCAGCCTGGGCTCCTTCCCTTTGGATGTCATTTACTAGAGAGAGAAATGAACATGTTTAAGCCACTGTAAATTTGGGTTTTCTGTCATTTGTAGCTGAAACAATTACAATCAATATAAGGTATGTTGTTAAGTAAACAAAATATGCAGGTTCAAAATAATATGAATTGTATGATTCCAATTTTATTTTCAAATGTGTGTTTACATATATTTACATATGTACGTAGAAAAGTGGACAGGAAGGTTAAAAACTAAAATGTCAGCAGAGGTTATTTCAGGATGGTGAAGCTACAAGCATTTCACATGTACTTTTGTTTGCTTATCTGTATTTTGTACCGATCCACAACAGAAGTAGTACTTTTAGGATAAGGAAAAATAATAAAAGGTATAAATGACCCAATGTATGATCCATATGGGTCCAAATCCTAAAAAATATACCTTATTCATGATTACATGGAAAAAAGACTGAAAAGAAGTGTACTAATATTAAGTAAATATTAATATTCAAGGGCATGGGAAACTGTTCAAAATATAGTGTTGAGGGAAAAACGTTATTAAACAGTATAATTCTAGAGTTTTTTTTTTTTGTAAAAAGAATAAAGTGAACCTAAATGAATACAATGTTATGTGCCAATTATATCTCAGTTAAAAAAAAAAAGATACAAATACATGCTAGAAAAAAGACCAGGAGAAGATAAGCCAATATATAATGGTCTGATTCCAAAGTAGAGATTTTGGTGATTCTTATTTTTCTCTTTACACTGTTTGGCATTTTTGAATTTTTTTGCAATAAACCTGTATGAATCTTATTTATTTAGAGAAATTTAAACAATCCAGAAAAGAATGTTACAAAGAGCAATAACACACGCACATCCTCACTGCCCAGAGTTAAAATGATTAATATTTTGTTATACTTCATTCCTGTCTTTATTTTTAAGAAACAAAAAGGAACAGTAAAGTCCTCTTTATGTATGTCTGTCATGATCATTAAAAACACTTAAATTAGAGACAACTTGCTCTGTCTGGGACGGCCAGGGTGGGGCTGAGGGAGGGCAGGAGGGAAGCACTCAGGCCTGTTAACTTCCTTCCACCTTCAACCAAGGGTTTGGCTCCAAATGCCTATTTCCAGGACAGAGGCGGCCTGGGTACAAGGGTGCCAGATTGGCCTGGCGCTTCCCCTGGAACATACAGTGGCAGGCAGGGCCGAAGGAGGAGGGTCCCAGCCGAGCACTTCCCTCCTGAGGTCAGTTGGTGCCCAGCTAGTGTTTACAAAGAGGGTGCGGCCCCAGTCGCCCAGCTCTGAGGCCTTTGCTCTCAGGGGGAGCTGGCCCACAGCAGGCCACAAGCAAAGGGTGGCAAAACCGCTGTCTCCTGAGAAGCTCAGAGGCTGGGAGGATGCTGGGAAATGAGGGCCTGCAGCTAGGTGCTTATGTGGTCAGTGGAGGTAAGGAGGTCCAGGAGGAGGAGGAATAAAGGGAAGAGGCAGGGGCACTCCCATTTACTAGACCTTCTGTGGGTATAGTTATTACCTCCATGTTATAGAAGAGGAAACTGAGGCTCAGAAGTGTTGGGTCACTTGCCCCAGCTCTCACAGCTCCTATCAGTCTGGACTGAGACTCAGATGACCCCAAGGCTCATGCTCCTGCAGCCACACCAGGCTACGGCATGGGGCTGTTAGGAGGGAGCCATTCTGCATGACTCAGAGCCTGGAGCAAGGCTTGGGGTCATTGGGAGGTTGATTTCCAGGAGGTGGTGGGATCTGGAGATGAGGTTTCTGAGGCAGCCTGTCCTTACTCAGTGTGAGTCCACAAGGGCATCAGCCACCGTCTGGCTCGGAGGCTCAGAGAGGCTGGTCGAGTCTGAACGGATTTTGGAGAAGGAGTTTCCCAGTGTCCTTTCTTCTTGACTTTACGGAGAGTAAAAGCCTCCAGGCCCATAGCCAGCTCTGCAGGAAAACATCAGAGCATCTCCCCAGAACTGGGAGGGGGATGAGAGTGGAGCCACCCAGCCCTTCCCACTCACCTGCCAAACGAACATCCCTTCACTGTCCTCTCCTGGGCCAAGGTGGGGTTCAGGCCGGTGTGTCCACACGCGTCTGTGTGTATGGGGTCACCCCCCGCCAGGCAGCAGTAGCCACCTCCTGGTGGACCACCATTTTCAAGCCTGCAACATCTGGCAAACATCACGAAGGTGCAACAGGCCTGGAGGCCCAGGCTGAGTCATGGATGAGCTCTGTGAGCGATCCATTTCCCAGTGGGCCGCCTACTTCCTTGACTCAAATGCCAGGACCAGTGCCCTCTTGATGCCAGAGCCATGGGCCGAGAGAGACACATTAACTCCTCCTTGGGAGGCTGAAGTCTTCTATCAGGTGGAGTTGGTCGAAATGTTGGCTCTGCTGAATTCTGGCTATGGGATCTTGGCAGTTCCTTAACCTCTCTGAGGCTCAATGCCTTTATCAAATGGAGAAGTTTCTGTTGATGATGATGATGACAACAGACACATACCTCCTCTTCTAGTGGCTGGAGGATTAAACCCGAGAGGACACAGGAAGTGTCTATGTGTTTCACACAGAGCCTGGCATATAGCAAACACCCAGTGGAGGCACCTGATGCTTGCATCGTCCTCCGCCTCTCCCACCCCCCAGCCCTTTGTTGGCATCCGGCCTTTACCTGGAAGCGGCAGGGGAGGGACAAAACCTCCATCCCCTTCTCAGGCATTGAATATTCCCCTGCTAGGACCGTGGCAGCTGGAGTGTCCGAGGACCAGCTGGAGGAAGAATTGTGACTGAGTCTGAGGTGTCAGGGAAATGGGTGCCAGTCCTCCAAGGGGGGAGACCAGCAGGCGGCCCCTGGATGCAGAACCCCAGATGCTGCTGCTTTCCGGCTTGACTGCTCCAAACAGGGCCCCACCTTATCTCTTCTGCCCCTGCTCTCTGAAGACCCTCACAGACAGGTCACCAATTCCTCTATTGCTGCCCAGGTTATTATTATTATTAACAACAGTTATGACTGCTACTCCCAGTCACTGACCACTGGCTCTGTGCCAGGCATGGCACTAGGCGTAATTTCGTTGTCATGACGACCCAAGAGGGGGTACTCTATTTCCCGCAAAATATGGAGGAGGGCACTGAGGTCCAGAGGGATTAGGTGACTTGGCCACACGGGGAGGAAGTGGCCCAGCTGAGATCGTATTGAGGCTGGGAGAACATGAGGGGCAGAATGGATCTCGCTGGGCAGGAAGACATCCTGTAGACTCAGACCTGCCAGTTGCCAGGGCTCTTGGTCTGGGGTCCGTGAGGTCCTGCTGGAGGCCGCTCCATTCTGTTCATGGTCACCTTAACTGGCACCCAAGGGGCACCCTAGAGGCCTGGCTGTAGGATGGAGCTTCTGCCCACCCTCATGCTTGGGAGTTTCCTGTCTGCTATGGTCTGAATGTTTGTGTCTCCTCCAAGTTCATATGTCGAAATCCTATGCCCGCTGTGATGGTTTTAGGAGTGGGGCTTTTGGGAGTTGCTCATGAGGATGGAGCCTCATGAATGGGATTAGCGTTCTTGGAAGAGACCCCACAGAGCTCCCTGGCCCCTTCTGGAAGAGGGCTCTCACCTGAATCCGACCATGCTGGCACCCTGATCTGGGATGTCCGGCTTCCAGAACGGAAAGAAATAAACTCCTGTTTTTTTTTTTTTTAAAAGTTTTTTTTTTGTTTTTTATTTATTTTTTTTTTTAAAGAAGATGTTGGGGGTAGGAGTTTATTAATTTATTTATTTTTGCTGTGTTGGGTCTTCGTTTCTGTGCGAGGGCTTTCTCTAGTTGTGGCAAGTGGGGGCCACTCTTCATCGCGGTGCGCAGCCCTCTCACTATCCCGGACGGCCTCTCTTGTTGCGGAGCACAGGCTCCAGACGCGCAGGCTCAGTACTTGTGGCTCACGGGCCCAGTTGCTCCGCGGCATGTGGGATCTTCCCAGACCAGGGCTCGAACCCGTGTCCCCTGCGTTAGCAGGCAGATTCTCAACCACTGCACCACCAGGGAAGCCCCACTCCTGTTTTTTATTAGCCACCCAGTTTATGGTATTTTGTGATAGCGGCTCGAACAGACTAAGACATCACCGCTCTGCCCAGGGAGATCCTGACCACCCTGGTTGGGTCCAGTAGACCCTAACTGACGGAGCTGGCCACACTCTTTGTACTTGACTCTGACTGCCTGCTGGTCTTTGCCAGTCTTCTCCTTCACTACTGTGACTGTGTTTCTCTCTGGTCTTAACTTCTTCCCCATCGGCACTGACCTCACAGGTCTGGGGTCTCACCATGCCTTTCCCCCAGGCCCGCCTAAGTTATAAAACCAGAGAAGATGCCGTCAAATTACAAAGGTCTCCCAGCAAGCATCTGGTTAAGAACCTGAGGTCAAATCCCGCTCTGTCACTCCAAGCAAGCCATTTCACCTCTCTAAGCCTTAATTCACTTATCTATAAAATGGGGCTAGCAATGATGCATCCTACAGAGCCCTTGTGAAGAGAAAATGAGCTAATATATGTGCTCAGCACATGGTGAGTGTCCTATAGATGGTAACTTCAAAAGGCGTGGGAAGAAAGGATTGGAGTTGCTGCTGAAGCACCTCTGGACCTTCAAGGTCCTGGCTGACCAGGGTCCATTCACTGGTCATTTTCCCGGAGGTCTAATTTTCCCACATTCCAGTTGGCTGAGTAATGAGGCTGCCCTTTCCCCGGTCTGTACGAGTGGAGTTCTCATGGCTGAAAGAAGAAAGTGTGTTGCCTGGAACTGGCACGTGCCCTGTTTTGGGCACCACTGATGGCAGTCTGGATGGCTGAGCGATGGGCACAAGGAACTCGAGTGTCCTTGCTGCAGGATCTACTGTACGTATGTCTGAGCACTGTGAGGCCCCTACCTGCCTGCTTCTCAGCAGAGTCAGCCTCTGATTTCTTCTGGAAGGACAAGGCTGTGACAGTCCAGGCCCTCCTCTGGGCTTTCTCTTCTGTGCTGCGGGGCAAGAGGTCTAGTAGCCACTCAAAAACTTCCTTGTGTTCAGCGTAGTGTTACAGAATCTTGGGACTCCAGAGCTCGAGAAGGCATCAAACAGAACCCTAGACCGTAAGAGGGTGGGGGCAGGAGCCCAGAGGGCCCTCTTGGTAGACTGTACATTGTTAGTGCTAGAAAGGTCCTCAGTGTGGACACAGAATGACACAGAGAGCCTCGGGCAGAGCCATGGGACATCAGAGCTGGAGGGGACTTGGGATGTTTCTGCTGGAAGGTAGGCTAGAGTGTGTTTAATTCAACTTTCTGATTTTATAGCTGGGTCTGTGAAGAATTTTCTAGAGATGAGGTCCATGCTACTGCTTTAGGTGTTTAGGCTGCGGCAGAGAGAAAGACAAATGTTTATAGTTTATCTGTGATGTTGTCATTTCAGGTAAGAGAAGAAAAATAGTGACTGGGCATTTATTCCACCAATATTTATAGACCTCTTCTGTGCTAGGCCCAAGAGGAGTGAAACAATGTAAGGTTAGAAGTGGCAGAAAAGTAATGTGAGCTGGTTTCAACAAAAGGACATTTATTGGCTCACAAAACTGGAAGCCCAGAGGTAGAGTGGGTGTCATGGACTGAATTGTGACCTCCTCCCAAACTCATATGTCGAAGCCTTAACCTCAATGGGACTATATCTGGGGACACGGAAAATTAAGGTTAAAAGAGGTCATAGGATGGAACCCTAATCCGATGGGTCTGGTGTCTTTATAAGAAGAGGAAGAGACAACAGACTGCTCTCTCTCTCTGCAAGCACACAGGAAGGAGGCCATGTGAGGACACAATGACAAGGTGGCTGTCTGCAAGCCACGAACAGAGGCCTCACCAGAAACCAACCCTGGACTTTTAGCCCTCTAGAATGATGAGAAAGTAAATTTCTATTGTTTAAGCCCACCAGTCTGTAGTGTTTTGTTATGACGACCCAAGCAGACAAGACAGTGGACCTCAGAGTTGTTTAGTCCAGAAACTCTGGCTCCATTTCCCTGCGGTTCTCTCAGCTCTGCCCTCCTTGTTTGTAGCCCATGTATTAGGCTGGTAGCAAGAGCACTGTGATAGTTCCAGGCCCAGCAATGTGCAGAGGAAGAGAAAGAGAGAAGGTTGCTCCACGATGTTCCCTCATAAAAACAAGAGAGATCTTTCCCTGAAACCCCTATTAAACCTTTCCTTGTATCTCACTGGCCCTTAGGTCACAGGCCTAAAAGACTCCAAACAGAAGTGTAAGCAAAACAGAAGTTTATGTCTCTTTCATATCATAGAAGAGTTAGGAAAAAAAAGCCATTCAAGACTGATAGGTGGGCTCCACCATCCTCCAAATGTGGCTTCCCTCTCTAGGTCCAGGGAGACTGTTCCAATTTCTATTACCTCTCAGAAAGGGGGGGAAGGGCAGGGGAAGGACAAGGGAGCACACGCACATTCTTTGCGAAGGCATAGCTTAGAAGTGGTACAATCGTGTCTGCTCACAGTCCTTTGGTGAGAACTTAGACTTGTGGCTACATCAAGCTGCAAGGGAGGCTGGGAAATGCAGTCCTTACCAGGCAGCTATCCGCTTGGCCCCAAACTGGGAGTAATGTTACTAAAGAAGGGGAGAGCGGATATTAGGGAACCAGAGAAGTCTCTACCACACACTGATTAGTTCAGGCCCAGGTTCCCGAACCAATTCTTGAGAAGGGTGGTGGGCCCACCCCTGGAGCTGGGCAGGGGGTCAGCTTCCCTTGAGGCATATGGGCTTGCTTCAGCCTCTGTACTCTGGGTCTGTTTGTTACGGCAACTTAGCTTGTCTGCTAAATAATACACTGTGCCTTGTATACTCCTTAGGAAGCTGGAAGTGGGGTGAATGGGTCTTGGGTAATCAACCAGCAGGGTCCACTGCATTGCCTGCCTTTGAGGCCCTCTGACTCTAGGAGAAGGACAGATTTAAATACGTCACTATGGGTCAACATAACAAATGGTAAACTAGCAGCAATATATAAATCCCAGTGAAAACAGAGGGAAGAATTAAGAGAAGGCTTCTAAGAAGCGATAAAGGATATCATGAGTTCATTTTGTCTGGGTCTTAAAGGATATGTGGGAATTCCCCCAAATGATTTTGGTTGGGAAAGAGCCTTTCAGATAAAGAGAACAGCAAAATCACAGAGGCGTGAAGGCCTACAGGGTGTGGCTAGTGGTCTGGTGTGGCTAGGGAGTGGGAGGGCGGGAGTGATCTTGGAAGCAGTTAACAAAGGGCACCTGAGAGCCGGGGGTGGGGGTGGGGGTGGGGGAGGCAGAAGCCCGTCTGACAAGCCTCTGGAAGCCATGCAGGGTTTCTAAGCCAGCAGAGACATGGGCAGATCTGTGTCTTTCTCTGAGGTAGAGACTGGAGGATGACTCGTTAGGAAGCTATTTCACAAATTCGGCTGAGTAATGAAGAGAGCCTGCATCAGGGCTGTGGTGGTGGGAAAGGAGACAAGGAGATAGTCTGCAGAGAGATTTTGGTGGCAGAACCGACAGAACTTGGTAACTGGGTGACTGAGGGGGGTTGAGCAACACCAAGGAAGAGGGGGGAGTTAAATATGATCCTAAGTTTATTTGCTTGTGCTAGAAATCTGGAGAAGGAGTACAAGGAAAGCAAGTTTTGGGGGTGAGAGGAGAAAACAACTACCCACTGTCCTCAGCCTGGTCCATGACAGACTTCTCTGGGTCCCTTGAATGTATGACGTTCTCTCTTAACTCAGCGCTTCTGAACACTCTGTGCCTAACTCCATGGAACACTGCCTCACCCTCAAATCTCCAGCTGGCTAATTCCTCATTTCCTCTAAGAGCCTTTCTTGACAACCTCCTCCAACTTAGGTGAGAAGCCCTCTTCGATTTTCCTGTAGTGCCCCAGGGCTTTTCTTCACAAGCCTCTAACTCAGGCTTGTTTAATCACTCAGTCACTTCCATGAGGGACCACATCTGTCTTGCTTGCCGCTTCATCCTCAACACCTTGTCCAGTGCCTGGGCACTTGTGCTGGGTTTGAGGTATTCAACAGTTGTCAATGGAACTAGGAATTGGCCAATAGTTTCTATCAGGGCTCATTCAGATGTAATGCAAAGCAATGAGGCCACCGTGGGGACAGGTGACATGACCCTTTAATAGGCCTGGATCACTCTAGACCAGTGGTTTTCAACCAGGGGTGATTCTCTCAGACAAAGACATTTGGCGTGTCTGGAGGCATTTCGGGTAGTCCTGACTTGTGTAAGTGTGTGTGTGTGTGTGTGTGCTACTGCGTCCAGTGGGTAGAGGCCAGGGATGTTGCTAAACATCCTACACAACGCACAAGATAGCTCCCCACAACAAAAGGAGTATCCAAGCTGACATGCCAGTAGTGCCCAAGTTGAGACACCCTGCTCTAGAGATGGGTGAGCCAACTGGATGGCCAAGCGCCCATTTGGAGTACTGGCTTCTATGGCCCAACTGAGGAAGAGCAAGAGAAGCTTAGTAGCTGTCACAAGAAATGTGGACTTGTGATGTGCAGCCAGGAACCACCTTGGATTGGTCTCAGTCAAAGGCCCAACACCTTGGGCAGTTTCTCCTTAACTCAACTCCCGGCTGTAAGCCCAGGAGGCCCAGCCTGGCACTCGCCTCTCTCTGACTCACCCCACTGGGTTTCTCTTGCTCTTTGGTGGAAGTGGCCACCGCACACTCTTCCCACCCCATCTGCCTCGCTGATTATTTTCAGCTTGGCTTGCAGAGGCCCAACGCTGCAATTACACCCCAACCTCAATGGCTCCTTCTGAAAATAACATTTGGGTCGAAGAAAACCTCAGTCTGGTGGGCTGGATTTTATACTAAACAGTTAAAGAGTGGGTGTGGGCTTGGGGGTGGGGATGGGGACAAGGGAGTGGCAGGATGGTACAATTAAGAGAAGAGTCTGGAAGAAGGGGAAGGAAAAGGAAGGGAAGAGAGGGAAGGAGTGGTGGCAAGGGCTGCTGCAGAAAAAAAAATATATTTACGGGGCAGGGGTCAGCCATCTTTTAGAAGTCTTATGCCAAGTCTTCATTTAAACCCCTAATTGAGGGTTTTGTTTGCTGAAATAACTCACCCCTACCCCCAATCATTGAGGCCTGGGAAATTCATGTCTGCCTGGGGCCAGATGGATTAGTCTATGGGCATACCAATCTTTGTCCTAGCTAGTGACCAGATTTTCCGACCCCCAAACAGGAGCCACATGGTTTGACACAGGATTTTTGTTCTCTTTCCAGGCGAGCAAGGCAGTCTGGGAAATGTAGTTTCAACGCCGATAGGTGGAATTTCTAAGCAGTTCCATGGTCAGTGGAGGAGAGAAGACAGGACCTTCAAAGTAGGGATTCCCAGGGAAATCAGAGATTTATGGGTTACTTTAATTCAGAGAAGAGAAGAAAACACTAGAACAGAGAAACTCTGTCCCACCCAGGGGGCGGGGGAATAAGGAGAGAAAGACCTGGAAGCGCATTTTGGATTCCAAAGGAAGCGGACAGAGAGAAGGCTGTGTGAGGTGAGATTTGGGAATATAGGCAAAAGAGTCCCCACACGTTAGTTAAAAGCTCAGTTCTGCAGTCAGTCAGACTTGGGTTCAAATCTGGAGTATGCTAACCACCTGGGGGATCTCGGCAGTAACTTAGCCTCTTTTTAGGCCAGCAGTATAGGTCTAGAGCGAGGCTAGTAGAGTTTGCATCCTGGCTCTGTGACCTTAAGCAAGTTCCCTAACCTCTCTGTGGCTCACTTTTCTCCTCTGTAAAATGTAAACAACACCCACCTTCTAAGGTGTCCTAAGGCCTTAGAATCTTAGAACAGTGCCTGGGACATTGGCAACCACTCAGCATATGTTAGCTATTGTTATTACCTCTGGAGTTTTTCTTCAAATGTAGTAGACAAGACACATTTTAGCTAACACATACTTTTTTAATTTGACTAGTTATGAGTTTATTTTCAAGTGTATTAAAATATATGACTAGCACATCAGAGCTGTGGTTTCACTAATGTTGTTGCTTCAGGCAAGGCTATGTAGAAAAAGGGAATCGATTTAAAGTTAATTTTAAAAATAAGGAAAGTTAATAAAAGTCAACTTAAAATATATAATATAGGAGGAATGTGAGTATGGAAGAAAATCATGCAGGCAATACCTAAATGGCTCAAAAATTTGGGAAAAAATCCGTGATGCCATGTTCCTTTTTGCTTATAAAACCTTCTAAGGCACATGGGTGGAGAAATGAAGGAGGAAAGATACTGATCTAGATGCTATCAAAACTTTGCCTCTTTTCTCCTCTGTAACCACTCTTCTTCCCTCTTTGAGAATTCAGTAGAAGGGCCCAGGCAAGCGAGACCTGACGCCCTAGTGAGCTTTGGAACCCCGAAAGCATTGCGGACTTGGGGGGCTCGGGGAAGAGAGGCCGAGCTCTGGAAACCGAAAGCCAACTCCCCAACTTCGCTCTCCTGTCGCGTTTAGGGCGATTCGGGCCTCTCTGATTTTTTTGGATCACTGGGTCAATCAGTCAGCCAATGCCTCGGGAGAAGTTTAATTAAGCTCAGATCGCCGGCGCGAGCTGCCAAAGGTCTCCCTGCTCGCCCCGCCCCCAGCACATCTGGTGAAAAGCTTCTCCCCCTCCCGGCAGGACGGGCCGCAGCCCGCGCAGGCGCATCGGCAGGACGCCCAGCGCCCCGCGGCCGGCTCGGCTCCCAGAACAGCGTTGCAAACTGTTGCATCAGACAGCAAGCAGCCGGCCGGGCCGCCAGGGTTTCTAGGAAGATAGGAAAGGTCTGAGATCTTCTGTGGTCGCTTGGGAGCGTTGGCGGCCACTCAAGGTGTTTACACGCTGGTAACACGATCCACTGAAATCTCACGCTTGCGCCAGTCGTGGGGGGGGGGGCGGGTAGGGACTTAGCCACAGGTGAAATTCGCTGTACTCCGCTGCTGCATCTGCTCCCACCCCAAGGCCCCAGGCTGGACCAACCAAACTGGGATTCGCTGTGCTTTACTAAGAGCCAGGGCCCTGAAGGAGTGAGCAGGGTTTGATTCCTCTTCCCAAGAACAAGAATGCCCCCGAGGAATTTCTCGCTCCGTGAAAGTGCAAAACTAATTTCCCCGGATAAGCGCTGTTGCCGATTCCCAAAAGGACTTGGAAAGATCCCAGTAGGAATGTTTAGTGGTTTCCAAATCTCTTCATCCAGCAGCTGAACACGCAGACACTGACCATCAAAAACTTCTTGGTGGGTGGACACATGTCCTCCTTCACAGATAGGCCTTCTTTTGGTACATCTCAGTCCCCATGTTATGAAGACTTTGGACATTAGCCAGAGGATGCACAGTCATGAACTCAGTGCAGACACAGCACACATATACAGGTTCTCTAGACCCAAACAGCTCTGCAACTCAGGTAATGGAAAAGTCTTCCTTACTCTCCCTCAGTCTTCTGGTCTCTGAGCCACTCCTTCCTCAAGGGGAGAGAAAATAATACTGTATCTAGAAGGGTTGGGCCAGTCTTGGGGGTGGGATGTTCAAGAAGAATGAGTACTGATTTAGAATCTACTTTCTAAAGGGATTTCCAAGGATGTAATCTGAATCCTACAGTTCAGTCCTCTCTCTCATTTTTTTTTTGGGGGGGGGGAGTGGGGGAATGGTTTAAAACCAAGATCATTCAGTATTAATGGATTTTCCAAAAAGACAAAACCCGGCAATTTACCTTATGCATTCTGTCTTTGCTAGGGTGTTGATGGTGGAAATCTATTCCATTTGAATAATCCTGAAAGCTAAAACAGGCCTAGTGTTCTTCCTTGCCCTCATTATTATGAATCACTCAGTCCCAAGATTCAATAGAAAAATGACCGAAAAGACTCATAAGCATTATCCCACACATCCTTTTGCCAGATAGTCACTGTTGTTTGTTTAAGCCAACATTTTCCTTTGGACAGTGGGGTATTATGGCACTATGGGATTTTTCACCAGAGTAGATGCTTCATAAATATGGCCTGAGCTATTTTGGTCAATAGTGATCTTATAAACGGAAGGAGTGACTACTAGAGAAGGAAGGAGCATGGGCTAGTGCTGGAGCTGGAGCATTTCTGAGCCCTGCTTCTGAAGTTATATCAGGACCCAAACCTTCAACCAAACAGGTGTCACCACAGTGGCGTCTGTGGTCACAGAGTGTGATCTCAGGGAGCTGCCAGAAGCTGACAGAATGTCAGATATGTCTAAGCAACAGTCCTCACCTGGAGAAGCAAGTCATTTACTATTATGGGGCCTCTCCAGGCATAGAAGTTGGAGCCAGGAGGTCAGAAGCTAGGTGGGAATGGGAGAAAGTAACCTTCTGAGCTCATGTTAGGTTCTCTGCTGTACTGCTAGGATCTACACATCGTGGGCCCTCAATACATGTTTGTAGAATGAATGCACTGAAAGAATGAGGGAAGCAGCAGAGAGAGGAAAGGTCAAAGAGGTCTAAGAATTTTGCAAGAAGCAGCCTAGGATGTTCAGGACTCTCTGGTGTTGGGTAAGAGGGGAATCCTTGTAGTTCAAAGACGTAGGGTGAGAGAGTCACAACTGTTAAGTGACAAGTCTCAAGAAGTTCCTTCTGCTTTGGTTTCCCAGTTTGGAAAACCTCCAGTTAGTGATTCCAGAGCTGGCCAGTCAATCTCTTCAACCAAGCCTAGTGACATCATCAATCATTGCTTCACCTCGACAGAATTCCCGGAGCAAACTTCTGGAAAAGTAAGGGGTCTGAGGGAGGGTGTGTGACTGAGATCCAGAGGACAGGAAAATCCCCCAGAAGCCATCCTTTAAAGCCATAAGCAAAGTGGTGGCCCAGATGACTAGATGATGGAGACAGGCACTAAAAATGTGATTCGTTTTCCACATTCTGGGGGCACTCATAAATTCTCAACACTATACCCAGCCTAAACCCAGACAAACCTTCTGTTCTAAAGGCTTATGATCTAAATTCCTTGTGGAAAGTCTGTCTTTGAAATGTTTAAGGCACCTCATTTAATCCTCATTTTCACTTCAAGTCAGGTACCTCCTCCCTGAGAAACCCACCACATTTGAAGTTTGTAGCTGGCCTTCCTTCTGTTTTTGCTATTTATGTGCCAATTTAAAGGGTGGAGAGAGCCACATTAGTTTAAAAATAAAACACAAATAGCAAAATGAGTCTTGGTTAAAGTAAAAACCACAGAAGGGATTTTTTTTTCCCTCTCATACTTTTCAGATTTTCCTAGAACCACCTTTATTTCCTCAGAGCCCAGACATAGAAAGTGAGTGGGCCTCTCCAGATGCTCTTCCAAGGGAAAGCGAACGCCTCATTCCTATTCTCCTCTGATTGCACCTTGAGGATTTGTTTTCCTATTTTAGACAATTGAGTCTCAGACTGGGTCTCAGAAAGCTATTGAAGCCTTTGCTACACATGTGGTATTTTTGAGCAGTCTTAGAATAGATTTTGGTTTGTTTTTGCATGGTTTGTATCTTACCTCTTTTGTTCAGCTGTATCACCTTGTATATTCTGCGTGATGGGTGACGGGAACATCACTTTAAAGTCAGATACTCCTGGTAGATTCCCAGCATTGCTACTTACCAGTCTTGTGACCTCACCTGTCAAATGAGAATAACGATGCACACCTCTCAGGGCTGTAATGAGGATTAAGGAGTCAAGACACAGAGAAGACTCAGCACAAAACAAGCGCTTAATACACTGTAGCTATTATTAAAAAACGGTCCTTTTATCTCTTCGCTCCTTCCTTAACCAATCCTCTCCTATTTTGGAGAAGGAAAGAAAGTTAGTCATCTGTTTCCATGGATGATTTTTATCAATTTTTGCATCACCAAAGGGTCTATCAGAAGGGGAGACAAGGCTGAGTTGACTTGTAAACACCTGGGCCTTTTAATGGGATGAGATCAGTGTTCTTGCCTCTCAAGAGGTGACCAAACCAGCAGTGCAGGGACGGGGGAAACATTGAAGGCCGATGGTTGGGTGGTAGGAGCACAGAAGATGGGGAAGAGTGGTCAGGAAAAGCAGGCCCAGGGCTAAGGCGAGGGGCCATATGGGGTGCCTGCTACCCGCTTTGGGGTTGTGAGTCTAGCTCCTGCAGGCCGAGGCCCGCCCACCCCGGGGTCTGGTAACCGTGGGACCCGAGGCGCATGCGGCAGCGCCCTCTGCCGGCTGCGCGGGGCAAGCCGCCCGCCCGGCAGTTCTGCAGGTGGGACCCGGGATCCCTCTCGCTGCCTCCGCCCCCGCTCCATCCCTTCAGAGGACCTCGTGGCCCGGTCCCCGACCGGATTTCGGGAGGAGCGTCCCTATCTGACGCCTGTGGGCTGAGCAGAGACGATGCTCGGAAACATCCAATTCATCCGGGATCGGAGGCCGCGGGAACCCACCCAAAACCCGCAGAGGCTGCGCCTCTGGGACCCGGGGCCAAAGCCTGCCGGGCTGTCGGATCGCCTTTGGCCAAGACCACGGGTTCTGCGGACAGAGAGGAGCCCTGGGTTCGCTTTCTGCCTCATCCATTTTCCAGCTAGGTGACCTTGGGCAAGGTACTTAAATTTCCATGAGCCTTAATTTCCTCATCTTTAAGATGGAGAAAATGATCCCGACTTTAGTGGGTTTACATGACGATTACGTGGGATCAGACAGCCTGGGTTGGAATTCTGGCACTGACTTCAGCTAGCTGTGTGCCTGGGGCGAGTTACTTAACCTCTCTGTGCCCCGGTTCCCTTCAAAATAGGGATAATAAAGGTACTTACCTCCGAGGGTTGTTGCCTGCAAAGCGCTGAACACAGTGCCTGGCACAGAGTAAGCGCTCAATAAATGGTGGCTATTGTGGTTGTCGTTATTATTGTTCTTAAGACCGCTGAGCACACGAGCAGAACTCTAGCTGGCGGCTATTATTAGTCTTTCCTGGGTCCGGCTATTTCTTTCCGGGCATTGTTAAAATCTTTTACCAGGCGCTCGCGTCCTAATCAGTAGCCGAAGGACAGCCGGCCTTCCCGAGTTTGGAAAATCGAGGTTCCCCTGGAGGAGGGCCAAGAACGCGGCCGCGGGCTGCAAGGACCGGGACCTCCCGGGAGGGTGCCTGCGCCACGCCGCCTCCGCCCGTGCCTCCATTAGCGCGCGTCAGAGCCGCAGTGACGTCGCCAGGTCCGCGGGCGGGGGGGAGGCGCGGCCTGCACACGCGGGAGCCTGGGGTGACTGGGATGACCGTGGTGCCCCGGCCGCGCAAGTGCCCTGCTGCCCCCGGCGGCTGCGGCCGAGGCAGCCCGAGGAGCTGCGGGAAGGCCCTAGCCGGGGTTGGCTCTCCCGCGCCTGCGGGCGCTGGGCGCGCCGGGGCTCCGCCTGCAGCCCCCGCGCCCCGAGCCCGCCCAGCCCCGCGCGGGGCTGACCTCCTGGCAGCCGCTTAGTGTCTGCGTGGTCTTTCCCCTCCTGTCCTCTCTTCCCCACACCCGCCCCAATCTTATTCCTTCTCGTCCCCAGCGACACGCTCAGTTTCTTCCTCCACCTTCCTTCTGGACCAACTCATTTGCTGTGAGTGGTTATTAACCACCCACAGGAGGCGCCTCCCACTCCAGGCTCCATCTGCAGCCCTCGGCGCGCCCATCTCTTCGCTGGCCTGGCCGGACAGTTCCACTTGGCTTGCCGTGCACGCATCTCCAACTCGCCGCGTCTGGTCCATCTCAGTGATGGCAGGACCATCATCCTAGACGCCTCGCCCCTCTAAACACCTCTCCAGGCACTCTCCATTTCTTCATTCTGATTCCAGCCAGCCTGGTTTAGGGGGCCGTCTCCCATTGGCTATTAACATATTCCCCTCAAGGATCTCCCTGCTGCGCTCCCGCCTCCTTCAAATCCATCCTCCACACACCGCCAGAGCGATTACCTGCAGTCATGCCTGGCCATGCCTTTCCCTGCTTAAGGCTGCCCAGCCTGGGACCCCAAGCCCGCTCCGTCTTCATGGACACCCTCCTCTGCCATTTTCTATCTGATACCTTTCAGAGCTAGCCCTGGGTGTTGCACCATGCTGGGACCACACGATTCAAGGTCTTCCGTACGTTTACTGCTGTTGGGCCCTATCAAGGGAATTTACTCCCCACTCCCCCTCCTGCCCCAGCTGGCTTCCTCTTACTCATTCCCCAAAGCTCAAGATGTGAGTCACGTCTTCACGACTGCCTTCCCTGTTCTGCTATCTGGCTGAGTGAAGTGTCTCTGGACCCCCAAACTTTCTATCCCTGCTGCTTTAGTTGTATTTGGCATAAAGGCCTGATCTTTCAGGATGGCCTCTGAGGCCCTGCCTGGTCTGTACACTGCCCCCCACCTTCACCCACAACTCCAGCCTCTTCCTCCCTGGCTCTGGCCACAGTGGGGGTCTCAGTTCTCAGCCTCTGTGTTCACCTTCCCATGCCAGTGGCTTGGTACAGCCTGTTCTCTCTGTCTGTACCTTTCTGCCCTTTCTCAGCTACTCAACTTTTGGCTCTCATCCTAAGTAAGCATCATTTCCTCAGACTTCCTCCCCTGACCCTCCCCCACCCACCCCCAATTCAGTTGAATTCTCCTTTGATGGATCAAAGCATACAAAAACACCTACAGAGAATAATATTCTTAACACCTGTTTATCCTGTACCCCTTCCCTGGCACCCCCCCCTCCTTGCCAAAGCTTAACATTTGCTGTAGTTTCTTCAAATCTTTTTTTAAGGACATAAAACTTCACAGATCTAGGTAGAGTCCTCTGAACTCATTTCTGTCCCTCCCCTAAGGTACCTGATCTCTTGCATTTGGGGTTTATCGTTCTCATTTATGCTTTTGTATTTTTTTACTACATATGTTTGTGCCTATAAACACTTCATAGAATTGTTTGGCATGTTTGTAAACTTTGAAGAAATGGCATTTACTGGATATATCATTGTGTAACTAGTTTTTTTCACTCAGCATTATGACTATGAAATGTAGCCACACATGTAGTTCTAGATCATACATTTTCACTGCTGATTCGGGTCCCATTGGATGAGTTCAACACACTTTACCCATCTCCTTCTGGAGAACATTCAGCTTATTTTCAATTTTTTTTTCATTTAGAAACAATGCTACAATGAATATTTTTTATACCCATCCCTTTGTGTGAAAGTTAGCCACCCAGGAAGATTCTTGGGTGTGGAATCGCTGGCCTCAGGTCGTGTAAATTGGCAGCTTTACTGGGCACGGCTGAACAGTTTTTCAAAGCGGTTGTACCAGTTTACACTTCGATAGCAATATATGAGTTCCCGTGCTTGGCTTCCTCAACAACACTTGGTAATGTCAGGCTTTAAAACTTTTGCCAAGCTGGTGGGTGTGAAATGGTATTCCAGTGTTTTAATTTGCAATTCCCTGTTTACAAGAGAGACTGAGCATACTTTCATGTGTTTACTGGTTATTTGCCTTTCATCTTTTTAAAATTGCCTCTTGGTTTATTTGACAGTGCTTCTATTGGATTATCTCTTATTATGTGTAGGAGGCCTTTATATATTCTGGGTACCAATTCTTTGTCAGGCTGTAGCCCATCTGGTATCTCCTACTCCACTCAAGCGCAGTTTTAAATCTGTGTGATTGATTAATGGCTGACTTTCCCACTAGACTATAAGCTCTATGAGAAGAGGGACCAACCTCCACAAGGCATGTAGTATCGAACACATACCGGGACTCAATAGTAAATGTTTCTGTGCTGAGGTGTATTGACATTATTTGTCTTTTTACATGCTTATCACTTCATCCCTCATCCTCAGTGACCCACAAGGCTGTAAACTCCTTGAGAGCAGGAATCTGGAGCTATTTTATTCATTTTTCGTGTCTCCATCTTTGTATCTATCACAACATAACACCTCTGTCACAGAATACATATCCAGTCAGTTTTGCTTAATTTCCTTTGAGCTTTCTCTTTCTCTTCTTTCCTTTCTCCTTAACCCATCTTCTATCCCTAAGCCCAGTTATATTAGCTATAAAATGAAGGAATATGAAAACCTCAGCTGTTTGTGAGAATCACACGATACAATGTATTCGAGGAAGTTAGCGCTCAATAAGTGGTGACTTTTCATTATCCCCAGAACAATCATTTTGGTGACTAAAGATACACTCTATTTAATTTTAACAGCAGAGTTCTTTCAGAGAGAGAATAAAACTGAACTTCCTGAAGATCTGGTGAGCGTTTTTTTTCCCCTCCCTTTATTGGCATTTGACCCACTATATAAGGCTCAGTCCCAACACGATCTCTGAAAAGCATCAAATATCATTCTTCTCCCTTTCTTTTATAAATTCCAGACATATCAAAGGCATATGAACCATACATAGAATTCAAACCTTTAAGTGGAAACATATAAAGGCCAATTCCACATCTTTGGACAGAAGTCAGAGAGCAGAAAAAAGGTCTGTCAGTGATACCAGAAGTGGGATTTAGTGGTTGCAGCCAGGGACAAAAGCAGAATTCTTACATCTGTTTCCTACATCTGCCATTGATTGTGTGACCTTTGATCTATTTATAAAATGAAGATAATAATTCTTGCTTTTTCTGGAGGTTGAACTTCATTAATTACTCATTTTAAAATGCTTTGAGATCCTCAACATGAAAGGCAGTTTGGCTGTATTTAAACAGCGCTCCCAAGAGGTAAATGGCCCAGCAACATCTGTCCAAGCAGCTCGGGAATCTGATCTCCATTTTACCAGAAAGTGAGGCCCGGGAAGGCAGATTGCTGGTCCAGAGTTGTAAGTTGTGGACAGACACGGGGAAACCCCCTTCATCTCCTGCCCCAGGCTCGCAGGAATGAGAAATCTCAGGGCAGCCTTATTTGATCAAGATGTAGTGCTACTCAGAGGCCCGTCATCTCTAGGGTTTCATCGCCACATGAGGAAAGCAGGTGACTGCACTGGGCCCACTGCAACGTGAGCCCACCAGCGAGAACAATTAGAGCCACGGTGACCGTGGGCAGCGGCCTCTCCCCAGAAGGCTCAGAGGAACTTTGCTGAGAGATGTAACAGGAGAAGGTGGGCTGAACCCAGAAAGCAGCGTAGGCAGGGCCCCTCTGGAGGCTGACCTTCTCCTCAACTCAGAGATCTGGGAAAGGGACCTGAAAGAAAACAACGGAGACGGCTGAGATCCTTGTCTGACAGCTCTGCGTGGTAGCACCCGAGGGCTGAGCTGGCCCCTACCGCGGCTGTTAGAACCAGCGACAACTGTGCGGTGGTTTGAGGAGACAGCCCTGGAGCCAGAAGAGCAGGCTTTAAAATCCAGCTGCAAACTTACCAGCCGTGCAATTTGGTCTCTGAGCCTCAGCACCCCAACTAGGGGTAGGGATAATAATACACCAACTTGTCAGGGTTGTTAGGGAGATTAAACAAGAAAAGGCAGGTGACAGTGCGCCACTTGTGGAAGGGATTCAATCACTGCTCATGAGAAAGATGAAAACACTACAAACTCATTTATGACTGAGCAGAGTTCTCTCCCTTTTCTTAAAAAAGTTTTCCCCTCTTTATTCTTAAGCTAATACTTGTACATGATTTAAACAAACAAACAACCAGAGAACAAAAACTACAACATCACAAAAGAGGATTCGGTGAAAAGTGAGTGTCTCATTGAAACCTCTTTTTTTTTTTTTTCTTTCCTTTTCCTTTTTTTTTTTTTTTTTTGGCTGCTCAGCTTGCAGGATCTTAGTTCCCTGACGAGGGATGAAACCCATGCCCCCTGCAGTGGAAGCACAGAGTCCTAGCCACTGGACCACCAGGGAATTCCCTTATTTCAACCTCTTATTGCCCATTTCTCCTCCCCTGGTGGCAATAAATATTATCAGGTTCTGGTGTATCTTTCCAGAGATAGTCTATGTGCATATAAGGATCTACCTGGATTTTGAACTTTGCCTTTTGTTTTTTTTAACTAAGCAATGTATTTTTTTTGCCCGCACTACTACGTGGAACTTCCCTGACCGGGGATTGAACCCGTGTCCCCTGCATTGGAAATGAGGAGTCTTAACCACTGGACCACCAGAGAAGTCCTAAACAATGTATCTCGAAACTAATTCACTATCAGTATATATAGGGCTACCTCATTCTTTTTAAGGCTACATAGTATTACACTTCATTTATTCAGCCAGTCCTCTACAGATAGACATTTAGCCTGTGTTAGTTTTATTTATTTATTACCACCAATTTAGTGGCTTAACAACAGCACAAATCTATTATCTTACAGTTTTGTACATCAGAAGTCTGAAATGAGTCTTGCTGGGCTAATATCAAAGTGTTGGCAGGATTTCCTTCCCTTTGGAGACTCTAGGTGAGAATCTGTTTCCTTGTCCATTCTAGCTTCCAGACGTGTCTAGACACTTCTAGACCTGCATTCCTTGGCTGTGTCCCCTTCCTTCATCTTCAAAGCCATCAACCATTGGTAGAGTTTTTCTCAAGTCCCATTATTCTGACTGTCCTTTTATGCTTCCCTCTTTCACTTTCAAGGACTCTTATGATTGCATTGAGCCCACCCGGATAATCCAGGATAATCTCCCTATTTTGAGGTCAGCTGTTTAGCAATCTTAATTCCATCTGCAACTTTAATTCCCCTTTGCCATGCATATTCACAGGTTCTGGGGATTATGATGTGGACATTTGGGGGGCATTATTCTGCTTACCACAAAGTTATTGCCTGTCTTTTACTATTACAAACAGAACTAATGAATGTCCTTGTATAAATGTCACTTCCTACCTGTGAGATCAAGTCTGAGAAGCAGTGTCTGTGTGAAAGGGCATGCATTTAAAAATTTTTGGAAGGTATTGTCAAATTTTACTCTAAAGGGATTGTACCAATTTGCACACCTACCACTAATGTACCAGTGCAATTAAAAAAATTAGTTGCCTTTTTTATTTTAGAGCAGTTTTAGGTTTACAGAAAAATTGATCAGAAAGTACAGTTCTCATATACCTCCTTCCCATAGTTCCCCCTCTTATATACATGCTATATTACTGTGGTACTTCGTTACAATTAGATGAACCGATGTTGATACATTATTATTACCTGAAATTCCTAGTTTACACTAGGATTCACTCTTGGCATGCTACGTTCTATGGGTTTTGACAAATGTATAATGACATGTACCCACAATTATAGTGTCATACACGATCGTTTCACAGCCCTAAAAATCCTCTCTGTTCCGCTTATTCATCCCTCACTCTTTCCCACCCCAAACTCCTAGCAAAGACTGATATTTTTATTGTCTCCATAGTTTTGCCTTTTCCAGAATGTCATATAGTTTGAATCATATAATATGTAACCTTTTCAGAGTGGCTTCTCTCACCTAGCCATGTACATTTAAGATCCCTTCATGTCTTTTTGTGGATTGATAGCTCTTTTTATTTTTAATCGCTAAATAACTGTCCACTGTATGCAGGTACCACATTTTGTATAGCCATCACCTAGTGAAGGACATCTTGGTTGCTTCCAAGATCTGGCAGGTTTGAATAAAGCTGCTATAAACATCCATGTGCAGGTTTTTGTGTGGACATAAGTTTTTCAACTGTGCCAATTTTTTCACACCTTTGAATAGGCAGTATTTTAGCAAACTTCTTCATCTTGGCTAACCTGATAGATGACAGTGGTATCTAGTCATTGTTTTAATGTACATTTCTTTAATGAAGAGTGAAATTTGACATCTTTTTATATTTATATTTTAATTTTTGGCAGTGGTCTGCTCATGTTTATTCTTCTAGTGGCTTGCTTTTTTTTTTAAGTGAGTGATACATACAATATTTTTATATAACAAGGAAATTGGAAATTTGTTTTATATTTTTATAAATATTTTGTCCAGTTTATTATGTCTTTTGATTTTTTCCATGTTGAAATTTAAAATATTTATAAAGCAAATTTTGTTTTTTGCTTTTTTTTTGCGGTACGCGGGCCTCTCACTGTTGTGGCCTCTCCCGTTGCAGAGCACAGGCTCCGGACGCGCAGGCTCAGCGGCCATGGCTCACGGGCCCAGCCGCTCCGCGGCATGTGGTATCTTCCCGGACCGGGGCACAAACCCGCGTCCCCTGCATCGTCAGGCGGACTCTCAACCACTGCGCCACCAGGGAAGCCCTATAAAGCAAATTTATACCTTTTGTTTTCTTTTGAGGCCTTTGCGGTTTGTGTCTTGACTTTCCCACTTTGAAATTTTAAAAAATTCTCCTGATTAATTCTCATGTTTTTATGGTTTTAATTTTTACATTTAAGTCTTGGATACATCTGGGTATACTTAGTTGAAAGGAGCAAGGTAAGGTTCCAAGTGCTGTCCTCCCCGCAGGCCCCCTCCCCGCATTGTTAACCCATCAAGGAATGTTGTTCCAGTATCATTTTCAGAAGAATCCATCTTTCCTCTTATTGGAAATGCCACCTTGATTATATACTAAATTCTAGTGGGTAATTGTATCTTTTCTAGTCTTTTGAGCTGTTTTGCTTATCAAAGTTTTCCACTATTTTTAAAATTAATTAATTGTATTTTTAAAATTTATTTTTGGCTGCGTTGGGTCTTTGTTGCTGTGTGCAGGCTTTCTCTAGTTGCGGCGAGTGGGGGCCGCTTCGTTGCGGTGAGAGGGTTTCTCACTGCGGTGGCTTCTCTTGTTGCAGAGCACGGGCTCTAGGCACACGGGCTTCAGTAGTTGTGGCACGCGGGCTTCAGTAGTTGTGGGTCAAAGGCTCTAGGGCGCAGGCTCAGTAGTTGTGGCACACGGGCTTAATTGCTCCGCGGCATGTGGGGTCTTCCCAGACCAGGGCTTGAACCTGTGTCCCCTGCATTGGCAGGCGGATTCTTAACCCCTGCGCCACCAGGGAAGCCCCTTCCACTATTTTTTTAATTACAGATTTACTGGGATATAATTCACCCCTTTAGTTATACCATTCAGTGTTTTTAGTATATTCACCGAGTTGTGTAGCCAACACTGCTCGCTAATCTCACAACATTTTCATCCCCCCACAATGAAACCTTGTACTCATTAGCAGTCACTCTCTACTCCTTCCTGCCCCTAGCTCCTGGCAATCACTAATCTTCTTTTGGTTTCTATGGATTTGTCTATTCTGGACATTTCATATAAATAGAATTATCTGGTATGTGGCATTTTATGATTGACTTCTTGCACTTAGCATAATGTTTTCAAGGTTCATTCATGTTGAGGCATGTATCAGTACTTCATTCCTTTTTTTTTTTTTTTTTGATGTGGACCATTTTCAAAGTCTTTATTGAACTTGCTACAATATTGCTTCTGTTTTTTTTTTTTTTTTTTTTTTTTTTGGCAATAGGTGGGCCTCTCACTCTTGTGGCCTCTCCCATTGCGGAGCACAGGTTCCGGATGCGCAGGCTCAGCGGCCATGGCGCACAGGCCCAGCTGTTCCGCGGCATGTGGGATCCTCCCGGACCGGGGCACGAACCCGTGTCCCCTGCATTGGCAGGTGGACTCTCAACCACTGCGCCACCAGGGAAGCCTGCTTTATGTTTTTGATTTTTTGGCCAAGAGGCATGCGGGGTCCTAGCTCCCTGATGAGGGATCAAACCCTCACCCCCTGTATTGGAAGGCAAAGTCCCAACCACTGGACCGCCAGGGAAGTCTCCTTCATTTCTTTTTTATTGGCATATAATATTCCACTGTATGGCTCTACCACATTCTATTTATCCATTCATCAATTGATGTACATTTGGATTGTTTCCACTTTTGGCTCTTATAAATAAGGCTGCTATGAACATTCGTGTACAAGTTTTTGCGTAGATATATGTTTTCAATTCTCTTGGGCATATATAGAGGAGTGGAATTGCTGGGTCACATGGTAACTCTATGTTTAACATTGTGAAGAACTGCCAGAATGTTTTCCAGAGTGGCTGCATTATTTTACATTCTTAACAGCACTGTATGTGGGTTCCAATTTCTCCACATCC
Source organism: Stenella coeruleoalba (assembly GCF_951394435.1). Lineage (NCBI taxonomy): Eukaryota > Metazoa > Chordata > Mammalia > Artiodactyla > Delphinidae > Stenella > Stenella coeruleoalba. The sequence goes on from NC_137154.1 coordinate 13,951,780, forward strand.
TCACCAACACTTGTTAATGTTTGTCTTTTTGATCTTAGCTATCCTTGTGAGTGTGAAGTGGTATCTGATTGTGGTTTTGATCTGCATTTCCCTAATGACTAATAGTGTAGGACAACTTTTCCTGTGCCTATTAAACATTGTATATCTTGTTTAGATACATTTCTATTTAAATTCTTTGCCCATTAAAAAATTTGGTTATTTATCTTTTTTATTGAGTTGTAAGAGCTCTTTATATATTCTGTCTCTTATCAGACATATGATTTGCAAATATTTTCTCCCATTCTGTGAGTTGTATTTTTATTTTCTTAATGGTGTCCTTTGAAGCACAAAAGTTTTTAATTTTGATGAGGTCCAATGTATCTATCTTTCCCTTTTGTTGTTTGTTGTTTTACTGTCATATCTAAAAAACTACATTATGTTTTAATGTTTGGCAAAGAGTCTATCCTCACTTCCCACCCCCCCTGCCCCCCCGGCCTATTCTTGCATGCTTATTTTTTTTCATGTGAACTTTAGAATCAGCTCATGTTGTTCCAAAAGCAACTCTTTCAGTATGTTTTAAAAATTGGAATCACTGTAAATATGAATGATTTGTGAGAACTGACATCTTTACAACAGTGCATCTTCCTACTCAAAAACAGGATATGTCTTTACATTTATTCAGACTATTAAGTCCTACAGTAGCATTCTAAAGCATTCTTCTTATAGATTTAGCACATTTTAAATAGTTGTGTTTTTTGCTGTTGCTCATATGAATGGAATCTTTTCTTATATTTTCTAACTGGTTGCTGATTGCATGTAAGAAAGCTACTCACTTTTGTATATCAGTCATATAACCAGTCATCTTATTTTATTGTCATTGAATGATTTTATTGATAATGCCCGAGTTATGTTTTCTAGATATACAGTCATATCATCTAAAAATAATGATAATTTTGCTTTCTCCTTACCTGTTTTTATACTTCTTACTTCTCTCTGTTTTCTAACTGTATGGTCCAGCACTTCTAGAACAGTGTTAATAATGATGGTGTTAGTGGAAATCTTTACTTTGCTCCTGACCCTACAGGAAATGCTTCTAGGTACAGACTTTGCAGAGAGGCAGCTGTCAGTGTCTCTTTCTGAGTCTTTCTTTTACTGTGTTCTCCCTGTCAGGTTTCACAGTGTTATGCTAGCTTTCATAAAAAGAATTTGGAAGTTTTCTTGCTTTCTCTTTGCTCTGGAACAATTTAAATAGCAGGTAGAATTCACCCATGAAACCGTCTGGACCTGACACTTTTTTGGGGTATCGTTCTTTGAAGACATCCTCAATTTATTCTGTGGTATTTAGTACGTTTCAGGTTTTTTGGAGTATACATTTTAAAACTCTTCTAAATTAGTTGTAATATTTTCTATTTCCTAGAAAATTATCTATTCAACTCAGGGCTTTCAACATTTTGGCTTAGGTTGACCAAGGTAAATGCTTATGATTTTATTAATTAGTTTGGTATCTGTAGTGGTTTCCCAACTCTCATTTCTTATTTTGGGTATTTGATCTTTAAAAAACTGGTGGGAGATCTTCCACTGCAAGGCTGCCTGTTTATATGGCCAGTCTGAGGCTGAGGGTTCCCAATGAAATCTCCCAATGACCAGCCAACTTGGTTTTGTTTGAGATGATGTAAGACAGACATTCCTTCGTGTACATGGCTTTTGCTGTGATCAGTTGAGTGTTTGGCACGTGCCAGACCCTGTGCTAAACTCTTTATGTGTATTTTCTCATTTAATTTTCACACCATCCCACAACATAGGTAATATGGCATTATTCCTATTTTATCGACAAGGAAACAGAGACTCAGAGAGATTAAGTAACTTGCCCAAGGTCCCACAGCTGGTGGCTGGTAAAGCTGGGACTCTGACCAGGTCTGTCCACCTCAGGACTCATTCTAAGTAAAGGGCCTTCTTCCGCAGCCCCTACTCCCACTCTGCACCTGGCTTTTACCTCACCTGGTGTCGGCAGCACAGGAATGGCAGCAGTTTGTGGACTTCTAACTCAGGTCTGTGTTTTCCGGACTTCTGAGGTGCCTCATAGTGTGACCCCCACTCCACCTCTTAGATAAGTTTTGAGGGCTGGCTCTGGGCCAGCCACGGTGCTAGGCACTGGAAAAATGGCTCTTATAATCTGGTGGGGAGGTATCTGTGTCACCAGCTAAGTAAGATTCTCATTTAAATGGCAGAAACAAACCAAAAAAAAAACAAAACAAAAAACCAACCATCAAATCATTGTGCCTTGAGGTACAATTGTAGAGAGAGCCCAGGACTAGTTTGAATCATACACGTCTGACCCTTAATAGCTGTGTGACCATGACATGCCACTTTATGCCGCTGAGCCTCCGTTTCCACATCTATAAAATGTGGATAACATCACACATTTTTCACATGCTAGGGATGCATCTTACAGTTGATGGTATCTCTCAAGGATACTTGGCAGTGCTGTTTTTTTTTAAATTTTCTTATTGTTACATAAAATAGTGGTGTGTCCTATTGATGATCTTAGATCTGATGACATATGATAGTAATCACATAGTTGCTGTGAGAATGAAATGAGATCATATAAAGTGGAAAACCTCACACAAATTCAGGTAAAGCAGTGCAAGAAGCACTGGCAGCGATTCTAATCCCAAATCTGTTATCACTATCTTGTTGGATGACCGCAGGCAAATTACCCCTGTTGTGTGGTCCCCACATTTCCTTCTCTGGACTTCCTTCTCAGCAAAATGAGAGATTTATTTAATTCATTAATTCAGCCAACATGTCCTGAGCACATTTTCTGGGCCAGGCACGGTGCCCCTCGGGGAGGACTTGGCTCAGCAGAGTGAGGGAACAAGACTTTCCTTGTGAGCAGTGCTCTGGTAAGGGTAGAGACGGGAAGGGTGAGCTGATCTCATGCGGCTCTTCTAGCTTTAATTTCTGTCCTTCTGGAACTAGGAGGAGGGCCAGATAGGGCAGGTGTGTTTGGGGAGGCCAAGTGGTATAGGGGTTAACGTACAGGCTATGGAGTTGAACAGTCTTGGACCACCAGCTCTGTCACTTTCTAGCTGTGTGACCTTGGGCCAATGACTTAACCTCTCTGAGCCTCAGGAGACTTAACTGTAAAATGAGAGTGACAAGAGTTGCTATCTCCCAGGGTTGTTATGAGTATCGAATGAAATGCAGTATGTAGAGCGCTCAGCTCAGTGCAGACCAGTAACCAAGCAATTAATGAATGGTAACCTGCCTTCTTCCCTGCTCTCCCTCTTTCCTTCCTTCTCTCTCCTTCCTGTTCTTCCTTTTCTACCTCTTCCTCCTCGCCCCCCTCCTTCTCCCCAATTTACCTGCTGTTCCTGAGAAACAAAAACTTACTGTGCAGGAATCCCCTGTCCAAACCTTCCCACTTTGTATTTGGAGGTTGGCAAAGAAAAAACGACTCTGCTGCATAGATTGGCCTCTCCCATTGCTGGCCTTTGCAGTGACTTCTACCCTTGCTGGAAGTTTCTGATATCTGTCTGCCATGACTACCCAGCAGCCAAAGGGTCTCAAGCAGAATGTTTTCCTCTGTGAGTCAGGGTGGACACAGACCCCAAGGCGTAGGGACTTTTCAAGGGCCTGGGGAAAAGTTTGAGATCTGAAAAAAGTTATTGGCACCAAAATAGGAAAAGGAAACTGTAAAATCAAGAAGTGTTTAATTAAAAATCTACAAAATGTAACATTGTGTTCACGTCATTAATTGTTAAAATTTAGTGTTTCTTTATATTTGAAAACAATTTATAGGTTGGATTTTACTCACTTTGTAAGAGTTCCCCAATAGGCACGATAGTTACTGAGAAATTATTGCCAATTGTAAATTAAGTGAGTTGTTCACCAGTTGTAAATTAAATGAGTATGTTTAGCCAAATTCAGTAGCAAAAGTATTAAAAACCCTTTCAAAAATTTTACAGGTAAAATTATTAATATGTAATATTTTAGGTATTTTATACAATACAAGGCCTCTCTAGGGCCTGGGAAAGTCTTTAAAATGCGTTATGCTGTACATGGGAGGCCATTAACCCTCTCTTTAGTTCTCCTATTTTTTTCCCTAGGATAGCTGATTATTCTAACCTTTTGTAAGACATCTGATATTTAGAATTTGTAATAATTTTTTGAAAATGTTCACAATGTAATAAAAAATTGCAGGATATTAAACTATACATCAGTTAGATCTCAAGTTAAAAAAAATTCATACATGCATTAAAAAAAAAGACTAGAAAGAAATATACTAGAATGTTAACAGACTCTCGGTAGAAAAACGTGCATAATTAGCTTTTCTTTTTTATAGTTTTCAGACTTTCCAAATTTTCTACAATGAAAATGCATTACAATCAGAAAAACAATTTTTGGTAGTTAAAAATTTTTTTTTTCTTACTACAAAAGTAATTTATGCTCATTATAGAAAAATCACAAAATACATACAAGCATAAGGAAGGAAAAGAAACATGCAAATTCCACCCACCCAGAGACAACCACTGGGTCCTTCCAGACCTTTTTTATGCATACATAAACATTTATATTTTTATCACAAAACGGGATCATTCTGTACATAGTACTGTTTTGAAAACTGCTTCTTTCCCTCACAGTATATATTGAGAACATTTCTTTTTTTCAATGTCAACAGCACATTTCTACAAGATGATTATAATGGCAGCATACCACCACATTTTAAGGAGGAACCATAATTTACTTAACCTCTAATTATTAGACATGAATGCTACTTCCCAGTTTTCTCTATTACAAATGGTACTGTAATGAAAATATTTTAAAGCACCTAAGAATTCTTCATTTTCACAAGGAAATCATAAAACACTACCTGACACTTTTTTTTTTTTTTGCGGTACGCGGGCCTCTCACTGCCGTGGCCTCTCCCGTTGCGGAGCACAGGCTCCAGACGCGCAGGCTCAGCGGCCATGGCTCACGGGCCAGCCGCTCCGCGGCACGCGGGATCCTCCCGGACCGGGGCACGAACCCGCGTCCCCTTCATTGGCAGGCGGACTCCCAACCACTGCGCCACCAGGGAAGCCCCTGACATTTATTTTTTGCATGATGCCAGGCTCTGAGGATCCAAAGGTGTTTAGAGGTAGTGATTCCTGCTGTGAAGGAGTTTCCAGTTCGGCAGGAGACAGTGGTAGGAGCCACGAGCTCTGCCTGAGAAAGCCAGGAAAGGCTTCTCTGGGAGGGTCACACTGAGCTGAGACTTGATTGAGTGGGAGTTCACCAGGAACACAGGGTAGGGGAAGCAGGGAGACCTTCACAGACACAGAGAACAGGACAGGAGAAAAAGGGAAAGTAGCATTTAATCTAGAGCCTGGGATGTGCTGGCTACTCTCACGTTTTCTCATTTAACCCTCACATCAACACTGCAAAGGTACTGTTATGATTCTTACTTTCCAGACAAAGAAACTAAGGGTACTGGACTTGTTTAGCTAGAGGTAGAGCCAGGATTTAGACACAGGTCTCACTTACTCTAAAATCCAAGCTTTTTTTTTTTTTTTGCGGTACACGGGCCTCTCACTGTTGTGACCTCTCCCGCTGCGGAGCGCAGGCTCAGCCGCCATTGCTCACGGGCCCAGCCGCTCCGCGGCATATGGGATCCTCCCAGAAGGAGGGCACGAACCCATGTCCCCTGCATCGGCAGGCGGACTCTCAACCACTGCGCCCCCAGGGAAGCCCCCTTTCTTCCTTTCTCTTCTTTTCTCTGATGATAGCAGAGGCAGTCCTGTGCTCCGAAAGAAGGTAATCCCTGGCCATTTTAAGGCCTGTGCTACCCCCTGACATAAAGAAGTACTTAAGTTCCAACCCGCTTTGGTCTTTTCCCAACAGAGCTTGAAAGAGAAGTGGGAGCGTCCAGTCGCCATCTTGGGTGCTGTGTTTTGCCGCTGCTTGACTAAGCTGTGTTCTCTCCTTTATATCTTGGCACAAAGACGCAGAGTTAGGCTGAGAGTGGTGTGTTTTGGGGATGGTGAGACATTCAGTGGAGCAGGAGTGTGGGAGCTGGGGCTGGGGTTGGGGAGAAGTGGAGGGTAAGCCGAAGAGGTGGGCCATGCTAAGGCCCATATTCCCGATGTTTGCTAGGGAATGGCATGGTTAAACGGTTCCTTAGGAAGAAGAGCCAGACTGCTCGACAGAGGACGGTTTGGCCTTCAGGGAGCTGGTGTTGGAGAAAATACGACATGGACCAAAAATAACAATAGTTAACATTTTTTTGCCAGGCTCTGTTCTAAGCATTTCAAATATTTTAATTCTCTTAATTCTTGCTATTGTTATCCTTGTTTTCCAGGTGAGAAAACTGAAGCTCAGAGAGGTTAAGTAACTTGTCTAAGGGCACACAGTAAGTGGAAAAGCTAAGATTTAAACTGAGGCAGCCTACTCTTAACCTTTAATTCTAGTTTAGCCCTTGCAAAGCTGAATGAAGCCGCCTGTTAGCTCCAGGAAGACAGGGGAGGGGAGAGCGGGGGTGGGCCTTTGTAAGTCTGATCACCAGCGCAGAGCCCAATTTCTGAAACATAATGCACTGTCAATAAATATGATTTATTAATATTTATTATCATAATAGTATAATTAAAGAACACTATATTAATGTATGTTATAATTGTATATAATATTATAATAATATTAATGATTAAATGTGGATGAGATTTACCTGAATTAAAACAGTGGCATGGGGGCGGAAGGGAAGAATGTTTCTGAATTAGAATTGCAGGATCTGGTGACAAGACATGGGGTGAGGAGTGGAAGGGGAGGATTCTGGGTGGATGACTTGGTTTCCAGGTTGGCGAGCAGGAGAAGGGGGTTGTGGAAGAGCACTGTGCTTGGGCCATATTAACTCGAGGGGCCCATGGGCTTTAGCCTTGGCCCTGAAGAGCACCTCCCATGGGAAATATATAAAGCTTGTTCTTCTGGTTTTGATAGCAAAACTAACAGGTTTACAAACTTCTCACATGTTAATTAAGAAACTAATTAAAACCCATCAGTTCTAAAAGGCATATGGTTTACTTAAGGTTGATCCAAGATTGATGTTTGCTAAAAACAATGTTTTAATAACTCATAAAATGAATTGGCTCTAATAATACTAGCATGGTGTTCTAATTTACTGGTTATGTTTCACATGTGTTTTTTTCCATTTGGAAGAAATTAAATGAGATAGCCTAGATAAAAATGCCTAATGCCTCACGATCATTTAAAATTAGTTTCCTTGTCCTTGAACTCCACAGCAACTCTGTGCAGTAGGTAAGGTCTTTATCCCCCTTTTACTGATGAGGAAACAGGCATAATTAAGAGAAGTTAAGGGACAAACACAAGAAGCTTCTGCAAGGAAGTAGAAAAGTCAGAACTCATACGTAGCTCCCCCACTATTACTGTAAAATAAATTATCTCCAAACTTAGCAGCTTAAAATAGTAAATATTTATCTCACACAATTGCTGACAGTCTGGAACCTGGGAGTGGCTTAGCTGGTGGTCTGGCTCAGGGTCTCTCATGAGGTTGCTCTCAAGCTGTTGGCTGGGACCTCAAGGTCTGAAAGCTTGACGGGGGCTGGAGGTTCCATTTCCAAGCTCACTCATGTGGCTTTTGGCAGGAGGCCTCAGGTCTTCTCTATAGGGATGCTCATGACATAGCTTTACCCAGATTGAGGGATGAGAGAGAGAGAGAGAGAGAGAGAGAAAGAGAGAGAGAGAGAGAGAGGAGAAGGAGAAGAAGAGGAAAAGTGAGGAAAAGCAACTAAGATGGAATTCTTTATAACCTAATCTCAGAAGTGACATTGCATCAGTTCTGGCATATTTTACTCCTTAGAAGTGAGTCACTAGGTCAGTCTACACTCTAGGGGAGGGGACTTCACAAGGGTGTGAAAGCCACGAGGAAGGGATCATTGGGGACCATGTTAGAAGCTGCCTACCAAGGGCACCTTTTCCGCTGGATACAGTATCTTGTCGTTTTCATCTTTGCAGCTACTCCCCCCACCCCTCCCCCAATACGTTATGAACGTCATAAAGTTGCAGTGTGACCAGTTTGGAGTGATGCATATTTTCTGTAGACAACAGCATTGAACTACTTAGCAAATCAGGAAGTGGAAAATGGTTATAAAGGGATCCAATTACTTTCCTTGCCAAGCCAGTGTAAAATGTGACATGTGAAAATTGGTGAAAAATTAATTAGGACAATTAAACTTATTTCCACTTAAATACATTTAGGTGTTAATTGGTGGTCTGACTTGAGGTTTATTTTAAGGTGGATTTGTTATCTTGACTCTGTCCTTTAAGAAATGATCTCTGTTTAAATGCCAGGAAGCCTCCTGGTCTTGCTGAGAAACAATGTCTAGTTCATTGTCACGGTTCTTCTCCAGATGGGACTGATCAGGGTCAGAATGGCCCAGGAGGCAAAAAGGCATTTGCTTTGGAAACCGCATCAGGAGGAAAATCTTTCCACTGCCTTAGGGGCTTTTCTGGGAAGGCTGAATGGCAGTGGGAAAGGCATTGGATTATAAGTGGAAAATACAGGGACCCCTTACATCTCTCTGCTGTGATTTTGGGCAAGACTTTGCCTGGGTTTCGTTTTCTATATCTGTAAAATGAGGTGGTGAGAATAGATAATGTCTGAAGTCACTTCACCCAGAAAAGTCCATGACTGTCAAGTACAGTGGTCTCGCTATGGGAGGGATCCCCTGCGAAGGTTTTCTTTAAAAAATTATTCTTAGTGTGATCTCTTTGCTAGAATTTGTTTCATAGAGTATCCATCTGTCCTGGTTAAACATAGTAGGTTGAAAGCGTGTTTACATGCATGCTGTTTTTAAATCCCATCGAAGTGACGGGGACAAAGGGCAAGGGCAAAGGGGGACACCAGTGGACAGGAGAGGGAGGGAAGGAGCAGATATTGCAGAGCCTGCAGCGGGAGATGCTCACGAGAATACAAAAAGCTTGCCCTGCAGAATCCCAGAAAGGCCCAGGAATTCCACGGAATCACTGAAGGTGGAGTGAGGGGAATTAAGTGAAAGCCTGGATGACTGATTGGTGACTTTGCCTTCCCCTGACACTTCCACCCTCCTTCACCACCTCCAGGCAGGAGACCGGAAGACTCTTCTCTGGAAAGACTAAGCAATCCCAGAGGAAGGAGCTCCCCAATGAAAAAGTCAATGTGCCTCCTGGTCACCTAACAGTGACTGCCACCATTGACAAGCCAAGTCACACTGGCAGCTGCCCATCAGCTTTTAGTGTCTCCTTCTCAATGTGACCGCTCGGCCAAAGATCACCAGACATGTGAGGAAAGCCTCCCGACAGGAGAGAGAGACTAAAAAAGGTGGACAAAAGAAACTGAAAAGAAAAAGAGACAATGCAAGGAACAAAAGAAAAGTATAATAGTTTTCCCCCGATAGACGAGAAGACACTCATCCCAATTTCTGCTCAAATGTCAGTTCATCAGAGAGACTTCCCCTGGCCACTCTGTCCAAAACAGTATCTCCCATTACTCTCCACCTCCTCATTCTGCCTAATTTCAGAAAGAAAGAACAGAAATAAGTAATATGAAAAAATCTCCCCAGAGCTGAAAGACATACATTTCCAGTTTGGCAGGGTCCGCTAGGTGCCAAACACAATGGGCAGAAGACTCCACTAGAGCACATCTCGGTGAAATTTCAGAACCTCAGAGGTAAAGAAAAGATCCTAAAAGCTTCCCGAGAGACCAAAAAAAGTGGGCTTTTACAAAGGATCAGCAAATCAGAATGGCCTCAAACGGCTCAATAAAAACATCAGAAGCGGGCTTCCCTGGTGGCGCAGTGGTTGAGAGTCCGCCTGCCGATGCAGGGGACATGGGTTCGTGCCCCGGTCCAGGAAGTTCCCACATGCCGCGGAGCGACTGGGCCCATGAGCCATGGCCGCTGAGGCTGCGCGTCCGGAGCCTGTGCTCTGCAACGGGAGAGGCCACAACAGTGAGAGGCCCGCGTAAAAAACAAACAAACAAACAACAAAATCAGAAGCTAGAAGAGAATAGAGCAACGTATCAAAATCCTGAGGAAAAGTGATTCCAGCCTATAATTCTGTATTGAGTTCAATGATCAATTAAGTGTCAAGGGGAAGTAAAGACATTTTAGACGTGCAGGCTTACCTTCCTTGGAATAAACCAAGAAAGAGGGTGACATAGGGTTCAGGGGATCCATATCAGGACAGTGGCAAAGGAAGCTTCCGGGATGATGGGAAATGGAAGCAGCCAGTCCAAAGAGAAGGAGAAAAGCCGAAGGTTCCAGGAGGGAGGTCTGCGAGACAAAGAGAAGCGGAGGTGATCTGACTGCTTGGTGTCTGGAAACGTTAAAAGGCTGGTAGAAGGTGTAAGAAAAGTCATTGTTAGATATCCAGAATACTAAGCAAATGAGAAAGAAAAAAAAAAAGAGCTAATTACTAACTTCAGGGTAAACAAAAATTTGTCCAAGAAAAGAAGCATATCTTGGTACGCTAGTTCAAGTGAATAAATATCATAATAAAGCAAACATTAGGTGTTAACTTAAGCAAGAGTTGTAACTACATTGAGCAGAAGAGGGGAACACGTCATGCTTTAGAAGACCTCACTCATCGTGCTGGCCAAGGGATGACGGAGAAACACACAAGTCGAGACATAGCCTCTATGCTTGTTCTTTAGACATATGAAGGTTAATACCAGAAAGAAATGTGCAGAAGAGTGACGGTGGTTGCCTCTGGGACTAAAAGGAGCTGCTTTTGGTTAAAAGTGTATTTAGTACAATTTGACTTCTTAAACTAGGAGCGATCATGATATTGAGAAAAATAAAGATGAAGTTTAAAAGACTGTATCCCATGTATAGACAGTTCAGATTTACCCCTTCATCAACAGCCAGTGTGAACAGAAGAAAATCATGGCCAGAGGTAGGACCTGGCCCATGCTTACACTGCTCCCTGAGTGTGAGGCCTGGAGGTTGTCCTGCTTGCAAATCCCTATTGGTGATGGATGTCCCACAATTCTGTAGTGACCGTGGGGAGAGAGAGTAATGGGTTGAGTGAAAGGATTATGGGTCCAAATTTAGTTTCTGCCGCACATTAGCCAAGCAGTGTTGGGAAAATAACAAATCTCACACATTCCCTGAGCACCCACCAGGACTCTTGTTAGATATTGGGGATACACATCTCCGTCCTCGAGGAGTTTAAGGATGGGAATGGGTTAGTTTCCTCACGGATAAGATGGGAATTCATCTACTGTGTGTATGAGCCTGGCATCGAGCCTGGCCGCTGGGCAGACACAGCAGTGCTGGGGGCCGTGACCCGCAGAACACACAGAAGACTGTGGGATAAAGAGAGGCTGGGAACGTGGCATCATGGGGCAAAGACCCCAAATCAAAGCACTTGTGCTTGGGGGAGGGGGAGGGGGCGGAACAGAGATGCCTGTTCCATCCAACCCTGGCTGAGCTGCACCATTATATTTCCTTCTTTAGAGTGTCCTTCTTAGGACTATCTTCAGAGAGCTGGGATTTTAGGATTTTAGAGGTGAGAGCCCTACAAAATATCTAGGCCACTTATTCCTGCACTTTGGCAATTCATAAATCATTTCACTGCAGTCCTGTGAATCCGTGGGTGGGGACCAACACTAAGTGGAGGCCTGCTTCAGGCACCCTTTTACTCACCCACTCCTTCATGTTGCAGGTGAGGAGATCAAGGGTTGAGCACAAGTCAGCGGCGGAGATGACAGCAGAGCTGGATGGAGAGCCGGCCTCCGGGCTTCGTCCTCAGCCTCGGTTGCATCACATGTGTACCCTCAGGTGAGCAGTCAAGAGTGGGATCACGGACTAGCTCTCGCCGGCGTGGAAGGAGAGAGGAAAACTTGAGGAGAATGACTTCCCATTGAGGCTAGAGCCCTCTCTCACACCTTCCCAACACCCCCAAACTGCCTGCAAGATAACTCTGCAGCCCCTGATTGGGTTTCTGCCTTGGACCTCCTCCTCAGCCTCTCCTCTCTAAGACCCTCTGCGGGAGTCTTCATTCTCCGACCCTTGTAGCACTGGAGGCATTTGACATTGTTGGCCATTCTCCCCCTTGAGCCCCCTGGTATTTGGCACCAGCGTCTGTTGGTTCCCCAAGTGGCCCCTAAGCGGGCCTTTCTCCTTCACTCACTCCTCTTCTGTCTTGCAAATGTTGGTTTTCCTTAGAATTTATTCTTCATCCTCCAGTGATCTCACGCATTACCACTTACATACATTCCCCAGCTTTTATCCCAGTGTCGTTCTCTCCTCCAAGCTCCAGACTCATGTTGTTAATGGGGGTGTTGACATCTCCACCTGGAACCCTGGAAGGCACCCCAAGTAACGTGTTGCAAACAGGAAGCTTTGTTTTTCCTTCTAAACCTGCTCCTTCCCTTTTCCCTGTCTTGCCTAATACTATCACCCTCCATTCAGCCTCCACTTTGGAGTCAGACTTGACACTTCTTGCTTCTTTCCTGCCAGTTTCACACCAGTCACAAATCCAACCCATCCTTTCTTAGAAATGTCTTTCTAATCTTAAAAGTCTTCTAAACCCACCCACCTTCACTGCCTGGCTGTGTTGTTTCTTTTTTTCGCTAGTGCAATATTTTCCTCATTGGTCTGCACTCTCTCACCTCTCTTCAGCCCAGCCTCTTTATCATCTAAAACACAAACCTGAGTACGCTACTTTCTTTCTGACGAAACCTCTACTAGAATAAAAATAAAAACAGCAAGGAGAATTTTTTAAAGTGTAATCCTCAGTGCTGATGAGGATGCTGTGAAACAGGCAATCTCATTTATTGCTAATAGACATGCAATTTGTCGAATCATTTTAGAATGCTGTATAAGAATACAACATAAGAGCTTAAATATCTTGTCTTTGACCCAGTGATTCCATTTCTGAGAAGCTAAGGAAATAACCCCAGCCATGAAAAAGTTTCATGCACAAAGATATTTATTACATCATTATTTGTATAAAGAAAAATGGGAAATAACCTAACTATATTACAATGGAAGTAATCTATGATACTGGATGGCCTATTATACAGCCATTAAAAATGACATTTACTCATAGAGGACTTCCCTGGTGGTCCAGTGTTTAAGATGCCATGCTTCCACTGCAGGGGGCGTGGGCTTGATCCCTGGTCAGGGAACTGGGATCCTGCATGCCACACAGCAGGGCCACACACACAAAAAAAGACATTTACTCATAGAAAAATAAGACAAAATAAGATACACTAAAATATTAGTAATGATTACTTCTAACTGGTGGGATTATGGATGATTTTAATTTTCTTCTTTATAATTTTCTATATTTTCCAAACTTTCTACCATAAATAACTATTATAATTAGATAAGAAATTTATTTTTAAGTAATGCTTAGAATAAGTTTACGGTAACTGACAAAAAAAGCAGCATACCAAATTGTACATAAAACATAATCTTGATACAAACACGAATAAGAGCAATAATGAAATACAACAAACTTTCATCCCAATTGCTTCTAGGTGACAGCACCATGTGGGATTTTTTTGTTGATTTCACCTTCCTGATTTTCCAACTGTAGTGGAAAAAGAATGAACATTTGTGTGCATAGGTACATACACACACACACACACACACACACAATATTAAGGAACTCTTCATTGCCCACAGGATTTAATTCACGCCCCTTAGCGTGGCCTTCATGCTACAGGGACACCACATGACATTTTTAAAAATTGAGCTGTAATTCACACCATAAAATCTACCCTCTCTGTACCTACAACTCAGTGGTTTTTCCTACATTCACAAAGTTGTGCAGCCATCACCACTAGCTAATTCCGGGATATTTCATCACCCCATTTATTCTGGGCATTTCGTACAAATAGAATCATACACTGTGTGGCCTTCTGTGTCTGGTTCTCTCACTTAGCATAATGTTTCGGGATTCATCCATGTTGTGGCTTATATCAGTGCTTCCTTCTTTCTTACTGCCAAAGAGTATCCGTTGTATGGCTGTACCACATTTTGTCTATACATTTATCAATTGATGGGCGTTTGAGTTGTTTTCACTTTTTGGCTGTTGTGATTCATGCTGCTTTGAACATTCATGTACAAGTTTTGGTGTGGACATAGGTTTTCGGTTCTCTTTCTCATATAGGAATGGAATTGCCAGGTCATATGGTAACTCGATGTTTAACTTTTTGAGGGACTATTTTCCAAAACACCTACACCGTTTTACATTCCTACCGGCAATGTATGAGGGTTTCAATTTCTCCACATCCTCGCCAACACTTGTTAACGTCTGTCTTTTTTATTATAGCCATCCTAGTGGGTATAAGGTGGCAACTCATTGTGTTTTTTTTTAATAAATTAATTAATTAATTTGGTTGCGCTGGGTCTTAGTTGCAGCAGGCAGGCTCCTTAGTTGTGGCATGAGAACTCTTAGTTGCAGCATGCATGTGGGATCTAGTTCCCTGACCAGGGATCGAACCTAGGCCACCTGCACTGGGAGTGCAGAGTCTTAACCACTGCACCACCAGCGAAGTCCCATCATTGTGATTTTTTTTTTTTTTTTTTTTGGCGGTACGCGGGCCTCTCACTGGTGTGGTCTCTCCCGTTGCGGAGCACAGGCTCCGGATGCGCAGGCTCATCGGCCATGGCTCACGGGCCCTGCCGCTCCGCGGCACGTGGGATCTTCCCGGACTGGGGCACGAACCCGTGTCCCCTGCATCGGCAGGCGGACTCTCAACCACTGCACCACCAGGGAAGCCCCCATCATTGTGTTTTGATTTGCATTTATTTCTTTAATGACTAATGATGTTCGGCATCTTTTCATGTGCTTACTGGCCATTAGTATATATTCTTTTTCTTTTTTTAACATCTTTATTGGAGTATAATTGCTTTACAATGGTGTGTTAGTTTCTGCTTTATAACAAAGTGAATCAGTTATACATATATATATGTTCCTATATCTCTTCCCTCTTGTGTCTCCCTCCCTCCCACCCTCCCTATCCCACCCCTCTAGGTGGTCACAAAGCACTGAGCTGATCTCCCTGTGCTATGCGGCTGCTTCCCACTAGCTATCTATTTTATGTTTGGTAGTGTATACATGTCCATGCCACTCTCTCACTTTGTCACAGCTTACCCTTCCCCCTCCCCATATCCTCAAGTCCATTCTCTAGTAAGTCTGTGTCTTTATTCTTGTCTTACCCCTAGGTTCTTCATGACCTTTTTTTTTTTTTTTCTTAAATTCCATATATATGTGTTAGCATATGGTGTTTGTTTTTCTCCTTCTGACTTACTTCACTTTGTATGACAGACTCTAGGTCCATCCACCTCACTACAAATAACTCAATTTCGTTTCTTTTTATAGCTGAGTAATATTCCATTGTATATATGTGCCACATCTTCTTTATCCATTCGTCTGATGATGGACAGTTAGGTTGTTTCCATCTCCTGGCTATTGTAAATAGAGTTGCAATGAACATTTTGGTACATGACTCTTTTTGAATTATGGTTTTCTCAGGGTATATGCCCAGTAGTGGGATTGCTGGGTCGTATGGTAGTTCTATTTGTAGTTTTTTAAGGAACCTCCATACTGTTCTCCATAGTGGCTGTATCAATTCACATTCCCACCAGCAGTGCAAGAGTGTTCCCTTTTCTCCATACCCTCTCCAGCATTTATTGTTTCTAGATTTTTTGATGATGGCCATTCTGACCGGTGTGAGATGATATCTCATTGTAGTTTTGATTTGCATTTCTCTAATGATTAATGATGTTGAGCATTCTTTCATGTGTTTGTTGGCAATCTGTATATCTTCTTTGGAAAAATGTCTGTTTAGGTCTTCTGCCCATTTTTGGATTGGGTTTTTTGGTTTTTTGTTATTGAGCTGCATGAGCTGCTTGTAAATTTTGGAGATTAATCCTTTGTCAGTTGCTTCATTTGCAAATATTTTCTCCCATTCTGAGGGTTGTCTTTTGGTCTTGTTTATGGTTTCCTTTGCTGTGCAAAAGCTTTTCCGTTTCATTAGGTCCCATTTGTTTACTTTTGTTTTTATTTCCATTTCTCTGGGAGGTGGGTCAAAAAGGATCTTGCTGTGATTTATGTCATAGAGTGTTCTGCCTATGTTTTCCTCTAAGAGTTTGATAGTGTCTGGCCTTACATTTAGGTCTTTAATCCATTTTGAGCTTATTTTTGTGTATGGTGTTAGGGAGTGTTCTAATCTCATACTTTTACATGTACCTGTCCAGTTTTCCCAGCACCACTTATTGAAGAGGCTGTCTTTTCTCCACTGTGTATTCTTGCCTCCTTTATCAAAGATAAGGTGACCATATGTGTGTGGGTTTATCTCTGGGCTTTCTATCCTGTTATCTCTGGACTTTCTATCCTGTTAGTATATACTCTTTGGAGAAATATCTATTTAAATCTTTTGCCCATTTAAAAATTAGGTCATTTGTCTTCTCATTGTTGAGTAGTAAATATTCTTTGTATATTCTAGACACTAGTTCCTTATCAGACATATAATTTGCAAATACTTTCTCCCATCCTGTGGGTTGTTTGTTTACTTTCTTGATGGTTTCCTTTGAAGCATAAAAGTTTAAATTTGATGAAGTCCAATTTATCTATTTTTTCTTTTGTTTTGTGCTTTTGGTGACATAGCTAATTTCTTATTTAGGATTTTAGACTTCCTGGCCCAGTCCAAGGTCATGAAGATTTACACCTAGGTTTTCTTCTGAGAGTTTCATAGTTTTAACACTTACATTTAGGTGTTTGATCCAATTTGAATTACTTTTTGTATGTGGTGGGAGGTGGGAGTCCAACTACATCCTTTTCCATGTGGATATTCAGTTGTCCCAGCACCATTCGTTAGAAAGACTATTCTTTTCCCATTGAATTATTTTAGCACGCTCACTGCAAACCAATTGACCATAAATATAAAGGTCAGGTGACATTTTTAGCTTAATTTCTAGCTTCATCAGTCTTCTCAATTTGCCAGGCTTTTCCTTTCCCATCTCTGATACCTTTGGAAAAACTGGTCCTTCACCTGACTTCCATTTGTCTTGTTTGCTGCCCATCTTCATTCTCTTGATGTTATCTGAACCCACAGCCGTCCCCTCTTCCCCTGGCAGTCAGATTCAGGGCTCTTGGAGCATTTTGCTCAGACCTCTGTCATTACTCTATCCACATTGTATCAAAGTTATTTATTCATGAGTCTGCCTAGAAGGATATACTTTAACCTATTCAAGAGCTGCAATCACGTCTTCTTTTTCTCTGAAGCACGTAGCACAGCACCTGGCACCTAACAGGGATTTCATAAATGTTGAGTGACCATTGACTGAAATTTCTGAAAATTAGGACTGCAGTGAAGACTTCAATGGGAAGAGAAAAGAACAAATTATATTGGTTCAATGCCTCCCATCCTCTCTTTCTCCAATCCCAGGGAACAGTATTTGTTCATTTATTCTAGAAGTTTTTACTGAGTACCTATTATGTGCCAGGCATTGAGCTAGAAGCTGAAGATAACATGGTGGACACAAATAGACATGACCCCTACCCTTAATGGAAAGTACAGTGTAGAGGGTGAAATCGACATCAATCGAATAATCATATAAACGTGAAAAATATGAGCCTGTCATGAGACCATGTCTTGTTCTCTCTACCTACCTCCTGCTCATGTGGTTATTGACAATTTGGCCACCTGGCTCCCTGACTTCCTCTGTACCTCTCCTCCTGCCGTTGTCCACGGTGACTGTAAGATCCACATAGATGACCATGCATCCCCCTGCCTCTCGTTTCTTTTCTTTTTTTTTTTGCGGTACGGAGGCCTCTCACTGTTGTGGCCTCTCCCATTGCGGAGCACAGGCTCCGGACGCGCAGGCTCAGCGGTCATGGCTCACGGGCCCAGCCACTCCGCGGCAGGTGGGATCTTCCCGGACCGGGGCACAAACCCGTGTCCCCTGCATCGGCAGGCAGACTCTCAACCCTTGGGCCACCAGGGAAGCCCTGCCTCTTGTTTCTTGATGCCTCAGTGCCACGATCCCCGTCGTCTACCTCACCCACGGAGTCAAACACAGACCTGGCCACAACCACAGTCCTTCTGGAGTTTCCGTTCTAACCATCCTAGTCAGATCATCACCACACATCACCCCAGCTCAGTTATCCTGGGACTCCCATTCCCACAATTTTCTGATCCTGCTGAGCTCTTCAATGCCTCGACCACTTTTTTCACTGTCCTTACCAGCCCTGACCCAGGCCCTCCCTTTCCTCCTCACCCAGCCTGGACTCCATGGCCTAGTATTATGGTTGCTCCATAACATCCTTGCTCTGCTGTTTCCACCTGAAAAACCCCCGCCCTGGTTAAACCCAACAGAGCACCTCCTTTGCACCTGCATTTGGGCACAGGAACGTGGCTGGAGAAAACACCCACAACAGCCAGGACAGGTTTCATTTTACATTTAAGTCTGCAAATCAGTGGACTGCCTCCGCACTGCCCAGCGGTCCTGTTGCAGTGCCCAGTCACTGTGCCACTCTCCAAGATGCCTCTTTGTCCCTTCTCTTCTTTTCTCCAGCTTCACTGCCCTTCTCTTGCTGGCATCTTCCTATTCATGGGGAAAACAGGCCATCAGAATGCTCATTCCCCACCACAAACTTACCAACCTCCAGCATCCATACATGTTTGCTCTGTGCTCTCTTCTGTTGCAAATTACAGATCATCCCTGTGCCTGTGTAATGCCAAGCTCTCCACCTGGGCCCTGGACCACATTCTTCCTCACCTGCTCAAGGACTGGCTGCAATTATCTCCTCTCTCATGAATCGCCATTGTTGCCCTAGCTCCTGGAGCCTTCCTTTCAGCATACAAATATGCTGTAATACTTCCCATCTTAACACAAATAAAAAACAAACCGGAAACACCCTCCACAGAGCTCATGTGCTCCCCTGGCTCCTTCCCTATTTCTCTGCTCCTCGTTTTGAGCAAAATTCCTCAAAAGACTTGTCTGCATGCCCTCCAGCCTCATTTAGTACTTTCCCAATTTGCTGTCTCAACCCTAGCCACCCTGGCCTTCTGCTGTTCTTTGGGCTTACCAAGTTCATTCCTGCCCCAGGGCCTTTGCACTTGCTGTTCCTTCTGTCTGGAGTCGTCTTTCCACACACCTTTGCATGGTTTGCTCCCTCATTTCACTGGGGTCTCTGTTTGAATGTCATCTGCTCAAAAAGGCTTTCTCTGCTACCCTTTTGGAAACCATTACCCCTACCCCTGATGCCACACCAATCCTAACCCAGCTTAATTTTCCTCATAGCACTGATCACTGCCTAGCATTCTATTACACATGTATGTGTTTATTTGATTATTGTCTCTTCTTCTGTTAGAATGGAAGCAACCCAGGGCCTTCTTTTGTTCGCCACTACATTTCCAGCCTACAGAATACCATCTGACACATAGTAGTCACTCAATAAGTATGAATTAATGAACATATGGATGGCTTTACACGATTCTATGAGATTGTAGGAGGGAAGGATTCACCCAGTCAGGAGAGGTAGACAAAGCTTCTTTGAGAGTGTGCTTACACTGATATTGGGACAAAAAGAGAGGGTTAATCAGGTGAGGGAGGGAGGAACAAAAGTTCTAGATAGAAGGAGTATGCAAAGGTCCCGGAGCTGGAAGGAGTGTGGTGAATTTAAGCTGAGAGAAGGCCTGCTTGGGGGCACAGGGAATGAGAGGGAGCGGGTGTGCGGCGGGCAGGAGACCAGGCCATGCAGGGCCTGGAGGGCTGTGATACTGCTCTGGCTTCTGTCCTAAGAGCAGTGGGAGGCCTTGGATGAAAGGCACAATGTGATTAGATTTGCATTTGAAAAGATCCCCCTGATCCACTTATTATTGCTAATAATGATGATATGATGATGATGATAAACGCTTGCATCTGTATCGTAAAAGGTCTTTTTCAAAGTATTTTCACGTCCTCTACCCTAGCCTCAGCTTCTTGAATCCATCAATAAAAGCTCCCGGACTTGAGGATACAGAGTTCTCCTGTTACAGGGATCATGTTTTCTGAATCCCAAATCACGGCACATGGTCTGACAAAGGACTCCCCCCCTCACCTTCTTTTTTTAGAGTATCCAGAAAGCTATACATTCCAATCACATTGAATTCCACATTTAACAAACTGCCTCAATTAAGAAAAGATATGCCCAGCCATTGAGACTGTTTCAGAAAGCTAGGAGAATATTATTACTGTAAGTGGTAATAAATTATTACTGTAAGTGGTAATTCCCCCCAGCCAGCCCCGTCCTCACCAAAGCACGATCACACTTTTAGAGTGACATGTGTCCTAACATTGTTGGGCCACGAGTTCAGTACATTATGACAATTTTCAAAGTCAACCAAATTTATTCTCCCTCCTCCCCTCAAAAAAAGCAAGTGTTCCTGTGAGTCTAAAGTCTTCCTCTCATTTTAGGGATGGGCAGGAAAGCAGAGGGAAGGATGAGGCCTGAGCCTCTTGGGAGTCAAGGGATCGAGGGGTCATTTCCTTCTGAGCAGAATGTCCCTTCAGCGAGGTATCCCAGGCTAATATGCTTCTGTCTGTTGCTGTTGTGTACTTTGTTTGTTTGTTTGTTTGTTTTTTGCGGTACGCGGGTCTCTCACCGCCGCGGCCCCTCCCGCCGCGGAGCACAGACTCCGGACGCGCAGGCTCAGCGGCCATGGCTCACGGGCCCAACCGCTCCGTAGCGCGTGGGATCCTCCCGGACCGGGGCACGAACCCGCGTGCCCTGCATCGGCAGGCGGACTCCCAACCACTGCACCACCAGGGAAGCCCGCTGTTGTGTACTTTGAATGATGATGAACCCACCGAATTTATGACTGGGAGACAGCCCTGGGGAAGGCAGGAGTGGACAGTGTGTAGTACCGGGGGCAGATGAGGATGAACAAAGATTATCTGTTTAATAGATACTAGACATAAACGTGCCTGTACGTGCACAAATGCATACAAGGACACTGAAATCAAGTCCTTGTCTCAGTTTGGCCAGGAGATGGGCAAAGGGACTTAGTGAGATCTTGTAAATAGACCAGTGGGCGTTAAGGGGTCCTTCCAGAAGTCTCCTGGAGAAAAGCAAGAAGAAAGGGTAACTTTCTGGGCGATGACTGTGGAGACCAGTCAGAAAGGAGAAGGTGGAGTGAACTCTAGGGACCCGGGAATTTATGGCAATCAGCTGTCAGAACTGAGAACATCAATGAGTCACGTTCATTCCCTTTGGTATTAGTAATTGGCATCATTTCACTGGGAAATAAAAGGCTGAGACGTGATTTTATAACTGCTTTTAAGTAGGGAGAAGGTTTTCCTTTGGAAGATGGTCATGAGCTGTTTTCAACCCTTAGGAGGAGGAAACAACTCATTCCCAAGCTGGTTGTAGATTTCAAGAGCTTTTCAGCTTAAATATAAGAACAGCCTGACCCTGGGGCTGGCTCTCAGTGATGACTCAGGAAGATCCCAGAGTGCCCTGAGCTCTGAGTACAGAGGCTTGGAGCTGGAGATCCCTTGGGAGGTGTGTTGTCCTGCTCCCCAAAGCCTCCTCCTCCTCCAGCTGTGGGGGGCACCTGCCCAGAGCCCTTAGCTCTCTGGAGGGATCCTCAGATGGTGAACCCAGTCACTTTCCGGGAAGGGCAATCTCCTGTCCTCTTGGGGCGCAGTGGTTGAGTTCTCCATCGAAACTGTGAAGACAAAAGGACTGTGTCCTCTCCGGGGCCATTTGACAGGAAGAGAAGTATGACAGAAGGGAGTCAAAGTGGGAAGAGACAGCAGTCTTAACTGATGGTTGTTAACATATTTTACAGAAGCAGGTGACCACGTAAACGCATTGCTGAGGGGAGCTCCCGAAGTTCCATTAGCTTCAGGGTAAATCTGCCTTTGGTGCCCAACATTGTATGTTCATGCTGTCACTGAATCTCCACAATATTCCTATGAGATAAATATTGTTCTTTTGCAATTTTCCAGAAGAGACTGAGACTTGGGGAAGTTAGGAACTTGTCACACAACTAGGGTGTGGTGGGTGGCCCGGATTTGAAGCAGGTTAGCCCGACTCCAGAAGTGTCTCTCTAACCACTGCTCTCCACTGCCTCCTCTTACTCTCCAGGAGCTTCTAGTTTCCCAGAGAAGCCAAGAACATATAAGTAGTCCCCTCACTTCCTTCCAGTGAGTCACTTCATCAAAAACAGGGAGTTAACTAGGAGGAGGTAAGGAGAGACAAGTGTTCCAGACAAAAGGATCGTGCAAAGGTCCTGGGGCTGGAAGGAATGTGGTGAATTGGACAAGCTGAGAGAAAGGCTGCATGGGGCACAGGGAATGAGAGGGAGCTGGTGTGAGGCAGGCAGGTCTCAGGTGTTGGCATTCCTCCTGTTTAGAATAGCTACACCCCAACTCTGTTCTAATTTTCTCCACTGCACTTTTTTTTTTTTTCTTTTTGGCACACCATGTGGCATGCGGGATCTTAGTTCCCCCGCCAGGGATCGAACCATGTACCCCCTGCAGTGGAAGCGCAGAGTCCTAACCACTGGACAGCCAGGGAATTCCCTCCATTGCACTTTTGATCAACTGATACACTCTACATTTATTTTCTGTCCCCCTGCCTTCTTCTAGAATGTGAGCTTCACGAAAGCAGGGACCACATTTGTTTTGTTTATTTCTGTGTGCCCAGTGCCTAGGACACTGTCTGGCAGTGTAGAAGGCATTCAATATATTTATTGAATTAACCAATGAAGGAATTAGTTAGTTATAGTACCAGCCTGTTTTTGGTAAATGCCTGAAGAATTTACAGCCATCAGGTGTTATAGCAGTTAGAAGACCAAAAACATTTCAAACCAGGGGATTATCAGAGAGGTTTCCAAAAGGAGGTCTGCCTATGAAGGATGGCTAAGCTAATATATATATTTAGGAGGCAATGGTAGGGGGAAGGGATAGGATGGTAACGGTCCAGCAGGCTGCTTGGCATGCCTCCCAGCCTCCGCCAGCCTCCTTGGATGTGGGCCTCTGTGCTATATTCACACATCATCTAAGTGGGTTGTGAAACACAGACACTAGCTACCAAGGGATGCTATGGTTTCTCCTTCCTTGGAGATCTTTAAAAATAGGAATAAGAGATCAACTGTCCTAAATTCTTTAGGAAGGGAAGCACTGACATTGTTGGCTCCTACAGTGTATCAGGCAGTTTAACTTTGTCATCTGATACAGCATCTCAAGAACCTGTGAGGCTGGCACTATTATTATTATCCCCATTTTATAGATGAGGAAACTGAGGCTCAGGGAAGGTAAGTCCAAGGTCACACACCTGGTACAAGATGCGAATCTCTGACTGCAGAGGCTGCAGTCTTCCCACTACCCTCAGGCCCTGAGGCACTCTCTTCTAGGCTGTCTTTTCAGGGCTTGCACATTCTGTATTAGAATAGCACATGGTGCTACTTAAGGTTGACTTGTGATAATTGTGATGGCAAAAGTGACTCCTGTCACGTGACTGAATGCTGTTGATTTTAGGCAGCATTTCTTTGAGGCAGGAGCTTGGACCAGACAACCCATTCATGCCTCCCCTTCAGTGCTGTTCTAGTTACAAAGAGTGCTGTGAGTACCAGTAACAGCTTTTTAGTCTAGGGGAATATGGATTAATCACTGAATTAAACACTGGGTTCCCCATGTGGAGGTGTAGTTACATTAGTGCAGTGATGTATTCCCACACCCTGTAGGTAGAGAGACCTGGAAGTAAGTGTGTAAGAATTTTACAGGGGAGCAGAAGATGGCAGGGAAAGTGAAAGTTGGGACTTGGAAGGCACATGAACTTGACCCCTTATGCATGCCATTTGAGAAGTGGCATGAGGCTTTGACATCAGACAGCCCTGGGTTCAAATCCTTGCTTTGCCACTTCCTAGCTGGGCAGTCTGGGGCGAGTCAGATAACATTTCTCTGATAGTCATCATCCTTTAGTTGTGTACGATAGAAACCAACTCGGGCTGCCATGAGCAGGGAAGGGTCACAGAATGGACAGAAAAGCCCCAGCCCCTGACCTCAGAGAGGGCCAATGGCTGACCTCTTCAGAGTGTCCAGCAGCGCTGGCCTGAGCATTACTCCATGCAGACCGAGGATTACAGCAGAGCCCTGTGTCCCGTACCTCTGGGCAGGAGGGCAGGGTACATTGGCTGTCAGTTTCATCAGTGAGGGAGGGGAGTTCCCTGAAGCAGAATCAGGGCAGAAACTTTGGATAGCCACTACTGCTTCTGAGCCTCAGTTTATTCACCTGTAAAATGGGGATAATGATACCTGCCTTGCAGAGGTTTATTATAAGGATTCAAGTTAATGTAAGTGAACTGGCTTCCACAAAAAACTTCCAGTAAACAGTAGTTATTGTTATAATATAGTCAAATCTTTATTATCCCTTTTGCAGATGGTCTTTGGTAACTTATTTATTTGTCAATTCCAGGGTGCATCTTTTTTAAAAAAGGAACATATCCCTCCATAGCTAAAATAATATTGATATCATAGTTAAAACAATTAACAATAATTCCTTTATATCATCTAATATGTGAAAATTTTTTTGCAGTACTTAAATCTAGCCTGACGACTGCCTGTCCCAGCATGGTCTCTCTGTGGGCTAATGGAGGATAAGCTTATTGTAGTATTCGCCTGAGCCAAACAGAATTGGAAAGGTACATTTGTTAGAGGAAAAAAAAAATGATGGACTGTATTTCAAGACTAAATAGAGTTGATCTGGGATTTCCCTCTGTTTTGGTGTATTCAGGTCACCACTCCCCCTCATTAGTACCGGCTGTATTTAACACTGCCACAGTTAATGAAAGCTTTAGTAGTTAAACACGTACACGAAATTCCCTATTACTCCAGGGTGCGTGTCTCAGTCTTCTGGTGCGATTCAACAAATATTTATTGAGTGCCTACTATATGCAAGAGATTTCTCATTATAACCATTCTTGTGGAGTTCTTGAGCCAAACTTAAGTTTTTTTTGTTTTTTTTTCTAGTAAATTTTATACATCAGAAGCCAGATTTGGCTGTCTAAAGTGGGAGAGAAGGAGAATTACTTGTCTATGAATTTTAAGATCTACTAAAAGGAGCCCTCCTGGTTCCCTTGGGGACAAACATTTCATAATATAAATGTTTAAAAATCAACCAAGATTTAAAAAAAAAAAAGGTTAGCCTGTTTGTTTCTTCTCACCCAGTGACGCTTTTTCTATCAAAGAAAAGAAGGGTCTTCTGCTAAATCTAGGAAACCACAGCCTTTGTGGTTTTGTTGAAGCAGGGAAAGACAGCAATTCCCAACCTGGAGTCTTCCCCAAAGACTGCTGTTTCCAGTTCCTTGAGCCAGAAATTGCTGCTTTCAAGACAGCAAGAGGAGAAAGAAAAGTTCTGAGCCAGGGTTAAAAAGGTACAGAATATAGTGTTTTATAAGACCAGATGTGAGCAATGATGTGGGGAAAATGGGCCCTCTTAGAAGCTGCTGGCGGGAGTGTAAATAGATACAACCTTTCTGGAGGGCAATTTGGAAGTACTATCGAAAGCCTTAAAAGTGATCGTACTCTTGGAATTGATCCCAAGGCAATAACTAGGGCTATACTCAAAGATTTATCCATAGGAACAGACATTGCAATATTGTTTAGAATAGTGGAAAATTGGAAATAATCTAAATGTCCAGTCATAGGGGACTGACTTAGGTTGGTTTAGTAACTTATAGGGCATCCGTCCATCATGGAATATTGTTCAGGCATTAGAAATAATGTGGTATCCTGGGATAAACCATAATGGAAAAGAATATTAAAAAGAATGTATACATATATATATATGTATAACTGAGTCATTTTGCTGTACAGCAGAAATTAACACGACATTATAAATCAACTATACTTCAATAAAAAAAAAGAAATAATATTGTAGAACTGGAGGTTCCAGGATCCATGGTTCAGGGAGTCTGAAATTATATGCAAAATTTTGTGTGTGTGTGTGTGTGTGTGTGTGTGTGTGTGTGTGCACATTTTGGGTGAAAGGGAGAATTCTTATGGATTCTTAAATAGATGCATGACCCGAGAGAGTAAAAAAAGCCCCATTGTAGAAAACATTTAAAACAGAAAGATGTCGACAACATATTATTAAGTGAATAAATGAAGGATAGATTAAAACAAATATAATATGATCTTATTTTTTTAAAAAAATGTTTGTGTGTGTGTAGGAAAAAGATTAAAATGTTATCCACCCAAATGATAACCATGGTTATCTCAGAATGGTAGGATTATAGGTGATTTTTTCATTTTTTTGTTGAATTTTCTAAAATTGTTACCATGAGTATACATTACTATTATATTTCTTAAAAGCACTTTAAAAAAAAAACGTAAGAGTAGGGGCTTCCCTGGTGGCGCAGTGGTTGAGAGTCCGCCTGCCAATGCAGGGGACACGGGTTCGTGCCCCGGTCCGGGAAGATCCCACGTGCCGTGGAGCGGCTAGGCCCGTGAGCCATGGCCACTGAGCCTGCGCGTCCGGAGCCTGTGCTCCGCAACGGGAGAGGCCACAACAGTGAGAGGCCCGCGTACTGCAAAACAAAACAAAACAAAACAAAAAACAAACAAAAAAACCATAAGAGTATGGACCCTACAATCTAGAACTACAGTGCCTGGGTCCTGACTTACCAGCTGAAATGTTTACAGTAAGCTTCTTAACTTCTCTAGGCCTCAGTTTCTCCATCTGTAAAATGGGGATAATAGTAGTTCATATTAATAATTGTAAAACACCAGGGCCTGGCCTGAGGTAAGTGCTCAGTGAAGGTTGGTTATTGTTAACAAAACAAAAGTGAGGCAGTGTGGTATGTGCATGAGCTTTGGAGATGCATAGGCTTGGGTTTGAACCCAGGTTCACGGCTCTTTAGCTAGTGATCCCCTTATATGAGCCTTACTTTTCCCATCTGTAAAATGGACACAATAATATCTACCTTGAAATCAGCTAGGCTGATTTCAACACTAGAAAAATACATGTGCCTAATGTATAGTAAGGGCTCAACAAATGATAGGAATGTTCCAACTAAAGTAGAGTGTATCCTTTGGGAATTGACAATCAGTGTTTAAAGAACTAATCCTTTTGCTTTTTTTTTTCCACACCTTAACACAAATGACTCCTCATTTACCTCATGCTAAAAGCACTGCAATGAAGAGGGTGGCTTAGCACAGGCCTTCAAAAACTAACATTCCACCTGTCTAGCTAATATTGCCACTGTGATTACTAATAAGTGTTACCTCTGGAGTTATTATCATTTTTTAAAGGCTGGCATTATTTTTCTTTCTTTTTTTAAACTGAAGTGTAGTTGTCTTACAATATTATATTAGTTTCAGGTGTACAACATAGTGATTTGATATTTTTATAGATTCGCACCATACAAAGTTATTACAATATTATTGACTATGTTTCCTGTGCTGTAATGTACATTATGTCCCTGTTACTTATTTATTTTGGAGTTATTACTATGTACTGGTCCTGGGGTGAATCATTCTTGTTTTTCTCTGTTCCTACTCTATTATCTCCTATTTCCAGAACTGAGCTACTGACGACAAAAAAAATACTGCTTATATATAAAAGAGGAGTTATTAGAGTTGACTAGAGCTTAGCCATCCTCTTCTTTCAATTTCCTTGTGTGTCCCGAACCCCACCTCCACAAATTATCTAACTAAGATATTACATTGCTGAGGACCATCATCTCTTCTGAAATTTTATGGGATTTTGGTATTTGCTAAATATTTAATATGTGCTTGGCACTGTGTGAAGTCATTGTCATATGTCGTCTTGTCTAGGCTATAGGCTGAATCTTCACTTGCCCTCATACTCCACAACCAATCCACTGGCAATTCTGTTGGCTCTTCTTTCAAGATAAATCCATAATCCAACTGCTTCTCCGTACCTCCACAGCTACTACTTTTGCCAAACCACCCTTGATTCTTACCTGAATTAAAAAAAAAAATAGACTTGATTTTTTAGAGCATTTTTACATTCACAGCAAAATTGAGTGGAAGGTTCAGAGGTGTCCCCTATACCCTCTGCCTGCCCCAGCCTCCCACATTATTAACATCCCTCACCAGACAGGTACATTTGTGACAATCAGTGAACCTACACTGATACATCATTATCACCCCAAATCCATAGTCTATATTAGAGTTCACTCTTGGTGGTGTATGTTCTGTGGATTTTGACAAATGTATAATGACATGTATGCCATTAAAATATCATACAGAATAATTTCACTGCCCTAAAAAAATCCTCTGTGCTCTGCCTATTCATCCCTTCCTCCTCCAACTCCTGGCAATCACTGATCATTTTGTTTTCTCCATAGTTTTGCCTTTTCCAGAATGTCATATAGTTGGATTCATACAGTATGTAGCCTTTTCAAATTGGCTTCTCTCACTTAGTAATATGCACTTAAAGTTCCTCCATGTCTTTTCATGGCTTGATAGATCATTTCTTTTTAGTGCTAAATAATATTCCATTGTCTGAATGTATCACAGTTCATCCACTCACCTACTGAAGAGCATCTTGGTTGTTTCCAAGTTTTGGCAATTTTGGATAAAGCTGCTCTAAACACCTGTATGCAGGCTTTTGTGTGAATGTTTTCAACTCCTTTGGGTAAATACCAAGGACCATGACTGTTGGACCATATGTTAAGAGTATGTTTAGCTTTTTAAGAAACTGTCAAACTGTCTTCCAGAGTGGCTGAACCATTTTGCATTCCCACCAGCAATGAATGGGAGTTCCAGTTGCTCCACATCCTCAGCAGCATTTGCTGTTGTCAGTATTCTGGGTTTTGGCCATTCTAATAGATGTGCAGTGGAATCTTATTATTGTTTTAAGTTGCATTTCTTTTCTTATTTATTTATTTTTGGCTGCGTTGGGTCTTCGTTGCCGCACACGGGCTTTCTCTAGTTGCGGTGAGCAGGGGCTACTTTTTGTTGCAGTGCGCGGGCTTCTCATTGTGGTGGCTTCTCTTGTTGTGGAGCATGGCTCTAGGCATGCTGGCTTCAGTAGGTGTGACACGTGGGCTCAGTAGTTGTGGCTCATGGGCTCTAGAGCGCAGGCTCAGTAGTTGTGGCGCACGGGCTTAGTTGCTCCGTGGCATGTGGGATCTTCCCGGACCAGGGCTCGAACCCGTGTCCCCTGCATTGGCAGGTGGATTCTTAACCACTGTGCCACCAGGGAAGTCCCAATGGTATTGTATTTTTAATTTGAAATTCTGCTTGTTCATTGCTAGTATATTGGAAAGTGATTGACTTTTGTATATTAACCTTGTATCCTGCAAACTTGCTATAATCCCTTATTAGTTCCAGGAGTTTTTTGGTTGAATCTTTCCAATTCTCTTTATAGACAATCATGTCATATATGAACAAAGAGAGTTTTATTTCTTCCTTCCCAATCTGTGTACCTTTTATTTCCTTTTCTTGTCTTATTGCATTAGTTAGGACTTCCAAGATGATGTTGAGAAGGAACGGTGAGAAGGGGTATCCTTGCCTTGTTCCTGATCTTAGTGGGAAAGCATCCAGTTTCTTACCGTTTATGTATAATATTAACTGTAATTTTTTGCAGATGTTCTTTACCAAATTGGGGAAATTCCCCTCTATTTCTAGTTTGCTGAGAGTTTTATCATGAATGAGTGTTTCATTGTGTCAAATGCTTTTTCCTCATCTGTTGGTATGGTTATGTGATTTTTCTTCTTTGGCTTGATGTGATGGATTACATTAATTGATTTTCAAATGTTGAACCAGCCTCCCAAACTTGGGGTGAATCCCATTTGGTCATGGTGTATAATTCTTTCTATACATTGTTGGATTAGCTTTGCTAATATTTTGTTGAGGATTTTTGCACCTATGTTCGTGAGAGATACTGGTCTGTAGTTTTCTTATAATGTCTTTGTCTGGTTTTGATATTAGGGTACTGGTAATGCTAGCCTCAAAGAATGAGTTAGGAAGTACTCCCTCTGCTTCTATACTCTGAAAGAGACTGTACAGAATTAGTATAATTTCTTCCTTAAATTTTTAGTAGAATTCACCAGTGAACCCATCTGGGCCTAGTGCTTTCTGTTTTGGAGGATTATTAATTATTGATTCAATTTCTCTAATTTACATAGGCCTATTCAGATCGTCTATTTCTCCTTGTATGACTTTTGGCAGACTGTGTCTTTTAAATAACTGGGTCATTTCATCTAGGTTATCAAATTTGTGGGCATAGAGTCGTTCATGCTATTCCTTGATTATTCTCTTAATGTCCATGGGATCTGTAGTAATGTTGTCTCTTTCTTTACTTTTTTAAAAAAATTAATTAATTATTTTTTATCTTTCGCTGCGTTGGCTCTTTGTTACTGCACACGGGCTTTCTCTAGTTGCAGCGAGAGGGGGCTACTCTTTGTTGTGGTGCCTGGGCTTCTCATTGCAGTAGCTTCTCTTGTTGTGGAGCACGGGCTCTAGGCACGCAGGCTTCAGTAGTTGTGGCATGCAGGCTCAGTAGTTGTGGCTCGTGGGCTCTAGAGCACAGGCTCAGTAGTTGTGGAGCATGGGCTTAGTTGCTCTGTAGCATGTGGGATCTTCCTGGACCAGGGATCGAACCTGTGTCCCCTGCCTTGGCAGGCAGATTCTTAACCACTGTGCCACCAGGGAAGCCCTCTTTCATTTCTGACATTAGTAATTTATGTCCTCTTTCTTTTTTACTTAGCCCAGTAAAGGCTTATCAATTTTATGTATCTTTTCAAAGAACCAACTTTTGGTTTTGTTGGGTTTTTTTTCTATTGATTACCTATTTCAATTGCATTAATTTCTGCTCTAATTTTTATAGTTTTTTTTTTCTTCTGCTTACTTTGGATTTAATTTCTCTTCTCTTTCTAGTTTCCTAAGGTGAATGTTCAGATGACTGACTTTTAGATTTTTCTTTTTGTAATATACACATTCAATGCCATCAGTTTCCTTCTAATGGCTGCTTTTGCTGTATCCCACACATTCTAATAAGTTGTGTTTTCATTTTCATTTAGTAAAATATTTAAAATTTTTTCTTGAAATTTCTCCTTTGACTTTGTGTTATTTAGAAGTGTGTTGTTTAATCTCCAAGTATTTGGGGCTTGTCCAGTTATCTTTCTGTTATTGATTTCTAGTTTAATTCTGTTGTGGTCTAAGAGCAGACATTGCATGATTTCTATTCTTTTAAATTTAATGTGTGTTTTATGGCCCAGAATGTGGTCCATCTTGGTGAATGTTCCATGTGGACTTGAGAAGAATATGCATTCTGCTGTTGTTGGGTGAAGCAGTCTGTAGACATAAATTATATCTGGTTGATTGGTGGTCCTATTGAATTCAACTATGTCCTTACTGATTCTCTACCTGCTGGATCTGTTTCTTTCTGATAGAGGGGTGTTGGAGTCTCCAACTGCAATAGTGGGTTCATCTTTTTCTCCTTGCAGTTCTGTCACTTTCTGCTTCTCATGTTTTGACACTCTGTTGTTAGGAGCCTATACATTAAGGATTGATATGTCTTCCTGGAGAATTGACCTCTTTATCATTATGTAATACTCCTCTTTATCTCTGATAACTTTCCTTGCTCTGAAGTCTTTTCTGTCTGAATTAATACAGCTACTCCTGCTTTCTTTTGATTAGTGTTAACATGGTATATCTTGCTCCATCCATTTACTTTACTCTATGTTTGTCTTTCTATTTAAAGTAGGTTTCTTGTAGACAACCTGGAGTTGGCTCTTGTTTTTTTGATCCACTCTGACAATCTCTGTTCTTTAATTGGTTTATTTAGACCACTGATGTTTAAATTCTAAAGTGATTATTGGTATAGTCGGATTAATAGCTACCATATTTGTTACCGTTTGCTATGCATTGCCCTTGTTCTTTATTCCCGTTTTTGTCTTCTACTCCTTTTCTTCCTTTTGTGGTTTTAACTGAGCATTTTATGTGATTCCACTTTCACTCCTTTCTTAACATATCAGTTATGATTCCTTTTTTATTCTTTTTAGTCATTACACCAGAGTTTGCAATATATATTTACAGCTCATCCAATTCCACTTTCAAATAACACTATACTACTTCATTGGTAGTGCAAGTACCTTATAATAACAAAATAATCCTATTTCCTCCTTCCTGTCCCTTGTATCATTGCTGTCATTCCTTTCACTTATAAGTAAGCATGTGCACACACACACAGACACACACACATATTGAATACATGGTTACTATTATTATTTTGAACAGTTCTCTGTTAGCTCAATTAAGAATAATAAAAGTAAAAGTTTTTATTATACCTTCACTTCTTCCTTCTCCATTGCTCTTCCTTTCTTTATGTAAATGAAAGTTTTTGACCTATATAATTTTCCTTCTCTCTAAAGAACTTTTAGCATTTCTTTCAAGGTAAGTCTGCTAGCAACAAACTCCCTCATTTTTTGTTTGTCTGAGAAAGTCTTTATTTCTTCTTTACTTTTGAAGGCTAATTTCACAGGGGACAGAATTCGGTGTTGGTGGTTTTTTTCTCCCAGCCCTTTAAATATTTCACCCTGCTCTCTACTTACTTGTATGGTTTCTTAAGAGAAGTCAGATGTATTTCTTATCTTTGCTCCTCTATGATAAGGTAATTTTTTCTTCTGGCTTCTTTTAAGATTTTTTCCTTTATCTTTGATTTTCTGCATTTTGAATATATGTCTAGGCATAGTTTTTTTTTGGAGGTGGGGCACATTTATCCTGCTTGGTGTCCTCTGAACTTCTTGGATCTGTGGTTTGGTGTCTGACATTAATTCGGGGAATTTCTCGGTCATTTTTGCTTCAGATATTTTTTCTGTTTCTTCTCTCTTTTTTTCTCCTTCTGGTATTCCCATTAAGTGTATGTTATACCGTTTGTAGTTGTCCCACAGTTCTTGGTATTCTTGGGTATTCTGTTCTGTTTTTTTTTTTTTCTCAGTCTTTTATCTCTTTACTTTTCAATTTTGGAAGTTTCTATTGAGATAGCCACAGGCTCAGTGACTCTTTCCTCAGCCATGTGCAGTCTATTAATGAGCCCATCAATGGCATTCTTCATTTCTGTTACTGTGTTTTTGATCTCTGGCATTTCTTTTTGAGTCATTCTTTTTATTTATTTATTTATTTTTGGCTGCATTGGGTGTTTATTGCTGTGCGTGGGCTTTCTCTAGTTGTGGTGAGATGGGGCTACTCTTTGCTGTGCGTGGGCTTCTCATTGAGGTGGCTCCTCTTGTTGGGGAGCATGGGCTCTAGGCTTGTGGGCTTCAGTAGTTGTGGTATGTGGGCTCAGTAGCTGTGGCACATGGGCTTAGTTGCTCCGTGGCATGTGAGATCTTCCTGGACCAGGGATCGAATCCATGTCCCCTGCACTGGCAGGCAGATTCTAAACCACTGCACCACCGGGGAAGTCCCTTGATTCATTCTTATAACTCCCATCTCTCTGTTTACATTACCCATCTGTTCTTGCATACTGTCTACTTCATCCATTAGAATCCATAGCATATTAATCATAGTTGTCTTGAATTCCCAGTGTGATAATTCCATCATCTCTGCCATCTCTGAGTCTGGTTTTGATGTGTGTTCTGACTCTTTAAGACAAGTGTTGTTTTGCCTTTTGATATGCCTTATAATTTTTTCTTATTAGGAGGACATGCTATACTGGGTAAAAGGAACTGCAGTAAATAGGTCTTTAGTAATGTAGGGTAAGGTATTGGGGGAAGAAAGCATTCTGTAGTCCCTTGATGAGGTTGCAGTCTTACAGTGAGTCTGTACCCCTGGACTGTGAATTTCACAAGTGCTTCTCAGCCTCTCCCCCCACACCCCACCCCCAGCTTAGATGGGAGAGGATGAGGAGAGAGGGCTGGAGCTGGGTATCTCCCTTTCTCCATGAGGATTATGCTCTGGAAACTGCCCAATAGTTTAGACTCTTGTAAAATAGTTTCTCTTGAGGGCAAGCCTTGTTAAGAAGAACGGAATGCTCTGGTGTATTTCAGAATGGTTCCTTTTCTTTTACCCAAGCCAGAAGCTGGAGGGGTTTTTCTCCAATATTCACCATGAGAACACGGTTGAGTCCCTGGAGGTAAAACTCACCAAAGTGCGGGCACCTCTCCATGACTGGGTCTTCTGGAGTTTGTTTT
Organism: Stenella coeruleoalba; assembly: GCF_951394435.1. Classification (NCBI taxonomy): domain Eukaryota; kingdom Metazoa; phylum Chordata; class Mammalia; order Artiodactyla; family Delphinidae; genus Stenella; species Stenella coeruleoalba. The sequence goes on from NC_137154.1 coordinate 13,985,906, forward strand.
TTTTTTTTTTTCTTTTTTTATAAATTTATTTTATTTATTTTTATTTTTGGCTGCATTGGGGCTTCGTTGCTGCGTGTGGGCTTTCTCCAGTTGCGGCAAGCGGAGGTTCCTCTTCGTTGTGGTGCACAGACCTCTCATCGCAGTGGCTTCTCTTGTTGCGGAGCACAGGCTCTAGGTGCGCCGGCTTCAGTAGTTGTGGTGCACGGGCTTATTTGCTCGGTGGCATGTGGGATCTTCCCGGACCAGGGCTCAAACCCGTGTCCCCTGCATTGGCAGGCAGATTCTTAACCACTGCGCCACCAGGGAAGCCCTTCTGGAGTTTTTAACGCTCAGACTTGTGCACACTGAGCCTCAGGAAGTTTGTCAATTGCAGTTCAGGTTTTCCTGCCCGGGCACTGCTTCCCACAGATGTTTCTGCTCGTGGTCTCTGCTCTAAGTGGTGATTCTATGTATTGGCCTGGCGGGCTGTCCACATCTGTGGGGGCAGCAGTTTGCCTTGAGACCTCACTTCTCTGATGAATCTAAACTGTTTTTTCAGTTTTTCAGCCTTTTACTTGTCGTTAGGACAAAGCGATAACTCCCAAGCTCCTTACAGCTGGACCAGAAACTAGAAGTCTCACCTGGATTTTTGCTATAGCCTCCTAACTGGTTTCCCTCTTCTGCCCTCACTTAAACATAGCAGCTCAAATGAGACTTTAAAATGTACATTAGAATATGTTACTTTCCTGTTCAAAACCCTTCAGTGGCTCCCCATCTCCTTCAGAGTAAAAGCCAAAGTACTGTACCTACCAGTCCTAGGCATCTGCCCTGTCTTCAACACTCTGCCCTAATCTCCATCTTCTCTGCAGCTATAAGGTCTCCTCCAGCCATCCTGGCTGCCTGTTGTTCCTTGAACTTTCCATGTGTGCTCTCACCACCAGACCTTTGCACTTGGTGTTCCCTCTGCTTGGAATAATCTTCCCCCAGACACCTGCCTAGCACAGTCCTTTGCTTCTCTCAACTCTTGGTTCAGATGTCACCATCACATCAAGTGTCACCACTGGGTTGTCACCTAATCACGCTATAGATTATAGTAACTCTTCCCCAGTCACCCGAATGGCTTCCTTCTCTGCTTTATTTTTTCCATAGCATTTATTACTACCTGATATACCATATATTTTACCTTTTTTGGTTCTTTATTTACTTTCTTCTCCCACTGGAAAGTAAAGGCCACGAGGGCAGCAGGGGTTTGTCATCTATATTGTTCACCATTATATCATCAGTGCCTAAAATAATGCCTGGCATATAATAAGTCCTCAATAAATATTTGTTTAATGAATTATTACTGTACTCACATAGATGAGGCAAGGGATGGGACTAGAGTTCAAACTCAGGTCTTCATGACTCAAATTTCGTGTTCTGAACGCATATGCTACATTGCCACTGTGTTGAATATTGAATATCTGATGTGTTCTTGCAAATGGCTATTTCCTACACTCTAGCAGTTTTCTATTTCTTGACTCTCACTGGAGTTGATTTTTCTGAGTTAGTAAGAACTCTCTATGAACTGCATCCTGATATTTCCTCAAGATCATTGCATTGCAAAATAGACTGAAATAAGACTGCCCACTGCATTACCTGCAGAGCTCTCTCCTTCCTCTCGCTTCACTGCAGCCTGTCTGCCAGCTAAGGTCAGAACTGCACTGCTTCTGGCCAAATGCAATCTCAGGTTAAGTAGTCAATATGACGTGATCTGCAAAGTAAATTAGAAAAACCCAAACGACCAATAACAGTCCCTCAAGTTTGCATGTTTAACAGCCTTCGAAGTGCCTTCAAGCACGCTATCATTTTTTTAAAAATAAATTTATTTATTTATTTATTTTTGGCTGCGTTGGGTCTTCGTTGCTGCGTGCCGGCTTTCTCTAGTTGCAGCGAGTCGGGGCTACTCTTTGTTGTGGTGCATGTGCATCTTATTGTGTTGGCTTCTCTTGTTGCAGAGCATGGGCTGTAGGGCATGCGGGATTCAGTAGCTGTGGCGCACAGGCTTAGTTGCTCTGTGGCATGTGGGACCTTCCCGGACCAGGGCTCAAACCCATGTCTCCTGGATTGGCAGGCGGATTCTTAACCATTGTGCCGTGCCACCAGGGAAGCCGCACTATTTTGATGCTTATAATGACCTGCTGGATAGATCACTGCCTACCCCATTGCTTAGATGAAGAAACAGAGGTCACAATTAGTAGCAGTGCTGGGACTAGAATATGGTCTTCTGATCCAAAAAGCCCAAATTCTCCTGAAACTGAGCTTCCTTCCACTGATTTCAATCCTGCCTATCATGAGGTTTAGTTTACGGTTCTGCCAACTTTTCATACACAGCACTCGGAATCTTGGTAGACAAGTAAATTGTGCAAGTGGGGAGAGACTGGGGGTGTTTTGAATGCACATAGTTTTTGGTTGCCCAACATTCTGCTCCCTTCTTTTCCTTTTTTTTGCGGTACGTGGGCCTCTCGCTGTTGTGGCCTGTCCCGCTGCGGAGCACAGGCTCCGGACGCGCAGGCTCAGCGGCCATGGCTCACAGGCCTAGCCGCTCCACAGCATGTGGGATCTTCCCGGACCGGGGCACGAACCCGTGTCCCCCGCATTGGCACGCGGACTCTCAACCACTGCGCCACCAGGGAAGCCCTGCGCCCTTCTTTTGATAAGAGCCCCAATTTCTGTTTTGGGCAGTTGCTTCTGCTCCAGTCTCAGTTGCGTTGTCAGTCAAGGTGGCAAAGGAGAGGGCATTTTACTCAAGCCAAGCCAATCAGATTCAAGGACTTGGGATCTTAACCAAAATAACAGAAGGACAGCGTAACATTGTGCAAGAAGCAGCCCCAACAAGATGGTTGATTAGCTCCTATTCCAGGGTGTCGTGGCTGTCATTGTTCCCAACTCTTTCAGCCTCATTCTCAGCTGTCTCTTGATTCTGTGAACTGGCCCCACCCTCCCAATACATCCCCTTGCTTAAGTTAGCCAAAGTTTGTTTCTGTTGCTTGCAACCAAAGACTCCTGCCTGGAGTAGGGAAGAATCATGGGAAAGCTAGCCTCCTTCAGCAAGACTGGAGCCCTTTTCTGTCAAGATGAGCTGGGGTGAGTGAGTGGACTGTGGTGCTCTTCTGGGTCAGTGGGTCAGTGTGTGCCGGCGTGCTGCCTTCTTTCTTGGGACCTCACAACCTGGATAGATGTGGGACCTGGTAAGGCTCTTAAGAAAATGAAGGGTCAGGTTGCGGAGGACCTGGGTGGAATGGGGCTTTGGGATACCCCTCAAGGACTGGAGAAGGAGAGAACAAGGAGACTCAGGGTGTCTTTACACAGCTGCAGGGGTTGTCCAAGCAGGAAGAATGAGATGCAACTTGGAAACACCTTTTGCTTTGCTAAGCAAGTTTTGTGAAAGCTGGGCTTCAGTGTCACTCTCAGACCCCAATTCTCATATTTTAGATGAATGTCAAAGTTATTAGACAATTATGATGGAATGGGGAGTGGTGCTGGTAGATGAAAGGGAGATTCATTGCTGCCACCCTCAACATACAGAGAACAGAGACTTTTCTCCCAGGTGCCCTCTCCCCACTTGCTGCTTCTCCACTGGTTCTGATACCCACCACACACCTCCTCTGCTGTGGACATAGTGTCTGGATATACCACTTGCATCTGATGACGGAGAGTTCTGAGCCCATGTGACTGTATGACTAAGTGGATCTGACAGAACCCATCTTGTGATGGGCAGCTCTGGATGCAAGATCACTTAATGTCCCTTAATCAGATGCTCTGCGTCTCCCAGGGCTCAACAGAACAGTGGTTGCTGGTTTTTGAATGGGCAAAAACCATTGTGACAGATGGCGTGGGCTTCTTCTGGAGCCCCAGGGGGCTAAGTTGGGATTCTTCTTGGGGCTTTTGCCACAAACTCCACACAGTGTCTCGTCCCGCCATAGATGCCTTGAATACCATGGAGGCAATTGCACCACAGCCTGCACCTGCTGCAGAGCCCTTTCGTGCTCTGGGCCCCACTGAAAGCTGACAGTCTTCCTTGTCACTAAGTAAATGGGTCAGAGCAATGTCCTCAAGTGTAGAACATGTTGTCTCTAGCACCTGAAAAGGCCTGCTAGGGTGTGGGAAGCAGACTCAAAGATGGTCCCCAAATGATCCCCGCCCCCAGCACTCACTCCCTTGTGTACTCTCCTCTACTGGTATATGGAGCAGACCCTGTGGCTTGCTTCTAACGCATAGAAAATGGCAGATATGATGGGATGGCCCTTCCAAGATTAGCATCCAAAGAGGCTGTAGGTTCTGTCTCGGGAGACCCTCTGGTTCTCTCTCTGTCTCTGTCTCTGATCACCAGCTGCTGTGTTGTAAGGACATTCAGGATACATGGCAAGGTCCCAAGGCCTACCTGCAATTGCAGGAATGAGCTTAGAAAAGGATCTTCTAGGGCCTGCCAAAGCCATGAGAGTGATCTTGGAAGCAGGTGCTCCAGTCTTAGCTGAACCTCAAGATGACTGCCACCCTGACCATTATCTTGGTTTTCAGCCTCATGAGAGTCTCAGGGTCCCATTCTTTCCAATCAGATCCCCAGATCTTTCCAATCAGCTCTGCTAGTGTTGAGAATTCAATCTTCTTATAATTAAGTTCTGGGCCTGATCCTCTGCCTCTGGTACAGGAGCTAAGAGTCTCTTTATATGCTACCTTATATAGGCTACCCTCAAGCTTTTACACTTTGCCTTATATTGGTGATTAATCATTCTGGGCCTTTCGTTGTCTTTCTTCAGTGAATCAATCCACTGCCCCTCCCCTAACCCCCAGCAACAGCCATCTCATTCTACAGTCTTTACAAATAGTTCTTACCAGAAGCTCTCAAACACTTGATAAGCTGCACCGCCAGTGCATTAATGTCCAACTGTGTCCCATCCCAGGTCATCACCAGTGAAAATTTTAGCAGTTGCACCCTAACCACATGCCCGGTGCTCTCACTGTTGACCTACCATTAGTCATGAGGTCCTCAGAGCCAGTCAGGCAGCAAGTGATCCTCTTCCAAAGTCTCATTTTTGGGACTGTTTTCTTAGACCAACCATTGTAGGTCAGGTTTCCTGGGAAACAGACTCTGAAGCAGATATTTGCATGCGTGTAGTCTATTGAGGAGTAGTTTTGGGAACAACACCTGTGAGGGGAAGGAAAGGAAGCTGGATTGGGCAGAGAGAGAAGCTGGGCTCTGGTGCAGTCACAACAGAGGCCTCAGTGAACTGTATGGGGAGATTAGAAGCTGGAATGGCCCTTTAGAGTTGTCCAGTTAAGGCAAAGAGGCCAGGCTTCTGTACCCACTGTTGACCCCTCACTGGTTGCAGGCTGCCCCAGAGAGAGGGCATCATCTTGGGTGGTGCAGCTCCCTTTGATTAAGGGCAATTCCTGGAAGGGACTCAGTGTGAGCAGTCGGCAGCCAACACTCTCACAGCTGGGAGAATACGGATCTCAGCCTTGAAGGGGGACCTGTGTGGCTCATCACCACATCCACTCCAGAGGGTGCTGTTTCTAGCTTCCTTTTACAGATGAGCAAAACTGAGGCACAGCCAGGAAACAACAGAGCCAGAGCCCATGCCCTTAACCTCCATGCTCTGTGCCTTTTTTGAAGGAGGAAGAGGGAGAGAATCCTTCTCCCATTCCTGGGATCACGGCCAAGTCAGGGAACAAGTTAGAAACATAAAATTTGCTTTTGATATTCCCCCATCTCCATTTTGATGCCCTTCTCTTACCTCTTAGAGTGTCTTCCCCAGGCTCTGAAGTCACGAGAAGAGCATTCCAGGCTTGGGAGTGGAAGAAATGGTGTTGCCTGGGTGGGTATAGGCATGACCGGTATAGAGCAACTAATAGGCTAATTTGGTTGCCTAAAAAAAAAAGTTTGTAAAGGCAGATAGAGAAAGATAAAGTGGGAGAGCAAGGCTAAATTCGCACTAGAGGTCTTGATAGTCAAGCTAAGGAATTTGTACACGGTGGCAAAGGAGTGGAGGGTTCTGAGCAGAGGGGGTGGGTGAGAATGATGTGTGCAAACGGTTGTTGGAGGAAGATTTAATGTGTCCCTGGGGCCAAGGATAAACTGGCAGAAACAAAGACTAGAGGAATGGAAATCTGTTACGAGGCTGTTGCCAACAGTCCAAGAGGGCAGAGGAAGCAGAGAGAAAGAGAGAGAGAAGGGAAAAGAAAGAATGGTGGGACAGGCAGCATGTCAGGAATCTATGTATATATTAAAGACAATCTTAGAAGGTACCAACAACAGGACTTCAAGGATGCTAATTAAGCAAAGGGTCCTATAGCAAAGGGCCATAAAGATGAAACCTCTCAAGGGCTTTCCACGGAAAAGGCCACAGAAATTGTTTTGTCACAGTAAAAGTCTGAGTACCCACACGGCAACTAACCCTAAGAGTACAGGAGGCACGTGGGCACACGAGTGTATTTGTCGATGTAGGTGAAGATTTTATTTAACAACACTGATAGCGTGCTTGCTGTGTGCTAGGCGCTGTTCTCTTTATGACTATATACTCACTGAATCATTTTTTGTCATTACAATTCTGTGTCGGTGCTATTATTATCTCCATTTACAGATGATAAAACTGAGGTACAGGGAGGTTAAGTAATTTGCCCAAGCTTCCCCAGGAAGTGGAGGAATCTGGATTCAAACCCAGACAATGCTGTTATGTTAACCACTGTACTCTGCTCATGACACTCTGGGATTAACCACGATAAAAATTAAAGTGGGGATAAAAAAGATAATCACTAGCTTACCAATATGCCCAACTGGGCTTTAAAAATTCCCAAGATTTCTCATTTTTATTTTAAAGGCGACTGCTTTCCCACTTTTATCCTGGGACCTCATCTTACCTTCTCCCTCAGATCTTTAATTCATAAATACCTTTGGGGAAGCCACGCCCATTACCATGTCTCAGGTTAGATCATGAGTCAGAGCAGGCTGAAATAATCTCATGTTATCAGTAGTGACAGAAATGGTATAGCGTCCTTAGCTTAATTGCAATAGTCATTTATTCTTTCATTCACTGCTTCATTCAGTTGTACAGGAAAGAACTATCCAGTACTTATTCTGCACGGGCACTGGGCTGAAAATTATAAACATGAAGATGAATAAAGCTTGGCCCCTACCCTTGAGGGGCTGTAGTCTTCTTCTATTGCCTCCCCAAGACCCCTAACCCAGAATTCTAAGAGCAACCAACAGTCAGGGATGCAGAAGAACATTCCATGGTTGTTGGAAACAGTTAGGGGGTGGGAGTTTGGTGGATGGATGTAAGGAAACTGGAGCAGTTATTCTATAATGGGAAATGATAGCCAATTCAACACCTTGTCTGGATACCCTTCTTTTCAGTCTGAAAAAAAGCTTATCAGCTATTTTTTTCACACTCTTGGAAGAAGATCAGGGGGCCCTATTTTACTGATATTTTTAAATATCAATGGCTTGCGCAATGTGGCTAGAATTCTCTGTCCTCCAATTTCATCAACTTCATTTCTATCTTTTAAAAAACGTTTGATAGATAAAAGAATATATACAATGTATATCTAAGTACAAAGCATAATAATGAACATTTGTAAACCACCCGACTTAATAACATTTCCAATTCTGTTAAGCTACTGTGAACTCCCTGATCCAACCCTCTCCCTACTCCCCAGAGGTAACTTCTGTCCTGAATTTTGTGTTTATTGTTCCTTTGATTTTTTTAGGGTAGTCCTATCACATGCATGGATCCCTAAACAATATAGTGTTTACTTTTGCTTGCTTTTTTTTTTAAAAATGTATTTATTTATTTATTTATGGCTGTGTTGGGTCTTCGTTTCTGTGCATGGGCTTTCTCTAGTTGTGGCAAGCGGGGGCCACTCTTCATCGCGGTGTGCAGGCCTCTCACTATCGTGGCCTCTGTTGTTGTGGAGCACAGGCTCCAGACGCGCAGGCTCAGTAATTGTGGCTCACGGGCCCAGTTGCTCTGCGGCATGTGGGATCTTCCCAGACCAGGGCTCGAACCCGTGTCCCCTGCATTGGCAGGCAGATTCTCAACCACTGTGCCACCAGGGAAGCCCTTTTTTAGCTTTTTAAAAATAGTTTTGTTCAGTATAGAATCAACTGTGACTTGCTTTGTCCACTCCACATTGTATTTCTAAGATTCAGCCAAACTGCTCCATGTGGCTGTACTTCATTTTCACAGCTGTTTATTAATTCATTCAATAAACATTGATTGAGCCCCAGTAATATTGTATTAGGTGAATATATCACAATTTATTCATTTAGCTTCCTGTTGATGGATGTTTGGGTTGTTTTCCTTTTTTTTTTTTTTTTTACACGAATAAATGCTACTGGGAATATTCTCTTACATGGCTCCTGACACACATGTGCAAGAATTTCTCAAAAGCACTGGCTTTCCTACTGGGATTCATGATTTGTAGTGGCCTGTGAAATCAATTTAATAGATTCAACCAGGATTTTAAAAAAAATATGGGGCTTCCGTGGTGGCGCAGTGGTTGAGAGTCCGCCTGCCGATGCAGGGGACACGGGTTCGTGCCCCGGTCCGGGAAGATCCCACATGCCATGGAGCGGCTAGGCCCGTGAGCCATGGCCGCTGAGCCTGCGCGTCCCGAGCCTGTGCTCCGCAACGGGAGAGGCCACAACAGTGAGAGGCCCACGTACCACAAAAAAATATAAAACAGAGCAATAACTACCTTAGTGCATTTCCTGTGGAAATGGTTAAGTATTGTTTTGTGAAACTTTTGTTTCAGTTATGTTTATGTGTCCTGGGCTGTGATGTGGAGTTTTTCTTTTCATGGGTGTTAGAAAAGTTTGGAAACCCTTGCTCCAGGGTTGTGCTCCTTGAACTATCTGTGGGTAGATTTAGAAAAATTTCCAATCTGTCACAGATTATTTTTGTAAAATACCATAAAAACGAATTACTTGGAAAATGAGATTATTAAAAATTCAAAGACATACAAACAGAAAGCCCAGTTTTAATTGTTATATTCAACAGGCGTAAATTATATTTCAATAAATATAGTAGGGCAATTATTCACAATAGACAAAGGGCAGAAGTAACCCAGGTGTCCATCAATGGATGAATGATAAACAGAAGGTGGTACATAGATTCAATGGAATATTATTCAGCCTTAAAAAGGAAAGCATTTCTGACACATGCTACAATGTGGGTGAAACTTGAGGACGTTATGCTAAAGAGAAATAGGGCAGTCACAAAAGGATAAATACTGTATGATATTCCACTCGTATGAGATACTGAGAGTAGTCAAATTCATAGAGCCAGAAAAAATGGTTTCCAGGAGTTGGGGGTGCAGGAGGAATACAGATTTATTGTTTAGTGGGTGTGGAATTTCAGTTTGGAAAGATGAAAAAAAAAGTTCTAGATATGGATGGTGGTGATGGTTGCACAACAGTGTGAATGTACTTTTAATGCCACTGAACTGTACCCTTAAAAATGATTAAAATGGTCAAATTTTATGTTATGTATATTTTACCATGATAAAAAAGTCTAAAAAATTAAAAATAAATATAGAATGGCAGTGTCAAGTTGCTATCAAATTTTCTTAATCCTTACTGTCGATTTCTGTACTTGTCTCAAGGAGGCTGGCTTGTATCAGATCGTTCCTTCACATACTGGCACAAGTCTGTGGACTGTACTTTGAGTGGCAATGTTCCAGAGTATAAACCTAAGAACAGATAAATTGACATACAGGCTACACACATGCTCACCTTTACAAGCTAATCTCAAAGTGTTTTCTAAAGAGGGAAATAATTTCCACTCCCACCAGCAGGTGTATTAAGAGTTCCTGTGTGCCTCATCCTTGCCAATGCGCCTAGTATTGTCAGAATTCTTAATGTTTTCCAATCTGGTAAGTATAAAATACTATCTCATTTTGGTCTTAATTTGCATTTCCCTGATTATTAAGAAATTCGAGCATCTTTTTATATGTTTATTGACAAGTTGTGTTTTTTCTTATTGAAGTTCCTGTTTAAGTCTTTTGCTCATTTTTTTTTCTATTGAGTTGTTGGTATTATTATTATTGATTGGTAGGAGTTTTAGTCAACAAATATTCATTGAGTACCTGCTATGTGCCAGGCACTCTTCTATATGCTGGGAATAAGGCAGTGAACGAAATAGATCAAAATTCCTTGTCTCATTTAGGAGTTTATAGTCTACTGAGGAGAGGGGTGGAAGGCAATCAAATCATTTAGTTACATGTATAGTATGTATGGTAATGATAAATGTTATAGCTAAAAATAAGGCAGGAAAGGGCAATAGGCAGGGAGTGGTGGTGAGCTTGCAATTTTTTAAACAGGGGACAGGGAAGGTTTTATGAAAAACATGACATTTGAGCAAGGTTCTGAAGGAGACCAGGAAATGAACGTGCAGACAGCTATAGGAAGATTTTCTTATGTATTCATTTGTCAGTTACATGCATTACAGATATCTTCTCCCACTTTGTGGCTTGCCTTCTCACTTTCTTTAAGATACAGTTTGATGAAAGACATTCTTATTTTTAATATAGTCTAATATATCAATCTTTTATTTTGTGGTTGGTACATTTTGTACCTTGTATAAGAAATCCTTCTCTCTCCTGATATGATAAATTGTTCTATATTTTCTTCCAAAAATTTTAAAGTGTTGCCTTGTACATTTTGCTCTTTTTTAAAGACTTTTAAAAATTTTATTTATTTATTTTGTCTGTGCTGGGTCTTAGTTGCGGCACGCAGGATCTTTTGTTTTAGTTGCAGCATGTGGACTTCTTAGCTGCGGCACGTGAACTCTTAGTTGCAGCATGCATATGGGATCTAGTTCCCTAACCAGGTATCAAACCCAGGCCCCCTACACTGGGAGCGTGGAGTCTTGGACCACCAGGGAAGTCCCTACATTTTGCTTTTAATTCACGGAGAATTTACTTTTGAATATGGTGTGAGATAGGAATCCATCTTTTTTCCCCCATGTAAATTACAAATTGTGTACCATATACTGGATAATATGGTACATTTATTTCTCTGGTGGTCTGCTGTGCCATCTCTGTCATAAATCTGGATTCCATATACGTGTAGTTCTGCTTTGGGGCATTCTATTCAATTCCATTGGTCAATTTATCTGTCCCTGTACATATATCACACTATATTACTTACTAGGGCTTTGTAGTATGTTTTATATATAGTAGAGAAAGTCCTTACATCTTATTCTTTTTTTTTTTAAAGAACTGTTTTATTATTTATTTATTTATTTATTTTTGGCTGTGTTGGGTCTTCGTTTCTGTGCGAGGGCTTTCTCTAGTTGCGGCAAGCGGGGGCCACTCTTCATCGCGGTGTGTGGGCCCTCCACTGTTGCAGCCTCTCTTGTTGCAAAGCACAAGCTCCAGACGCGCAGACTCAGCAGTTGTGGCTCACGGGCCCAATTGCTCCGCGGCATGTGGGATCCTCCCAGACCAGGGCTCGAACCCGTGTCCCCTGCATTGGCAGGCAGACCCTCAACCACTGCACCACCAGGGAAGCCCACCTTATTCGTTTTTCCGGGAATGTCTTGGCTTCTTTTAGGACTCTTCCCTTCCATATAAATTTTAGAATTAGTTTGTCAAATTACTTAAAAAGCCCTCTTGAGATAAGGACTTGAGTTGAGTTGACTCTATAGATCAATTTGAAGAGTGTTGATGTTATTTTCATATTATGACTTTTTATCCATGAATGTGGCTCATCTCTCCATTTACTTGTCTTATGTAATGTCTTTCAATAAAGTAAATTTTTTTCTTTTTAAAGGTCTTCCACACCTTACATCATGTTTATTCCTAAGTACCTTAATTTTGGTTGCTATAATAACTGACATCTTTTAAAATTAAGCTTTCTGTTTATTGGTGGAGGGTAGAAATGCAGTCAATTTATATTATTCACCCACCTTGTTAAACTTTTAAAAATTAATTCCAGCAATTTCTAGTCTGTTGTGTTTTCTAAATAAGCAATTATATTATCTATAAAGATATCAGTCTTATTTCTTCCTTTCCAAAACTTATACATTTTATTTCTTTTTTATTATTGCACTGGATAGGACTTCAAGTACAATGCTGGAAAGAAGAGTTGATGTGGACATTTTTATCTTGTTCCTGATTTTAAAGCAATGCTTCAAATCTTTCACCTTGAAGAATGATGTTTGCTGTAATTATTTGATAAAAGCTCTTTATCAGGTAGGACATTTCATTATGAATTGGTGGTAAATTTTAGCAAATATTTTTTGCTACACTTGTTTTGATAACCATATGGTCTTTATCCATTAATATGGTGAATTATATTAATAGCTTTTCTAATGTTAAATCACTCTTGTATTCCTAGGATCAACCTAACTTGACCACAATACATTATCTTTTTTATACGCTGCTGAATTCAATTTCTAGGATTTTTGCATCTAGGTGAAGAAATGAGATTGGCCTCTAATTTTCTTGACCAATTTAATGTCTTTATATTCCTCCAACAGATTTGTCACTGTAGCTAAGCACAGGTCAATTATCTCCAATTTAGAAGGCCCTTCCTACCACTGCTGGCTCCTAAATAGCCTTTCCATTCTGGCTTTCTCTCCTAGCATCAGTGCATTGATGCCTGGGTACCAGCCACAGTAGAGACCAAACACCCCCCTGGAGGTCAGTGGCAGGCCTGAAGAAGCCAAACGCTTGGAGGTCTGGCTGATTGTCAATCCACATCCCTGCTCTCCTACTCAAAACTCACTTTGTCTAAGAAGCTCTTCTTGATTACCAGCCTGTGATCTACTTTGAAGGCGGGGACCATGTGTTTTCCGTCTTTGTATCCCCAGGGTCCAACACAGAAGTTGCTCATAAATGTTTGGGAAACTGAGTTTACCCAACCCAATTCTGAATGCTTCCTGGCTGAGGTGACCCTGATTTAATTTTTTTTTTTTTTTTCAAAATAGTCGAGCGTTTTTGCACTCATTACAGGCATAGGCTCTGTCTCACAAGACAGACAGTGATTATTTTGTAGATGAGAATTGTGTCTACTGAGGAATTGCTTTTGACTTTCCAACTGCAGAGCCTGCCCTTCACTGACCCAAAGAGTCTTGTCCATCTGTGTTGTCCACATCCTTTCTCACAGATTGGAAACTCTAGGTAGGCTTCGCTCTTTAAGGTTTCCAGGAGGGCATGTCCTCCGTGCTTTCATGCCACACCTTTGCCCATGACCTTTTCCTAGCCTGCCCTCTCTCCAACCCCTCTTCTCCAAATGAACTCCTCTGTCTTTTCCCTTGTACTCAAAGGTCAGATCCTCAGTGAAGCCCCTCCCTACTCTCCTCCTTCCCTTCCTCTCCTCCTGGAGTCATTCTTTCATCCTGTGTGCTCTTCAGATGTTGTATACACGTGCCTATTGGAAAAAACAACAACAACAACAAAACCCACTTTCTTTTAAACCCTGAAATACTTCAGTGTATATTTCCTAAGATCAGGATATTCTCTACAGGGGTTACAGTACAGTCGTCACAATCAGGATATTTATCGTGGATACAAATACATCTTCGAATCCACAGTTCATTTTAAAATTTCATCCATTATCCCTTTCTTTAACTTTATTGTAACAATTGTCACATTGTTTTATAGATGTTTGTTCACATTTTTCTGTATCCTGTGTGATCACATGCACACAATCACACCCCAAGGGTCTGGGCTTGTATCTTTTATCTTTGATTCCAGTAAGGTGACTTGTAAGGAAGTTTTGTCTTGTGTGTGTTTAATTAATTAACGCAGTTATATGACTTGTCTTGCTTCCTCTAGTCTTCCCAGTCTGGCCCTCCCCTCCTCACTCTGGCTTGTGCTCCCTCATTCTATGGACCCACGCCCTCCTCCTCTCTCCATTTTTCTCTCTCTCTCTTTCTCTCTGTCTCTGTCTCTATCTCTCAAAAACCCTTACACTAACGTCATTCTGAGCCTTCATCTATACTAAATAGTAAATGACTCATGGTGGCTTGCAGTGTCCTTCTTCACAGTGGTAGATACTGAGAGACAAAAAAAATAAAATGAATAGTACGCCTTTCCTGTCCTCGATGACCTGCATTTCTAGTGTCCTGTGTATTTTGGTTTCTTCCCCAAAGGCCAGCACCGTGGCTTGCCCACCACTGATGCTTGCTGGCTCCTGGTTTGGTGAATGGATGTAAGCACGAAAAGATGGCTCCCGAGATGGAGAGCCCAAGGTCCAGCACTCTCTAGCCAGGCCACTTGGCCACATAATCGATGGCTGGACCTGATGTTCCAAACCAGGGTTTTTATATTACTTCTCTTTAGCTTATTTAGAGCCAACAGGCTGTTCTGAGAAGCATATCAGACTAAAAACTTGGAGTGCTCGTTTTATGAGAGAAAAAAAATCACTAAGAGACCCAGGAGAGAAATTGAAAAAGGACTGAAATTCACCTCTTGGGGGTTGTCACTATTTTAAAATGCTTGACTTTGTAACTGGTATCATTTATCCCTTAAACGCTTGGAGCTCTGTGGAGGAGAAAATACTGCAGAATTTGTAGACAGATTCCCCTGCCCTCAGTAAGCTTGTAATTTATGCCATGGGCCTTATTTAGCTCCTAGCTTGCCCCCGTGTCCCATTGCCCACTGTGTCTTTCCATTCTTTGCATTGTTCTTATGTTTATTTAATTGCACTGTTGATGACAAACCTTTGTGGAGGGCCAATAATATGCATGACAATGTAAGAAAAGGGGGCGTTAGGTCCCAGAGGGCTTATAATACAACCTCGACTAGGTTTCTCTGTTCTTCCATCTCTCCACTGCTTTTTGTTTTTTCCTTGGTGTTCAGTGCGTTCTCAAGAAGGCACCACCCTTCACCTGCTCCCTCCACATCTCTTAAGTACTAGCCTCTTCCCAAACCCACATTTGACCCTTTGGCTTCCTGTCCTGCCTGCCCCCTTTTCCTCAGTGAGGCGTTTCGGGACAAAAACACATTCTTCACAGGTTGGGCCAAGTGGTTTTATCACAGTGGAAAGGAGACCGAATCCCTGGTCTTCCATCTTTCTCTGGCTAAGGCACTTTCAGGCAGAAGGTGATTCCAGCGGCTGACGAAGCCCAAACTCTGCCCAAATGTCACCTTCCTCTGTCTGCAGTGTTGGGGAACCCCTCGTGTGCTGGCGGTAAATCCTGCGACAGCTGGTTCTGGGTAAATAAACCTGGTCACCCGATCCCTGCAGGCTCCAGGGGAGAGGCCTTGAGGGGCTTCTCTGCCCTCAGGGTCGTTGTGCTGTGGGGCTGGTTTCCTGGGGGATAATTAATGCTCCTCTGCCATGGTCCCAAATCAAACCGAGTGGTGGGCTGCTGTTAGGACACCTGGCGATATTTGTTGACACCATTTCCCTCCTCAAATTGCTATCCTGTCTTCCTGAGGTGAAGGGGAGGAGGGGGAGAGAGGTGTGGAAGCCGTAAGAGGAAGGCAGGGCAAAGACTGAGGTCACGTCTCAGCCCAGAGGGGCGCTGCTCCCTACTGTGCCTTATCTGATGCTTTGTCCAATCTCCTTGGTGTCTCAACCCCCCTGGGGTTCTGGCTGCTTCCCTCTCCCACCCCCCCACCGAGGTGATTTTTCACAGTGAGTCCACGTGTCCCTGACTTTCAGCTTCTAGCTCTTTCTCAATTCTAGCCATTGTTTCACTTTTAAATGTACATTAAATAGCCCATCTTTCTTTGATTCTTTTCACCTTGCTGGTGTTTGTAGATGGAATGAACGTCCTTGATTTATGAGTTAGCCAAGCTGTGCATAATTATTTCTTCATCTTTACTCATGGATTCTTCCATCCCTTAATCACTCTTGTTTTTCCCTGAACTGTCACTTTCTCTACATTTGTCTGGTAATGGGGCAGCTGCTTCCGTGTCCAGTTCCTGTTCTCAGCGTCTGAAGAGGGCAGTTAATGTGCTCAGGACCCGCCCCTGCCCCTTCGCGTTATGAATCAGCTTGTTGCTGATTGTTCAGCACTTAACACTTTCATAATTTCACCCACTGTGTTTATTGAAAGTGCATCCACCATGGAATAGCATAGTTCACCTCCCTCTCCCTTTCTCTCCCTCTCATTTGTGGGTGGAAGGGTTGTTCCTGATCTGTGAATGTATTTACTCAGTGTTGCTTCTGAATAAGGCCCTACACCTACTTCAATTTTAGATGCTTTTCTGAATCTCCGATTGTGTTGGGAATTCTGGAATAGACATGAGGTGGAGGAGGGGACTCCGGATCTAGTTTCATGCAGCCTGGGCTCAAATCCCAGCCTTCCCTCTCCCCCTTCCTAGCTGAGTGACCTTGGGCAAGTCCCTTAACCGCTAGAAGCCTTGCTTTCCTGATCCATCAAATGGAAATACTATCACCCGCTCCCCAGTGTTACTGTAAGGATGAGATGAAATGACTCATGAGCACAGCACAGGGCAGGTACTCAGTTTATATGCGTTTTTTTTCTGTCCATGCACTTGGTTCCTTCTCCAGGTGATTCCCAGACTTCAGGGGTTTGTAGACTAGGAAAATCTCAAAATACATTTTGATGAGCATGAAGTTGGCCAACTTTTTCTTTTGCCAAGAAAGAACAGTATAAAAAAACACAACACAACTGATCTCCATCTCTTGTCACTAAATTTCATAAAAGAATATTTGAAAACAAAAAATAAAGAGGACATCATTTAAGAATTAAAAATGGAATACATTTAGCTTACGAAAACCTCTCTGCATTGTTCTTATTTATCTTATCTCACTAGGGATGGGTGGAAACTTGGTTCACAGATCAGCATTTGGGAACTCTTGCCCTCACTGACAACTGAGAAGGGCTTTCCAGATGCGGCTATCCTTGCTGTGGACACCTTGCCCTGAGGTGGGGAGGGGGTAGGCGGAGGATGACGGAGCAGCGTGTTTTTCCGTGTTAAGTTTAAAGAACTGCTGAGGTGTGATTGCTGAGTCCGGGGACCCGGTGGACGATTGGAGAGCAAATGTGAGAAGCTGATGTGCACAATATAAAGTATGTGAAGAGAGCAGAGGCAGACGTTTCATGTCTGAGTTCCAGGTAAAATAACGGCTGTATTTGCATTTGAGTTTTTTGTTTGTTTTTTAAGACACAAGCAAACAATCAAAACTTGCCACGTCCGTCTGTAGCTGAAGGGTGTTTGGGCTCATGATGATTTCACTCCGACCCTCTTCCGAATCACTTGTGCTTTTTCAGACACAGACACCAACAAGTATACTTTGGGGTTGAAACATTCCATATCTGGTCTAAGTGCAGAGGTGAATTGTTTTTGAGAAGTTTGAGCTAACTCTGCTCATCTGGTTTCGCTTAGGGGAGTGTGGAAAAATCCTTGTTCCTTCCTAGGAGAAAAAAATCACACAATACACAGATACACACAAACACGCTCATCATCTAGGATCTTTTAAAGTCAGCTTAACTCATACCTGGGTGGGGAACATTGGCCAGATAGGGAATCTTAGTGGACAACAATTGATCTGGTGTCTGGAAGAAGGCACAGAGCAGTCCTACACCCTGTCTATGTCCTGTGGGAGCATAGCGCCCTGGGCTAGGAGACTGCACTGGAGCCCTTGTAGAGAAAGAATCACGAACACCTACTGTGTGCTGGGTACTCCGCAAAGCACCTCATTTATGTTGTCTTGTCTGACCCTCACATAACCCTTGGAGCTAAGCATTATTAGAAGGCCCATTTTACAGATGAGAAAACTGAGGCTTACACAACTTCCGGCAAAAGTTGTCCAAAGTCACACCAGAGCTGGTCAGTGCTAGAGCTGAGATACACACGGAGGCCTTTCTGACTGCCATTTCAACTACTAGGATGTTTAGCTCCTAAGATCTTAGGTCTGACAGACTTGAACTGACTTGAACCATCCCTTCTGGGGTGGCATTTGGAAAAGGAGACATCGCACACACATACACACACACACACACACATACATTTAAAAAACTCTGAAGCACTCCTAAAACACATAGTGTTTCCCCCTTTCTTTAAAAAGGCAACCTAGGAAACTTTCTGGAGAAGAATTTAAGCCTTAGAATGTTTATGCTCTTTGACCCAGAAATTGCCCTGCTAAGAATTTATCTGGTAACTAGTATGTTCCAGGCTTCTCCAGCCCATTGGTCCAAAGGACTATGCTCAAGTGTTCCCTCCTCAGAGGGGCCCTGCCCACCCAACCTGAGGTGGCTCCCCCCGCCTTCACCCTTCCTTGTCTTCTTCAAAGCACTCCCTCCAGCTGAAATGACAGGATGTAACTGTCAGAGAAGGTGAGTCCCATGATAGCAGGGACTTTTCTGCTTTGCCCCTGCTTTATCCCCAGTGACTAAATCAGCATCTGACTCATGGAAGGCCCTCAACAAAGGTTCACGAAGGAATGAATGAGCTTACGTTACATAAATCCCTCAGATCTCAAACTCCGCTTGACTGACAGCAGATCTAGTCTTTCACAAATGTCTCGCTCTTCCACACAGCTAAAGTTCCCCTTGAATTTTCCATAAGTCCTGGCCCTGGTCATCACTCACCACCTCTGTCAGTGAGTGGAGGGGGACACCCAGGCATGTCCCTTGAGACCAGAGTCCACAAACCCTGGTCTCCTGTTGTGTCACTGCACCTGCTGTCCTCCCTGGCCCCAAATGCTGCCTCCTCTTAGAGGTATCACACCGCTGCTGGGTGACGCGGGGCTCACCCATTGGTGAGGCAATTTTAGGCCTGCAGAACTCTGCCCATTTGCACAGGCACTGAGGCAGCCCCACTGTCATCAAGTTCTGTTTGGGAGTGTCTTGCAGCAAAGTTGCCTAAGCCCCAGTGTGTTCTAGCCCTTTCCCTGCACCCCAACAAACAGACGTGTCACAAAGCACCTCCAGCCTCAGGGCTGCTGGATACGGTGGGTCCACTCTATGTGTCTACAACCTGCGTTCTCTCCAAGCCCAGGCCCTGATTCAGCAGGAGGGATCCCTGAGGAGTGGGGAGAGGCACATTTCAGAATCAGAATGAGGGCTTCCTTGGTGGCACAGTGGTTAAGAATCCGCCTGCCAAGGCAGGGGACACGGGTTCGAGCCCTGATCTGGGAAGATCCTACATGCTGTGGAGCAGCTAAGCCCGTGTGCACCACAACTACTGAGTCTGCGCTCTAGAGCCCGCAAGCCACAACTGCTGAAGCCTGTGCGCCTACAGCCTGTGCTCCACAACAAGAGAAGCCACCACAATGAGAAGCCCGCGCAAAGCAATGAAGAGTAGGACCCGCTCACCGCAACTAGAGAAAACCCGCTAGTCGCGACGAAGACCCAACACAGCCAAAAATAAACAAATAAAATAAATAAATTTATTTTTTTAAAAAAAGAATCAGGATGAGCATCTCTCGGTGACGAAGAGTGGGTGAGAGAGACAGAAGAGGCCCTACCCCCTTCCCTGAGAAGGCCTCCTTGCCTACTGCCCTCTACTCTGGGTTCTTTTGCTGCAATCTGGACTCCATTTTGTTGTTGTTTTCTTTTAATCAACTTTATCAAAGTATGATTTACATACCAAAAAATGCACCCATTTTAAGTGCCTTAAAACTGTATAAACTTGTGTAACCACTAGTACATAGAACATTCCCATCACCCCCAAAAGTTCCCTTGAGTCCTTTTCAGTCAGTCTCCCCCATCCCAGGCACTGGTTTGTTTTCTGTTCCTATAGTTTTACCTGTTCTAGAATTCCATACAGATGGAATCATATTGAAGGTACTCTTTTGTGTCTTCTTTCACTCAACATATTTTTATGATATTTCTCGAGACTGTCAAGGTCATCAAAAACAAAGAAAGTCTGAGAAACTGTCACAGTCAAGAGGAGCCTAAATAGCCATGACAACGAAATGTAATGTGGGATCCTGTGTGGGGTCCTGTGTGGGATCCTGTGTGGGGTCCTGTGTGGGGTCCTGTGTGGGATCCTGTGTGGGGTCCTGTGTGGGGTCCTGTGTGGGATCCTGTGTGGGGTCCTGTGTGGGGTCCTGTGTGGGATCCTGTGTGGGGTCCTGTGTGGGGTCCTGTGTGGGGTCCTGTGTGGGATCCTGTGTGGGGTCCTGTTGGGGTCCTGTGTGGGGTCCTGTGTGGGATCCTGTGTGGGGTCCTGTGTGGGATCCTGTGTGGGGTCCTGTGTGGGGTCCTGTGTGGGATCCTGTGTGGGGTCCTGTGTGGGGTCCTGTGTGGGATCCTGTGTGGGGTCCTGTGTGGGGTCCTGTGTGGGATCCTGTGTGGGGTCCTGTGTGGGATCCTGTGTGGGGTCCTGTGTGGGGTCCTGTGTGGGGTCCTGTGTGGGATCCTGTGTGGGGTCCTGTTGGGGTCCTGTGTGGGGTCCTGTGTGGGATCCTGTGTGGGGTCCTGTGTGGGGTCCTGTGTGGGATCCTGTGTGGGGTCCTGTGTGGGGTCCTGTGTGGGATCCTGTGTGGGGTCCTGTGTGGGATCCTGTGTGGGGTCCTGTGTGGGGTCCTGTGTGGGATCCTGTGTGGGGTCCTGTTGGGGTCCTGTGTGGGATCCTGTGTGGGGTCCTATTGGGGTCCTGTGTGGGATCCTGTGTGGGGTCCTGTGTGGGGTCCTGTGTGGGATCCTGTGTGGGGTCTTGTGTGGGATCCTGTGTGGGGTCCTATGTGGGATCCTGTGTGGAATCCTGTGTGGGGTCCTGTGTGGGATCCTGTGTGGGGTCCTGTGTGGGATCCTGTGTGGAATCCTGTGTGGGATCCTGGAACAGAAAAAGGACATTAGGTAAAGCAAGGAAATTTGAATAAAATATGGATTTTAGTTGATGTATCAATGTACATTCATTAATTTTAACAAATGTACCATATTAACATAAGATGTTAATAATAGGGGAGACTGTTATTTGGTTGGGTGTGAGGTATATGTCTCTCTGTACTAAGTTCACAACTTTTCTGTAAATCTAAAACTGTTTAAATGTGAAAAGTTTATTTAATCTCCCCCCCAAATTGTGGACTGCTTAAATAAATTATAGGAGCTTCATAAAATGGAGTGTACTACATCCTTTGGAGTGGATTCAATAGATATTTGTGTGTGGCTATAGAAAGAGAGTTTCAAAACATTGTTAGGGTGAGAAAAAGTCAGTAATGGAACAGTATGTATGCCACGATCTCATTTTACAAATACATTCACATGGGAAACGTGTAGGGGGCTAAGTCAACAAGCTAAGAGAGGTTATCTCTAGGTGGTAGCATTTCCAATTGTTTAACTTATCTTTCTTTTTGCTTACTTGAATTTTTCTCATTTGTCTATGATAGCTCAGTGTAAAAATAGGATGTCATAGTCAGAATCCTAAAATGACCTCCAATGACCTTTGTATAATCCCTTCCCCTGGAGTGTGGGTGGCTGTGTAAATATGTCGGCTGCCACTCCTTTGATAGGTTACATATATGGCAGAGGTGAGGAGGTTTTTGCAGATGTAATTCAAATTCCTAATCAGTTGACTTTGAGTTAATCAAACGAGAGATTATCCTGTGTGGGACTGACCTAAGCAGGTGAACCCTTTAAAAGAGGACATAGACCTTCCCTGAGATCAGAGAAGGTCCTGCTGGTCTTGAAGAAGCAAGCTGCGAGGAAGTGAATTCTACCAACAAGCACACAGCTTGGAGGAGGATCCTGAGCTTCAGGTGAGACCCCAGCCCTGGCCACCACCTGCACTATAGCCCCGGAGACCCTGAGCAGAGGACTCCGCTTAGCCATGCGCAGCCACGGAAACTTTGAGATCATAAACTGATGTTGTCCAAGCCACTAAATTTGTGATAATTTGTCACGTAGCAATAGAAAACTAAGAGATGGTAAAAAAAAAAAAAACCCAACAA
This sequence comes from Stenella coeruleoalba, assembly GCF_951394435.1. Lineage (NCBI taxonomy): Eukaryota > Metazoa > Chordata > Mammalia > Artiodactyla > Delphinidae > Stenella > Stenella coeruleoalba. The sequence goes on from NC_137154.1 coordinate 14,007,747, forward strand.
TAAGCAAAGGAAAAGGCAATTTAGGACAAATAGAATGAGATAGCTTCATTTCCAAACAAACTCAAAATGCCATTCTTTTTTGTTTTTGTTTTTTTTGGCAGTACGCGGGCCTCTCACTGTTGTGGCCTCTCCCGTTGCGGAGCACAGGCTCCGGATGCGCAGGCTCAGCGGCCATGGCTCACGGGCCCAGCCGCTCTGCGGCATGTGGGATCTTCCCGGACCGGGGCACGAACCCGTGTCGCCTGCATCGGCAGGCGGACTCTCAACCACTGCGCCACCAGGGAAGCCCAAAATGCCATTCTTATCCAGCTTTTGGGCTTGTTTGCTGGGCTCTTCATACCTCCTCACTCTAGCGTCTTTCAAACAATGTAGGTAAAGTTGTTTGTATTTTATGCCAATGGATTAATCATACCAAATGCTACGGATAAGAGGACAAATACTTTTAAACTATATGTAGCTGTCATCCAGTAAACTCAAGCGAGTCGGAAATAACTCAGCTGTAAAGGATGAAGGCAGAGACAGCTATTAGAGTGTCTGTTCCTCCCACCCCACCCCCACCCCCATGGAAAAAAATCTTTTTTAAAATAACATATAATCGTTATTTTAAAAATCTAACAATAGAGACAAAATGAAAGGACATCCTTCTAGGAAAGTCATTTTTAAGATTAAGAAATCTTTGAAAGAAGGGTGTGTGAAGAAGGACTATTTTATGTGAAAGAGGGAAAAGTCTCAAGTTCCTGCGCAGGTGCTGTGCCCTGGTCCCAGGCAGCCCCCATAAAAGCTGTCATCACTGTCATCATCATTAAACGCGCACACAAGCCCTTTTATGTCCCATACATCGTCTTGTTTGTTAAGTGCCTGTAGGGAAGAGATGGGAGTTTGCGAGAAACAAAGTGAGAAGCCGGTGGTCTCAGAGGTGAGAGCTGACATCCATGGGGCTTTCCCACACCACGTTCAGGTCACACTTGCCCTGGGACCCAGGCAGGCCCTGGGTCCAGACCAGGCTGGCTGGGAGGATGCTGTCATAGGGGTCATTACACTGCTCGAGTGTCCTTTTGACTTTAGAAGGAGCAGAAAAGGAGGCTACCTTTGAGGTGTGATTTCAAAGTTAGGGATAAAACTCTGGGCTCAAAATTATTTCAATGACTACCTTTCACTGCGCTAGTGGTTCACCGTTAAAGATTCACTTGGGGGGATTTTGAAGGGTTTTCTGTTTTCAAGAAGCCCTTCATGAACACAGATATCCCTGGGAGACCTTTTTAAAGGGAAGCTAAACCTCGGAAAAGATTACATAGAACCAATTGATAGTAAGAATGGCTGAAAAGTGGAAAGAAAGAGAAAGGGGCCAAATTCCTGGAAAAGGTGGTGGAGAGCAGCCTCTGCCCGTTTCACTGCCTTGTGTAAACAAGAGGCGTGTGTGTGTGTGTGTGTGTGTGTGTGTGTGTGTGTGTGTGTGACACCCCCTTCCTGCATCCATTTCAGACACTGCTGAGGATTGTGATGCACTTGCTTGCTGGCCTTAAGCATCCTTCTCAACACAGCTCCCCAAGGTGTCACTACCAGTTGGCTGGGGCAGGCTGGTGAGATGAGGCCTCGCTGACATGAACTCAGGTCCTGGGCAAGCCTTGGCTGTTTGGGATAAGACTTGAAGAGGTCAAGGTGCAGGACAGTAAATGAGTTTTGGGACGCCAGGATTAGTGTAGTAATAATATAATTGACCACCTGAATGTTGTTTGTGATATAATATCATCTCATGTAATCCTCATAAAACCCAGTGAATACTCCAATCAACAAACAGATAAGAAAAGGCTCCGCTAGTACATATCGGTGCCAGAATTTCCATCTGAGGCTTCTATCACTGAGCTCATATTTTTTCTGCCACCCCTCCAGAGCCTGGCTCTGCTGTCATAGATCTAATGGGGGTAATAGAATAAGAGCACAGAAGTAAAGAGGAAAACCTTTCCAATCTGGCTTTCACTCTCATCATTTATCCCTGAGACAACATGGCTAAACTCACCACCAATAATCCCCATGTTCCTGAATTTCATGGGCATTAAAACATAAAAACTTAAACAATTCACCAATAAATTTTTGTTTGAAAAATGCAAACCATTCCAAAGTATACAGCGTAAAAGCGAGTCTTCCTTTACTGATCCTTACTAACGCTAAACCACTTTTTAGGTTAATCATTGTTAACAGTTTGCTAGATATTCTTCCAGACATATGTCTATGTATTTATACCCATATAAATCTAAATACGCAAGTATACAGGTTTATAAATGTATACCAATAAGAGTTTACTCTATCTATTGTTCTACAACTTACTTTTTCACTTCAACCTGTCTTGGGGGGCTTTCTATTTAAGCGTCTATAAATTTACATTATTCTTTTACCCTGCTGCCCAGTATTCAATAATATATGCCATTGTTTTCTTTCTACCAAATGACATTTCTGTTATTAGCAGTTTTTCAGTTTTACAAACGATGCTGCAGTGAACAGTATTGTAATCACAACCTCTTGTATATGAGTGAGCATTTCCCGAGTATAGATACATAGAAGAGAAATTGCTGGGTTAAAGAGTGTATGCAGTTTATATTTTTATAGATGCTGTCAGAACAACCCCCAAAGTTGGTAGCATTACATTTCTACCAACAAGATGTGAGAGTAACCCTTCCCCATCTTTGCCCACACTGAATATTATTAATCTTGAAAATCTTAACCATCTGGTGGTTGAACAGTGATATCTTATTGTTTTAATTTATATTTTCTGATTAGTAGTGAGATTGAGCAATAGGTACTTTTAAAATCTTAACTTAATCTCTCAGCAATTGTTGATACTCTCTCCTTAAAATACTCCCTTTCCCTGGCTTCTGTGACAAGCCACACCACACTGCCCTGGCTTTGCCTCTATACCTCTGGTCATACTCTTTCAGTCTCCATCCCTGACTTCTCCTTCTCCACCTGGCTTTAAATATTGATGTTCCTCAAGGTTTGGTCTTAGTCACCTCTCTCCTGTTCCCCCAAACACGCAGATCTCTTAATTGACATTCTCTCCCCAGACAATCTCATTCAGGCCATTTCTGCCTTCGAACTTCATCTATACGCCAATGACTCTCAGATTTGATGTCCATCCTCTCCTCTCCTGTTGCTCTAGATCTATCTACAGTATTCCACATCTCTACTTGGATGCCTCAAGTACATGTTAAACTCACCATTCCTAACATGAACTCAAGAGCTTATTCACCCAAACGAGACCTTCTTTAGGATTCCCAACTCAGTGACTATCTCACCAACTTCTGGTTGCCTAACAAGAACCGAAGGACTCATTCTTGATGGTTTCCTTGCCATGATCCCAGTATTCAGTTCATCCCAAGTCTTGTTGGCTCTTTGTCCTGAATATCTCTGGAGAGTGTCCATTTCTTTCCTTCTCCACATGCCCCACCTCCCCAGAACTTGTGCAGTGGCTTCCTAACTGGCTGAATCCATGCTTGGTCTTGGCCAGCCTATTCTCTACAATATAACCAAAGTGATTTTCAGAAAGCAAATCCGATCATGTCATTCCCCTACATAAAAATACAGCCACCAACTTGTTAAACACAAAGTTGTTTATAATTGTTGAAAGAAAGGAAGAAAAAAGAGAGAAAGGAAGCAATAACTTAAATATTCAACAATAACAGATGGGTTAAACACATTTAGTTCATCCATCTGATAGGACATGTAGATATAAAAAAAAGTGTAGTCCTAATAAATCAACTGCAGTTCAATTAAAACAAAAAGTGTAGTTCTATCAACTATAAAGGATCAGATAATTGCTATTATTTAAAAATTTAGAGCAGTGGTGACTGATAGAAATATAACATGAGCCTCATATATACTCAAAAATTTTCTAGTAACCACATAAAAAAGTAAAAAGAAACAGGTAAAATTAATTTTAATAATATATTTTATTTAATCCAATATATCAAAGATATTATCATTTCAACATATAAAAATTATTAATGGGATATTTTAAATTATTTTTTCACACCGTCTTTGAACTCTAGTGTGTATTTTATACTTACAGCACATCTCAATTCAGATGCTAAATTTTCATCAGAAATACTGATCTCTGAAGATTTAGGTTTCATGAAACTTACAGTTGAAAAGTAGAGTCACATACCCACATTGTTCCAAACATACTTAAACAATTTCCAGTAACTGAATTGAGGATCAGTTTTAACTTTAAATGTACGTTAATTTAAATTCAATTAGAAAGTTAGGTCCTCATTTGGAGTAAGCACATTCCAAGTACTCGGTTGCCCACATGGCTAGTAGCCACTGTATTGGATAAAGCAGTTCTAAAGTCAAGTAAGAACTGCAAGTTCCCTAATTCATTTTTAAACGTTGCAAACGTTATTATAAAAATCCTTCAAGGGGTAAAAATATTATAGCCCAACCTCTCTTGGGAGTAAATGCTAAATAAAATATTAGCAAATGGAATCAAGCAATATTTAAAAATAATCATAACTAAATAGGGTTTATTTAAGGAATGCAAGAATGGTCCTTCCTTAGCTTTCCTGTTGGCATAAAAGATCCTGTTCAAAATTGGCATAAAAAATAAAATGCAAATAAACTTAATGAAAATGGGTGTTTATAAAGAAACTATAAAACCTTGCTAAAGGACATGAAAGAAGGCTTGAAAAATGGAGAGGCACACTCCATGATCCTGAAAGGAAAGACTAAACATTAGCAAAGGTGTGAAGTCTTCTAAAATTAATCTGTAGTTTTAATGTAATCCCAAAGTGCCAAGAGAGAACATTTGTTGGAAGGGGGAGGGGACTAGTTAAACTAATTCTAAAGTTTGTTTAGAAGAATAAACATGTGGAGAATAGCCAAGGAAATAATGAAAAAAGGATAATTTGTTCTAACTGATATAAAAATGACCTATAAAACTATAGTGATTAAAAACATGGTGGTACCAGTGCAGGAAAAGACAGATAATGGAGATAGGCCCATGAATATAGGGGAATTTCATATATAACAAAGATGGTATTTCAATGTGGTGGGGAAAGTATTTACTATTTAATAAAAGTTATTGGTATCACTGAATATCCTTAGGGGAAAAAAGAAAAGTTATGTCAAACCACACCCCAAAATAAACTCCAGATAATTTAAAGATGTGGATATTAAGAAAATTAAACAAACAAAAACCTTGAAAGTTCAAGAAGATAATACTGGAGCACATTTTAAAAGAATCTGTGGGGTGAGCAGAGCCTTTGGTAATATGGCGCTAAACCACGAGTCATGGAGGAAATGATTGACAGGTTTGACTATTTTGGCAGACACCACTGGTTACCAATGAGATGTAAATAAAAATCTGCTGGGGACCACTGGGAAAGATTTTCCTTCCCGATGAGAAGACAGACCTGAGAGATGAAAAAAAAATGGTCCTTATCCTCTTCCTTCCTAATTGGCACGTGAGGATGTAGTATTTGGAGTGTAGTAGCCATCTCACTTTACAAGGGGAGACACTGTCCACACATTATAGATGGCAAATTTGAAAGATGTACAGGGACTGATGACATCTCTGAACCATCAAACCAATTCTGGGACAACCTACCTCTGGATTTCAGGTTAATTAAATAGTTAATATTTTAAATGGTTCAAACTGCTGTTACTTGACTTTTCTGTTCCCTAGGACGGATATAAACATATAAAGATAAAAACATCCTATGGCACAAGACACAATGAACTGAGAAAACAATTTCAACATTGATGTCAAGGTTAATAGCCTTAATAAAGGTGACTACTTAATAAAAGAACCTCTACTCACCAGAAAGAAAAAAAGAGAATACTTTAAGAAAATAAAATGGGCAAAAAGCATAAACAGATAATTTGTAAATTAAATTCAACTGACAAAGATATAAAAATACACTCAACCTCACCAATAATCAAAGACTTACAGATTGAAATCACAATAAAATATCATTTTTGGCCATCATACTGGCAAAGATAAAAAGAGTGATAATGGTTAATGCTGGAGATGGTGTGGAGAATCATCTTATCTCTTACTTGTTGGAGAAATGTAAATTGGTACAATTTTCTACAGAGCCATTTATTAATATGAATCAAATTTTAAAAGATGTATCCTACTTTTCTCAGCAATTTTCCTTTTAGGAATTGTTTTAAGGGAATAATCAGACTTGTGACAAAGATATATATACAGTGATATTTAGTGCAGTATGCCTTAGAATAGAAAAAAAATGGAAATAATTCAAATGTTTCCAACAATAGGTGATTAGTTAAATAAATTATGAGCATTCATTGAATGGAATGGAATTCTATGTAGCCATTAAGAAGGATGATGCATTATATGTGTTAACATGGAAAGATATTCATGATCTAGTGATAAGTAGGAAAAAGCAGGTTACAAAACACTATGTGTTATGATTCTGTTTATGTAAATGTATGTTTATACATATGTATATACATACATATAAATAAAAACTTGAAGGATTTCTTTTTTAAGAATAGTGATTATCTTTAGGAACTGGGAATCTGAGGGAATTTATTTCTCTGTATTGGTTGAATATTTTATACATCAGAAGAAACAAAATTGATTCCAGTTTAGGAAATAAAATGTTTCCAGAATAATTTGCAATGATATGAAAAGAAACATATGATATATTGCTAAGTTTAAAAATGGAATACAAGTCAATGTTATAGTACGGTTATTTTATTTTATTTATTTTTATTTTTAAAATTTATTTATTTATTTTTGGCTGTGTTGGGTCTTGTTTCTGTGCGAGGGCTTTCTCCAGTTGCGGCGAGCAGGGGCCACTCTTCATCGTGGTGCGCGGGCCTCTCACTGTCGCGGCCCCCCGGTCGCAGAGCACAGGCTCCAGACGCGTGGGCTCAGTAGTTGTGGCTCACGGGCCCAGTTGCTCTGCGGCATGTGGGATCCTCCCAGACCAGGGCTCGAACCCGTGTCCCCTGCATTGGCAGGCAGATTCTCAACCACTGTGCCACCAGGGAAGCTCAAGTAGGGTTATTTTAAGAGTGGAGCTAATTTTATTGAAAATTACCTGGAAAGTTGTACACCAAAATGTTAACAGTAGTTATCTCTTGGGAGGGGTGTCGGGGGCCGGTAGGGGGGGAGGTGGGATTGAATGATTTTTATTTTATTGGTGATACTTCCCTGTTTAAAAATATTTTTAAAAGATAGTTGTTACTCTTAAAAAACAAAAGAAAGAAAGGAGGAAGGTGGGAGGGGGAGGCGGGATGGACAAACCAAGACTAACTTGGACCAAGCCCTCTTGGAGGACAGCTAGGATCCTGAGACGCCTTCAAGATGGGTTGATTTGATGGCTTTAAATACAACCCCTGACATTTATTTAAATTTTTTGGTTTTTTGTCTCCCAGCTGGAGACGTCCAACATCCTGGGATCTGCACAGGGTGAGCCCAGGAAGAGGATAGTGAACACTGACACATTGTGGAGTGTCTCTGTCCAGCCCATAAGGATCCCTTTTCTTCTGCCTCCTTAAGGGGCCCTGGCAGTATCACAGTGGACTGTGCCAGGGTGACCCTCTGGCCCAAGTGGAGCAGAGCAGCCTCTCCTAGACATTCAGAACTGGGCCTGAGAGCTGGCCTGGGCCTGGCTGGCCACTTGGGGTGGCTACACAGAGCAGAACACAACTCTTAGTTGAGGCCTTAGAGCTCACTTCTATTTCCTGAGGCTCCTGGTACATTAAGAAATAAAGAAACAAGGTTACAAAAATGATGGTATATTTCTAATGTCTATATGAAACAAATTAATCCTTTTAACACCAAAAAATATAGTGCCACAAAAGTGATCTGTTCACAAGATAGTTACAGGATTTATTAAAAATATTAATTCATGGTGCACTACAGGCAGTGTGGTCCGGAGCCAAAAACGCCTGCGTCAACCTCCCGCTCCTCTCCCGCCACATGCCCCCGAGGCTGTGAACTCCATGCACAGGAGGAAACCCAAGTGCAGCTGGCAGCAGGCAGACATGGGGAGCTACTGCTCCAGCTTCCCAACCCTTGCCAGGGCTCGAGTCCAGGTCCTTCTGAAGCCCACTGATCTAGCCCCCTGAGACACTCATCCTTCCAACGAGGTCCCTCATTCACTAACTCCACCTGACGGTGGATATCTTTCTATCACGGGCAATCAAAAGAACTTCAGAACAACTTGCCCACATCCCAGATTCTTATTTTTCACTTGCGATGAATTCGCCTCCCAGGGAGAAAGGGAATTTTCAGCTTCCGTGGCCCTAGTCGGCAGTGAGTTCATGCATATTCTCCCAAGGTGGAGGAGGATTGTTTAAAAGATACTGAGTGGCAGGGAGAAGAATGTCACCTCAACATCCCTCCACCAAGCTGGGAGAGGTTTGGCTGAGTCTCAAGGGCACAGGTTCAGACAAGGGCAGGCTTGGCTGCCTTACTGTGAGCTGGAGTCATTTTCCTAGTGGTGAAAAATGTTGGGGAGCCTTGGGGCCCTGCTTGAAGACCTCTCCTAGAGTGGCTTGGTCCTAAAACTGGTTTCCGAAGTGGGGTGAAGAAGGTGAGGCAGGGTATATGTCCTCTAAGGGGTTGACTTGGTTCTGTGGGAAAATAGAGCAGTAGAAGCTGGTTACCCTTATTTCTCTGTGGTTCCCATGGTGCCTAGCAGTGAGCCTTAAATAAAACAGACCCGCAGTAGCTGTTTGTGGTCCCCGGTGCTGCTGGCCACAGAAAGCCTTTGTCCTTTGCTCTTTGCTCAGGCAGCCCCAGGAGAACGTTCCAGGACTCACCTCCTGCCCTCCCATTGCAAACTGGAATTCATTCATTTAGTCAACAAATATTTCCTGAGCACCTACTCTGTGCTAGGCTCTGACTAGGGGCTGGGAATACAGGGGTGATGAACCAGACAGTCGTGGCCCTCTCTTGGAACGTTTACATCTTTCCATATGACCTTTCACCACCACCCTCAAATATACATGAGATGAAAACACTCACAAAAAGAATCATGTCTCATTTCTCTAGACCCACCAAAGACTACCAAACTTGCAGTTTGAGAGAGAGAGAGAGAGAGAGAGAGAGAGAGAGAGTGAGAAGCACTCACTAGAGAGAAAACTCCTAGTTTTGTGGTAGTCCCCTAGAACAAGGGGCCCATTTTTGTCAGTTCTTGTTCAAAAATCCCATGTCCCCCACTCAATGCACATACATATGTTACTCTCACAGTTTACATTCATAACATGTCCAGCTGGAGAGTGGCGAAGTCTGCCTCCCACATTATACAGAACGGATTGGCAGCTGGGACTGAAGGCGATAGAAATAAGCTATTGATCAAAGGTTATAAAAGTACTACCACTGGTATCCTGTGATGCTTGCCAGCTGAGGGCAGCAGTAAAGTGCTACACAAATGCAATAACATTTATAACCCGAGGGCAAGTGCTTTTTACGTGAAAATAAAAAACTGATCCTCTATTTAAGTCTTTCCCCCTCCTTGGGCTGGTTGGCCTTTGACAAGTGCATGGACAGATGCCTAAGCAGGGCCACTCTGGATAGGCTGGCCTTTTACTCTCTGGGTAGGTGACATGGGTTCTCTTTTTCCCCATGCCAGTGCCTTCTGGTGGTCTTTGGAGTAACCTGCACTTTTTTTTTTTTTTTTTTTAACCTGCACTTTTAAAGCTTTTCTGGCAGGCAGAAAGAAGAAGCCATGTCCCTCCATCCTGAAAGGCCCAATAACACCTTGGCCCCATGGCCTGCCTTGGTTTGCTTTGTGGACGTTGCCTGGTCCTGTTGGGAGCTGAACTTTTCACTTGAATGGATGCTGGAAATCACTCTTTAGAGCTTCATTCTGTGACATTTGTAAAAAGGAGAAGTCCTATTTCAGGGAGAAATAAATGGAGAAGAGATATGGCTCTGGAGGTACTGCAGAATAGTGAATGCATCATAATGACCGGACCTGAGCAACTCAGCTTTTTCTTCCAAAACTCACCAGACCAGCGCTTCCTAACGTGTTCACAGGAACATCAGTCCTGTAAGATACTTAATAAACAACTGGGCTATATAATCAAATAAATTGGGAAAATACTTCCTCTTGGAGATTCTTATTGGGTCTTTGCAATTTAAAGGCTCTGAGAAGTCCTGCACTAAGGAAACAGTGTAACTTTGCTTAACAGCATTTCCTGGGTTTACTTGATTGCCAAACTGTCCTCTCACTTAAAATTTCTTCGATCTTTTCTCGTTTTATTACCTAATGCCTATGAACAACAACACAATTTGGGAAACGCTGCCAAGGTACTTATGAAAGGATATGACATTTTGCCTGTTGTATATTGTATGCCTACCATGTGCAAGACACTTTACATGGATTATTTCTAACCACCAAAACAACTCTGCAAGTAGTATTATGCCTATTTCACAGATGAGAAAAATGAGGCTGAGAGTGGATAAATAACCTTCCCAAGGCCGTTCAGCTAAATAATAACCAAGATTCTCACTTAGGCCGTTCTGACTCCAAACTCCACATTTCCTATTATACCATATGTCTTCCTACTTGGGATAGAGACTTACTTACATCTCTTTTTGCCAAAGAGTAGGTGAGTTGCTCTTCTTCAGAGATCCTTGTCTCAGAATTCATTCATTCTTTTTAAAGCCTTGCCTGATTTATCTCTTAGTCTAGCAGTACCCTATATCTCCTTCCTCCTGGCTCGTGGGAATTCCCATTAGAAAGCAGAACCTGAATCTAAGTAGCCATGGGCAGGAATCCCAGTTTTGCCATTTACTCTTTATGTAACTTTAGGCAATTTACTTAACCCCTCTCTACCTCAATTTTCTTACCTATAAAATTTTAAGTATGTACAAAACATCTGGCCCAGAATGCTTAGTAAATGGCAGCTGTTATTTTTACTGTTAATGATTAACAGTAAGTCTTCACAGAGGGAAAAAAAAAAAAACTCATCAAGAAAAATTTAGGGGGGCTTCCCTGGTGGCGCAGTGGATAAGAATCCCCCTGCCAATGCAGGGGACACAGGTTCGAGCCCTGGTGCGGGAAGATCCCACATGCTGCGGAGCAACTAAGCCTGTGTGCCACAACTACTGAGCTTGTGCTCTAGAGCCCGCGAGCCACAACTACTGAAGCCCACGTGCCTAGAGCCCGTGCTCCGTAACAAGAGAAGCCACTGCAATGAGAAGCCCGCGCACCGCAATGAAGAGTAGCCCCCGCTCACCGCAACTAGAGAAAACCGGGCGCTCAGCAATGAAGACCCAATGCAGTCAAAAATAAATAAGTAAATAAATAAACAAAAATTAAAAAAAAAAAAGAAAATTTTAGGGATCCCTGTTTTAAATCCCCAAACTATCCTGGTGTGATAAGATACAGATATTTTTGTGTTGAAGATGAAAAAACAGAAATCTGTTAAGCCAGTGGCTTTTTCAATGTACAGCTAGCAAATAGCAGAACTAGGACTTAGATTCCAAGTTCACAGAAATTTAAGACACTTCGATGTGTCAAACAGCTAAATGTACCTGAGAAGGCAGAGAAATTCAGATTTAAAATTTTGGGAGCTATTTCCAATTGAAATCCAATCAGCAATGAGGATAAAATATCTCTGAAATTTAAGTTTGGTAAAATGAAAAATGAGAAACTTTAATTTTAAAGATTAGATCTGGGCTTCCCTGGTGGCGCAGTGGTTGAGAGTCCACCTGCCGATGCAGGCGACACGGGTTCGTGTCCCGGTCCAGGAAGATCCCACATGCCGTGGAGCGGCTGGGCCCGTGAGCCATGGCCTCTGAGCCTGTGCGTCCGGAGCCTGTGCTCCGCAACGGGAGAGGCCACAACAGTGAGAGGCCCACGTACCGCAAAAAAAAAAAAAAAAAAAAAAATTTAGATCTAAAATTAGATTGGAAGCAGGGCCCACGTGTATTACCCACTACCATATCTTGTTTGTTTGTTTACTTTTTCTTGTTATTCACAATTACTCAGGCCAAATCATTTTCCCTTAAAACAACATTTTTGTAAATTGACTTAGGTCCCCATAACAGATGAACATAAAATCCCCACATTAACGTTGTCATACTCTCAGCTGGTTTTGCTCTGTGATCTTTTTGGTTTTGCCTAGGCTGCTGAGGCGAGGATGCTCCAGGATGAAATGAGCTGTCTTTAGGCAAAGTTAGTCACAGAGCTTAGGTTCGAGCATTTCAGCGTGGAATGAGTCTGTTCCCATCAGCCCACTGATGTTTATCATAGGAAATGTAGTCTTCATCCAGATTGGAATTGGAATGAGTTTTTCTTTTCTGTTAGATGAACAGCAACAACACAATGTACTTGGAAAAACAAGTTTGTGCTTATGCTAATTGAGGAAGTAGTATTAAAGTGTTTGTGGCTCTGAGACTCATAACCCCTGTACCTTCGTGGAGTCAAAAGTCCCCAAGTGGCTATTGGAAAATGCTTCTTGTTTTTTAATTCTCACTCTCAATGAGTTAGGAGCATATATTGCTGTTTCTGGTCCCTACTTCTCTGTGTTATCTCCCTATCCACCAGTGAAATTCTTAGCCCAAAGTTGCTAACCCACTACTACCTCTAGTTTCATTCACCCACCCAGATGCTGGGATGGTAGAAGTAGTGTTATTTTAAATTAAAATTAAAATTTAATGAATTCCTCTGTCTTTCATTTACAGCACTAGTTTTCAGTAAACTCAGTCTTTTGCAATTTCTATCTCATCAGTTCTCTGCAGGCAAAGAGAGGAACATGAGCAGTATGGCGTGTCCATTTTACAGATGGGAACAACAGAGGACTGTACCTCAAAGCTGGGAACAACCTCTCTCCCATCTCATCAACATCATAGTGTGGAAGAGATTTGGCTTATTCATGCAACAAAGTGTAAAACACAAATGTTCAACCTCTGTTTAGCCCTGGGGGAGTAATAAAGCTTTCATCAATAGACATCTATAGACATAATGCTTTGAGTCCAAAGTTTTTGAGTTCTGCGAGCCTTAAAAACATTTATTATTTGAATAGTTTTCTTAGCATTGCCACCCGTGGGGAAATACTGTCCCATTTTAGGGATGAAACTAAAAGGAAAGTACATTGGCTGGACGTAAAAGGAGAGAATAAAGTCTAGGTCTTCTGCTTTTCCACTGCCACCACTTTGGGGTATGGTTCTCTGTGTGTCTAGCTCGGATGCACACAGATGTTGAGTTTAACACTAATGGGTATCAGGTTCATCCAGAGATCATGACCTCAGTATATAAATTATTCAGCAATTAGGTTGATGTGACTATTTATAGGTCATAAATCAGTTATAAACTCAGAAATATGAGAACAGATCCCTAAATAGGCAATTGTTACCTATCAAGGGCTTAATTTAAATATGCAAGGTTGAAGCCAAGCAAATTACATATCTGATACCCTATGTGTTGGGCTTTGGGAGAAGTGGTTAGGATGGGTGCATTAATTATAACAAGGGATGAGGGGTAAGTCCTGCTATGACAAAATGGATTTCTATCTTGAGCAAGCTCCAAATAGTTGGTAATGGCTGATGCACTGTGTTGAGAAGGATTCTGAGGCCAAGTTCAGACCTCTGGTAACCCACAGGCCACAGATTTGCCATCCCTGACTTGGGTATTTCATACTCTTTATCCATCAGTGACAGATGTTTCCTCAAAATGAGCACAGTGGGTCACATTTATTCACCAAAATTGTCCTGCTGAATCTTATACTCTGATGCATCTCCTACAACCAATCAAGGAAAAAGAAACCAAATTGCCTCCTTTCAAAGACCCTTAGAGAGATGATAAGCCATTTGCAAGATTGAGATAATGAAGAAGAAATAAGGACACTCTAAGGTCCAGCTGTGACAAATCAGGCTGCTGGCTGGATTTGGGGTAACTCCTTGTTGCCGTCATTCAGAGGGGCAGATTTCTCTGCCATGTCTGGGTTCTGAGACTCAGACTGCCTCCTTTCTTTTCTTCTTTAGTAGTATATCTTTCTCTATTCAGGATCCAGGTCGATTCAAGTGCATCCTTCCATCGTATTTCAGTGTGAAGGAATGCCAGGCCAGATACATTTGAGGTCATTCCTAAACTCTAAGTTGCTCCAGTCTCCTAGCCGTGGATAAAGCCCTAAATGAGTCCCCTTCCTTCAGTGGACAGGGCTTTCAAGGATCTGACCCCTGGGATTATGATTCCTGTGGCTGCTTCTTCTCTCGTTCCTCTCTATAGGCCCACATCAAACAAACAATCACTCCTAGACCTTACTCTGGTTTCTGAAAAATCAGGTCATGTCCTGTTTGGATGCCAGGCACACCCCTGTGGCTTTCTGTTCAGAACCGCACTATCTTTACAGCTCCTTGGTTCAGCACCCTGCCTGCCAACTCCAGGTACTCTGCTTTGTCTCAGGCTTAATTCTGCAGGCTTTCCCACAGACCAACCCTCCCTGCTGGTCCTGGGGCTCAGTGATAGCACCCCTTAGCTATTTTGATCCAACTCCCCTTCTGTGCAAAATTTCCCTTTTTTTCTAAAAGAATTCTTGAGATCTCTGTAACTTCTTTCCTATTGTCCCAAGGGGCATCATCCTAAATAGATAATAATTTACATTTATTGAGAGTTTATGTGTTGGAACTCATCCAAACCTTTACCAGCGTTATTTCATTTAATCCTAATAACAATTCTATTCTTATCCCCATTTAACAGATGAGAAGACTGAGGAACTTGAAGTTAATTGTCCAGAATCATATAGCAAGTGGTAAATGGTGATATGGCTTTGGCCATCTGATCCAACTGATCATTTTGCAAAACTGCCACGTGATAATTCAAAATCACATTTGGACAGCAAAGGCAGTTGCTATCTCCTCTGGGAAATCTCCACTGCTTTCTTCCAAATTCATGATCACCTTTTTCTTTACACCCCTAATGATAAAACACATGTTTATGACAGAATTCTCAGACCTTTAAAAACACTCAATGATTACATAGGTGTGTTCGTTTTGTGAAAATTCCTGATGTGATTTGTACGCTTCTCTGTATGAATGTTATACTTTAATTAAACAGTTTCTATAAAAGATACCCTCAGATACCTACCTCCCTGCACCCCCATTTTAGGACTGCAACGCAATTTGCCAATGCTTTTGGGGAAGGTGAATTTTGCAGCACGTAGTCAGATTTCAATATTCAGGATGAACGTACATTGTGCTACCTGGGCATGCTGTGCTTGACCCCATGGGTTTTATGTGATACAGAGGCTGTAGAAAACTTATTAGAACATTATTTCAATAAGGGGAGGAGAACCTTACGTCATTGCAAAAAACTTGTGCCCTAACTGATTTAACTTGGAAAATGAAAGGTTGCACACTACAATTTAACGCTGCTTTCACTTGTTTGGAATTTGGGTTGTAACATATTTATAATAGGGTTTCACTTGTATAGATGTATTAATTAGTTCTTCAGATTTTCAGGTTTCAGTGTTCACAGAAAAGAAATAACAATAAAATGATATGTATTTGTGCAATGTGATGCAGTTCACCAAAGACCAATAATAATATTTATCCAGCACATGTAACTTATTTAACCTCTGTGACAACTCTATGAAGTCATATGATTATTTCTATATTTTGCACACAAGGAAACTGTGGCTTACAATAGTGTATCATCTACCCAAGGTCAACCCAGGACCGTATGATTTCAATGTTCCTAATTCCTCAAGAATAAGCCCTGCTACTTCTCATGAACAGCTTGGACCTTCACAACAACCCAGTGGATTAAGTATTATTGTTTTACCCATTTTGGACAAGGAAATAGGCCCAGAGAGATAAAGTGATTAGCTAGACATTTGCAGAGCCCAGACCCAAGCTCAGGTTTTCACACTCCAAATCTGGGAATGCCTTCCACTAGATAACATCCTTGCTCAAGGCCCACAATACAATTTATTTATGTTGATAA
Source organism: Stenella coeruleoalba (assembly GCF_951394435.1). NCBI lineage: Eukaryota > Metazoa > Chordata > Mammalia > Artiodactyla > Delphinidae > Stenella > Stenella coeruleoalba. The sequence continues at coordinate 14,023,673 of NC_137154.1, forward strand.
TAGATAAACTAAAGGCACAAATAACAAGATGATAAAGTTCTTTCCACATCCCCAGTCTTGGAGGATCTCCCTGTGATACTTTTAGCAGCTCAGCAGCTTTAGCGCAGACATTTCTACAGCTCTAATTGAAACCATTTTAGTTTTTACCAACAGATCCAGCCTAGGCCCCCTGATCCACCTCCGTTACTTTTTGGAAAAGGAATTGGGATCTGCAGCGTCACACATGTGGAGGGTAGAGTCACACATATGCAAATACACACCTACATTTATCCGTTTATCCGTCTATCTGTTTAGTGGTGATCAACCCTGACCACCTGAAATCCCCCATCCCCTACCTTCCCATCCCCCACCTGGTGCAATTTTACCCTCCTCCCTGCCCCATACACACCTAAGGGACTTGTGGCAATGTCTGGAGATATTTTTGGTTGTCACAACCGTGAGGGGAGGGTGCTATTGGCATCTAGTGGGTAGAGAGCAGGGACACTGCTAAATATCCTACAAAGCCCCCACGACAAAACCTTATCTGGCCCCAAATGTCAATAGCGCGACGTTGAAGAGCCCTGGTCTAGTCAGTGCTACTAAACACATACACCTGAAGTTGCTTAGGATTAAATTGACCTTGGTGATTATGACAAAGTAGGGAAATTGAAAAGTACTCTCGAGGGACTTCCCTGGTGGTCCGGTGGTTAAGAATCCGCCTTCCAATGCAGGGGACGTGGGTTTGATCCCTGGTTGGTGAACTAAGGTCCCACATGCCGCGGGGCAGCTAAGCCTGTGAGCCGCAATTAGGGAGCCTGCGTGCCGCAACTACAGAGCCCACACGCTCTGGAGCTGGTGTGCAGCCACTGCTGGGCCCATGCACCACAATGAGAGAGAAGCCCTCGCGCTGAAACGAGAAGCCTGAGTGCCACAAATAAGACCCAATGCAGCCCAAAATAAAATAAATAAATAAAAAAGAATACTCTCGAGAGGGTTGACTGCTTATCCACCAGTATTTATTTAGTTACCAGTTATATCTGACCCATTTCCAATGATGATTTCAGCTCACCACAAAAGCACACACAAGACAGTTAAAGAGATTTTTAAAAGATCAGAAACCATTGAGACAGAGGGGAGAAAGAACATACATTCAACTTCTGCTAGTCACTGGGGATTTTCTGTCATAATTCTTTAAAAATCACACTGATATGTCTCCTCTCCTTATTTAAGTATTTTGTTGGTACAAGCCAGGTTTTCATTTATTCCAGCCCAGTAAGAATTGGAAAAAAAACTCCAATAGTTACCTCCCTGCCTCAGTGAAGAGGCAGGACCCTCAGGTTTTCAGACAGTGTTCAAATCTTCTTTAGAGTGACCTTTTAAGAGACAATGGGGTTAGTTTTCAGCCTGGAGTAGAAAAAAGGACAGTGTGAAGGACAGGTGGCGGGTGGGGGGGACTGGATGAGAAAGCTGTTCCAGTAGTTGTTTGGGGCGCCGGGTCATTATGTTGTTTGAAATACTGTCGAATTCCAGAATATCAGAGACAATCATATGCAAATACAGGTACCAAAACCTTAATATCTAGGGTATGGCATGTACTATGTTACTACAAAACTATAAAATAAGAAAATGCAGAAGAAACTTCTTTATTCTCTAATATATAATGCTTCCCTATGATACTACAATATATAATGCCTCTGTTATATTTCTCCTATATTTACAGTATCTCTGCATTAGACTGATAGTCCTTATAGGGAGATAGCTGTTTTGTTATTTTGAATGACATTTTACATTCTCTAATAGAATCCTTATATTAATTAAATATTTTCTGTCCAACAAAAGTTATTTAGATTCCTACCTCCTAACCTACACACACACACACACACACACACACACACACACACACACAAACGTAAAAAATAGAAACCATAAAAATACAAGAAGAAAATTGTAGGTATTTTTCTAATCTTGGACTTTGTTTTTTGTTTTTTTTGCGGTACATGGGCCTCTCACTGTTGTGGCCTCTCCCGTTGCGGAGCACAGGCTCCGGACGCACAGGCTCAGTGGCCATGGCTCACGGGCCCAGCCGCTCTGCGGCATGTGGGATCTTCCCGGACCGGGGCACAAACTCGTGTCCCCTGCATCGACAGGTGGACTCTCAACCACTGCGCCACCAGGGAAGCCCTAATCTTGGACTTTGGATGACCTCTTGAAGCATGGGACAGAAGGGAGGAATATATAGGAAAACACTGACAGGTTTGACTGCTTATATAAAAATTAAAAACTGTACTCCAATATTTAATAAAATTTGAGATTTACAACTTTGCTCAACAGGGTTTTGATGACTACTAAATGCTTTCTGGAGGGTAACTAGGTGGTCGGAGAACAAACTCTAAGTCATTGTGCCCCTGCTATTATTATTATGTCATTCACGTCTGAAAGTTGAACAGTTTACTTCAAAGGAGATTCTGATGGTGAACTTTGAATTCTCAGCTTATTTCTGGGATCTTCACTAACTTATACTGTTATCTTTTTTCTTTAGCATTTATGCCAGTTAGACTTTTCAAAAATCCTACAGAGTATTATATGTATTTTATGTATGAGAAACACCAGGGTTCAGGAGGCCTAAATGTTTGTCTAAGGCCACACAGCTAGTGAGTGTCTAGTGAGTGCCCCACGTCAGGCACACTATGAGCTTGAGAAAGACCCACAGAAATATATCACAACCTTAAGTCACCCTGAGACTTCTTGGACGCCATATGCCACATCTGCACTGACCAGGTATTGGGACTCGACATGTTCACCTTCTCTAGTTACATTAACTCAGAAAATGAATTTGAAGGCACAGGAGAAGATATGTTATGTGGTTCCGTGTGCCAGACACTGTGCTAAGCACCTTCCGTGAATTATTTCATTCAATTTTCTCAACAGCCCTACAAAGTAGGTATTAATAGCTGCATTTTACAAGATAGGAAAACTAAGGCTCTGAAAGGTTAAGTAATTTGCCTAAAGTGCCTTAGCTGAGAAGGAGTGATACTTCTTGGGTGTGGGAGTCCACGGCTACTTGGTTCCACTGCTCTTCACCATCTTAGAGTGAGGAAGGGTATGTAAATGCAAACGTGGTCCAACAATGAACCACAAGCTAGAGAATTCTTTTTCATAGAGTTTGATAGTTATATGAGTATTAGACAATTATTTGGTTATACTATTTTAATTACGTGTAAATATCTAAAACATGAGTTTGCATGACACTGATTTCTGACTGCTATTCAAACATCTTAGTAACCAAGCACCTTCTAGTACAAGAAGCTCAGGGGCTTTCATCGTCAAAAGTTGGGTTGATAAACGACAGCCCATGGGCCCAATCCTGCCTACCCCCTGGTTTTTTGAGGCCCACGAGCTAAGAATGTTTTAACGTTTCTTTTAATGGGTGAAAAAAGAGGAATATTTTCTGACACATGAAAAGTACATAGAATTCAAATGTCAGGGCCCATAAATAAAGGCTTTATTAGAACACAGCCAGGCTCATTTGTTTATGTATTTTCTATGGCTGCTTCTGTGTTACTACTGCATACAGTTGAGAAGTTGTGAGAGAGACTGTGTGGTCTGCAAAGTCTAGATATTTCCTATCCAGGTTACTACAGAAGAAAGTCTGCTGACTCCTGTTCTATAGCATTTACATATTCAGGCACAATTTGAGTTTCTGAATTTTTTCTATGAAATTTTGAAACATTTTAAAGTTTTTTTTCTTTCTTTTTTTTCCCCCCTGCCCAGCAAGAACACTAAAGTAGTCTTGCTCTGAAAAAATTTTGACAGCCTGGGCTGATTTGAAATGACACCATTAGATTATGGTCCAGTGCCTAGTGGGTCCTGCTTGAAAGGCCTCCGCCTTCACTCATCTTTTAGATACACTAGAGTTATCTCTAGACTGTAAAGCTGCGTCTTACTACCTGAGCAGTCCTTCCTTTATTCATACTGACTGTGTTATGGGTTTAGTTTCACAACATTATGAGTTCATCCATCCAGGCTTCTTCTTCTTCTTCTTTTTCTTTTCAACCAGGCTTCTTGAATCATTTATAGGGATTTTCATTTTCGATCTCAAACTCTTACACACTTTCTCTGCTGTGAATTTTTTTTAAACGTAAAGCTCAGGGTACTAAATGGCCTACACATATAAAATAAAGCCCGTACTTTTATTTAGTTTTTAGCTTTAAGAAATCAAAAATTTAAAAAATTGCTTTCTCTTGAGAAACGAAACTTAATTTTGCAGGTCACAGAAGTAAGAAAATGCCTGCATGTCCAAGGATCTCAAAGCACCTCTGGTGGAAATACATAACAAGGTAAAGAACGTCTATTTATTTTTAAATACTGTTTATTTCTTGGAGGAATTAGTATTTAATGGAAAAGATGTGACTAGTAACAAATAGAGCCCAAGGCTATTTCTGGTTCTGTCATTGACTCACTTTGACTTTGGGCAGATCATCTCACCACTGTTGCTCTTTATCTGCAAAAACTGGACTTCATGTCTATGGGAGTTGCATGGCTAATCAATGCCTGGAAAATGCGTAGTGGCAGATGCTACAAAAGTGCTGAGCCTTAAAAACAAAACCACCCCCACCCCCCATTTGTATTCAGTTGAGGTTCGGGCTTATTGTTATTTAACATTCGGAGGCCAACAGTACGTTAAGTCCAGCGTGCTACACAGAACAGATAATATCACTGTCCAGCAGGGATTTTTTTTTTAATCTAACATTTTGGACTTTTTTTTCTTTATTGTGGTTGGGGGTTGTTTTAGAATCTAGTAGTATTTCCATACAAAAACATTCAGCTCTAAGTTGAAAACTATCGATTTGAAAATCTAAATAACCCCCCTGCAGGGGGATAAATAAATAAATAAATAAAAGCCCTCCCCGCCCCGCCAAGAAATCTCTCAAAACAAGAATTCTTCTGATGTTTTTTTCCTCCCTGCAGTTCTCCATGTTACAGTCCTTGGAGGTAGAATAGGCATAAAATACTTTCACTAATAAAATATGACAAACCGCCGGATTATACGTGGCTGATTCCCAGCGACTGCCCTGCTACACAAAGCAGAAAAGTAAATGCCATCATCCCCCTTAGAACAAAAGAACTTAGGAATAAAAAACATGGAGAGGGGGGAGAAAGCAGCAATAAATAAAGGTGAGCGAAGGATCCCGTCCCCCGCCCCTCCCCGAAGCGAGTGTGGGACTAAGTACGGCTAATAAAGTGGTTCAAGGGTAGTTATTTGGAAAGGGGGCGGGGTGGCGAGGGGAGGGAGCGGGCGAGCGGCGGCCGGGGATTGCATGTTGCATTCGACTTGAGGTTGCATCTTTCTCCTGTTGCCTGGACCACGCTCTCCCATTGCAGTGCTTCCCCATCGCTTCTCTCCGTCCCTGCCCTCGCGGCTTTATTTCCCCCCTTCCAACTGCTGTTGCACTGGAGGGAGTTGGGGCCGCTCCGGAGCCCCTGTGCAGCTCCTGCGACGGGAGGGGGAGTTGGGCTCGGGCCGCTGAGTTGGGGGGGCCGCAGCGGGCTCCGGCCTCGCCTCGGCTGCAGCTACACGGGTGCCGAGCTGCAGCGCTGCACGGGGCCCATCATTGCGGCGGCCCCGGAGTTTGGCCGCCGCCGCTCCTTGTTCAGCCCCATCACCGCCGCCGCCGCTGCACTGGAGTTTGGCTGCTGCTGCCCTACTTCACTCTAGTTTAGTTTCACTCACTTTACATCCGGGTTTTTTCCCTAGGCAATGGGGACCGCAGCACACCCCGTTCCTTAGGCAAAGTGAAATAAATTCGCCGCACCGACACGTCAAGTAGTCCGCCCGCCCGAGCGCCGCCGCGGGCCCCCACCGCCCCTCCCGCCGCCGCCCCGTCGCCCCTGGGGGGGACCGCGCGCCCCGTGAAGCCATGGGAGGAGGCGCGGGGGCCTGGGCCGGCCGCCGTACAACTCCGCCCGGCGGCCCCCTCCCTCCCCGCCGTTCCCCTCTACCCCGGCGCCTCCTCTCCCCCCGCCCTCGTCCCCGCTTTCCCAGCCCCAGTCCCTCTCGCCCGGCTCTCGGGAGCGGCGGGGGCGCGCACGGCGGCGGCGGGCCGGCGGGGCCGCGCGGCGGGCTCCCGCGCGGGCGAGTGTGTCTGGGCCTGGGCGGAGGGATCCCCGGGCTGAGGCGGCGGAGGTGCTGCGGCCCGGGGCCGGGTGGTGAATGGGCTGGTGGTGCTCGCTGCTGCTGCTGAGAGGAGGAGGAGGAGGATGAAGAGTTGGGCTTGTTTGTCTCCCACAGTTTCTCTCCTGCTGCTCTGATTTTCCCCCCACATTCCGGCCCGGGGCCTGTGTGTCTCTCCTGGAGGAGGAGGAGGATCCAGTTCCTCCCCCCACCCCCTCCTCCCCACCCCCCCTTGCCTGGGGAAGAGGAGGAAAGAAACAGCCCAGAGAGAGAGGGAGAGAGAGAGAGTGAGTGAGAGAGAGAGGGGGAGAAGAGGAGAGGAGGAGGAGGAGGAGGAGGGAGAAGGGAACAACCTACCATCTTAACACACTAATATCTAAAAAGTGCGAGAGGCCCAGAGCAGCAGCAGAAGCAGCAGCAGCAGCTCCAGCTTCTTCCCTCCCTCCCCATGAAGAAGAGTTCCCTCCTCCTCCTCCTCCTGCTTCTCCTGCTCAGAGTTCCTGCCTCCAGCTGCCAGGGGGGACAGCCAGCCAGCAGCAGGAGGGTGCAGTATCCCAGCTTTTCCATTCTCTCTTCTCCTCACTCTCCTCTCTTTTTTTTTCTGGAGTAGCTCTATTTCCCCTCCCTCCCCCCCTTCCCCTTCCCCCTCCCCCCTCCCTCCTCTCTCTCTCTCTCTCTCTCTCTCTTTCTGTCTCTCTCTCTCTGTCTCTCTCTCTCTGTCTTGTCTCTGGTGTTTGTCTCTGGGAGGTACAGGGTCTGCTTGCTTGGAGTTTGTTTTGGGGGGAGGGAGGGGGAGGGGAGGGGTGTGTGGGAGGGAGGAGGGAAAGGGGGGTGTTCTCGGCAGGACCCCCTCAGTCAACTTGAGATTTGAGCAATAACTTCCCCTTCGGGGCGCCCCCCTGCGTGCCCTTCCTATTCCTCCCCCCATAAAAAAAAGACAATGGAAAAACCTTGTCTCCCCCTTCCTCCCCTCTGCCCTCCACCCCTCCCCAGGATAAATTGGAAGTAAGTTTATGAGCAGCTTCGGGAGCCTGGGCGCTGAGTGCTGGGCCGGAGCGGGTGACAGAGGCGGCGCACCGGGGGTGGCGGGGAGGGGGCGTCACATTGTCCCGGCGGGGGGCCGGGGAGGGGGCCGCCGGCGTGGGCGGGGGGCGCGGAGCCTCGTCCGCCCCCTTGGGCTCTCCCTCCGCCCAGGGGTGGTCGCCGGGGCTCTTTCACTACCCCCTCCCCCCAGGATGATGTCGGGGGGAAGTTTTTATTATGGTTATTTATTTAATTTTTTTTTTTTTTGAAAACCATCTTGTTTGGTGACTGAGGGATCTGGTTTAAAAAAAAAAAAAAGCTGCGGCTGCTGCCGCTGCCGGGCCCGAGTGTGTGTGTGTGTGTGTGTGTGTGTGTGTGTGTATGTGTATGTGTATGTGTGTGTTGGTGCATTTGTCTTGGGTGGCCGGAGCAGCGTTGGGGAAATTCCGCTTATTCTTCTTCTTCTGCAACTTGTTATTCCGGAGAGTGTGCCAGCACCCCTCACCCCGGGGCCGGTCCTCCCGCACTCGCCCCCGCATCCCGCGGCCGCGGGGCGCCCCCGGGACCCTGCGCTGGCCGGGGCCGCCAGGCCGCTCCAAGAGGGGCCGCAGCCGCCCCTCCCCCGCCCGCGCCCCCGCCGGGGGGAGGGGCGCGCGGAGTGGGACTCTTTCCGTTTGGTCCAGCCCCGTCGTGCACGCAGTTCCCAACACTTCTCGTCATCCTCTCTTTGGTCTCTTTATTCTGCTGAGCGGTGCTGTTAGGATTTCTTTTTTTCCCCTGACCACGTTCGCGATGGTGGGTAGCAGCAAGGTGGCCCTGTCAGGGGAGGGGTTGATGTCGAGATTGGGCACCGGGGGAAGAATGTCTCCTTTCAACTTTGTGACTTGCACCCCCGGAGAAGGCCACACGCCGGTTGTGGGGTGCAGATGTGCTGAGAGTGATTTCTAAGTAGTTGAGTTGTTGAGATGAGGGGTACGGCTGCTAATGGTAGGCAGGTTTTGTTTTTATTGGTGAATCTGGTGTCATCATATTCCGGTCATATGTTGAAATATTCTTTGTTTAGGTCTTGAAGTAGAGGATCTTACTTTTCACGTCCACATTGTTTTGTTTTTAAATGATGTCTCTGCAAGTATGGCTTTCTAGAATTTCAAATGTGAGTTAAGGTCCGGGGGTATGCGGGCCTCAGCACTGGCCTTGACAGTGAACTTTGTGACTGTGTTTTGGATTGCAAAGATTTGCCCCATAACTGGGGTGCGAGCTGTGCATTTTTGTTAATAGTAGGTGTCAGGAATGTAGATGCTTGAGGTGAGGACGTTAGAGAAGGAAGAACATTTATATATTAATAATTGATAGCTGAATATTAGAAACAGATTAATTTGGGCTGATGAAATTTTTTTTTTAAAGCAGTTATGCACTCTAGGAAACCTTTTCGTAGGCACACTTTTTAGGGGTTCTTTAGGGCACAGAGCTTGAATATCTCCTTTTAGAGAGGTTACTCACCAACGTCTGTAGCTTCATTGAGGGCCTGATAAGGGGACTGAAACTGGGGCTATGACATCTGAGTGTACTTTTCAGTGTTTATGTTGTTTGTTTACATCTGATGTTCACTCAAGTTTGGGCAGTGGAAATAAATAGGTCAGATTTTCTTTTGGTTTTTGAAGACTAGCTCTCTCCCCCTCCCCCTCCCCTTTTTTTTAAGTTTCACAATTTACTTGATTTCACAGCGTTGTAGGAAACTGTTACTACATTTTTACTGGAAATACTATTATTCATTTTGATTTTGGTAAGTTCTTTTCTATTCTTTTTTCTGTCTCTGTATATGGAATCTACATCGTGGGCTCAAAACTGGCTTATTAAGGACCATTTAAAATGAAGAATGCACTTTAAAATCTCAGGACACATCTTTTGATGGCAAAGAGGAAATTTTTGTGTGCAGTTATGCTCATGTTTATGAAAAAAATTTCTGCACTTAAAACTTTTGTAGATATACAACTATCCTTAAATGAAGAGCATAGTAGTAGTGCAGAAAATTCGCAAAACACAAACTTTTGGCTAACATGTTAAAAATATTCCAGGTGTTTTTCTTTATGTCATACTTTTGCTTGTCTTAACATAATAGTATTTGCAATATGACTGGCATTGCTTGGATGGTCTTAATAGTCTTTTCCTTGAGTGCTTCTAAAGGCTTTTTAACATAGTTTTTAGCTAATTTTGCAAGCTTTATTTAAACATGTTGCACTTTGAACTCTGGCGGGTCTTTATGGAACTGGAAAAGTAATCAATTAAGACTCCTGCCTATGCCAGATTTTATTTTTAAGAGGTATAAGTGATGGATGGGGCCCTATTTCTTTTAGCTGTGAAGGGTCCATCCTTTTTCCCATTCAGTCATCTGGAAAGAGCTGCGTCAGAAATACTCTTCTTCTGCTTACATGAAGAACTCTAAATGCTATCCAGCAGGAGGTGCTGCAGCAAGATAAAGGAAATCTATGACTTTTGAGGGTCTTGCTACTTATTACAGCTCTACTTAGCATCAACTAAGCAACAGGATTAACACCTTAAAGTTCCAGAAAGATTTTGAGTAAGTCTATTGAAAAGTTCCATTTGCTTTTTACCTGCTTACAATATTACACAAAGTAGATTGCTTATTGTGGATAGCTTAAGGATGCTGCCCTGAGGTACAGAGTGCTGTTAGAATTATTTTAGTTTGAAGAGGGGTTATTCCCATATTGGTGAGTGGGGTGTTGAACACATTTTTAAAAATTATGTGCAATGGATGGCTATAAACAAAAGTAGTTGGTATGACTTGGGACTTTAGGCTTTATGGTCATCCCTATAATGTTAATACAAGTGGGATGTAGAGTACTTGAACTATTGGAAAGGGAGATACTGTATGGAAAAATTTTTAGACTTTTTGTGTTTTTTTCCTCCAATCTATGGACAGTGATCCTAATAGATAAATTCTTAGGCACTCAGCGTTATAAATACATATGGTTGATGTATTGGAGTTGGCCTCCAAAGACTGAGATTCTTGAGCTAGAAGTAAAGTTCTGTCTGTGGGTATGGGTCATTGCTGATATGTCCCTTAGTAACACTTAACAATAACTGCATAAAGATGAAAGTATTTTTGTAGCATTTATAGCACATGTCCTTTGAAAGTCTGTTAGTGTTAGGTGAATTGATTTATCACTGGAAATATCATGCTACTGTGGCGGCTTGTAAAGTTTTATGTCAAAGTTTAAAAACTTGGGAATGTGTAGAAAATTTGATGAATCTGCCTTGAATTTTGTTTGTTTTTTAGGAATAATACTGTACTTTTTTCTCAATAAGATCAAATGAGATAATACATGTGAAAGTGCTTTGTAAATTGTCAGAAACCATGCAGATGTTAAGTTGTTGAGATAGGTGGCTAATTAATACATGGACAGAAGCTTCTGTCTTTAAAATACTAACTTTCTCCATATCATTTGGGAAATGAGTGCATTAAAAGTGCACCCAGAACACTTTATGAATTTTTTTTTTAAATACTGCTGTGGTTACCAAAAAGCTCTTTGTTACAGTTTTGAAGCTTTGTTTAAAAAATGCTGCCTAGGCAGTTTCCCTTAATTCAAAAAAAAGATCATTTTTCCTTTTGTAGATCCTGTGAAATGTGTATTCCCTGTTAAAGTTTTTGTTCATTTCACCATTGATGTGATAGTAGTTGATTTTAGTGATTATTTAAGTTCCCGGATTCTTCTATAGACTCTTAACACACAGAGTAACAGATGTCACAGTTAATATTTTGATTGTTTTGACTGATCCTGCTAACATTCTGAAAAATTCTTACTAACTAAACCTTTCAAACTTGTTTCAAAGTGAAAAAGACATATTTGTATGCATTAGTATTAGGTACGTGTGTGTATCATTTTTGTTTTTCTAATTTAGAGGGATGCGTGAGGAAATGACTACTCAAATCTAGAGGAGTGCACTGAAATATTTTTTGTGTAAAAATAACCCAGAAGTTTAAAACTCAGAACTTTGAGTTCTGGCCTTCTTAATAGACTCTGCTCACCTATTTGGACTAAGGTAAAATGACATATAGATAATTGGGAGTTCCTATGTTTATGAGCATATCAAAAGATAGAGTACCCTAAATTTTAGAATTGACTGCTCTTTATGAAATAACCTCAATTAGAAATGAAATGTAGAAACTTGCTTCGGTGAAGGGTGAGAAAAACATTTAACTGTTTAGATAAAAATGAAACCTCTCAGGGTAATATTAACGTTTTCATCCTGCAGACGGTGAATACTAAAGCTTTTATTGAGGAAATACTGACATTAAGGTTATATTAATGTGCTTTTAAATTTTGTATCCTTAGTATTTTATTGCCAAAGTCTTTTGTATTTAATTAGTATTGAAAGGGAGAAAAGGAAGGGATTAAAGTTTTAGGTCTCTGACCTTTGACAGAATTCCTTTATATCTATATTCAGAGCTGATTTCTTGTTTGAATTTTCATATTAATTTGTCATGGGAAATATTAATGATTTATGTTGACTTCTCAGAACTTTTGTACATGGGCTTTTTTTGTAGGCCCTAAGTATTCTTTAGGAGCATAGCAGTGTGTTTTGATCACTTTAACTTTACCAGGTGTGTATTTTTGCTGCTTTGTGGTGTTTTGTTGTGTTTTGTTTTTAAAGAGGTAATATATTAACACTGCATTAAAAGTATTGTAGATAATTATTTCTTAAATAGCATATGTTTCCTTCTTTGTATATTTGTGTGTATATGTGGCCACACTGTTTTGTAGGCTTTCATATCATCATATTTGTGTACTGAATTTCTGAACAGTTATCTTTTGTGAGAATGCTGAAATAGACCTTTAAGAATAACTTTTATATTGCTTGTCTATCAATTGAGTCTTAAACTGGGATGGTGGTGAACTCTTCCCTTTTAGAGATAATATTATGTGAGTTTCAGTCATCCTTTGGGCTTTTCTAAGGCAACTTTCTTACACTGGACTCTTGTTTGGCAGTTTGAATGCCTCTCTGCTTCTCTCCCTCCAATACACTGCAAACTGTACACCCCCCACCCCCTTGCTAAATACAAAATAGTGAGCGGGTCTCGGCTGAAGGAAACTATTCTTTCCTATATTTTGGAATCATCTGTGGAAATGTTTTTCTGCTTTTTAAAGTAGACAAAAAAGTGAACCGGTAATTTGGAACTAGGAAAGGGATGGGGCCTAACAGGTTGATGATCTAGGCTTTATTTTGACTCTGTTTGTGGGCCTAGGGGAGAAAAATAACTTAAACACAGAAGCCAGAAAGATGGGTTTTGTTTTATTGTTTTGGCTGCATTGAGAATACAAACTGTCAGTACTTGAGGAGAAGGAGCAGCAGAAAGGAATTGATTTTTTTCTGCTGCAGATCCAAGTATTGTTAACCATGTGCATCTCTAAAGCAGCATACTTAGGTATTAAACAGTAGTTGATTCTTTTATTCAGTTAACAGTCAGAACCCTAAACTTTTGTTTTTTAAAATTTTAAATAAGTACCCAAAACTTCAGAGTTAATGACAATATTTCCTGATAAAAGTGGGTGATAGTAACCATGGCAACTGCTATCTCTGGCCTTATGGACAGTATGTTGTATTGATGAAGCTTCAGATCCTATAGTAGCCTGTCACTTTTATGGTGAAATGTAGTAGCTTGTGTTGCAGGTGATTTTTAGCTGGATTATGTTAAATTTGTGTGCCAGCTTATCTTTCCTTGTTAGGAATTTCTTGGACTGTATTCCACAGCATGTTTGTGAAGGTGCTGTTGCCTGAAAATAACCCACCACCTGTGTTAGGCCTCCTGATGCAGATTGCACTTAGTTCTTTCCCAGCCTCCTCCTTCAGTCTTGCAGAAAATAGGGGTGTGTGTAGAAACTATATACATAAATTACAGCTCAAAGTTGTCTACTTGGGTTTGGACATGTTATTGATTGCTTAAAAAAAAATTTTTTTTTTTTTTTTGAAGACGTCAGTGGATGAGAGAAATGGAATTTTTTCCCCCTGAGTGTTCTTTTCACACGTGTGTGTGAAATGAAGGGTGAGGAGTGGAGGGGGTAAATATTGAGTAAGGATTTGACAAAAGAGGAACTTAAGTATTATTCGTTTTTTTGTTGTTGTGTGTGTGTGTGATGGTGGTATGTGTATAGCTATAAGAATACATTTCCTAATGGGTAGTATTAAAGTACGGGAAATGTTTTCTTATGAGAATTTCCTTCAAGAAAAATTATTCATAAAAACATAACTTGAAAGAGTGTTAAGAGAAAAGCTGGTAAAACAATTAAAACTTTTTTGGGGGGTGGGGAATAGAAAGCTTTGAAACTGATCAGACTTTAAAAAATTGTTTTAAAAATTGTGTCTTTAAATATAATTTAAAAATTGTAACACATCTTTTTGCTTTTTAAGGATTTCTTTTATATGCTTATCCTGTATAAGGTTTTTCTAACGTGAAAATGTTGATCTAAATGTTAATTGATACTTTTTCCAGTATATGCTAAAGAATCTGTGCTAGGGCAGAGAACAACCAAATTTTATCTGGATTTGACTAGGCCCTGATAGTAAGATCTAGTCAGATTGTGCTAGATAGTTCAGTTTCTTGAAACTTACTGTGATAGGGGGAAGTGGTTTACTTACTACAAGTCCCAAGATGCATTGCGGTTTTTTGCCTAACTCCAGAATAGAGCATTGCATGCTGGGACCTGTAGTTGATTTAAACAGTACAGGGAACCCTTCTCTCCTGTCTACTCCATTTTATACACAGCTTCCCAAGCCTCTAAGAACTTTCTGCTAAGTAAAGTTTGATTGCTAATATCATGGTTATTACGCTGCTGATATTCTAAAGTGGGTCTTCAGAAACACCCTAGTGTATTAGTTTACCTTAGATGAGTTTGCTGTTTTTTTAAGTCAGTTACTGTAAGATTTACATGTAAAATAGCGTACGTATGTATATAGAGTCAAAACTTGACTTCGCAGTTGTAAATTTTTTTTGTCTGTGACGATATAGGTCCCTATAATTACAGCATTAACTGATTGCTAGTGTGGGCATTAGAATTAGAAGACTATTATTGTGGGGCCGGATATGTATGCTGTTCTCTTTTCTTTGAATGGGGACAATTACTCAGTAAAGTTGGACGGAAGGGTATTTTTGGTGCCAGTATTTAAGCTCAGAGTTTTTTATTCTTCTGTAATGATTGTCAACATCTTGAATCTCAGTATTCTTTAAATGGAAGACAGACTCCTGAAAATAAATGTGATTTTAGTGTAAATTTAATACTCAAAGGTATAGGCTGGAAGGTAGAGAAAAAGGGAAGGTTTCTTTAATAATTTGTTTATATTTTCATTTGTAAACTTAAAATTTCTGTCCTTTTGAGAGTTCTAATACTTTCACTTTATTAACTACTGTCAGTGTTGTTGCGGGGATTAAACGTTAAAATCTGTGAAAGTGATTAGCACAGTTCCTGGCCCATAATGAAGGCTCAGTAAATGTTTATAGAGTTAGCAATAGTGGTAGTAGTAGTGGTTATTGTTATTTTAAAAAATATTATGCTTTACATTTTTAACTCTCTTTTTACATTATTACTTGATCAGAAACCCAGGATGTTCTAACAAGGCCTTGAGATTTTTGGCCTATGGTAATGATGTGGCAATTCCCTGGAATTTTTTGCTGTACTTAAAATGTCTTTGCACCTCAGTTTCTCCCTCAGTGATAGATGCCTGAGGTCAGACAACCAGCCAGTAGCAGAATTTTCACCAGGATTCAGCTCTGCCTATTCAGTACTCTTTGCCACTGTGCCATGGCCTTTGGTTGACTTTGGAGAGTTCAAAAGATAATGAAAATTTCTTTGTTAATAATGTTTGCACTGTTAGAACATCCAAACTAGTTGACTAATGAAAATAAGGTGCTGCAAAAATGTTCCTCGTGTCACGGTGTATGTAACCTTGGAAAAATTCTGTTGTGTTTAGAAGCATGAACCAGTCTGTCACCACAGTTCACAGTGTTATAGGATTGATGTATTGGAGGCCAGTGAGCAGCAGCCCCAGAAAGAAAATGTAGTTTCAGGTCTGTGGGTTGTACTTAAAATGTTAGGTTCAAAGAAATCATAAGTCTTTATATTATTTTTCTCTTTTAGGACACTAACTTCTTTTAGGCTCTTGAGATTGTTCAAGGATATTTTTATCTGCATGGCTTTTAGCTTTTTGAGAAGGGAAAGGGACACCTGGGAATACAGAAAAATGTAAGCATAAGTTGTGGTTTGTGTGTCTTAGAGTGTATGTAGAATCAGGGAAGTGTCTTTCTTATCTGCTTCGCCAGTCTCTACTCTAGCAGAGTTCCTCAAATGTTATTACTGAGGGCTGCTGTGTTTATTTAAGAAAACTCTGCCTTTAGTAGTAATTATTTAAGTACTTGTTTATACAACAACCCATTCCACTATAATAATACTAACCTTTTTTTCCTCACAAACGTGAACTGAAACTTGTTAATGTTTGCATACTGGACATGAGATAGATTCTTTAGCTGTGTCATAAATTTATGGTATCTGGTCTGATATTCTTCCACATTATGAATGGTTTTATTTACTTCATGTTAACTCGTCTTTTCAAGATGTAATATTAAAATGAAATTAATCAGTGGTTACAGAGATGTTAAATTCAGAGGGCTAAATGTAAGGGAGAAAATGGTCTCTGGTATTAATTGGCCAGTACAGGAAGTTTGGATGAATTCTGTTCTACATTTTATAGTGTGCACACTTGTGTGATTCCTGAAATACTATAGTTAGATATAAGGAGAGGAAACAAGGAGAGTAAAACTGGGCAGCCATGCATAATTATCTGTAGAGTCCTCTGACACACCTAAATTATTGAGCACAGTTTTCTGTCTTTTTTTTAATGAAGTGTCTGAGACCAATGTAAATGAAATGGTTGTGATGGTGTCAGAGGACCTGGCTTTAAGATCAGTCCTGTCACTAGCTATGCATTTGAGAAATTCATCCTAGCTGGGCTTTAGTTTTCCCAGTACTGTAGTAAAATGGGGATAATGCTAAAAGCCTGCTTCACTATGTTACTAAAAGGATTAGATGAGATAATACTCATGAATGTACTTTATAGACTAAAGAAGTATCAATACATATAAATTGAGTTTTTAATCACTAATAGATGGCTGGATTTTAAGATATTTCTCTATGTTGTGTTAACAATGTTAATATTTAAAAAAATTTAAATATATGAGTTAGAATCATAATTGGTGACCTAGATCCCCCCACCCTCCCACCATGGCCAACAGACAATTCTTAGCATGTGTTCACAGTGTAGTTCTTGACAACGTGCGCTGATGCCTTTGTGTGTATATATCATATATACAAAAATATCACAAATGTACTGGTGTGTTACAGTAATGAAAAGTTTCAATTATGGGTTTTTATATTGAAAAATATTTTTATGTGTTAATATACAAACATACACAAATATACATATTTGTTCTTAGAGAAATGGCATAGGTATAAGACTTTAAATATTTGGCAAGTTGTGAACAGTTTTTGTATTTTAAAGTTATCTATTATAATATTATTAATAATAATTAACATTTGCTGAGTGTTTATTATGTTTAGTACTAAGCTTTTTTACATAAAGGATCTCATTTAATTTTAATCCTCACAGCAATATTCTGAGGATTTACTGTTATTATTCTACTCCCATTTGACAGATGAGGAAATGAAGGCTTCCCTCGAATAACATAGGTAGCAAATCATACAATCTTACCTCAAGCCCAGGTTTGATTCCAGAGCTCCTCCTCTTAAGTGTCTATAATGCTGTACTAAACTGTGCAATTCCCATAGAAACCTAGCAAGTGAATTACTAAAGAAGTTTTTCAATCTACTGAAATGGCCACAGCTATGACATATCATTTTAAGAATGTTTCATCTGATTTTGGTTGGGTTAGGTTGAATGTTTTGGAAGTAGTAAGCACTGGAATGGATTGGAAATGAAGGCATTTGGGATAGTGTATGTCCTGTCCATCATTGTATGCCCATTGCCAAGCACAGCGCCTACTGTGGAGTGGGGTCTAATACCTATTTCTTAAAGGTTAGAATTTGGGCACGGGAGCACGATAGGTTATTTTATAAATTTTTTTAGTAGGTGCAGATAGATTACATTGGCTATTTCAATTAGTTGTTATTTAACTTTCAACATTTTAGAGCGTTTGATGGTAAGTGTCCTTTCTTTTAATATTTAATGTTATTTTAATACTTTAAAAATATTAAAAGGCAGAGCATCGGAGTTATAAAAGTAATACTTGCAATATAGATATGTGTAAAGTAGAAGACTAAAGTTATCCCATTCTCACCTACTTAAAAATTTTCCTGTGCATTTAACTATGTATAATGTATATGAATTTTCAAAATAAGTAGAATCATACCATAATACTCTCTTGAAGTTTACTTTTTTCAGGTGGCTATTTAAAAAACTTGCTTGTTTTTGAACATAAGGCTCAGGTGGGAAATGGGAGTGAGGTTGGAAGGAGAGAGGTGGGTAAGATTTGTACATTAAGATTATAAACCTAATGCCCTAGACTGATTATTACCTATGGGGCAAAAAGCATTTTAAGTTCTTTTTACTTGCACCTAATGCCTTAGAAATGGCCATTGTTATTTAAAAAATTTTAAAGTCTTAACTGATGTAAAATGACAACATTGTTTTCTGTGCTGCACAAGTAATTTAGAAAGTATCATTTCAGAATTAAATTCTGCTAGTTTATTCTGGTAGTTATTTATAAAGAGATCAGTTGTGGTTTCAGATAACTTTTTTTTTTAAACTGGTCTCT
This sequence comes from Stenella coeruleoalba, assembly GCF_951394435.1. Classification (NCBI taxonomy): domain Eukaryota; kingdom Metazoa; phylum Chordata; class Mammalia; order Artiodactyla; family Delphinidae; genus Stenella; species Stenella coeruleoalba. The sequence goes on from NC_137154.1 coordinate 14,041,690, forward strand.
TCCTGGTTGTTAGGAGGGATTCATTCAACATTTTCACAGTAAAGTAGAGTTTTAAAACCAAGAAAATGCTTGTGCTGTTTTCATTAGTAACGGCTCAGACCAGTACTGTTTAATGGGCATCCAGATATCCTGCCCAGGAATTAGTTCTTCATATGAGTAGTGTTGGTGGAACTCACCTTCATCCCTATCCCTATTTACTCAGCCACCTTCAAATGCTATACTGGTAACCCAGCATTTTTTAAAGCAGTAAAAAAAGGTAAATTATTGGAAGTGCTGATAATTTATTGAGTGCCAGTAATTCATTTTTCTGGTGTTACATATGTAAAAAAAAAAAGCATACTCAAGACATTATGATCTGCATTAAATATCTTTTGATTCTGGCTTTGAGAGTTTTGACTTGTTGATAAGGTTGTTATTCATAATTCACCTTTGTAATTTTTAAATTAAAAAATTTTATTTCGTAGGTAATAAGTTTTTCATTATAGAAGTTTAAAAAAATTCTAATTCTAGAATGCGCTCCTATCTAAGGTGATTTATACTTCTTTAGACCAGTATTTAGTGAAGTGCTAAAGCATGGCCTTAAAATTCTAAGAATTGGATCTGGTAGGGTGTAGCAGTTAACTAGTTTTAACAAGCCATGTTAAGGTTATTTCTTTCTTTCTTTATTTTTTGGTTATTTCTTGTTGGTAGCATTCATGTGTGCTTTTCATTTTGTGTGGCTCAGACCATGCCCTAGAGAGTATTTTATTATTTCTCATGATAATTTTATAAGTGTACAAAGGACTCAGTTCATGTCATGGACGGTAAAACTGAGAACGGTAAAACTGAGGCAGAGACAAGAATTTGAGTAAGTTAATAGCAGAGCCTAATTTTCCGACTTTCATATTCTGGTTTTGGTCTTCTTAACCTGTAGTATCCAAACTTTTAAATATTATGGCCCCCAGTAAATGTATACTTAGATATAATTTACTGAACCTAGTATTGTGTGTATGTTATAAAACATATAGGAAATTAGAAATTTTTGAAAGGATGAGATTTAAAAATATAATTTGTGTTTCCTCCCACGGTCCTCTTCTTTCCCCCGGGTGGGCACACCCACTTGGAGACTCGCAGTGGAGATAGACTATTCTTCTGCAGAAGAGGTAGCCATGGGGACACCTGGAGGACCGTTGGTACAAGGTGTGGGGCTTTTAAGTTGGAGCGATCTTTTACAGCTTTTTAATTTTAAAGAAACAGCCTTTCTTTCCGTGAAGGCTGAATGGTCGAGAGTAAAGGCCTTGAGAGAGGTTAGCTTAAAAGACAAAAATATAGGCTTTATTTGTTTTCTTCAGAGTTGTCCAAAGGGAAAAGGCTGGCCTACCCTGAGCTCCTGCTCCCACTGTGGAGATGGCAGTGGCTTTTTCTGTTGTTGTCAGGCAGTTTATAGAACGCAGGATAGCTTGGTAAGCGTCTTCTCTGTGCCTGATATGACGTAACATTGTGGAGTATGCAGCATGCATGTTAAGTACAAGTGGTTGTATTTGGCTTGTTGCTGCAGCATTTTTGAGGCTATCTGAAAAAGCAATTATCACTCGATAGAGTTGGATATGTGCAAATTATTGAAATCATCATTTCATGAAGACCAAACTTTGTAACTTGAATTATCCTGTTTAGTATTTGTTTACTCCCCCTCCCACCCCCCAGAGCAGAATTCTTTTTCTGAAAGGAACAGATGCCGTTAGCTTATCAGGACCTGATACTAAAAAGCCCACAAAAATCTTTGTGCTGCTTATTTTCTTTATTTAATCTATATGCAAAGCATATTGTAATTTTTGCTGTTAGAGGGTTTTAAGGTGATGGTTCCTCCCCACCCTTTTTGTGCTCAGGAGAGATAGATCAGGAATGCCAAATTGACAACTTGGTATAAAGAAATAATGACCACTGAAATAAAACAGGAGTTCAAATAAAAAGCAAACCAGATACAAATGTAGAATGAAAATATCTTTTAGTAAAATGTTAGCATGCTGTACTTGGAACAGATGCCACATTAATTCAAAAGAGAGCCCAGAAAATGTGGCAACTTTACGATGTCAATGGAGGGAGCTGCAGTAGTTCCTGTTCTCATTGTGTCAGGTTCTTAGTACCTCCAGGTCCAGTCCTGTTTTTCTATTTATTTTCTGTACATGTTACATGTTAATATACAAATATTAAATCCATGCTTAATATTTTTATTTGTTATTGTTAAATACATTGTCATATTAATAGATATTAATATAAAAGCCCAATAACTTGTAATCCAGCAGTAATGATTCTTGTTTTAAATATGCATATCAACATTTGTAGAATCCGAGGCAAAAATGGGCTTTTCTACGCACCCTTCAAGGCGCATTTATGATAATAAGGTAGTCTAAGAATTGAGACTTTCAAAGAGGCTTACTGCTTTTTGAATGTGGAATTTGGACAAGTTACAAAATTATGAGAATTTTGCATTTTTTTCTCATTTAAATTTGTAGTTATCATTGGACATTTGTTATGATTTTTAAGTAGCTTAGATTCATTCATTCCTTTTGCTGTGTTTTTTATGGTGTTTGGGAAGAGGATGAAAGGGTGATGGAAGGGTACTATGCACACTTGGGTACTTCCAGAGTGACATTCATTTTATAGAAGATTGCACAGGGACATCTCTGAATTGCCTGTAACTTGCAGTGCATGGTTAGTGTGTCTGGGTGTGGAGGGAGATGGGCTGGGGGCTCTTAACCTGATTTACAGTGTGCCACTTCCTGAGCAGTGCAGTGATCTAATCACTAGGGGCATATCTTCTGTGCCTGTAAAGAAGTCTGGTGCGCATGCTTAGAGAAGCACTACTAGTTTTCTCTCAGTCAAAGCATGAAGGCTTACAATTTACTCATTTTGTGAAAAGGTTAAAAGTTTTGTTTTCATGCCATTCAAGACAAGGGAAGTTTTTAGCATGGCAGTAGAGCACAGTGGTTAAGAGTATGGGCCAGTTAAGAGTAAGAGTACGCATAGGCTCAAATCCTGGCTTTGCTCTGCGCAATCTGGATTTGTATTAGCTCTGTGACAGTGGCCAAATCACTTCACCTGCTGTGCCTCTGCTTCAGTTTCTCCACCTGTAAAGTATGAATACATAATAATACCCTTTATCTGAGGTGGTTACGAGGAATAAATAAGTGCCTGACACGTAGTAAGCACTAAATAAATGGTAGCTATTGTTAGCTATTATTACTTAACCTTAATTCTGGATTCTTCTTCTCTTCTCAAGGCTTGAGACAAGTGTTGCATAGTGGGGAAAGAGCCTGAGCTTGGAGCTCTGACCTCTGGTTTGGAATCTTAGTGCAACCACTTAGTTGAGTGTGTGACCTTGGACTAATTATTTAAGCTCTTCTCAAAAAAGATGTCTCCTGTACATGCTGTATAACAAGCATTGTGCTGTTCACTTGGACTTCATTTTCTTTACTGATGACATAGGGATGATAATACTAACCTCTTTGGATTGATACGAAGATAAAATGGGAAAGTCTTAGGACACTTTATAAGCAATAGCTGCTATTATCATTGCTTTTGTTACAGTCCCTCTAAAAGTTTATGGGAAAAGACTAAATATGGAACAACTTAGGAAGAGAGGAGAGTTTTCTTCCTGAAACGTCATTAGAAAAGGTATGGATGGTAAAGTGATTTAATGAGTTCTTGTTTGTGAAAACTGCTGAGAGAAATATAGAATACATGGGAGGGTGTCAGTTATTACAGAGACTTTAAAAAGTATTTTCAGGGCATTTTATATTTATTAAAACTCTTAGCGATGAAAGATTTTTTTGCACCAAGATACTGGTGTTTATAGTAGGTCACTTAGCACCAAGGCAGTAGTAGATAAAGCATTATAACTCACAAGTTCAAAATACTAATCAGCTGGTCAGTCCATTGGGTCTGTGGCTCAGGACAAATTGCTTGTGTTTGTTTAACCCTTGAGAACGTATGCTTGGTGTAAGAACTAATGGAAACAAATGTAGAACCCCAGAGATATAAAAGTGGCATACAAATGCTTTCTAGTAATGATGGACACAGTTTATTTGCCTTTTGGTTTTGAGCATTTTTCCTTTGTGAAACTTCCTCTCATCTGGTGCCTAGTCTTTTCTTACAGTGATTGTTATTTTCTTTCTATATTTAATCATCATATGTTGAGCCTAGAAACTGGGCCTGAGAGCAGGTTGATTGTGAGAAAAGCCACACTTTAAGTTTCTGCCTTACAGTGATCTCAGAATTAAGATTTTTTTGGTAAAGAATTTGAGTTTTTAATATATTTTGAGGTTTCTTTAATGTATTTTTGAGTTTTCAATGTATTCATTAGTATGTAGGTATCTGTAAGTGTATCTATAGGTATGTATGTATCTATCTGGTAAGTGAAACCAGTCATTGAGGGAAGGGGAATGATCATTAAGTATGAAATATAATTAATCTTATTCATTTACTGTCAATTTAGATCTGAAACTTTTTTGGTCTTTGGTCTGTATAGTTTTTTCCCTGAGATTCAACAAGTGTGTTTGAATATAGTATATGTTACCACTAGTGAGCATTTGAGTTAAAAATAGAATAATAGCTTCCATTAACTTTTTGTTATCATTTACCCAGCTGCACCATTTGATAAAGGCCTAGTAGGTAGATAGAAGTATTTAGTGTATTTTATTTTATTTTCTAATAAATTTACTTATTTATTTTTGACTGTTGGCTTCGTTGCTGCGTGCGGGCTTTCTCTAGTTGCGGCGAGCAGGGACTACTCTTTGTTGTGATGCCGGGCTTCTCATTGCGGTGGCTTCTCTTGTTGCAGAGCACGGGCTCTAAGTGCACAGGTTTAAGTAGTTGTGGTACACGGGCTTCAGTAGTCGTGGCGCACGGGCTTAGTTGCTCTGCGGCATGTGGGATCTTCCCGGACTAGGGCTTGAACCCGTGTCCCCTGTATTGGAAGGTGGATTCTTAACCACTGTGCCACCAGGAAAGTCGTACTATATTTTATTTTGTCTGTGTTCCTAAAACATTGTTTCTGCTTTCTGAGCAGAAATTCCAACAAGTTTGTTTTGATAAAGTGCTGTACTTTAACTCAACAAATATTTTAAAAAATAGAGCAATTTTAATTTTTTCAATTAAAAAATTATAATACTACTTTACAATAGCTAGAGTAAGTAAAGCTTTGTAGTCTTAGACTTAGCGTAGCATATGTACTGTGTTTTCTTTATTTCAGCCTGTATGCAGGGCCTATAAAAGTTGCTTCTCTTGGGTGAATGGAATTGTAAAAAGTTTAGAAGTATATTTCATTTTAACAAATATAGGAGTTAGAAGTGGACCCTATAGCCTCTTTGGGGTTGATTTAAAGAATTACACAATTTTGAAAATCATTTTGTCCCTGCCTGATTTGTAAAAGGTGGGCTACTTATGACAGGGCTGAACTCCTGTTACACTTGTGCAGGAACCTGTCCAGTTCATGATGCATTAGCTACTTTGTAGAGAGATGCTGCCATCGACCCTCCATTGCTTTTCCTCTCCCCTCTTCTTTACAGTCTTTTATGTCTGTACTGTGCCTATACTATTCCCTGTCTGCTGTGCATCACTCCTCCAAAGCAACCACCATCTTACTCTGTTTCTCTTCAAAACATAACATCATTGTAATTATTAGTTTTTAAACAGAGAGAGCTGTTATCAATACCTTAAGGCTTAACAGTTTGTGGACCTCTCCATTTTGGGCCCTCAGCCGGGAGTTGGATAATAGCTTAAAATCACTTCCAAAGTAACTGAGTATTTGTGAAACATTTCATGTCTGGACTAAGGGAGAGAATAGAAAAAGACCTTTTTACCTCAAAAGTTGCTGTATTTTCTGGTAGGGGGTGAGATGGGATCATAGAGGGGGAGGGGGAAGCCTTGTTAACTTAACTAAGATAAAGGAAATAGGAAGCATTAATTTGTTAGACTGCCCTTTGTAGTCCTATGGGCCTAATTGGAGAAAGAAAATGGAAATGTTGGTGTTGCTCATTCTGAAAGTATTTTGATTTATTAGTAGAGAGAGGACTAGTAGAATTTCTTTCTTTAGTTTGTAAAATACAAAATATGGTTATGATACCTTGTTATTAGGCATTGATTGCTTTCATTTCATTGTTGGTATTTGCACCATAGCAGACCTATTGTGCAAGTAGCAACACATTTCAGATTTTTCTGTAGTGATTTTGAACTGTTAACTGAATTGTTTTGGTAAGAAAAGTAAAAATTGGAAATCAGTTGTAGTTACATGTAATGGCTATCTTGGTTTTAAATTTGGTGGCTTCTAAGATCTGTACCAGGCATTTAATCCATTATTCAGTTACACATAGAGAAAAACATATTTGAGACAAGAGCTTTAACTTTATAGGATTTAAAAAAAATTCTTTTTATGGAAATTTAAAAACATACACAGAAGTAGAGTGAATAATATTAACAAACCCCACGTACCTGTTAACCGAACTTCAACAATTATCTGTATTTTGCCAAACTTTACGGTATGTGAAACATAACAAGGAAAGTAATTTTATGTTTTTAGAACATGTATTACAGGTAGATATGTTGGTATACTCAAAGGAAAAGTATGTGTGCCAGAATGTTAACTCTTCATACACTGTAAATTTAACAGTGGTAATCATCTTTTAGGATAATGTTGCTTTCATTAGTTTTTTGACTTATTGAAGATATCTGAGCCACCATCAACTTGATGGAGAACCATGTCTGCTGGAAAGATTTTAGCTTTCTTCCCTATCTTTAGAAACTCAAGATTATTAGTTTTGAATTTACTGTTCTTATGAGTTGCATTTAATTTTATGTGCCCTTGCCTCTCTGCAATGTTTGTGTGGACCACCGGTAATGATCATTTCTAGAGTATGTCAGGCAATATTTAAGTCAACTTAAAGTGGAAATCACTAAAGCCTGTTCTATACTTTATCCTGCATATTCTGTTTCTATTTTACCCAAATGTATATATTGATTGACTAGGGAATACATATTATAACTTGTGAAAGTTTGTTGAGGAGGGAATTTTGACTGTCTGCTATCCCTGGACCTGGTAACAGTTTTTAGGATGTTAGAACTGAAGTTATTGTTTGTTTCTCTTTGGAGGGGTAGTAAGTTGTGCGTGTGTCTCCAGTTGTGGGTCCTGTTCATTAGTAGTTACTACAAGGTGATGGTAGCCTTATTTCTAAATTTCCTTGCTTTTATTAGTTTAAATTAGACCCATAGGGGTAATTATTCCACGCTGATGCATGAAAAAGCATACATAGTCATTGGTGGTTGTGCATCTAAACCCCTGTACAGTGCATTGGAAAGATATCTTTTAACATTATGATGCTGTTTGGAATACTTGGTGAAAGGAGTGTACTTATTTAACAGGACTCTTAATAAGCTCCCACTATACCAAAGATATCTTTTAAAAAATTATACTTACGAAGACTTTGTAGTATTCCCCAGTAGAGTTCATCTAGAGCAGCAAAACCTTTCTAAAATAAAACTTATTCCTTTAACCGGTATTCATTTAAGTGGGTTTCTCTGTACTTGGTTTCCATGGAAATAGCGAATAGCTAACGTTATTTATAAGGTAGAAGTAAAATAGGGTGCCTAATGGGACCCCATGCTGCTCTGATGAAGAGACTTAGGAAAAAAATCCATGCTCATGGGATTTTTTTTTTAAACAAGGTTAATGGAAGCCCTGATTTCAGTCTTCTGTAACAGAACATATTTTTGGTTTTAAAGGCTAGCATTAATATCAAGCAAACTTCTTTTCTGGTCTGTATTGCTTTCACTTTCAAGTTTTAGGACCACTTACGTATCAGCATGATTGAGGCTTTATGCTTCAGACTCATGTTTCGCTGTGGTTTTTGTTTCAAAAGTTAAAATCCCCAGCATATTGTAGCTGTTTCAATTTCTCACTGACATTTCAAAGTACAGATAAAAAGCTAAATGTTCATTAATGATAGCAGTGATGGTAAAGAATCAATACGTTGGACTACATAGTTTTTTTTTTTTTTTTTTTAAATGTGAATGTTATGGAACCATTTAGTTTTCAGGCCTTAAGTCAGGGTTCTTTTTCATTAGTGTTGTAGAGCTAAACCTATGTAGTTAGAGAGAAAATATTCTAATTTTCTGTGGGAGATGGAAATGGGGAAAATCTTAATTTCTCTTTCTTTAAAAAGTGGATTGGGCTTCCCTGGTGGCGCAGTGGTTGAGAGTCCGCCTGCCGATGCAGGGGACACGGGTTCGTGCCCCGGTCCGGGAAGATCCCACATGCCGTGGAGCCTGCGCGTCGTCCGTAGCCTGTGCTCCGCAACGGGAGAGGCCGCAACAGTGAGAGGCCCGCATACCGCAAAAAAAAAAAAAAAAAAAAAAAAAGTGGATTGTTGCCAAAGCCTTTTAAGTGAAATAAATGTTAGTTCTTTTAGTCTTTGAATGGGGATTTGGGATAAACCTTGGCTTTTTCCTCACTGCTGCGGTAAGGCCTACTCTTAGTTTTCTAGGCTTACAGTAAAGCCTTGTGTTTCTTAAGCCCCTTCATGTGAAAGAATATCATTCCCTTTGTGTTTGTGATTGATGTGTGTGTACGTGTGTGTGTGTGTCTCACTAATTTTTTTATAGCCTGAAAGGCACCTGCTCATTTTTTAGCCTGGTGGGTACAGCGGTGCCATATATATATATATATATATATATATAAATAAATTTATTTATTTATTTATTTATGGCTGCGTTGGGTCTTTGTTGCTATGCGTGGGCTTTCTCTAGTTTTTTTTTTAATCATATGGTTTTTATTCTTCAATTTGTTAATATGGTGTATCACATTGATTGATTTGCATATATTGAAGGATCCTTGCATCCCTGGGATAAATCCCACTTGATCACGGTGTATCATCCTTTTAATGTGTTGTTGGATTCTGTTTGCTAGTATTTTGTTGAGGATTTTTGCATCTATATTCATCAGTGATATTGGTCTGTAATTTTCTTTTTTTGTAGTATCTTTGTCTGGTTTTGGGATCAGGGTGATGGTGGCCTCATAGAATGAGTTTGGGAGTGTTCCTTCCTCTGCGATTTTTTGGAAGAGTTTGAGAAGGATAGGTGTTAGCTCTTCTCTAAATGTTTGATAGAATTCACCTTTGAAGCCATCTGGTCCTGGACTTTTGTTTGTTGGAAGATTTTTAATCACAGTTTCAATTTCATTACTTGTGATTGGTCTGTTCATATTTTCTGTTTCTTCCTGATTAAGTCTTGGAAAGAATTTGTCCATTTCTTCCAGGTTGTCCATTTTATTGGCATAGAGTTGCCTGTAGTAGTCTCTTAGGATGCTTTGTATTTCTGCGTTGTCTGTTGTAACTTCTCCTTTTTCATTTCTAATTTTATTGATTTGAGTCCTCTCCCTCTTTTTCTTGATGAGTCTGGCTAATGGTTTATCAATTTTGTTTATCTTCTCAAAGAAATAGCTTTTAGTTTTATTGATCTTTGCTATTATTTTCTTTGTTTCTGTTTCATTTATTTCTGCTCTGATCTTTATGATTTCTTTCCTTCTGCCAACTTTGGGTTTTGTTTGTTCTTCTTTCTCTAGCTCCTTTAGGTGTAAGGTTAGATTGTTTACTTGAGATTTTTCTTGTTTCTTGAGGTAGACTTGTATAGCTATAAACTTCCCTGTTAGAACTGCTTTTGCTGCATCCCATAGGTTTTGGATCGTCGTGTTTTCATTGTCATTTGTCTCTAGGTATTTTTTGATTTCTTCAGTGATCTCTTGGTTATTTAGTAACGTATTGTTTAGCCTCCATGGGTTTGTGTTTTTTACGTTTTTTTCCCTGTAATTCATTTCTAATCTCATAGCATTGTGGTCAGATAAGATGCTTGATATGATTTCAATTTTCTTAAATTTACCGAGGCTTGATTTGTGACCCAAGATGTGATCTATCCTGGAGAACGTTCTGTGCACACTTGAGAAGAAAGTGTAATCTGCTGTTTTTGGATGCAATGTCCTATAAATATCAATTAAATCTGTCTGGTTTATTGTATCATTTAAAGCTTGTGTTTCCTTATTAATATTCTGTCTGGATGATCTGTCCATTGGTGTAAGTGAGGTGTTAAAGTCCCCCACTATTATTGTGTTACTGTCGATTTCCTCTTTTAGAGCTGTTAGCAGTTGCCTTATGTATTGAGGTTCTCCTATGTTGGGTGCATACATATTTATAATTGTTATATCTTCTTCTTGGATTGATCCCTTGATCATTATGTAGTGTCCTTCCTTGTCTCTTGTAACATTCTTTATTTTAAAGTCTATTTTATCTGATATGAGTATAGCTACTCCAGCTTTCTTTTGATTTCCATTTGCATGGAATATCTTTTTCCATCCCCTCACTTTCAGTCTGTATGTGTCCCTAGGTCTGAAGTGGGTCTCTTGTAGACAGCATATAGATGGGTCTTGTTTTTGTATCCATTCAGCAGGCCTGTGTCTTTTGGTTGGAGCATTTAATCCATTCATGTTTAAGGTAATTATAGATATGTATGTTCCTATGACCATTTTCTTAATTGTTTTGGGTTTGTTTTTGTAGATCCTTTTCTTCTCTTGTTTTTCCCACTTAGAGAAGTTCCTTTAGCATTTGTTGTACAGCTGGTTTGGTGGTGCTGAATTATCTTAGCTTTTGCTTGTCTGTAAAGCTTTTGATTTCTCCATCGAATCTGAATGAGATCCTTGCCAGGTAGAGTAATCTTGGTTGTAGTTCTTCCCTTTCATCACTTTAAGTATATCATGCCACTCCCTTCTGGCTTGTAGAGTTTCTGCTGAGAAATCAGCTGTTAACCTTATGGGAGTTCCCTTGTATGTTATTTTTCGTTTTTCCCTTGCTGCTTTCAATAATTTTTCTTTGTCTTTAATTTTTGCCGGTGTGATTACTGTGTGTCTCAGTGTGTTTCTCCTTGGGTTTATCTTGTATAGGACTCGCTGTGCTTCCTGGACTTGGATGGCTATTTCCTTTCCCATGTTAGGTCAGTTTTTGACTATAATCTCTTCAAATATTTTCTCTGGTCCTTTCTCTCTCTCTTCTCCTTCTGGGACCTCTATAATGCGAATGTTGTTGTGTTTGATGTTGTCCCAGAGGTCTCTTAGGCTGTCTTCATTTCTTTTCATTCTTTTTTTCTTTATTCTGTTCCACAGCACTGAATTCCACCATTCTGTCTTCTCGCTCACTTATCCATTCTTCTGCCTCAGTTATTCTGCTATTGATTCCTTCTAGTGTAGTTTTCATTTCAGTTATTGTATTGTTCATCTCTGTTTGTTTGTTCTTTAATTCTTCTAGGTCTTGTTAAACATTTTTTGCATCTTCTCGATCTTTGCCTCCATTGTTTTTCCGAGGTCCTGGATCATCTTCACTGTCATTATTCTGAGTTCTTTTTCTGGAAGGTTGCCTGTCTCCACTTCATTTAGTTCTTTTTCTGGGGTTTTATCTTGTTCCTTCATCTGGTACATAGCCCTCTGCCTTTTCATCTTGTTTATCTTTCTGTGAATGTGGTTTTTGTTTCACAGGCTGCAGGATTGTAGTTCTTCTTGCTTCGGCTCTCTGCCCTCTGGTCAGTTGCGGCGAGTGGGGGCTACTCTTTGTTGTGGTGCGCGAACTTCTCATTGCAGTGGCTTTTCTTTGTTGCGGAGTATGGACTCTAGGCACCCGGACTTCAGTAGTTGTGCCACGTGGGCTCAGTAGTTGTGGCTCGCGGGCTCAGTAGTTGTGGCTCGTGGGCTCTAGAGCGCAGGCTCAGTAGTTGTGGCGCATGGGCTTAGTTGCTCCGTGGCATGTGGAATCTTCCTGGACCAGGGCTCAAGCCCGTGCCCCCTGCATTGGCAGGCGGATTCTTAACCGCTGCACCACCAGGGAAGTCCCAGCAGTGTTGTATTGAGAAATGAGGCAGTATGGAACACAGTAAGGTGCTATGATTTTTGTTTAGTTCGTTTTGGTCCTCCTTGGCAGCTTGTGATTGTTATCCGTCCGTCTGGAAGTGCTTTGTGATTATTCCTGGCTATCAGTGCAGCAGGAGTTTTCTTCTGTGTTTTAAAGGCAAGGATTGAAGTGTACTTAGGGCTCCATCAGGGGAGGAGTTTTTGTTTTGTTGTGGGGGGTGTGTGTGTGTGTGTGTGTGTGTTTCTTTGGACAAGCTTCTGCTGCAGTTGTTTTAATCCTGTTGAATATTTGTGTGAGGTGTTTTATCTACAGCAGTTCACTAGTTTTTTTCTGTGCATATTGGTGCTATTTTTAAAAATTTCCTTTATGTGGTAATTGTTCTTCTAGTTTAGCTTTTTTTCGTATATTTTTAAAATTAGGTGTTTACCAATGACCTTCCTTAGTGAGTTTTACTTGAATTATATTTGTGCTTTGGAGACTTAGGAATTGGGGTCTATTATCGCATCTCTGAGAGAACAAGTCCCAGTAGTTGCAGTTAGTGCAACAGAAAGAGTTTTCACAGATGCACTGCTGGGCGTTGATCCTCCTCCTTGGTGCCTATGGTTTACACCCAGAACTCCCATTAATGTTAATAGGAGGCCCTTGCTTAAATCCCTATACACCAAGAGAAATCCAAACTCTTTTGTAATGCTGTATAGATATCTCAGTTGTTTTTTTTTGTTGATGGTAAGAGTTTTGGTCCTGAGGTTAACTGATTATTAAGATAAGAGTTTGAGTTGTCTTGGGATATGGGGTGATTTACTAAGTCTGATCTGTAATTAAGGTTATGTTATGATGATTAGACTCAGAAAACATTTATACCTTTGTGAACTGTGGAAGCTTGTGAATAAGAATTTTTGTACTTTATAATATGATGAAGCAAGATTTCTTCTTTGCATTTATTTTTCTTAATACTTATCCACTACAAAATAAATGATTTTACAAGTTTTTGTACATATTGTAAGAACTTAGTAGAAATTATTTTTTTCATTTGTAAGCCTTTCCACAATTACTCTCTAGCATTTTAAGTCAGCTAATGCTGCTCACGTTTTTCAAGCATATAGGAGCTAATAATCTTCACTGTCTTAGCGTGTGGACATTGCAATCACTGGTCAAGGATTAGATAATCACTGTTTACTATACTTATCTGAATTTTTGGATTTTTGTTACTTTGTGTATAGTCTCATGGAAGGATTCCTGGATTGAGAGCAGTAAACCTGGGTTTTAGACTGGGCTTTCCCTCTTATAATCTTTATAGCTTGTGGCTAGACATCTAGACTTTTTGGACCACTGTTCTTGAAATGAAGGTATGGATCTGGCACTCTGGGGTGTCCATTCTAGCTTTAGGCTGTTTGAAGGCCCACTTTCCCAGGTACCAAAGGAAATAGAGGACTGCAAGGCAACGGTTCCTAATCCTGGCTGTCCATCAGAATCTTCTGGGGGAAATTTAAATAAAATATAGATACCTGGGCTCCAAATCAGACATAATGAATTCAGAATCTTTAAGGGTAGGGCATGTGAATCTATATATTTGTTGAAGTTTTAGAGTTATCCCGATTCTAAGTTTGAGAACTACTGATGCAAGACATTATTTCTATTCTACTTGTGTGTGTGTGTCTAGTTAGGGAAATACGACAGGTAAGTAACAGTGTGAGACAATATGTGGTTAAATTCTAAGATGAATGAGAGAGATGATAAACAGTTTGAGAATTCAAAGAAGGGAGAACTGGGAGTTGGGAAGGTCTCCATTAATCATGAGTCTTTATCTGGACCCTAATGACTGGGTGGGATTTGGATAGGCAGAGAAAAGGTAAAAAAAAAGGGTATTCTTGGTATAAGAAAGAGCATCCCCCAAGTGAAAGTTTGGGGAGGAGAACAATTCTGATGAATATTTTAGTCCTTTAGTATTCTACTCTTGCAACTGCTATAGATTTCCTAAACATTTGAGGGAGTGAGCTGTGAAGATATTTGATGGGAGAGAGTGTTCCAGGAGAGTCCTGTGAAGGAAACTTGTTTGGAGTTTCAGAAGTACAAAACAGAGGCCAGTGGCTGGAGCAGATTGAGCAATGGGGAGAGGAAAGGAGATGAGGTCTGAGAGTAACAGAGGCCCAAATCACTTAGAGCCTTGTGGGCCATTGTAAAAGACTTCTGCTTTTTCTCTAAGTGTCATGGGAAGCCATTAGAGGATTTTGAGCAGAGGAGTAACTAGCTCTGTCTTGGATTTTAAAAAGGTCACTCTGGCTACTGACAGAATAGACTCTGGGGGGCAAAGGTGGTTGTGGGGAGGCCAGTTAGGAGGCTGTTGCAGTAATGCAGGTGAAAGATGATGGTGACTTGGACCAAGGAAGTGGAAGTATATTTGAGACAAGTGGTCAAAGTCCATGTATTTTGAAGGCAGAGGCAAGATGGTCAGTTACAGGATTGGATGTACAGTGTGAGAAAGAGAGGAGTCAATGATGACTTTAAGGTTTTGACTGAAGGGATAGAGTTGCCATTTTTTGAAATGGGGATGACTCTGGGGAGGAGGTTGGGGGACAGGCAGTCAAGAGTTTAGTTTTGGACTTGCTGAGCTTGAGGAGCCAATTTGACAGGTGTTGAACGGGCAGTTTGATATATGAGTTTGGAAATCAGGGGAAAGGTCTGGGCTAGGTACAAATTTGGGAGTCACCAGTACAGATCCTTTTATATAGCTATGAGACTACATGAGATTACCTAATGGGAAGAGTTCCAAGAACCGAGCCTTGGGGCACTTCAACATTTTGAGGTCTTGAGAGATGAGAAAGAACTAGTGAAGGAAACCCAGAAGAGTGGCTAGAGAGATTAGGAAAAAAATTGAGGGTGAGTGGTGTCCTGGGAGTCAAGAGAAGAAAGGATTTCAGGAAGGAAGAATGGTCAACTAGGTGAAATAATACTGTTCGAACAGAGAAATGAGGGCTGAGACTTTACTGTTGAGTTTAGCAACAGGGGGGTCACTGGTGATCTTAACAAAATTGAAGGAGGCAAAAGCCCTAATGGAGTGGGTGCAGTAGAGAATGAGAGGAGAGGAACTAGGGACAGTGACTTTGGTTAACTGTTTCAGGTAGTTTTGCTATAAATGGGAGTGTAGATGTGGGACAATAACTAGAGAAGTATATGGAGTCACGGGAGGCTTTTTTTTTAGACAAAGGAAACAAAATGATCCAGTAATGAGGGAAAAATTGATGCTTCTTGAGAGCGAGGGGAGAAGTGCTAGAGTGATGCCCATGAGAGGGTAAGGTTAAGAGGGATGGGGGCAAGAGGGATGATTATGATACTGAGGCCTAAAGGACTAAATCTCATTTAGCAGGATTCTGCTTTTTCTTCTGAGCATTTTTTGCCTTTAAATTTATTTCAAACTTACTATATTCTGTTAGAATTAGGAAAGGCAGATAAAAAGCAGTAAAATTTACTGTATATAAAATTAGTGTATCAACTTGGTGTAGTAGAAGAGATTGAATCTTCTGCGTACGGTGACATTTTAAAGTGTCTTTGAATGACAATTATCTGTGCTATTCTAGTCCCTTATCAAAATTTATGATTGAGCACAGACTATAAACTTAATTGTTCAAAATTTGTAATGGGGTGGATTTTAGCCTAATTTAAAACATGATCTAGTGTTGAACTTTTTCTCTGCAAAATTTGTTGATTGTTTAATGTATAGTCTTTATACACAAAGGTTTTAGATGTTTTACAAAAGGTACTTACAAAGTAGTTATTAATCACTTTTGATTTATTGATGATATTTTAAATTTTACAACCACATCAGAAATTTGAATGATTCATTTCTTTACCAGCTCTGATTAAAGCAGCTACTTGTGAAGTTCTGGAGAGGAGGTGAACAATCTTCAGTTTGCAAAAAATCACATGAAGTTATGTTAGCAAGATGGTATTCCTCTCTAAAAGCAAAAATAATTTCATTTACTCCAATTTATGTGTTTTGAATGTATTTTTCAAGAACAAGTCTATATTTTAAAAATTTAATAAGCAAATAAGGCAAAAAATTTGAACTACCTTAGCTACAAGTGTGAAATATGAGAAACAAATTAAGTGGACTTTGAATCAGCTTAACATGAGGAAATCAAACTTGTATTTCAGTCTTATATAGTTTGCATATGGATAGTGTAAAAAGTACAAATTTATATGTAGATCTTTTTTGCTGCTAACTCATTTTTATTAAATTACAGAAATAGAATATATATATATATTTTTTAAATCAGTATCCCAACGGTAGTCAATAATCAGTCTTTAGAAGGAACACTTTGGTAGTTCTGATGCACAGTGTTTAAGAATCACCAGTCTAAAAATATTTTACTCTTTTCTGGGTATCTGAACCTCTGCGAATCTTATTTAAGTTGTGGATCCTCTTCCCAGAATTCTCATACATTCAAAATTTAGCATATAGTATCATGGAGTTGGCAAACCCCTCTGAAGCCTATTCACGGGAATCCCTTAGGCATAAAGGATCTCAGGTTTTAAAACCTGCCCTAGATAGTTTACTTATGTGATTTTTCTTTAAAACTTTATACGAAGATTTTCCCAAAAGTATTTGGTCAGCATTTATTGTAGTTTATTTCTTAGGAGAGTAACTGCTACAGCTGTTTAAGAGGAAGTGAGGTCTAGTGGAAAGGCCAGTTCAGTCAAAGGAATCTCAGGATCTGTAGATTTCTCTCCAGCTTTACTACCAGCTAGGTGTGTAACCTTCCGGGAAGTCAGTTAACCTCTCGGGCTTTGATTTCCAATGTGATTTCTGCAGTCCCTGCAAGCAGTTTTATGAGTAGTTTCATGATATCATGGCAAAATTCCTTGTCAATTAGGGATTGACTCTGCTGTTTATTTTTGGAGAAAATGCCCCAGAGATAAGGTGCATCCATGGTCCCTTTTTACTGAATATGATTTTCAGAAGAGTTTATTTGACTGTACTTTCTCAGATGCCATATGAGTAAAAGTTAAAATCCTAACCCCACCCTGATCATTTTGAGTTTCAACATATTTTATATATTCTGGGTATAAGCCATTGTTATTATATGTATTGCAGTTATAATCTTCAGTTCTGTGGATTGCTTTTTCATTCTCGTAAGGGTTTTTTTGGGGTTTTTTGGGTGAACAGAAGTTCTTAATTTTAATTTGATCCAATTTATCTGTCTTTTCATTATATTTTAAAATGACAGTATTTTACTTCCTAATCAACTGTTTTTATCCAAAGTCATTCATTTAACAAATAATGCTGTGGGAGATCGATGCATAATTATCCCCAGCATGAAAGAGCTAATAAGAAATGCCTAATAGGGAAAATAAGCCTGCAACAGAGAGTTAAGAGTCCACTCAGTGAATTCATTCATTTAACAACTATTTACTGAGCATTTACTTCATGTTTTTGTTTGTTTGTTTGTTTCGGCTGCACCGTGCGGCTTGTGGGATCTTAGTTCCCCGACCAGGGATTGAACCTGTGCCCCCTGCAGTGGAAGCATGGAGTCCTAACCATTAGACCACCAGGGAATTCCCAAGAACCCACTTGTTAATAACCACATCATTCTACAGATTTTTGCATCATTTTTCTTTTGGTTGGGAGTCATTCTAATCTTGGTGATTAAAATTGCCATTTATATGGACTTTAGAACTTTAAAAAGTGCTGCTGCTAAAAGAAAGGCAGGATAAAACAGCAAATTGGATTTCTTTTGGAAATGAATGTTAACTGCATGAATCGGGGCCCTTTAAAATTATTTTACTGTGTGTTTGGTATGACTGTACATGATTAAATAAAAATTTATAATTTGGATGACATGAAGATTTTTTGAAATATCCCTTAAGGAAATGAGAATTTACATTATACCTATTGGAGTAACATAAGTCAACAAATGTACTGTGTTTAAAGCATAAGGATGATTCAGGTTTGGAACATGGTATGTGGAGTTTAAATAATTTAATACTTTAATACTAAGGGAAAAGTTTTAATATTTGCTTCCTAAATTTTTTTTTTTAACTAAAAAAGAAGTTTGGGGCAAGGAAGAGTTAAAAATAAATAAACAATATAGCCTGACATGACCTTGAAATTAACTTAATGGAGTATAGTTAATCTTAAAAAAAAACAACACACAGTTGATAAAAGCATCACTGAGCATTGGATTGAGATCCCAAAACCTTGATTTTCTTTCTGGCTCAATCACTGATTAACTGTGTGGCATAGGGAAAGTCACTTTTGTGTTATGTGGTTTACAGTTTCAGGTGGTGAGACTTTAAGATTGTGAATGAAAAATTAAATTATGACTATACATATAAAATGCTGTGAATTTTAAGCCTTATATAAAACAAATCCATTTCAAGATTAATTGAAAAAAGGCCTTTTAAGTAGACCAAACTAAGGGCCAGTGATGTTAGCCTAATTTGTAACATAGAGCAGCAAACAGTGAAAGTTCCTTTGTTGGGGATGAGGGTTGTATTTCTGTGTTACTTAGATGAGGTGCATTTCATTTCTCTGTCTCTTAGGAAAGGGAAGCCGTCAACTACTTAGTTTTTCTTGTCTTGAAAAAGCTGTGGAAAAGTGAAAGAAACCGGAAAAAGAGATCTAACTGCCCTTGAATTCTTTCCTTGTTGTAAAAACTACCTATCTCTTTTTTTTTTTTCTTTTGGTTTTAAAACTTTGGACATTTTTGTGTGTGTGTGGTTTTTTTTGTTGTTGCTGTTAAAAATCAGCTTTTGATGACATGTCATAAATCTGTGTTTGTAGTCTAATTCCATTTTCCCCTTCTTCTGTTGTAGGGAGCAAGAGAGCTGAAGGAGAGCCAGTTTCCCCAAAATTGGTAAGTGCTTTCTTCAGGCAGCCATAGTGTGCCTGATGCTAGTTGGATAATAATTCAAATGTTCAGTGATTTTTATTTTTTATTTTTGCAAAAAAAGCTCTCTCCCAGAAATGAGAATGAGGCTTTGCTGTTTGTACTGAGTGAAAGTGAATTTTTGTCTAATTTCACGTAGCCAAATCTCAAATGCATTTGTGTTCCTAATAATACTGCTAGGCATGCATGTTCCTGCATTCAGTAACCTCTTAAAATGTAACGGTCCCCTTTGCGAAAAATGTCCTTAATGCAGTGGTTAGGGCTAAAAATTAAAAAATCAGGAAATTCAAACGTTAAGGTTCCCATTGTGTTTTGTATTACTTAATATGCGTTAAATTTGATGGCCTTAGTATATGTGCAAAATGGCTAGGTTAATGTAGCTATGGGAACCTTGACTTTGAAATTTGGGACTCTTAAGCATGTATATTACTAAATTTAATGTTGAGTTGGCTTCATGTCTGATATTGCATTTTCAGTGTGTGTTGTTTTGTATAATTCTTGAAGAGGAAGAAAAAGAGAGAAATGTAGCAGTGTGGGGCATAGAGGCAAACACATTTTTTTCCTAGTATCAACTTTAATGTCTACTTTAACAGCTTATAAATCATCACACTTAATCATTTCTTTGAATGTCTAATTCAGATTACACAGGGCAGTCCAGTGTCTAAAGACCAAACAAATATTAATCTTATTTGGAGACCATGTATTATGATTAAAAAATTAAATTCAAACAAGATAACTGGAATAGGGTAGTCCCCTAATGCAAGACTACTCTTTTTTTTTTTGTTTTAATTCTCTCTCATAGTAATTAATTTAGTGGGTGGAGTAGATATTTGGTTAAAGCTTCTTTTCATAATTATGGTCCTTGAGGTATCTCTTAACCTTTTGGGGATTGGGCTTTGAACGTGAAAGGGAGGCATTTGAACCAGTTAATCTTACATTTTACTACCATTTTATTCTACTTGCCTTTCTCTCATGGAACCACTTAAAATAAATAATCAAGACCCTACAGCCCTTTACTCTGAGATGCGACGGAATCGTAGATTCTTAAAGAAGAAGGGACGTTAAGGGCCTTCTCTTTCAGTCTTTTACCAGGTGTGGCAATTTCTCCTCTTATGT